>NC_045133.1:19248567-20470407 GCF_007655135.1 Punica granatum | reverse complement strand
TCGGAGGGCTTGCAGGCCAATAGGGGCTGAGTACTGTTGGAACTTGAGACGGCTCAAGCTCGGATCGAGCTTTGCGAAACTCAATTTGAATATGCTTGATCCCACCAATCGAATCCAAGCCACTCGAGAGGAGCTTGACTCTCTTGCACCCCTGTGTTTGTCTTTGCAAATAAATCACACTAATATAGATTCTCACTTTTCATATGGTTTATTTTACTTTCTAATGAACTTAAACAGGTCATCCAACGGGAGCCGTGGGAACACATTAAAGACGAAGACATTAAGAAAGCTGCTGCCTCTTTTATGGGTGAAATCTGGCAAGTCCCGCCAATGTTTTCTGCCATCAAGGTGAGTAACTATATATTAACTTGAGCTTACGATTAGTGAAGCAAACTACATAGTTTGCTCTTGGGTATGTTGATAGCAATCTTTCCCCTTCTGATAGGTCGGCGGTGAAAAGATGTATGAAAAAGCAAGGAGAGGGGAAAGTATTGAACTTTCACCAAGAAGGATTTCGATATTCCAGTTTGATATCGAACGCAGCTTAGAGGACAGGTTTGTCTGGAACTAACCAACATGTGCAAGTTCGAATTGGATGAGAGAACCTCCATGTCTAAGAATTTCTCTTTCAGGGTCTATTTTCTTTATAGTACTAGACATGCCTTCTAGAGGACAATTCGAATTTTGATTTTTTCTTTTTTTTAACAATGCCATTTCATTTTAACAAAACAACTCTAGGATGATTTCTACTTTCCGGTTTTCCTGATTCTGCAATGGATGGTAAAGATACACTGTACACTGGCTTTATCAGAATATAGAAATAATGGCTAATTCACCTAATTGGTGCAGTAAGATCTATGAATGGGTATTAACTTATTCGAGATTTTCGGATTTGGGTTTATGTTTTTGCAGGCAAAATTTGATATTCCGGGTGACATGTTCCAAAGGAACGTACATCCGCTCTCTTTGTGCAGATCTTGGGAAAGCTCTTGGCAGGTTATTCCTCATAATATTAAACTACTAGTGTGTACTAAGCAATGCATGTCATTTCTCATTGGGTTACAGGTATCCTGACGTTTTCCCGCTCTTGATCTTGCAGCTGCGCTCACTTAACTGCTCTCCGGAGAGACTCGATCGGTAACAAAACATTTACTGGCAACCTTTTTGTTGTTGCCGATTGTGATTCTTTGGCTATTTCTCCACGAAGTCGAACAATGATGTACTAAATTTGAAGAAAATAACAGACACTGTTTATCTTATATTGCACCCGAGCATTTAGCATGTAGATTGTGTTAAATAGTGTCATGTCTATAAGCAGTTAGAACAGCAAGTTTTCATTGTAGCTGTTTTCCTTTCGTATATCTCATCTCGTATACGAAATATAGTTTGTATAGTATACGAGATGAAATATACAAAGCAAGGAGTGGGAAAGTATTGAACTTTCACCAACAAAGATTTCAATATTGACCCTAAACTAAACTTTACGTCTATTCTGTCTCTCTGTGTTTCAGGGCAATATTCAGCAGATGATGCTTGGGAGTTCCATGATCTAGAGGAAGCAATCACCAAGGCATACTTTTGAATACTTCCTTTTGTAATTTCATCCATTCTTTTTGGGTCAAAAGAACAAGCAATTACAAAGGAAAATGGAAGATGTTTCTGTAATGTAATCTGATGTTATTAATTATGGTTAATCACATAGAAAACTACGGCCTTTGTGCTTTTTTTTTTAAATATAGTACGACTTTTAGAAAACAATACAAAAATACATGGCTTTTTTACATTTTTTCATAAATATAGTATGGCCTCTAGAGAATAGAACAAGAAGGCACGATCTTTGGACTTTTTTCTGAATATAATACGACTTTTAAAAAATAGTACAGAATGGCTCGACTTTCAAGTTTAGTTACGATTTTATCATGTTAAAAAAGATGATCGCGCTTGAAGGTTGCGTTTTTTTGTATTATTTTTAAGGGTAAATTACAAAAAAAAATCCAAATTTTGTAAAATGTCTCAATTTTGTCCTAAATTTTGTTTTGTAACAAAAAAAACCACAAGTTTTATAAAATGTCTCAAAAATGACTTCCGTTATAACTTCCGTCAATTTTTGCTGCTGATGGTGGGTCCCTTTAACAGTTCACGTAGGTCACACGTAGGCTAGTGGGTCCCTTTAACAGTCCACGTAGGTCACACGTAGGCAAAAATTGACGGAAGTTATAACGGAGGTCATTTTTGAGACATTTTAGAAAACTTATGGTTTTTTTTGTTACAAAACAAAATTTAGGACAAAACTGAGACATTTTACAAAACTTGGGTTTTTTTTTTGTAATTTGCCCTATTTTTAAAAAGTCTTGCCATATTTAGGAAAAAAGTGCAAATGTCGTGTCTTTTTATGCTACTCTCCAAAGGTTGTGCTATATTTACGAGAAAATGCTAAGGTCGTGTCGTTTTGTGCTATTTTTCAAAAGCCGTGTTATATTTAGTAAAAAGTGTAAATGTCGTGTTTTTCTAGGTGATTAATCCTATTAATTACTATCATCAATGTTCGATTTGTATTTAATGTCTTTCTGCGCGATTCTGCCAATGTAGACCATAGGCGCAAGTTCTCTATCGGTCTCCTCGACTGTTTCTATCGGGCCATTGCATAGGATGTATTCCATATAGAGCGTGAGATCGAGGTCCTGCCAGGTTAGACAAATCACAACAAAATTAATTTGAGAGATTATAGATTTCATCAATTAATGCCTGAGTACTTAGGAAATTCACATTTACTTGCCTTGGCAGGAAGGTCATGCAAATTAATCAGGATATCTGCAGATTCACAACATTGCCATATATTCTCCGAACATTTTCAGGCAGCAAATTAAAACGCTTTCAATGTTTGCAAATTACGGTCTAAACATCGTCGGTATCTTTTAACTTCGGAAGGGTCTCGAACTGTTATAGATTATATGTTTCTGAAGAATATATTACTACACCAGTCGGCCCTCTACCCCTTTTCATTAGCAGATGTTTCTGAAAAACATACCTCAGTCTGAACTGCCGGTATTGGGAAACTCCTAATCCACTGGGTGAATTGTGTAAACAGTTTTGTTCTTCGGGTTTTGTCAGGGATTTGTATGAAAGATGTAGATTTGAGCTACAACAAATCCCAGGGATTTGTATGAAAGATGTAGTAGATTTGCTGCTGATCTCCTTTCTATCTACAAACTTCCTCTGAGCTATATAAATCCATACTAGAGGAATTGGACGTCCAAATCAAATTAAAGATTAAACTAATCTAGGTCAGTATGATCAGCATTTTCGGGTTTACTCTACTGTCTCTCTTTCTCAGTTCGTATGCACGCACCGCCGTGCCAAAGTTTCACCAGAAACCTGCTTCAGTGGTTCAGTCGGTCACCGTCGGTAAATCTGGGTCCAGGAACTTCACCACTGTACAGGAAGCCATTGATTGGGTCCCTGCTAACAACAAACAGTGGGTCCGAATACATGTTAAACCTGGAACATACAAGTAAGTCACGTCCTCCGTGTTCCGGGTTTTTGGCATTGGTCCAAGATTCATAATAAAGATGAGAGACGCACCACAACTATTGATATTACTAGTAAAATGTACAACGTACCAAGACTAATTTTCTACTCACGGTAAATTTGCAGGGAGAAAGTGACCGTACCTAAAGACAAGCAGTTCATCTATCTCGAAGGTGAAGGTGAAGGAAGAGCGTTGATCGAGTGGGATGATCATGGGGGTGCCGACAACTCTTCCACCTTCACATTGTGGGCTGATAATTTTCTTGCATCGCATATAACTATCAAGGTCGAGAAAATAATTCAGCAATTAGTTTAGTTCGATCAATCGAGTCATAACTGACTTAATAGCTCTTCCTCTGACTACAGAACACACACGATCTCGGTCCTGGAGGTGCTAATACCGTTGATGTGGCACCGGCTATTCTGATTTGGGGAGATAAAGCAGCGTTCTATGGCTGCAGATTTTATGGTGTGCAGGATACACTCAGTGACCTGACAGGCCGTCATTTTTTCCAGTCATGCTACATCGAGGGCGCCGTGGATTTCATATGGGGTTACGGTCAATCTCTGTATGAGGTTCGTCGACCTTAGCAAATTTTCGGTGTTTCTTTATACTTTCTATCCATATATATACAGTAGAAATAATAAATTGTACATTCATACCGAAAGTTCGAGGTGTCAAGTACTTAAAAGGAAGCTGTGTTCCTTCCCTGGACAGGGTTGCAATATAATCTCCACAGCAGCCAACCTCGGCGCTGGAGGACTTACCGGTTTTGTAACGGCCCAAGGGCGAGAAAGGGCAAGCGATACGAGTGCTTTCGTGTTCAAGGGTGGCTCGGTGAATGGAAAGGGACTCACGTATCTCGGGAGAGCTTACAGGGCGTACTCGACAGTAATATTTTCTGAGACCTACTTCGGCAGTGTCATCGTGTCGCTGGGCTGGGATGCCTGGCATCAATCTAAACAAGTGTAAATAGACTTGAAAGAATCATTCTTTATACTGCCATCAAATTTCTTATTCCTGTTCCCTCTATTTTTCTCCCTCTCTTGCAAATGAAAAATCGACGACGCGATACAAATCGGTATTGACATCTTCTTACATGTCATGTGACAGGGATAAGATCACTTTCGTCGAGTCCAACTGCAAAGGACCGGGATCTAGTATGTCTGGTCGAGTGAACTGGATCGACAAACTAAGTACTGCACAACTGGATAAGTATTTGGATCGTGCTAAGTTCATAGACCAAGACGGGTGGATCGGAGCACAGCCAACTCACAACTGATATTCCCGAATAAAGCACATTCTCTTTGAGGCTGTGTTCGATAGTCCGCACAGAATAGGATCAATACCTAGGATTAGACTGGATTTCGAATCCCTTGTGTGACACTTTTTTGAGCAAGTGTTCAAAAGGTGCTCAGATACGCTAAAAAGGAATAATATGATTGTCCTCATAATAATTATTATAAAAATGATTTAAACCATCTCAACTATCACATATGTTATCGTTGATGCCTCGTGACCTTGACCATGGTCTGTTCCTAATCCGTTGCCTCGAAATAAATTTGTCTGCAACGACTACTATGTTGATATATTAATAATTATTAAATATTTTTATTCATAAACTCTTAATTTTTATTCTTTTATTATTTTAATTCAATCCTATTTAGCTCTAATTATATATTTCATATATTTATGTATTTGTTGAAAAGATCTTTCGAGTACCTATTTGTTGGTTAAAATATCTTTCGAGTATCTAATTGATGGCAAAATTCTTTCAAGTACCTTATTTGGTGGCTGCGATATCTTTCGAGGAGTATTTTGATAGTTTACTCAAATTATATCTATAAGCTCCTTTTGTAAAATTAACAATCTTGTTAGCGATGGGGTTGGCTAATAAAATTTATGGTGATACGGGTAAAAATGAAAAACAAAAGTGAGACCTAGAGGATTAATTCTCCATTTATATGTGTTAGTGCAAATTTATTACATCAATATTCTAAATTAAACAATGAACATGTCCGTCGAGGCTTCAATTCTAACAGTACATGTTATAGTAAAAAAAATTTCAGCATATCAATGATTCTTGAAAACAGGGGTACACATATCACATATAATCATTTAATTTTTAATTATTGTAATTATTCTATATATATACACACACAAAAACTAAACGATCTATGTTGGCAAGTAGATAGTGCTTTCCTACTCGTGCACGCAGCATGTGGACCATTTTTATCATTATTACATCTTCTCAATTCTACCTTTAACTCTTTTTTTTTTTACTTTAAAATTAATCATCATTTTTTTTTCTGAATTTTATATGTCCCCCCTCTTTTACTCATCCCTCTAATTACGTATTACTCTTGTTTTTGTTTCCATGAGCTTTGATAATTATATTATAAGTTAATAGACATTCATTTTCCGACACATTGATAACTATATGTATTATTAATTTTCTAGAACCTGTTTAAAAGCTTTACTAACAACAATTCTAACTTGATAGTTACTTACGTCCTGTTTGATTTCGCAGTCTAATTTTAAGATTTTGACTATACTCACTACACAACAAAAGACAACAACACAATTATTACTTTTTCATTTTTTTTCAATTTTTTTAACCATTTAATTCAATTTTTAATAATAAATTCTCTAAACTATTCATTACTTTTTTCACAATTCAACAATACAATCATTACTTTTTTACATTTTTTCTCATAATTCAACATCACAATCATTACAAAATAATTAAAATCAAAACTCAACTCAACTCAACTCTAAAACCAAACACACTATTATTCACTCGTCCTATATATAATTAATATCAAAGATACACTTTACTGTAACATAATAACAATCTTAAATATCATGCTAAATATTATCATCTCATCATGATAGAACAAATAAAATAAGACACGGTTTATCTTATACTGCACCCGAGCATTTAGCATGTAGATTGTGTTAAATAGTGTCATGTCTATAAGCAGTTAGAACAGCAAGTTTTCATTGTAGCTGTTTTCCTTTCGTATATCTCATCTCGTATACGAAATATAGTTTGTATAGTATACGAGACGAAATATACAAAGCAAGGAGTGGGAAAGTATTGAACTTTCATCAAGAAAGATTTCGATATTGACCCTAAACTAAACTTTACGTCTATTCTGTCTCTCTGTGTTTCAGGGCAATATTCAGCAGATGATGCATGGGAGTTCCATGATCTAGAGGAAGCAATCACCAAGGCATACTTTTGAATACTTCCTTTTGTAATTTCATTCATTCTTTTTGGGTCAAAAGAACAAGCAATTACAAAGGAAAATGGAAGATGTTTCTGTAATGTAATCTGATGTTATTAATTATGGTTAATCACATAGAAATCTACGGACTTTGTGCTTTTTTTTAAAAAAAATATAACACGACTTTTAGAAAACAACACAGAAATACACGGCTTTTTTACATTCTTTCATAAATATAGTATGGCCTCTAGAGAGTAGCACAAAAGGCACGATCTTTGGACTTTTTTTTCTGAATATAATACGACTTTTAAAAAATAGCACAGAATGGCTCAACTTTCAAGTTTAGTTACGATTTTATCATGTTAAAAAAGATGATCGCGCTTGAAGGTTGCGTTTTTTTGTATTATTTTTTAAAAGTCTTGCCATATTTAGGAAAAAAGTGCAAATGTCGTGTCTTTCTATACTACTCTCCAAAGGTTGTGCTATATTTATGAGAAAATGCTAAGTCGTGTCGTTTTGTGCTATTTTTCAAAAGCCGTGCTATATTTAGTAAAAAGTGCAAATGTCATGTTTTTCTAGGTGATTAATCCTATTAATTACTATCATCAATGTTCGATTTGTATTTAATGTCTTTCTGTGCGATTCGGCCAATCTAGACCATAGGCGCAAGTTCTCTATCGGTCTCCTCGATTATTTCTATCGGGCCATTGCATACGATGTATTCCATATAGAGCGTGAGATCGAGGTCCTGCCAGGTTAGACAAATCACAACAAAATTAATTTGAGAGATCATAGATTTCATCAATTAATGCCTGAGTACTTAGGAAATTCACATTTACTTGCCTTGGCAGGAAGGTCATGCAAATTAATCAGGATATCTGCAGATTCACAACATTGCCATATATTCTCCGAACATTTTCAGGCAGCAAATTAAAACGGTTTCAATGTTTGCAAATTACGGTCTAAACATCGTCGGTATCTTTTAACTTCGGAAGGGTCTCGAACTGTTATAGATTATATGTTTCTGAAGAATATATTACTACACCAGTCGGCCCTCTACCCCTTTTCATTAGCAGATGTTTCTGAAAAACATACCACAGTCCGAACTGCCGGTATTGGGAAACTCCTAATCCACTGGGTGAATTGTGTAAACAGTTTCGTTCTTCGGGTTTTGTCAGGGATTTGTATGAAAGATGTAGATTTGAGCTACAATAAATCCAAGGGATTTGTATGAAAGATGGAGTAAATTTGCTGCTGATCTCCTTTCTATCTACAAACTTCCTCTGAGCTATATAAATCCATACTAGATGAATTGGACGTCCCAATCAAATTAAAGATTAAACTAATCTAGGTCGGTATGATCAGCATTTTCGGGTTTACTCTACTGTCTCTCTTTCTCAGTTCGTATGCACGCACCGCCGTGCCAAAGTTTCACCAGAAATCTGCTTCAGTGGTTCAGTCGGTCACCGTCGGTAAATTTGGGCCCAGGAACTTCACCACTGTACAGGAAGCCATTGATTGGGTCCCTGCTAACAACAAACAGTGGGTCCGAATACATGTTAAACCCGGAACATACAAGTAAGTCACGTCCTCCGTGTTCCGGGTTTTTGGCATTGGTCCAAGATTCATAATAAAGATGAGAGACGCACCGCAACTATTGATATTACTAGTAAAATGTACAACGTACCAAGACTAATTTGCTACTCACGGTATATTTGCAGGGAGAAAGTGAACGTACCTAAAGACAAGCAGTTCATTTATCTCGAAGGAGAAGGTCAAGGAAGAGCGTCGATCGAGTGGGATGATTATGGGGGTGCCGACAACTCTTCCACCTTCACATTGTGGGCTGATAATTTTCTTGCATCGCGTATAACTATCAAGGTCGAGAAAATAATTCAGCAATTAGTTTAGTTCGATCAATCGAGTCATAACTGACTTAATATCTCTTCCTCTGACTACAGAACACTCACGATCTCGGTCCTGGAGGTGCTAATCCCGTTGATGTGGCACCGGCTATTCTGATTTGGGGAGATAAAGCAGCGTTCTATGGCTGCAGATTTTATGGTGTGCAGGATACACTCAGTGACCTGGCAGGCCGTCATTTTTTCCAGTCATGCTACATCGAGGGCGCCGTGGATTTCATATGGGGTAACGGTCAATCTCTGTATGAGGTTCGTCGACCTTAGCAAATTTTCGGTGTTTCTTTATACTTTCTATCCATATATATTCAGTAGAAATAATAAATTGTACATTCATACCGAAAGTTCGAGGTGTCAAGTACTTAAAAGGAAGCTGTATTCCTTCCCTGGACAGGGTTGCAATATAATCTCCACAGCAGCCAACCTCGGCGCGGGAGGACTTACCGGTTTTGTAACAGCCCATGGGCGAGAAAGGGCAAGCGATACGAGTGCTTTCGTGTTCAAGGGCGGCTCGGTGGACGGAAAGGGACTCACGTATCTCGGGAGAGCTTACAGGGCGTACTCGACAGTAATATTTTATGAGACCTACTTCGGCAGTGTCATCGTGTCGCTGGGCTGGGATGCCTGGCATCAATCTAAACAAGTGTAAATAGACTTGAAAGAATCATTCTTTATACTGCCATCAAATTTCTTATTCCTGTTCCCTCTATTTTTCTCCCTCTCTTGCAAATGAAAAATCGACGACGCGATACAAATCGGTATTGACATCTTCTTACATGTCATGTGACAGGGATAAGATCACTTTCGTTGAGTCAAACTGCAAAGGACCGGGATCTAGTATGTCTGGTCGAGTGAACTGGATCGACAAACTAAGTACTGCACAACTGGATAAGTATTTGGATCGTGCTAAGTTCATAGACCAAGACGGGTGGATCGGAGCACAACCAACTCACAACTGATATTCCCGAGTAAAGCACATTCTCTTTGAGGCTGTGTTCGATAGTCCGCACAGAATAGGATCAATACCTAGTATTAGACTGGATTTCGAATCCCTTGTGTGACACTTTTTTGAGCAAGTGTTCAAAAGGTGCTCAGATACGCTAAAAAGGAATAATATGATTGTCCTCATAGTAATTATTATAAAAATGATTTAAACCATCTCAACTATCACATATGTTATCGTTGATGCCCCGGGACCTTGACCATGGTCTGTTCCTAATCCGTTGCCTCGAAATAAATTTGTCTGCAACGACTACAATGTTGATATATTAATAATTATTAAATATTTTTATTCATAAACTCTTAATTTTTATTCTTTTATTATTTTAATTCAATCTTATTCAGTTCTAATTATATATTTCATATATTTATGTATTTGTTGAAAAGATCTTTCGAGTACCTATTTGTTGGTTAAAATATCTTTCGAGTATCTAATTGATGGCAAAATTCTTTCAAGTACCTTATTTGTTGGCTGCGATATCTTTCGAGGAGTATTTTGATAATTTACTCAAATTATATCTATAAGCTCCTTTTGTAAAATTAACAATCTTGTTAGCGAATCGATGGGGTTGGCTAATAAAATTTATGGTGATACGGGTAAAAATGAAAAACAAAAGTGAGACCTAGAGGATTAATTCTCCATTTATATGTGTTAGTGCAAATTTATTACATCAATATTCTAAATTAAACAATGAACATGTCCGTCGAGGCTTCAATTCTAACAGTACATGTTATAGTAAAAAAATTTTCTGCATATCAATGATTCTTGAAAACAGGGGTACACATATCACATATAATCATTTAATTTTTAATTATTATAATTACTCTATACACACACACACACAAAAACTAAGGATCTATGTTGGCGAGTAGATAGTGCTTTCCTACTCGTGCATTATCATTATTACATCTTCTCAATTCTACCCTTAACTCTTTCTTTTACTTTAAAATTAATCATCATTTTTTTTTCTGAATTTTATATGTCCCCCCTCTTTTACTCATCCCTCTAATTACGTATTACTCTTGTTTTTGTTTCCATGAGCTTTGATAATTATATTATAAGTTAATATATATTCATACTCCGTTTGGTTTCGCAGTTAAAATCACAAAAATTTTAATTTTAACTTTAACTTTAACTCAACATACTACATAACAAAAATACACATTTCCCAAGTCAAAAATTTAACTTTAACTTTAACTCAAGACACTACACAATCATTTATTATTTTCCACAATCAAATTCAAAGTTATTTTAACACTGAAACCAAACGTACCATCATTTTCCAACACATTGATAACTATATGTATTATTAATTTTCTAGCACCTGTTTAAAAGCTTTACTAACAACAATTCTAACTTGACAGTTACTTACGTCTCGTTTGATTTCGCAGTCTGATTTTAATGGTGCGTTTGGTTTCAGAGTTAAAGTAACTTTAATTTTGATTTTGATTTTGATTTTGATTGTGGAAAAGGACAAATGACATGGGATTATAAATTTGACTTGGGAAACGTGTGTTTTTGTTGTGTAATGTGTTGAGTTAAAGTTAAAATTAAAATTTTTTAATTGGAAAATGTTTGTTTTTGTTGTGTATTGTATTGAGTTAAAGTTAAAGTTAAAGTTAAAGATTTTAACTCTAATTTTAACCCTACTCACTACACAACAAAAGTCAACAACACAATTATTACGTTTTCATTTTTTTTCAAATTTTTTAACCATTCAATTCATTTTAATAATAAATTCTCTAAACTATTCATTACTTTTTTCACAATTCAACGATACAATCATTACTTTTTTTCAACTATTTGTTACTTTTTCACATTTTTTCTCATAATTAAACATCACAATCATTACAAATCAATTAAAATCAAAACTCAATTCAACTCAACTCTAAAACCAAACACACTATTATTCACTCGTCCTTTATATAATTAATATCAAAGATACACTTTACTATAACATAATAACAATCTTAAATATCATGCTAAATATTATCATCTCATCAGGATAGAACAAATAAAATAAGACACATGATAGCCCAATTTCTTTTTGATAGATTAATAAGAGACTAAACAATTGTTGATTGTCACAATTTATGTCGTGTATGTATCTTAATTTTTAGATTCATTATTGCATCCTCTGAAATTTCTCTTTTTCACGTTTGAAAAAGGGAAAAAAATCAAATGAGTGAAATTATTAATTTATTTTACTATTGTATTCTATTCCAATGAAATTTTTACATCTTAATAGTGTGAAGTCACACAATGTTAAACATCATTTAAGAAAACTAAGGTGGCATTTGCTAATAGAGTAGCATATGGTTATACTTAATGTGCGGACCTGAACTTTGTCTCGTCGGAGCCTACATGTGTGCGATCGATAGCAATGCTTGAGAGTATCCACCATCCCGGGAGACGCGTGATGGACACGCGTGAGAAGAAGTCGCTACTACCTGTGTATAACCTAGAGGTCGAGGACTGGTGAGTTGCCCATGTCTAGGGGTAATGGATACACCTAGATTGTTAAGGCCTATGGCCTGCGGAACTGGGAGTTCCAAATTCGGGAGTTCTATTATATACGGGCCTATGTCTCGTACGCTCTATCGGTATTATAATTTGTCTAAGGTTTGCATTTTTAGTTTATTTACCGCGTTTATTAGGTTTCGTTTATCTCGCTCATTTTGATACTGTAAATTCGTGGAAATAATCAATTATGTTTGAGGGACCGAAAGAGGAACAAATCCTTGGGGTAGGGGGTCAGACCTCCGTCCTCACCTCTTAGCTAACTAGACCATTATGGCCGGTTTGTCGTGTGAATCGGACCCGTAAACTGACTCGATTGATTCCAACTCTTAGACTCCATGCTTGCCGACTGGGATCGTTACATATATAAATGTACAAATAAATACCTCACCATGTACTCTCAAATAATAAATACAAATTATAACGAATGGATCCCGGCCAACTCGCGTTCGGCCAATATTCTGCTCGCACTCACCATGAATTTTAGAAAGACTAAAACCAAAATTAATGCTATGTGGGTTCGTGATAGCCGTGGGTCGGGTTCGGCCGAACAAACGGATCCTAGGAGGACCGAATGGCCTTCAAGATAGCCATGGGACCGGTCGAGCTCTCGGGTGATTGTTTAACCTCATTTCACACATCTTGACTCGGGTCATCCTCCGTTTAGATACTACTGGGGTCGAAACGACAACTCGATTCTAGATCCATTATCGCGCTCGGGTCGCTCTTACTCAGTGTGTGTGGGGGTGTTGCACCCCGTGTAAACCGTATCCTATAGGTTTAGGTTGAACCGGTCACAAAACAGACAAAGACAGATAAAAATAGATAAAAACGGATAAAAATAGATAAAAACATATGAAAATAGGTAAAAGCAGATGAACACAGACAAGTTGTGTGTGGATTGTCATGTTTATGTGATTATCAAATTATAAACCAAGGTTGCTTAACAGTCGCGTTTCTATCCTAAGCAGGCAAGAACATAGTAATTATGTGTGGTGATAATATGCCATGGGCCGCCCTTGAAGAGCATGTAACATTCGACTTTGCTTAAAAAGGACTTGACAACCATGATGTCTACTGTCAAGCCATCAGTATGTGGTTTTCTTTTAAGTTTTTCTATTTTGTGACACTGACAGATTAATAAATTATGACAGAAGTGTGTTTTGCTAGATACCTAAAGCCTAGGGTTTTGATCAGCCCATTCCCCTGTGTTTATTGTATCAAGTGTGTGATTAGTCCAATTTTGTATTTTATGACAGACAATCCCAATCTAAACACAAATTTAGGAAAGTGGGAAAGCGAAACACCACGAGGTGCCAAGTTCTTTGCTCATACCTTCATGAAAGGGATGAACAACTTTTCACGGGCCGTCCTCGCTCGCGTCTTTGGTTCACATTCCTAAGCGTCTGAATCTATGCTTGAATGATAGAAACACTTTAGTCGGATAAAGATGGTAATGCATATGACACTTGCGCTTGCTCAAGCTGCCTGTCTTTACCCATGGCTCGGAGTGTTTCGATCACTCTAATCCTAGAATTGTCGGTTAATCATAAACCGATAATTTTTCCCTTAGAACGAAAAATTGTTCTTGTAAAAAATGAGACTGAGTGATGCTAGCTACCTAGTCCTGTAATTGATGTTGACCAATTCCTTGGATTCACCAGGGTCCCATGTAAACCCCGAGGGAGTCGGAAGACCGGTTGGTCTGCCCGGAAGCGGTCTAGAAAAAACTCCCGTGTTCCAACTTGAGCCGTCTCAAATATGGCCCAGACTCAAGTTAGGACGTTTGTATCCTTCCTAGATATCCATGCTACACGGACCACACTTCTCGGTATTTATAAAGAAATGTGGATTTAGAAAAGGGCACGATTATCAGTTCATGATTTATTGTCTTGATTACAAATTATTCACCGATTCGTGCAATTCATTTAAAAGTTGAGTGGGTTAATTAGCCGAGTGGATCGTCCATATTTGCTATGAGTGAGATCGATTAAACTAAATGAATTTGTCGAATGCTTTGGTTTGCAAGTTTCAAGCCGTCAAATTGGCCATTGATGGACCGTTCAATGAGAGCTCTAATTCCCGACCGTCTCGAAATTAAGTTCGATTTTATACCGACACTATATGGTTAATCCGGTTTTTTCTTTTTAAAAAGAAACAAAATCATGGGATTACAAAATCACATCAACATTTAATTTATCGGTTTTTTTTAGCTCAAGTGGATCGATTATGTCAGTTTTGATATTTTTAGTCAATTTAATTCCTTAAAGTCTGAGTGAGCATGAGATTAATTTGTATGGGTTTATTTTCATTTCTCACGCAACCAATTCTAAGTTCGACCCTCTTAAATATTATTATTTGTGCTCACGTCGTTTTTTTTTAACACACTGCCTGGTTTTAAAAGATCGAGTTTAATCATTGTACCGGTTTGTGTTATTGTCGATAAAAACAATATTTTCATACATCATTGACAAGGTCATCAAATCAACAGATAAAAAGAGCCCTAAACGTGTCACTAAGTCGAGATTTTCATACCTCTCCCGAGCTAGAGCCGGGAGACAGTAGAGGAGCTTTGAAGATCCCTCGAATCAAGTCGATTACGGACTGTCCATTGACACTACAGCCACCACCTACAGAAGAAAGATATGGACAACCAAAAAAGAGCAAACATAGCAGCGGTTAGTGATGTTCGTGAGTGAAAATGAACCCGAGAAAGGAAGAGACAGAGGGAGACTTAGCTCGGGGTCCTCGATGAAGGCAACTCCGGAGCAGAGGCGGGCAGCAAGCAACAAACAACAACCGAAGGGGGCACAATCACCAGTACGGTGAGCAAGTGCTCGGGCTGAATGATTTTCTTCCCCTTCATTTATCTGATCATATGGTCGACCATCTTCATCGATTTTCCAGAGATTTCATGAAAGCTGAAAGGAAGAGACAGAGGGAGACTTAGCTCGGGGTCCTCGATGAAGGCAACTCCGGAGCAGAGGCGGGCAGCAAGCAACAAACAACAACCGAAGGGGGCACAATCACCAGTACGGTGAGCAAGTGCTCGGGCTGAATGATTTTCTTCCCCTTCATTTATCTGATCATATGGTCGACCATCTTCATCGATTTTCCAGAGATTTCATGAAAGCTGAAAGTTCTCCACAAGTTTCCGAAGAAATGAGATAGCAACCACTTCCCTCCCAAAGTAAAAGGTTCACAGATTTCCAAACGGGAAGGAGAGGCCACGGGCAAATTCCCAGAATCCTGTTCTGAGAAGGAGAGCAAGAGGGAGAGGGAGTTCAGTTACGGAAAATGGATGGCTCTGGAAAAACTAAGAAGTGAAATGGGAAGGAAGGAGATAAAGAAGAGCAAGATGATGGAGATCGAGAGGAGGAGAGAAAGGAATGGTGATGGTGTTGTCCTCCGTATGCTCTCTGCAGTCCTGACCGAAAGAAGAAGAGAAAGAGAGCGAGTTAAAGCTGGTGAAGGTGGTCGTAATTCAGCCATGAGAGGAGAGGGAAGGTGAGGATGTCGAAGAATCGGTCGTATTGAGGGTGCTGGTAAGTCGTCACGATGCGGGAGCTGCAAAGGTGGCGGGAAAAGAAGAAGAACAGCAGACCAGAAGTTGGAGGCTCGGGTCGGTTGTTGAGTTGATGTTTCTAAGGGGAGGAGAAGGAGCTGATGAATGATGACGGTAAACTGTCGGTCCTGACCGGAATGAGAGACGGGGAAGGCTGGTCTCTATATTTGTCGGAACCAAGAGGTTGTGTTCGAGAGAGAGCACAAGAGAGAAGGAGAGCATGGTCTTTGCTGCGCTGTCCTTGCCCGAGATCAGCGAGAGTGAGGAGATTGGGGACAGAGTTGATCACAGCTCGGGAGAGAGCGAAGGCAGAGAAAAATGATCGTTCATGCAGATGGAGCCGCAGCGATAGATGTGATAGGTTGCAGAGATGACATTGCAGGGTAGGCGCCGAAGTCTTGTTGCGGGCGCGGCAGTGCCACTTGTAGAAGAAGAAGAAGAAGAAGATTTGTAGGTGGCAGGTTTCATATGGGGTTCGGCCACAAGTGGCGGAACCTCCTGACAGTTTTTTTTTTCAAATATATATATTTACTCGTACCCGTCTTTGACGAAATTCGATTTCTCAAAATCCATTGACATTTTTGGAAAGAAAACTTTGAAATTGAGAAGTTTGAAAAATAACGGACTCTATGAGAATTCCAATTTATATCGATGGAGATCAAATCTCGATAAAAATCGATATCGAACCTCCGATGCATGTTGAACGTAATTGCATGATCATTTTCCAATTTCATGTCTTTCCAAACAGATATCTGAATAATCCGGAGATACTGTTGTGTTCAAGAAAATTTGAGAATCGACATTATACAGAAAAATATTTTTTTCAAGAGCCAGTATCGTCCCGAATATTGAAAAAATCGAAATTGATGCACGTAGGACTTGAAATTTTCTTCTTTTCAACTGGACATCTGAAAAATAATTCTGCATCACCACTGCATTTAGAAAAAAATTGAGAATCAATATTATGCAAAAACATATAGTTTGGCCTTGAATATTGTTCTGAATTTTGAAAATGAAAATTAATACTTGCAATGCCTGAAATTCGCGTATTTTCTGTTAGACATCTGAAAAATAATCCGGGGTCACCATTGTGTTTTAAAAAATTTAGGGATCGATATTACATAGAGAAATATTTTTCAATTTCGAGTTTCGTTCCAGATTTCGAAAATCAAATTTGATAGCGTATAGCCTCAAAATATTGCATCGAGTATTTTTTTTAATTTTTTTTTTCTGAAAACACGAAATTAGATATAAATTAAGAAAATGCCCTTGAATTCAAAAGTAGTGAATGTATCGATGGTCCTCGAGTGTTGGAAGACAAAAACGGGGTGTTGATAGTTAATTGCACGGGGATGAAGATAAAAGTAGTTGAAAAAATTTATTATTAAAAAATTATTGTAATTATGGTTAAGAAAAAAATTGTGATCGAATTTATTATTAAATTGAAGAATAAGATAAAAAAAAAGTAATGATTGTATTGTTGAATTGAGAGAAAAGTGATGAATAGTTGATATAATTTAGTATTAGAAAATTAATTGTAATAATGGTTAAGAAAAAATATGTGAGAAAATTTATTATTAAATTAAAGAAAAAATAAAAAGTTATGATCGTGTGCTTGAATTAAGGGAAAAATAAATGGAGTAGAGTATGATTTAGTAAATAAACAAAGCATTATTACTTTTGCTCTTGGATAGAAGGAGGTGGCGAGTGGGGTGGGATTTCAATTCGCGGGGACCCACACAATACATTTTTTTAAAAATTTTAATTTTAATTTTTTTTCCAATTTTAGGAGTTAAAATGGATCCAAACTAATTCAACTTCAATCAGGATCAATCCCACTAAATAATAAAACTCTCGTAACTACGGACCTTCCTAGAAGTAAGGGGCAGTGGGGTGAGTTTTCCCACTCACTTGGAGACACTTGACCTTTTTTAATTTTAATTTTAATTTTTTTATTTTTTCGCACTATTCGATAGTTAAATGGATCCTAGCTAATTTAGTTTCAACTTGGGTCGGCCGACTAAGTAAGAAAACTCTCCCAATTATTGATTTTCTGCATTCATAATATTCAAATTTGAGACCTCGCTTATTTTTAAAATTTTTTTTGTGTGATTACTTAGTATTCGAGAGTTGAGTCTCGACTAATTCAATTTTGACCTAAGGTCGGCTCACTATGGAGTAATGCTTTCAAAATTGTGAATTTTTTGCATTCACAAAATTCAAACTCGATATCCTATTTAAGGGGAATAGGGATTGAACCACCTAAGCCAATATACCGTAATTTTTTTGTGTATTTTTTAAACACTTATGAGGTTAGGAGTGACAGATATGTGTTAGTGTATGTTTTTTTTAAAAAAAAAATTACCCCAAATATTTTCTTATCAATTCTACTTCAAACTTTCATTTTTCTTAATTCATATCCTTCAAATATTTTCCTCTTATTTAAAACTACTATTTTTATTGGCAATGCAAATTCTTGGATCAAAGAGTTTTATAAAATGTGGAATATAGGAAAAAAAATAGTAGCATGGGAAATACCGATAGGGAACGTTTCATCAATAAGAGTCAAATCAGAACCTTTTGATTCTAAACTTCGAATGTCACTGCATTGAGAATCCGGTTTTATCATGCAATCTTATAAGTATTGCCAATTATAACCCGCAGCATCAGTATACTATTACACTTTGTTTGGATATGTTCATTAAGGGGAAGTAAAAGCGGGGAAAGGAAGGGAAAGGGAGGGTAAATGACGAGGAGGATTTTAAGCCAATATCTGTATGAACAAGCTCAAGCCTAGAGAAGCATATCTTTGATATATCAAAGAAATATTCTCATGATGGAGAACTAAAACTTGAGAGAATTTGCTGATCTCGCCAAACTTTACCATGAAAGGGTTAAGGTAAATCTTAGTGACATGGCGAATATTCATCTATTGATGGAATTAGATATTACTTCCAATTTTATTTTGAGTCAAGAGTTTTAAGTTTCCTATTTTAGAACAATTACTTATTTTCTTTTAGAAAGTTATATAGTAAGAGTTTAGATTCTAATTTCCTATTTTAATGTTTTTTTAGTTGTCTTAGGCCTATATATATATAGTACATCTCATTGTTCAAGAACGGCTAGAACTTTATATATCAATATCAATAGTATTTCTCGGAGAGGTTTTCTCCCCTATCGTGGCCCTTGTTGGGTGTTATTCTTCGGGTTTAAACGTGTTTTACTCCTTTCGAGTCTAATTTCGGATTTAGGTTTGAGAAACCGTGATCCGCGCTGCATCAGTAAAAATTAACCTCCTTTGAATATTGCCTAATTAGGGGAGCCGAAGAGGGCTGGGAAGGGAAAAATTAGCCTTATTTAGAAAATTTGTAATGGGTGAATTTTTTTTTTTACCTCCTTTCAACCCCGATTTGGAGTTTGAAAGAAAATTGGAGTTAAGAGGGAAATCAAGGTAAATAATTCCCCCTCATTCTCTTTCCCCTTCGCTGAAAATCATGAAACCAAACAGGGGAAAATTTTCCCTCCCCTTCCCCTTATTTACCCCAATCCAAGCAGAGTGTGAAAGTACAAATTGGACCATGGTACATACAACATATCATATTTCTTTTAAGTATTTTCATTTACATTTTAGGGAAAATTACAAAAAAACAAAAAATTTGAGAATCGTTATAAATTTGTCCTAAATTTTACTTTGTAACAAAAAAAACCACATGTTTCGATAATCGTCTCAGATTTGGCATCATTCCGTCTATTTGCCTATGTTGACTTTATGAGACCCATCAAGTTTGCATATCTTTTGATCATCTTCTCTTTTCTTTACAAAAATAACTTAAGTTTTCATAAAAATATCAGTTTTGTTCTAGATTTTGATTTGTAATTTAAAAAAAAAATATGTCAGCATCCCGTTTCGGTCCACTGGCTCGAGGAGAGAACATCAACAACATTCTTGACTACAATCTTAAAACTATTACAAAAGAAGACACAATAAATCCCGAGTTACGATTCACAGTCGAGTTAGCCAGGTTACTACCCACTAATGGATGACGGAAATGACAATTTTGTCCCTCCTCCTTATGATCATGCTAGGTTGTCGATTTCGAATTTTCCTCATACTGTGATCCTCCATGCATCGCTCCTGAGGCCATCCAGTTGACATGGCTGACCCGAATATAAATAGTAACTTGGGGTTTGCTGGGTCTTATTTTGTAATAGTTTTCGAATTCTAGTCAGGAATGCTGTTGATGTTCTCTTTTGGAGCTGGTGAACTAAAATGAGGTACTGACATGTATTTTTTTTTAAATTATGAATCAAAATATATAACAAAACTGAGACTTTTATGAAAACTTATGTTATTTTTGCAAAGAAAAAAAGAAGATGATCAAATGATGTGCAAATTTAGTGTGTTCCATAAAGTCCGCGTAAGCAAATAGACGGAAATATTAACAGAACAGTAACGGAGGCCAAATCTTAAATGTTATCGAAATATGTGATTTTTTATTACAAAGTAAAATTTAGGACAAATTTGAAACGATTATCAAAATTTAGATTTTTTTTTGTAATTTACCCTATATTTTATAATATTTATGGTGTATTAGTGCAAATAATTGCATATATCATGAATATAAAGATAGCATCAATATTGAATGGGATTATATATATATATATATATATATATATATATATATAAAAGGTAGGTTTATGAAGTAGTATATATTAATCTACTTAAAATAGGAAGAAATTCAGATTGCGAATTAGAATCTTTCCCTGCAACATTGCGCAGGTTTTCTTTACAGGCTCGGTTAATTAAATTAGAGTCAATCATTCAATTTTAAAAATAAGTTGTCGATAACACGTGCCCAATTACAAAGTCCCCTTTTATCAGGATTTTTTTTTTAAAATAAGTTGTCGATAAGACCCCTTAAGGCATAGGATAAGAATTCATAATTAGTACGAAACTCAGTGGTCTTATTTTGTCATTTGATGTAAGGAGGCACTAATCACGTTATGACAAATATGGAAATGAATTTCAGTCACTTGAGCAATGCCCTAATTATTCTTAATATATTCACCGTATTATTTATGAGTCAAAGACCATTTGCGATTTTTCCAAAAGAATAAGTAAGAAATGGAAGGTTTTGCTGTGGGGTTTTGTCATGCTAACATTTCCAGCTACAGAAAGGCCTGAGACTCGTAAGGAAATTGTCGATTTGCTGCTGGATGCCATTCCATCTAAGAACTTCCTCTAAGCTATATAAACTCATACCAGACGGATTGGACATCAATAAATCAAAAGATTGATTGATCTCGATCAGTATGAGCATTTTCAGGTTTACGCTACTGTCGTTCTTTCTCACTTATGGTGTATCGTATGCACACATCGACGTGCCAAACTTTCACCCGAAATCCACTCCTGTGGTTCAGTCGGTCACAGTCGACCAGTCTGGTTCTGGGAATTTTACCACTGTGCAGGCAGCAATTAACTGGGTCCCCGCTAAAAACAACCAGTGGGTCCAAATACATGTTAAACCCGGTTCATACAAGTAAGTCACGTCCTCCCAATTCCAAGTCTAGTTTCGATTTTCCCTAACATGGGTCGGTCCATAATTCGTAATAAAGATGAGAGATGCATCTCAACACATTTTCTTTTGGTAACATATTGATTAATTATACTAAGCATGTAAATTGCACAACATACAATTGTTAATTGGTCACTCATCGGTAACTTTGCAGGGAGAAAGTGACCATACCTCAAGACAAGCAGTTCATTTTTCTCGAAGGAGAAGGTCAAGGAGCAACGTCAATCGAGTGGAACGATTACGGGCACTCCGAGAACTCTTCCACCTTCACTTTATACGCTGATAATTTTCTTGCATCGCATATAACCTTCAAGGTCAAGGAAAATATTTCAGCAATTATAGTTTAGTTCTATCGATCTGAGTTACTACTCATCAGGTAGCTCTTTCTCTGACTGCAGAACACACATGATCTCGGTATTTCTGGTCCTCATAAATTTGACGTGGCACCGGCCATCATGATTTGGGGAGACAAGGCAGCGTTTTACGACTGTGGATTTATGAGTCTGCAGGATACACTTGGTGACTGGAAAGGCCGTCACTTTTTCCAATCGTGCTACATCGAGGGTAGCGTGGATTTCATATGGGGGCGGCGGTCAATCTCTATATGCGGTTTGTCGACTCATAGCCAATTGTGAATGTTCCAATATACTTAATATAATACTTGAAATTGCTCATCAACAGTTGCGTTTCCGCTGATGGACAGGGCTGTAAGATAACCTCCACAGCAGCCAACCTCGGCCCTGGAAGAGTTATAGGTTTTGTTACTGCCCAGGGTCGAGATGAGCCTCATACAAGTGCTTTCGTATTCAAGGGTGGCTCGGTGGACGGACAGGGGCTCACGTATCTTGGGAGAGCATACAAGGAGTACTCGACTGTAATATTTTCCCAGACCTACTTTGGCAGCGACATTGTCCCTCTGGGTTGGGATGCTTGGCATGACCGCGGACATGAGTAAGACTTCGAAAGATAATCCTCAAAATACCATCAAATTTCTCTCGTGAAAGAAAATTTGATGAACTGATGGAAAACGGTCTTGATGCATCTTGTTCCATGTCGCGTGATAGGTCTACAATCACTTATGTTGAGTCTGGCTGCACGGGACCAGGATCTAACATGTCCGGTCGGGTGGGCTGGATGAAGAAACTGAACGCTGCTGAGCTGGATAAGTACTTGGATCCCTCTAAATTCATAGACCAAGACGGTTGGATCGAAGCGCAACCACTTCACAAATGATATTTCCAAATAAAGCGCAAACGCTTCACAAATGATATTCCCAAATAAAACTATGTAGCGAGTGTAGCATTGATTATTTATTGGATTGATTTTTACCATCATTCTAGACCTATTAAACCCGTCATTCTTTCGTCTCGCTTTCTAATTTATTTTTTATATACTAGAATTTACCCGTGCGTACCACGCACTAACTATATTAATTTTTTCTAATATATCCATAGATGGATTGATTTGAAGAAGAGAAAAAAAAAGTAAAAATATTGATAAAGAACAAAAATGAGGGGAGAGCAAAACAAGGACAGATTGACAAGTAAGAGGAAGAAGAGAGTTAATAATTATATTGAATAGGCAAGTTTGTCCTCAATTCTTCTCTTTTTATTTAGATTGTAACATACTTAAATTAATAATATGATATTTTTTACTTTTTAATCACTTTATAAATGAGGAAGCGGTTACAAATTCGGATTTTTATCTGAATAATAGTATAACTTAACACAAAACACATGAGATTAAAAAAAATATATCCAAAAAGTACAGAGACTTACTCACAAATAACAACAAACATCATAAACGTTACGACACATAAAAGGAAAAATTACAACCAAGCATTGAAATCAACTTATCTAGTTGTTCCCGACTTCGCCAAATGATATGCCAAATTGAGAAATCTGTGCTAATCACCCCGATAATTGCCATAATTATTTTTCATTAAATAATTATTATTGATTTTTTCTCACCACGTCAATGTGAGATCGGTTCAATTAAAATTTTCTCATGTGAAAAGGTTTGCGTCTTTGAGGAAATAATTATAGTGAACCTGACTAAAATATAGACTAGAAAGTTGAATATTCTAGAGTATGTGATGGAATTTTCATGGCTGATATGAAGTTCAAAAAAAAAAAAGTAAAGGGATTGTTATTGTTGGCTCCATGGAAAAATATAGTGAGCTTTGTTATAAAAAAAATTTAATTTATATTTTGATTGAAAAATTACATATCACGGCGTATGTGTTATTTTCATTTAATATTTTCTCGTCTTGAAATGTCCAATCTCGTAACTCTGTCTTGCATAGAAGAAGCACGAGGACTGCTTGTGATCATATTTGCATTATTATCTCTTTTTCTCTTCCCAATCGTGTAGGTTTCTTTCCCCTTTAAATGCCAGTGATTGTTTGTTCATTAGCTTATCAAAAGCTTCTTAAAATTTGATCATGTCTTTATTTCAGACCACCAGTCTCCCTCCCGGCGAGGTCGCCCGTGGCTTCTTCAAGTTTGGCGACCTCGCCAAAAGGAGGGCAGTGGCAGCCGAAAGGGAGCTTCGACTTTCGATTCAGCCCCTGCATCTTTCAATTTGGCAAAAAATTGACGTCATTTTTACCTTTTTAGTTATTTTTCAGCAACATCATTGGCAACATAAACAACTATATCAGATTGCTGTCACAGGAAGTTAACGTCAAGGTAGAATTGAGTAATGGAATTGAAATAGGATAATTGATTTGTTGACTTTTAAACGCTGAGAACCAAATTATTGATAGTTCCAAACATTTAGGACCAAGTTGATAGTCTTTTCCTCTTTAATACTCACATATGCTTCTCATTTTGGGAAAAAGACGGTTTTGGTTCTCAACCTTTCACACTTTTGTCAATTTCATTCTAAATGTTTTTCTTGCTGTTCTCGTTCTCAAACCTTCACTTTTATGCCAATTTAGTCCAACTGTCTAATTTTCTGTCCAAGAATTCATTTTTTGTCCAAAAATATTTTTAAAAATAACTTAATTTTAAAAATTTTAAAAATTACAAAATAAAAAAGGGAAAGGGAAATCAACAGGCAAAACGGGAGGGGGCCATGGGGGCCTTGCCGGTGGCCACCCCTATTTGGGGTCACCGGTGAGCAGGGAGGGTTACGGTTCCCAAAAAAAAAAAAATGAAAGGTGTGTTCTTATTTATGAAAGGACACATATTTAATAACTATAACAATATATATGTAATATTACATCAAGTGAAGGGGCGTGCCTTTATAGAGTACACATTTTTGGTCATTTTAATAGGTAAATAGATAAAGCGAAGAGGCATGTCTTTATATGTGAAACCATACGTACATGCTTTCAGCGGCGGAGCCACATGGCCCCTAGGGGTGGCAATTGCCCCTAAACTTTGAAATTTTTAAATTTTGCCCCAAAGTATGTTTATTTATGATTTTTTTTCAGATAAAATTAGTATTTTGTCCCGTCGAAAAAGAAATATTTATGTACTATTTATATCAAATAATATTTTTGTCCCCGTTGGATGTAAATCCTGGCTCCGCCCCTGCATGTTGTGGTCACCCTAAATGAAATGAAGAGGAGTGTTCATGTGGCTAGATACATGCATAAATGAATTAGAATTTGTCTAGATATATACATTGAACATATAAAAGTGGCTAGATTATTGAAAGGGTAAAATTGAAATTTTGAGAAATTGAGAGACTTGGTTGAGTTCCCTGCTTTTATAATAGTAATAATAGATTATTGGCCAAAAGATCATCTCTAACCTGCGGCATTACCACGGGCAGCTTACCCAGTTTCCTTGAAATTGGAAGGTTGCCATATGCAATTTGCACATGGTAGATAATATCCTAAATTGAAAAATAAGGAGGAATCCACAATTTTCTCTGGCATCGTTATATTTTGTCTTGCCAATTTCTGATGGAGCAGTTCATGTTCCACTACTCAAAGAGCCAGGAAAATCCATTTTCATTAAGAAAAATACCTTTTGTTTCCTTAATTAATTTTTTTCCGTGTGAACCTTGGTATTTGGAAGCCCAATTAAGCCCTGACTAATCCATTGATCACAAGACTCGAACTCGAGATCTTACTTAAAGGGACCAACCGCCAAACTGCTTGAACCAACCCACCTTAGTGTTTCCTTAATTAATTTTGATAATCAAATCATTACACTTCGTGAAAACTATCCACTTCGGTTTAAGAAATTCCGTCATATTGAGCTCAACTTTCCTGGAGACGTTAATTAACTAATAAATTCCGTGTGCTTCTCCCAACCGTTATCCTAGTTACAAACTATTTTCAGTGATTTTTTGAATCCTTATTCTGCAAGGTAAAATTCCCCACTGACGGCACAATTTATTATTTATGCTACACCTCATGATCAATCGTCAAATATATTTATTTTCATTGATATGTCGTCCTACTTTGAGATCTTGATCTCGGTAGATATTCTTAGACTTGTTTGCCGCACCGATAACTGTATGACCCGACAGCCCGAGTCTGAGAGGTATTACAAGGGGGCGGCATTGAAATGTTCATTTAAATTGGTGAACTTTCTATCGTCTTGATCATGAGGATCCCTTCCTCTCCCAAGGCTATTCGATCCCTATATAATTATATTGTTCTTTTTTATCACTTTTTTTAAAAAATCGAGAATCGGAGTCCTAGGACGGAAATAAGCAATACAACATATGTATGGCCGCTAATTCTCGGTCCACATTTCTTGTCCCCATTTCAAGTCTCTCTTTAATTAGAAGCCAACGCATATCCTAATAAAAGATCAAGTGTTCATATTTTCCCCGAAAGTATATGGACACATTCATGAAATTCCTCTTTCTCTTTTTTTTTTCTTTTCCATGAAATAACAAATTAAAGACTTATTCAAAAAACTTTAAAAAAATTGATAAAAGTTAACACATTAAAATCTAAAAAATATTAAAAATTAAAACAAAAGTAATAAAATTTTCACAAAAAATAAAAAAAATTAAAGATCAGTCAGAAGGTTTATAAAAGGGTCATACAAGCAAATAAGGGTGTAAGAAAAGAGTAAGTAATTGTATGAGGATGGCCATATCGATAGGTTATGAAGAAAACAGAATGGAAAAGACGAAGAAATTCAGATACAAAAGAAAACGAAAGGGGTTGGATCAGGACTCCGATTTTTTATTCGGTATGGATAATAGATCAACCTTCCTATGTGATACTATTCACACTAGAATCTGAAAATTTTAAAAATAACATAAAATAAATAAAAAAAAGTTTAAGACAAAAGGCAAGTGCTAGAGACTAATTAAACAAATAATAATATAAAATTCATGAAGTAAAAAATTATAGAAGAATTCGAAAAATGAAAATGAAACTTGAAAAACGACAGAAATTTTAAAATAAAAAGTAAAAATGTTAGAAAAGCCTGACAAATTACCCCTATCCGAGAAAGATTGAAATAAATTAAAAAATTTTAAATCTAAAAATGTGAAAAATTTAGAAAAGTTATCAATTTATAAGTAAAAATAATAAATGAAAATTTGGACAATTGAAATAAAGTTAAATATAAATGAAAATTCGGACAAATCAAGGCTGATATCTTTCTTCATTATGTGTGCATAAGGACATGGCATCTTTCATCTCCTCTCTCTCTCTTGTTGGTCACGAAGTAATAGATAAATTCTCTAGAATGAAGTTATATTTATCTTTCTTTCTTAGAAAAACTTGGGTTTATACTCTATATTAACTAAAAGGTTCAATCTTAACCGATATAGGTTGGTTCAAGGTTTTCATAATCGCGATTCTACCTAGAATCGGTCGAGGTTCGTAAAATCGTGAATAACAATTCGAATCGTGAATCGCAATTCGAATCGTGAATAGTAAGATTCTACTTATAATTAAAAAAATAGTGTGTGTATATATATATATATGTAACATACTTTTCTGAGAAAAAAAATTAATTCTTATTCAGTGCAATTACATCAGCAATTCCATCAACATTATTACATACAGGTAATAATTTCATCAGCACAATTACAGCTTCAATTACAATTTCAGCACAATAAGCTTCAATTCAATTACAGCCAACGTTCAGCACAATAAGCTGTTGCTTCTTAACAATTTCATCAGTACAATTACAGCGCAATTCGAATTTCCAAGCAAGAAACAATTTTAGTATTGGCCACTGGAAGTCTAGAACCATCAAGATTCAAGATTACCCATAAACAGAAATCACTTATCACCTGTTATCAATTGATAGTATCAATCAGAAATCAATTTGATAAAAGTTCAAGAAAGTTGTTTTTTGGAGATTAGAAGCAAGAAATTCAGAAATTAATTAGAAGCAAGAAATTCAGAAATTAATTAGAAGCAAGAAATTCACACACGGTGGAGAATCTCGTTGTTGTGACTCACACCGTGTGAGGTGGCCGTAGACTGTCGGGGGGGTCGAGCCGTCGAGGAAGGTGATATCGCTGGGCGGTGAGTCATTGACAGCGGTCGAACCGTCAAAGCTCGTCGACGCAGAGTCGGTCACTGGGCAGAGGCAGAGCAAAGCAGCCGCGCGGAACCATGGACCCACGGTCACGGAGCTTCAAGCTCGTCGGAAGCTTAAAATCTAGCTTCAAGCTCATCGGACCCATGGAGCTTCAAGCTTAAATTTCTTAATTGCTGCAGAAATGTTGGAGACGGGGAGGCTAGGGCATAGAACAGAGGGGAGAAAGGGAGTGCTGGAGAAGAAAGGGAAAAGGAAGGGGAAGGGAAAAAAAAAAAAGGCTGTCGGGCTCAGGCCTGGGCTTCGCCCGAATCGGGCCTGGGCTTCGCCCGAATCGGGCATGGGTTTCGGCTGAATCTAGGCTGAATCCGGAATCGCAGAATTGGCCCGATTCCGCGATTCAACTCCCGATTCACATGCGATTCTATATTTTCCGACTCAATCCCCTGACTCGGAATCGCATGCCCCTCCTTGAATCGTAGAATCGTACGATTCTACGATTGGAATCACGATTCTGAAAACCATGGGTTGGTTCAAGCAGCTTGACGCTTATTCTACTTAAATAAAGACTTAGATTTGGGTCTTGTAAATGAAGAAAATCCACGACACTTAGAGTATTTTAGTCCTTAGTAGGCTAATTGGGATTGAACTGGAATAGTTGCGACCGGTAGGATTTCTAAATACCATGTGTACACTGACAAATAACTTCAATCATTTCTCTAAAAAAAAAAATTTCCCTTGTGAGATGAAATCTGACAAGTTTTAATTCAGTCCAATAAAGGTATTAAATTGGTACTTTATATTGATGTAATTTTCATATATTCCACATTAGAGCACGTTACATTTGGAGACCAAAGTGAATTCATTGGAAGAGGCAAGAACGCTGAGGGATGGATCCACAATCAAGACTGGGGATGTGAATTATACATATTAAAGACGAAATGCTAGAACATATCTTCTCCCGAGGATATTTAAATGATCAATGGTTTATTTCCCTTTTATGACAAACAAAAGCGAATTTATGTTGATTTTACAATACAAAAGTTCATTTCATTGGAGAATTTTATTTCTGTCACGCCGCCAGAACGCTTTCTGTCAAAGTGATGATTTTACAATATTTTTGCAATTTTATTGTCATCATTTCTAACTTACATTTCATTTTTCCATCGTGTTTTAATTTTTAATTCTCCTTTCAATTTATATTTTTGTATGCTATTTCTATATATTGGTTTTTATTGTAATTTTCTTTTTATGTTTTTCACTTATTTGGCTGAGAATGAGAAACTTCAATCTCTGCCAAATTCAGGGGTGGTGGAGGCTACCACCCTCGTGGATGAGGTCGTGTGCGAACCCATAACTCTTTAGCGGCTTCATCCCAAGGGGCAGCGGCCACCATTTGACCGACGAGTTATGGATTTGCGACCTCATTCATGGGAGTGGTGGCTGCCGGTGAGACTTATTGCATAGTGGATGGAGACGGCAACACATATCTTGGGAGGGCATATCGAGCATACTCGAGAGTAATATTTTTCAAGTCCAAGTTGGGTGGTAATGTTGTACCAGAAGGCTGGAATGCCGGGCAATTCGTGGGCCAACAGAATGTTTGTTCTCAAAAAGAGAAACTAAAAGCTCTATATTTTCTTTTCTGTTCATTGCAGTTAAACACTTATATGTTGATATTTTCTTATATCATGTTGGCGTGTCCGTAGGTTTCAGTTCACATATGTGGAGGAGGGCTGCTTTGGACCTGGATCTAACAATTCAAATCGGGTCAAGTGGATGAAGACGTTGAATCAAATAGAATTGGCTCCACTGGTGAGCAGACGTCAGTTCATAGACAGAGATGGGGGATCGAAGCACAGCCACATCCCAGCTAATTCAGCAAAATACATCAATTTCTTGCCTCTGATGAATGTGTTAACAGTTCATAGTCTACCTAATTGTCTGTGTAAATTTTTCTGGCTAATTCAGTCATTATATGTGCATCTGTGCCCCGGTTGCTTGGAGGAAATGATTTTATACAATCGGTTTCCTTACCTAATTCCGCTATCTTCCCGAATTTGGATTTATTTTTGGCCAGTTACCAAAGCTCATTATATATTCCATATAAAACCTCTGCATCATATTTTCCGATATTGAGATGGAACTCTAGCAGCAGGTCAAGTCCCCGTCACCGGCTAGGCTCTCCACTAGCCATCACCACCTCGAATGGCCTCTGCTTGCAACCACAACCTCACATGTTCTGTCACATTTTTTTAGCACAATGACTTTGCAACCACAACCTCACAAGTCCTTGTAGATCTCATGCTTGCCAATGAGTTTGACCGAGGAGTCTCTCTCCAACGAGAATATATAGAAAACGCGATTCATGATTGTTCTCCGCGATGGGATCTCATACTGAAGAAAGCAGAAAGCAAATGGGGTTCTAAGGAAACAGACTCTGCCGAGAGAAAAATGGCGACAGAAGCAAAGATCGAACATTACCGTCATTCAGTTTCACTCAAGAAGAGAAGACAAGTCAACAAAGACAACATCGGAAGTGTGCGTGGTTTGGTTGGTTTTCCAAACCTTGGAAGGACCATGTTTTCTCCGGACCTCTGGTTGGATCCGTCTGTTCCATGTTATGGATTTTTGTTCAACAGGAATGTGCAACTTTCCGAGCATCCGAATGTCCAATCTTCTATCTAAGTTTTGTGGTCCATTTTGCCCATCCTAAATAAGATTAAGGAGACGGGTCCTACTTGAGATAACTAGAGACAGGAGGGAAGGACAATCTAGTCCCTCTTACTTCAACTCGAGAGCATCTCATGATAATCTATATATATATAATAAAATATATCTTATTCTTCCACCAAGAAAGTACGGAACATAAAAAAACACAAATATCACTTCCGTTGATTAGTCTTCCGGAACAGTGACTCTTACTTTTCCAGAAAATTTTCAACGGAATATATCTAATCCATTTCCATCCACATTCCTTTTTTTTTTTTTTTTGGGTATGTACCCTAGAATCCGGAAGCTCATTCACCCGAGTATCCCTTCTCGTTCTTTTGCTTTGTGTTGCCTTTAGTGGTAGAAGTTGCCTATGAAGCAAGTAAAAAGGGTTGAAGTAATTGAATACATATTCTGCGAAGGTTGTCAAAGTCCAGTTCAAAGTTGCTCATTCAGTTTGATTTTATAATCGTTTTGGAGGTACTTAGCTGGTATTCACGTGTATTATACCATCAATGAGTACCAGGTCAGAACCTACTTCCTCTTCTTCTGCTCTGCATATAAGCTCAAAATAAGCCAGCTTGCTCATCTGGTCATCAGGTTTTCGGTCTCAAAACGGGCTGAGGTCTATCAGAGTTATTGACGGTACTTGCTGCCTCCCCTACTGGAAATCAAGTCCATAGAGAGAGAAACATGAGACGGAAAAAGACGTCTCAAATTAGAGACGGATTTTTTTTTGAGAGACGGACAGATACATTCATATCTAAAAGGGGATGCGAATTTTCATCTCCTGTTCCGTCTCCTTTATTAGACGGATTTGAGAGCCGGAATATTCTGACCCTTAGAAACAAGAGAGGTATATTTCCATCTCGATTTCCATCTCGTGTAGTCCATGATACAAATAAGTCTGTCTCCGACTCTCTCTTTTGAGACGGAAATCTAGACGGATATTTTCTTCTCTTCAGAGGATCAGATAGACTTTCCCATCTCTGCATCCGTCTGGACAACAGTACAAGTGAGACGACATTTCTCTCATAATTTCCATCTCTTTCCATCCATATATGTAAGATAAACATTGTTCCCGCCTGTGCCTTCTTTTTGAAATGTTGCCACGATTTCGAGACCACTGCTGCTGCCATGTCTTCCTCCTCCATGCTCCTGCGGGTCCTGCACCAGTGCCTGCTGCCCCGATGAAGTTACGACCTTGACCACTGTTTCGGCCATCTCCTCCGACATCAGTGACCCGAGCTACTGACCTAGCTTCGTAGATGACAAGACAGGCGACTGCAAGGCTGAGTTTAGCTCCAATGGATTGCATCCTCCTCCTCTATTTTCCGTCCAGATCGAGCGCCTGCTAGGGCTCCCTTCATCTGCTTTGATTTTGGAAAAAAAAAAAAATTCTTTTCTTAATTAATTTTTCATCTTTCGAGTCGTTGCTTAATGTGTATGATAAGAGAGGATTGTAGTGAGAATGAAATTGGGTCGAGAGATGTAAATGAACCTTTTTTTTTTTTTAGCCTGGTTGAATGAAATAAGAGTTTTTTGTGGCAAAAACAAAAAACCGGTGTAGATCAATGTACATGGATATTAAACAGGTTCTGATCTTAGATTAGCAGCAAGCTTTTTTATTTTTTATTTATTAAGAATGGAGTGGAGAGGGGAATTTTCATCCCATGCTCATCACATGAGGCGGAAAATACCATCTCTTCTTGAAAGACAGAAATATATCCTTCTCAATAGATGAGACGGCCTTCATGACGGAAAAGTCCATCTTAATCAAAGAGACGGACGTAGAGACAAAAAATTTCGTCTGATGTATAGAGTCGGAATTTGCTGTCTCAATTTTCCATCTCTATTCTAGGCAAGATGGTAAATTCCGTCTCCTAATTTACAGCGCGGTTTTTATAGACGGACTTGAGAGACGGAAACTTCTGCCTCTATAGGCAGGATAGAGACAGAGTTTTCTCCATAGAGACAGATATTGTCCGTCTATGTAGAGCCGATTTCCAGTAGTGCTCCTTAGGGATAGGTATCTTCTCAAGTCAAGCCCAAACTTAAGTCTTTTGTATCCCCTGACAATTCAAGGCAAGAACTGTGGGCATAAAAGCCCCCTTTCTGAGGGTACTGACCCTGCAACTTGTCCGTTTTCCGGGACAGTTTTTGCTTGTACCTCAAGAAGAGTTCTGCAGAGCCCAAGAGATTCCACTCCACACCAACTTTAAGATCTCCATCCTGAAAGCAATCCTAGCAAAACCAGTTCAAAACACTAGACATCACACCTCACAGTAGATCATCCGCCTCCCTACTCGGGAAATTTAGAAAGAACATGAGGAATTTGCTAATAAGAAGCTATCAGTGAAATATGGCAGAGAGGATTTGAAAGGAAACGAATAGAAAAACCAAAAGAGGAGTTACATGCCTGTCGTGATATGGGTGGCGTAACCTTGTGAACGTGATTCTTGAGTGGCATTGTGGGTCGATCGCCAGTAAACTTTTGGTTATCAGGTGAGATTGTGCGTTATTACGCTACACCTTCTTTGATAGTAGTTGTACCTATTTGATTCCTTAGTTTTCCCAATCAAATCTTGCCAATCCATGAAAAACTAGACGATGACCGTGCTATGCACGGGATTGAAAAGAAATAATTTTTTTTTGATGATATACTAGTATATATCGAAAAAATTATTTTTTTGAATTTGGTAGAGAAAATAATTTTTAAACAATGATGAGAACAATAACAATAACAATTATTATTATTATAATTAATATTGAGTAAATTAATTTATATTTAAAATTAAAAAAAACTTATATATTAGCCACCTAACAATAGTGTGATCAACAGAAAAGTTACAATGAAAAAAATAATTTATACTAATAAAACAATCATATAGCTTATCTCCGATATTGACTCTTCGAACATTGAATTGTTCCTCAAACAATATAAACCTAAATACACCAATTTAGATATAAAAAATTAAAAATTAAAACTATTCAACTATTTTTTTTATGCAAACATGTGATTGTGTGTGAACATAAGCTTGACAATAGTAGAGTATGAAGGGAGAGAAGAACCTAAAGCGGCAGAGGAAACATAACTTATATATATCACACAATTAGTAGGATTTTATACTATGAGTTAAGAAAACGCAATAGGAAAAAACATATATGAATTATTTTATTGTTAACTTCAAATTAGTAAATGATATTATAATGTGCATATTTCAAAATTTTTTAATCTAATATTTTTAGATGAGATATATATGCAAATTATTTCCTTAATTATTACTAAAATTATAAAACCTTGAGTATTCTATAATTATTTTGTCATCTAATAAAACTAAAGATTTTCGAACTTTTGGATTTTACAATTATTTTCATAAAAAGACTCATAATAGAAATAATGTATATGAACTTATTCCATCAATTCTTTGCTTATAAATTCAATATATATTCAAAATCGTACGTCATAATTACCGTATTAAAGTTTATATAATAAAATAAACTTTTTACAGATTAATATAAACTATAAATTCATACCAATTATTATTTTTGTATTTAACTTCTCATTATAAAATTTTATTCACAAAATCCGTGCAACGCACCGATGCAATAACCTAGTGTATATATATATATATATATGTATAGGAGCAACATAAAAGAACATTTTCATTAAGAGAATTTTTATTTGCCCAACTAATGAAGAGATTTGATGAGGGATTGTCATTTTGGGTCGGGCAAATTTTTTAGTAATTGTAACTCGTCTTGTAGAATATAGAAACAAGATAAAAGATTATTCTCATGACCAGCTGCCCCTTACTATTCAAAGACGTCCTTCTTCTACATATATACAACCCAACACAAATGTTTTAGGACACATCCTAGGGACAAGCTGACCCACCTATTTGTTCCTTGATCTGTTTGCAAACTTTCGATTACAATGAGTGTCCTTGCACTTCTACTGGCACTCGTCTTCTCTTGTAGTGCATCGAATGCACAGACTGTCACTGTCATTGTCAACAAGTCCGGGTTCGGAAATTTCACTACTGTCCAGCAAGCCATCGATTGGGTCCCTGTAAACAACAACCAGTGGATCCGGATACGTGTTAAAGCAGGAATATACACGTAACTTCCGTCTCGAGTGGTCACTGTTTTTCTGATCTTGATCAAATGAACCTGACTATATATATGCTCTGTATCTAATGATATAGTGCATATTTTGCTATGTGGGTAGTGAACAGGTGACCGCATCTGTTAACAATACCGTCTATCCTTCTTGAGGGAGAGAGCCAGGAAAGGACCATAATCCAGTCAAGCGGCCATGGGTCAGTGAGGGGCACCTAAACCTTCACAGTGAAAGCGGATAACTTTGTTGCCTCGCATATAACCTTCCAGGTCGATCAATATTCTTCTCACTAGAAAAACTCGAAGCTGAATTAGTTCCTGCAGCTTTCGATTAGGTTGTAGTGTCATAATCATGTTATCAATCAGAGCGACGAAGTCACCTTCTTGCTACATAAAATTCAAGCTTGTCCAATGATGACAGAACACCTATAATAAGCTGATTCTGTGCGATGAAGATGCGGTGCCCAATGCACGCGTGGAACAAGCACCGGCTGTCATGTTATGGGGAGATAAAGCATCGTTCTATGCTTGCGGATTTGTAAGTCTGCAGGACACTCTTGCCAACATGCAAGGTCGGCACTACTTCAGCCAATGCTACATCGAGAGTGCCGTGGATTTCATCTGGGGCTATTGCCAATCGATATATGAGGTTTGTCGAACATTATATCAGCTCATTTAATGTAGCATATTTTGGCCAAACTGAATTAACCGTAGTTTTATTTCAATTTGTTGGTCGGGTAGGGTTGTGCTATAAACTCCAAAGACGCTATTGTTGGGGGAAACCCAGGTTACATTACCGCCCATGGCCGTCTGAGCCCCAACGATAGCAGGGGCTTCGTCTTTGAACAATGCACAGTAAATGGAGATGACACCACGTTTCTCGGGAGGGCATACCGCGCATACTCGAGAGTAGTATTTTCCGAGAGCGAGTTGGGCGGTGATGTTTTACCACAAGGCTGGGATGCCTGGCGTGGCGAGGGCCATGAGCACGTCTATTTTAAAAAGCAGAAACTCGAAGCTCTAAATTTTCTTTTTTTGTCATTGAAGTTAGACACTATTAAATTTTCATTGGGCTTATACGGACCTGGACCCATTTCCACTTAAAAGCTCGAGCTAATAAGTGGTGGTACCCAAGCCATATATTAACCTATGGATTTTCCTTTTCTTTTTCGATGTGGGATTTATCCCATTTTACTCCTCAACACCTGCCCTCACGTGCAACATGTGGTCTATTTTTGCCTACACGTTGTCACGTGCCCTTAAACACCCGCCCTCAACAATTGACCTCGAGCCGGGCTCTTCTTCCATGCTCGGGCGAGGGGGAACTAACACGAGGCGCACACTTTGGCTGCACTAGACATACTAGGCCTAGCGTGGCGTGGGTGCGCACACGCACGTAGGCACGCATACGCGTAACCTAGGTTCTGATACCATATTAAATTTTCATTGGGCTTATACGGACCTGGACCCATTTCCACTTAAAAGCTCGAGCTAATAAGTGGTGGTACCCAAACCATATATTAACCCCCATGGATTTTCCTTTTCTTTTTCGATGTGAGATTTATCCCATTTTACTCCTCAACAGACACATTTTGATATTTTCTTATATCGTGTCGGTGAGTGCGTAGGGATCAGATCACACATGCGGAGGAGGGCTGCTTCGGACCAGGAGCTAACAAGTCGAATCGGGTCAAGTGGATGGAAACGTTGGATCCGGCAGAATTGAGTAAACTAGTAAGCTCTAGTCAGTTAAATGCTGACGGGTGGATCGAAGCGAAGCCGCGTCCAAGCTAATTCAGCCAAATGCATCAAGTTCTTGCCTATCATGAATGTAATTACTCGCAGTTCATAAGTTGGCAATATTTGTGTGCGTGTAAATTTTTATGGCTAGTTGAGGGAGGGGTTTTGGTGCAGAAGGCATCGCGTGGAATTAAGAGGTCTTGAATTCGATCACCATCAGTGTAATTTATCTGCTTCTTTATTTAACTTTATTTTCTTTCCTGATATTAGGCTTATGTGCCTCCATTATTACCCAAAAAAAAGTTTAATGGCTAGTTCAGTTATTATATGTGCATATGTGCCAAGGTTGCTTAAAGGAAATGATTTTCTACAATCGGGTTCCTTGCTTAATTCTTCTATCTTCCATAATTTGGATTCATTTTCGGCCAGCTACTAAGTTAATTATGATCTCCATTACATAGCTAAATAAAAGTGAGATCTCGTACAACCTTACAGGCCATGTGTTGCAAGTGGCTTTGATTCTTAATTAGGAGCAAGTCCGCGCATTGATAAAACTTTTTATTTTCCTTGAAATATTTTATTATTTGTTCGTGATTTATAATATATATAATTAATTATGATATTTCAATTATCTTGAAATATCCAAAAAAATTATTAATTTAAAAATATGTATTTTACCCTTTCTTCTAGATAGTGCAAAATAATAAATGGTTTTATTAAAATTTCAAGCATTTTCTTTTAAAATAATTCTGTTCGTAACCAATTTTGAGGATTCCACTAAAGCTTTTATTTTTTCGATAGTTATTTCAGTAAATCTTTTGTTAAGTGATGATGTGAACAGCGTGACGTGCATATTTAAAACTATGTGGCATCCGCATCATTCTCATCTTATATGAATAGTTAAAATTGAGCAAAAAAATAAATTGTTCGCTTTGAGCCTTGTAATATCAAATCATCAGTATAGAACGAAACAAAACCTCTGATCCCGTTGTATTCGTACCAAATTTCTCGTACAATGATTGCCTAATGTTCATTGAAATAGGGGAACTTACCTAGGACTGCACACCCTTTCCTCTCCTAGGACTGTCCAATCCCCAGATCATTATAATGTTCTTTTCCTTTTCTTTTTCTTTTTTTTTGAATGGAGAATTGGATGGACAAGCAATATAACATATGTCTCTTAAAGGTAAATTACACTGTTAGTACAAACTTTATTACCAATATAATACTTTGATACAAACTTTACAAAGTGTGATAATCTAATACAAAATTTTTTAAAAATGTAACAGTGTCATCATTCCGACAATTTGGGATGGACGCGGTTAACTTTTAATGATATGGATCCTATGTGGATGTTAACCTGTTAATCTCAACGATGCCCCTCACGCATGACTGTCCATCGGTCAAACTAACTTTTTTATTTAAAAATTTTAAATACAAACCAAAATGAAAATAAAAATTGTGAAAAATTAAATATGAAAAAGTGAAAATAATTTTTTTAAAATTTAAAATAAATAAATAAAATTAGAATATTATAATAATTAAAGCTAAATTGAAAATATAACAAATATAAATAAAGCCTAAAATAGAGAAATTAATATAATAATTTTTTTAAAAAAATTAATATAAAAAAGAAAAATTTGAAAATAAAAGAAAAACTGAAATTTTACTTTTAAAGAAAAGGAGAACAGTGGCTGGTGCTTCAGGGAAGGGGGTGGGGGTGCCTCCTCAGGCCACGACCCCCACGTCATTATAAGAAATGATCATTTAAGATATTTGCTATTTTGCTTTAAATATGTTAGGAAAGAATAGAGGAGGAGGGGAAAAAAGCGGAAGGTTTGATTAAGGACCATTTGGCATTTCCATTTTCTATTTTTCAATTATAAAATTCAATTACCAAATAGAAGAAAGTTTCCTAATGAAGGGAATTTTCTTTTGGCCAACTAATGAAGAGATCATGGGATAAAGATTGTCATTTTGGGTCTCTAAAACGAGAGAAAATATATAATCCCAAAATTTATAACAAATTTTCAGTAATTCTAACTCATGTATACAACAAATTAGGCAAGGAACCCAATGGTTACTATTTTAAAGACATCCTTCTTCCCCATAAATACAACCAATTCCAATGCTTTAGGAAACGTCCTAGAGACATAAGCGACCCATCTATTTGTTCCCAAACCTGTTTGCCAACTTTCAAGAATGAGTACCCTTGCACTCCTACTGGTACTCGTCCTCACTTGCAGTGCATCGAGTGCACAGAGGGTTCAGTCGAAGTTCCATACGGATTCTGCAACCGTGAGCGTCACAGTCATTGTTGACCGGTTCGGGTCTGGAAATTTCACTACTGTGCAGCAAGCCATCGATTGGGCCCCCACAAACAACAACCAGTGGATCCGGATACATGTTAAAGCAGGAACATACACGTAACTTCCATCTTGGCTGGTCACTGTGTTTCTTATCTTGATCGAATGTGCCCGACTATATGCTGTGTATCTAATGATATAGTTCATATTTTGCTTTGTGGGCAGTGAACAGGTGAGCATACCACAAAACAAACCGTATATCCTTCTTGAGGGAGAGGGCCGGAAGACTATAATCCAGTCGGGCGGCCATGGGTCAGTGAGGGGCACCTCAACCTTCACAGTGAATGCCGATAACTTCGTCGCCTCACGTATAACCTTCAAGGTCGAACAATCTTCGCACTGAAAACTTGAAACTAAATTATTTCCTGCGGCTTTCAATTAGGTTGTAGCATCATAATCCGGTTAATACGGGCCAATGAAATTTATTGCTGCCACCTTACTGCTACATACAATATAAGCTTGTTCAATGATCACAGAACACCTACAATGTCAATAAGTTGATTGCACGCGATCAAGATGCAGCACCCAATGCACGCCCACACATTGAACGGGCACCGGCAGTCATGATATGGGGAGATAAAGCATCGTTTTATGCTTGCGGATTTGTAAGTCTGCAGGACACTCTTTCCGACATGCAAGGTCGGCACTACTTCAACGATTGCTACATTGAGGGTGCAGTGGATTTCATCTGGGGCTTTGGCCAATCGATATATGAGGTTTGTCAAACGTTATATCAGCCTGGCGTATTTATTGTTTTCATATTTTGGACACCTGAATTAACTATAGTTTATTTCCACATGTTGATCGGATAGCATTGTCATATATATTCCACACATGCTTTTCGAGGCCGCCTCCGGGGACTCGCAGGTTACATTACCGCCCAGGGCCGGTTAAGCTCCAATGATTCAAGCGGCTTTGTCTTCAAATATTGCATAGTGAATGGAGACGGCAACACGTATCTTGGGAGGGCATATCGAGCATACTCGAGAGTAATATTTTTCAAGTCCAAGTTGGGTGGTAATGTTGTACCAGAAGGCTGGAATGCCGGAAAATTCGTGGGCGAAGAGTATGTCTGTTCTCAAAAAGAGAAACTCGAAGCTCTATATTTTCTTTTCTGGTCATTGCAGTTAAACACTTATATGTTGATATTTTCTTATATCATGTTGACGTGTCCATAGGTTTCAGTTCACATATGCGGAGGAGGGCTGCTATGGACCTGGATCTAACAATTCAAATCGGGTCAAGTGGATGAAGACGTTGAATCAAAGGGAATTGGCTCCACTGGTGAGCAGACATCGGTTCATAGACAGAGATGGGTGGATCAAAGCACAGCCAAGTCCCAGCTAATACAGCAAAAATACATCAAGTTCTTGCCTATCATGAATGTGTTTGCAGTTCATAGTCTACCAAATTGTCTGTGTAAATTTTTCTGGCTAATTCGGTCATTATATGTGCATCTGTGCCCCGGTTGCTTGGAGGAAATGATTTTATACAATCGGTTTCCTTGCCTAATTCCGCTATCTTCACTCATTTGGATTTATTTTTGGCCAGTTACCAAAGCTCATTATATATTCCATATAAAACCTCTGCATCATATTTTCCGATATTGAGATGGAACTCTAGCAGCAGGTCAAGTCCCCGTCACCGGCTAGGCTCTCCACTAGCCATCACCACCTCGAATGGCCTCTGCTTGCAACCACAACCTCACATGTTCAGTCACATTTTTTTAGCACAATGACTTTGCAACCACAACCTTTTGTAGATCTCATGCTTGCCAATGAGTTTGACAAAGGTGTCTCTTTCCAACGAGAATATATAGAAAACATGATTCATGATTGGCCTCTGCGATGGGATCTCATGCCGAAGGAAAGCGGAAAGCGAATGGGGTTCTAAGTTAACCGACTCTACCGAGAGAAAAATGGTGACAGAAGCAAAGATCGAACATTACCGTCATTCAGTTTCACTCAAGAAGAGAAGACAAGTCAATAAAGATAACATCGGAAGTGTGTGTGGTTTGGTTGGTTTTCCAAAGCTTTGAAGGACCATGTTTTCTCCGGACCTCTGGTTGGATCCGTCGGTTCCATGTTATGGATTTTTGTTCAACAGGAATGTGCAACTTTCCGAGCATCCGAATGTCCAATCTTCTATCTAAGTTTTGTGGTCCGTTTTGCCCATCCTAAATAAGATTAAGGAGACGGGTCCTACTTGAGATAACTAGAGACAGAGGGAATGAACAATCTAGTCCCTTTTACTTCAACTCGAGAGCATCTCATGATAATTTAGTCCACTTGTCGATACAGTGGGCGGACGCACTCGGGTGCCTGAGACTAGCAAGATTATGATTGCTCGTAAGCAAGATAGTATCCCTGGTTGATCTCATCTTCGAACTTTTGTAGCCACTGATCATGACGGGTGCTGAACCCTGGTTGAAATGGCTTGTCGATGAGAGATATGTGCAGTAAGACTCTCTGGCTCTTACTTGAGAACTGGAGAATATGCTCTGGATATTTACGCCAGTGCCATTCGTTCGCCTGAACCCAAGCACGCCATTTGCTTATCTGTATTATGACTTGATCTTCACTAGTCCAGTATCTTGCTTCCGGAGGTAGGATGACCTTGGAATCAACTGGAGAAATGAAGATGTAATGAATTGCAGATTGGACCTGCGTTGGTGAGATCCACTCCGGAGGAGAAGACTCGATATGGATGGAGAGGCTGGCAGAGCGCCTCAAGGATTTGGTGATCAGATCCCAAGCATTGTTCCCGAATGGGATTGGAGTTCTGACCGGTGTGCATCTTCTGGTTTGAGGATCATGGATTTGAGAACCCCATATTTCAGAAGATCATGGAAAACGAAATAGTGTTTATTAAAATGGTTTTTTAAAGGAAAAATATAAAAACTAAATCTGGGTATTGAAAATTCCAGATTATGCCTGCAACCATCCATCATTGAGATGTCAGCTCTTTCATAAGCTTCATCTTCATCATGTAAGTCGCAGGGGTTTGAAAAATCATTTTGAAAAGAGTTTTTTCTTTTCCAGTTCCAGAACCAACCATCAGTCCCTTTTGGTGTGCTAGCACAGAACTGGAGGATTCTGGTAAAGAAGGAAATTATGTTTGAAGAGAATTCCTGGAGACTTATCTCAGAGATTTTCGAGACAAGGTCTTCACGGAGTTTTGACAGGAACAAGATTTCTCCTGCCTGTGGGAAAATGCCACTGAGAGTTAACTCAATGGGTTTTTTGGAAAATATTTTTTCAGTAACAGGTTTTGAAAGTTCCTGAGACCGAATTATCGATGGAGTTGATGAGGACTCCAATTCCTGCCTGAATTTTATGTTTTCTTTTTCTAGAGCATCTTTTTCTCTGAGGCGGGACTCAGTAAGCTCTATGACTTCTATTCTTTCAGAAACGAGGTCTTGGATTTCTTTTTTGAAGCCCTCGTTTTCTTTTTCCAGAATACCTCTCCTTTTTTCACTCTTCTTGATTTTCTTTTTCAGAGCATAGTTTTCTCTTTACATTTCTGCAAAGTGCTCTGTGAATTTATCGAACTCGGCTAACCTGTTTTGGAGGAACGCCTGAGTCTGAGCTTTTTGGAGGGATAACTCTGTTTGCAGCGAATCGATTTTTTGGCAAAGTTGCCACTGCAGGGATGCCTTGCTGTTGCTTTGTTCCTCCATGTGAAGGACCAATGCATTTATGGTTTCCTCACCCTTTTGAGGATCTTTTATGGAGGACCATAAATTATCCAAGATGAGTTGTTGCCTGGGATCAGGCTTCCAAGCCGTGAGGCTGGAGTTTATCCGAAACTGCTTTTTTGGAGGCAGAATCCTTCTTTTTAGGCCATCGGAGGAGGAGCCATCATTTTCCTGGTCAAACCAGGGGAAATCCATATTCCTGCAAAACATAGACATGAAAATGTTATTGCAAGTTTATGTCTAAATTTATTCTCCTAGGTGCTTGATAGACCAGGTGGCCTATGACTAACTCGTAGTCTTCCAGGGTTTTTAAAGTGGAGTTTATGTGCTGAAAACAGGGTTTTGTATTGCATGAAGGAATTTCCTTGCAATGCCTGTCAAAGTAAGCACATAGCACATGGGATACAGGATGATCGATGATGGCACAGATATTGTGGATGTATGCTGTGTAAATACGATCCAAGGACTCTGTTTCCCCGTCCTGTATATCATTTTGTATTTGCTCAAGATTATCGTCTTTCCACAGTTCAAACAGCCAATTGTGTAACCACTCTTGAGCAGATTCCACGGCCATTTCCTGCGCAAAATGTATTAGTCTGTTTTGTAAATACATTTATCAGAAATAAAATGGAATTTTATTTTGTTTCCAAGCTTGTGCGTCTCTATGCTAAATGAGGTGACTAGAAACGGTTTTAAAAGCTGGATGAATGGTGTGCCTAGTATGACCTTATGGTTAAGGTTTCTTACTAGCAAGAATGATGTTTTGTACCTGACTCTATTCTGTTCAACTTCTACCTTACTCAACTTGTATTTGATGTCGAGTTTGGTACCACTAACCGAAGAAAGTGATTCAGTTGTTTTTTCATAGAATCTGGCAGGGATGAATTGTTCATTAATGTAGTTTTCATCTGCACCTGTGTCAAACAGAGCAGTTGCATCAATAAACATTTTATGGTTTTTGACGAGCGTGATTTTGATTAACCACCTATTAGGAGAAGGTTCCCCTATCATGGTTAGGGTCTCATGCTGGTCATTTTTGGCTTGGTCCAGGGCCAGAGTTTCTTCTGGGTTTTTGTCCTGGTCCATCAGGATTTTCTCAGAGCTGGCTGAGGGTTTTGCTGCCTCAGTGAGTAGCTCTTTCAACTCACCAATTATCAAGGAATGCTGTTGTTGCTCAAATCTGAGGCAAACAACTTCATTCCTTAGGTTTTCGAGTTCCTTTTGGGTATCAAACGAGGTTTTGTGAGCTCGTCTCTTGTCATGCCTTTTGAGGATTTCAGAGAGGTTGTAATAAGGGATTTTGATCTCGCCTTCGAGAGTGCCATGTTTCAACTTCTTAAGATATTGTTTTCTTAACAAAGGATTCTGGATTTGGTCCGCTATTTCTAGTAGGAATTCCTGATCTTTGGTTAAGACATTTATCGATTTTTCATCGGACGACCAGTCAAGTTCATCCATTTAAAGGCCCTCCTTACTCTCAGTTGAGGATTCTGTGTCAGAGTCAAAAGACTCTATTAACAGATTGCAGACCTGATTTTTGGTTTCTTCATCAATTTCCAGTTGATGAATCTTTTTGTTGAGATAGCAGTACCTCTGGGTATGGCCAGTTTTCTCGCACTTGAAGCACTTGTAAGAGGAGCTGAATTTTTTCTCACTCTTATCGGTAGTTTGTGATTTTGAGGGAAATCTAGGCTTATGGTGAAATTTTTTGGGTTTATGTTTTCTGCTGCAGTCCCCACTGCAGGTTTTGGTTTTTTCGACCTTTTTGTCGACCTGAAAAGAGGGATCGAATTGTTGGCAGAAATTGCCAAGCTCTTTCCTGGTCTGGGCCTTTTCTTTTTTCAATTGTTTTTGAAGTTTGTGCTTAGTACACATTCGGATACCTTCCTTATGGATAAAGCTGATGAGCTCTCCATAACTAAGATCTTTATAAGGTATCCGGCCATGATTTATGGATTTGATTTCGTTTTGGACTTGTTCTCCTAACAAGGTTGGCAGACCTGCTAAGAATTTTTCTTTCCAAAACGGCTGGTTACAATCCTCCCTAGACATGACCCTAGTGAGGAAGGTGTCTTTATACTGCCTGAAATCAGACAGTCTTTTGCATTTTAAGTTTGACAGCAACTCTAGGTTTTTGTCTTTGAGGTGAGAGGGATCTCCTACGAAGTGTTGGGAGATGGCAAAGATTAGGGTTGCTACGGCATCGGGGATATCTTCATTGTTTCCATCCCATATTATCTCACCAGTTTCGTCTGTCTTGACGATGGTCAGGATTTCATTTTGTTGAAAGGGAGATAGGTAGTTGTCCCACCATCCTTTCAATTGACCAGTGAACCCTGCTATGAGCATGTGTGCTATAGTTGGGTCAGACAATCGGGTCTAGGTCTTGTAAGCATTTGACATCATCGTCATTTGATGCAAGACGCTCAGTATGTTGTATTCAGACTGCCCATCTATGTTCCACTCATAGATGGCATTGGCACTATACCTATTTTGGATAATGCTAGGTTTTTCTTCTAACACTAGGTCTGGTGCACTTATGGTAGTGTAGTAGGGTTTTTGGGGTTCCTGCCACACTAGTTTGTTTAGTTCTCCAGTTTTATCGATGGCGTTGACATTCGAGCCGTCAGACTCTTGTGTCTTATGTTTGGCTGCTTTCAATGGTGTTCCAGGCTCTATTCCTGACAAGGGAGTGTCTGGGACTATCATTTTAGGCAGATTCATGGAGGTGGATTCTTCCTGGAGATTTATGTTTTTTATTTTTCTCTCGAGCTCCTGATTAAACTCTTTTTTTCTAGAGATTTGGATCTCATGGGGTTTAAAAGGAGGTTTTCTGAGAGACTCTATGGGTATAGGTTTTGGTTGGCTCTGACGATTAGAGGTCCCTACCTGGTTGGCTACAAGCTTGGTGACTTCTTGTTCTATCCTAGTCAACTGGGAACCTATGGTGGAGAGACACTAATTTATGAAATTATTTTGTTCAAAAATGTTTTTAATATCTTTGAGGGCCAGTGAATCGTCCACTTTCTTTTTGAAAGGAGAAGTTTTGATCTCCTCATTTTGATGGATTATTTTGAGGGTACCAAAGGGTGGATGTGTTGACTCAACTGGGTCTGCTTTAGCAAGATCCCACTTTATGGTTTTCTAAGTTACACATACCATTCTCTTTGATACGAAATGATTTTCAAACCAATCCCAAAATAGGATATTTGTGGAGTTTTTTAGCATGAATGTTGTCCAACTATCCTGAATGTGAGACTTGGTATATTTTTCAGAGAATGTCTCGTAGAGCCATCTCCTTTTGGTATCATTATGGGGTCCTAGGAAATCTTTCCTAAGGTTATCGGAATCTAGCTTAAATGTCCTAAGAGATATTCTCCTGGATTTTAAGTCAGATTTTATCTTATCCATTTCTTTATGAAAAGAGTTAAATTTATGAGGAGGATTCATTTTGAATAAACCCATATTTTCAAAACAATAAACCTTCCAGTTTCACAAATATTTATCGAGATATTCAAACAGCATATCAGTTCCTTACCTTTTTAGTACACCAATTTATACCTAGACGAAAGCTTCTAGAGATCTATAGAACCAATAGCCTAGTGGTTTGAAGATGCTTAAACCGTACTTAATTCTCCTACCCAGCTTCTCTCAAGATTAAGATCTAAGACATACCTGGATGGACGGAAGAAGCCTCACACTGTATTTCCCTGAAAGATCTAGCACATACCTTACCCAACTACTGTACATGAATTTAACAATAATAGTGGGCAGACAAACTCATAAAGACTCTTTCTCGATCTAGTTCCTACCCCAACTGCTGTACCTAGACGAATTCTAATGCACGAGGATAACTCTACTCTCGTCGATAACCACCATCTACTTAGATGATGTTCATAACACTATCGGGCCATTGTCCAATTTTTTCCCACAAACTGCCCTACCCGTCAGGACTTACAACAGGGAACACCTTAGGATTCCCCCCGGGTTCCTATGAACGGTGAATGTGTAGGGACCATTAAAGCGACGAGATGAACATTAGAGCCTCCTGCATTACCTCTTTGCCTAGCATCAGTTCATTGTGATATTGGATCTAGACTTCTAAAGAGACTTATGCTATGGCTACTTATTACTACGTTTACCAGCTTCAGGTCATTGTATAGATATGCAACTAGACACTTAAGGAAGAACACAACATGAAAGATCTACCAGCCATGAAGGCAGTCCTAGATGATATGACCTATACGATCTACTGGATCTGAAAATCAAAACGGATTATACATCCTATCCCCACTTGGCTCTGATATCATTTCCGCCCAATTTTTAAATGGTATAATGCTCTGATACCATTTCCACCCAAGATCTATTGTAAGGGATAACTATAGAGTACTAAAAGAACAAGAATCTGATATAAGAGAATATCAACATAAATAGATGATCAACATGGAAGATTTATTCAGAAACTTAGCCCATGGGGGACTGAAGGGAGTACATGAGAGTTATGAAAACAAAAGAAGACATGAAAAAGAAAAGAAAAAGGGGAAGAGTCTGAAAGAACTCAACCCATGCTTACACTGGAACTTACACACAGAAAGGGAGGTAGAGGATCCGGGTTATGAGAGCCGGATGTTTACATATCAGAAGAAGAGGAAAGAGAGAGAGAGATTATGTGTTGCGGATTTGAGTCCCCCCTCGATGCTAGAGGAAGAGGCCTCTTATAGGCAGTGGTGGATATCTTGTCGCTGTGCAGCTTTGACTATGCACTCACATGCGGGGTACTGTTGAGCCTTAGTGGAAGAATTGTAGCTCCAGTGCCTTTTTTTGTCGCAAATAGTGACAGATTGCTGTTTTATGTCGGGCACTCTCGCCGAAAGGTTTTTTGTCCGTAATGGTACCACTGGAGTAGTGGTGGGACGCTTCCGGAGATTGCGCTGAGTGGGGCATAGCCTGTGAGCCAAAAGGTTTTTTGTCCGGTAATGATCCACGTGTCGAAACAGTGGGCGGACGCTCTCGGTTGCTGAGGCTAGCAATTAATTTGAAGATAGTTCACTACCATCGTCTTCCCTGTGGGATTCTGATGCAGACGAGGCAATTGTATTTAGATCTTTGAGCTTCAGGAGAACCTGACCTAAACGTCCAATGTAAGCCTCATCAGTTTTTGCTGCTGAGAGGAAGGAGGAAGCCTTGGCTTTGACCTGGAGGAAGCTTTGGTGGTCCAGTTGTGATTTGTCCGAGACAAAAGGATTTTTTCTGAACCAATCGAGAACAAACTGGGGATCAAGATGATCTACCTTCAACTTAACCCACCATTTGCATTTGAAGATTCTGGCCAGTGTCTGCAAGCCTGTCTGTTGATCTGGCTTGTATCCGAAGAACCAGTTATGAACCCATGATAATCCAAAAATCTGGTGGAATTGGAGAAGCACAGGAAATATGGTTTGATTCCCTTGAGGTTTGAATCGAGAAGCAAATGTGATATATGCTTCATGAATTATGGGAGATAGTATGTCTGGAATTGGACCCCAGATCGACCACCAGTGGGCAAACTAGTAGGGAAATATGGCTGGTGTTTTGGAATGAAAGAAGAGTAGCCAGGTATGTCTGAACTCATGGTTTTGGTACAAGAATGCATTGTACCATGCCTGTTGGTAATCCCAGTAGGAATACATGGCATTATGTGGGAGATCTGACGAGAATCTGGCTGGGAATTTATGGATTTGGTATGGTTTTCCCTCATTCCATTATTTTGGGATGATTACTCTACATATTTTGGCAGTAGAGTGGCATATGGTGTTTGAGGATCCAGGGACAAGGTGGTGTTTGAACTCAACTGAACCTGTTTCACTCAAAATTTTCTCATAGTATTCCCGGGTTTTTGAAATGTCCATTGGCCGGTAATACCAGTTTTCAGGAAACAATTTTGATGCTGCGAAGAAGGGGTTTTCATGGTAAAAACCCTCTCCCATAATCAAAACAGTTTGAAATAATGATTTTGGAAACCATGGTGCTGTGCGCACCCGAATTTCGTCTCGTCAGGGGACGCATGCGCGCGCCTAAATGCAACGCGGCTTGGGAGTGTCCACCTTCCCGGGGACGCGCGACGGACGCACGTGAGAAGGAGTCGACACTACCTGTTTACGACCCGAAGGTCGAGGGCCGGTGAGTTGCCCGGGTCTAAGGGTACGGGGTACACCTAATTGCTAAGGCATATGATCTGCGAAACCCGAGGTTCCGAATTCGGGGGTTCTGTTACATGCGAGCATATATCTCGCATGCCCTATCGGTACTCTAACTTGTCTAGGCTTGCCATTTTTATTTAATTACCGCTTAATTAAGTTTCGCTCATCTTACGCGTTTTGACACCGTAAATTTGAAGAAACACTCTGACCGTCCACTCTCCGATCAGGATTTTACATGAAGATATGTATAATATAAAAACCTTACATTGTTCTCTCAAATAAAATAAAAGACAAGTTACAATAACTAGATCCCAATCGGTTCGCATTCGGCCATGATTACACTCATGCTCACCGTATAGTTTTGGAAAATTAATCGAAAATTAAATTAAAATGCGCACTCGGTGTATGGGGGTATTGGATCCCGTGATCGACGGTTATGGGCATTGGACCCAGTGTGAATCGAGTCCTAAGGGATCAGGCTCGATCCGCATAACAATCAAGTGCAAAAGATGTAACAAATAAGCTCAAATAAATAATCAATGGGGCTTTGTTATCGCCGAATTTACGTGAATTAACTGATTATTAACCGAGGTATCTTGGCATACAAATCCTACATTAAAACAAACAAAAGGGGTGATGGATAGGGCATGTAGCATCCAACATTATTTTAACGGACCCGACTAACATGATGTCCATAGTCAAGTCTCGAATGTGTGGGTTATTTTTAAATTATTCTGTATCGTGACAATATGGCTTTTACAGATTAAGAGTATTTTCACCTAAAAACCCAAAAGATATAACCTTCTATTTGACTATTGCCCATGTTTGATTTAAACTGAATTTGAAATTAATCCGTTTTCCCATGTTTTAACCCGTTCTAAACACAAACCTACACTAGAGTGACAGCAAGGCAAGAACCGTATGTGTGTGCGTGAAAAAATAAGATTACGTTGTGCGTATCTCGGTGCTTTTGAAATTGTGAATTTTGAAAAGGGCATGATTAACAGTTCTTGAACTGTCGATGCGATTACAGATTATCAATCGGTTCGTGCAGTTCATTTAAAAGAGTCAAGTGATTTAATTTAGCCAAATTTAGCGTCCCGATTATCTCGTATGTAGAATTTTAGGTTAATTAGAAATTTGCCGAATGCTTTAATCTACGGATTTCGAGTAGTCGAGATAGCCATTAATTGACCGTCCGATAAACTCTAATTTCCGACATGGTCACATTGTATACATATAGTTACAAAAATAAGATATTTAAATGGGGCACATACATTGTCGGTGGGTGATCCAAGTAGGAAAGGGTCGGATATTTTTGAAAATGTCCAGGGGACTGAATTGAACGATTTTAAATAAGGAGGGGCTGATTTGTACATTTTGACAAAATTGGGGACTGATTTGAAAATTCTGAAGAAATTGGGGACTGATTTGAAAATTATAAAAAATTGGGGACTATGTAAAAATTACTGAAAATTTCCTAGGACTTATTTGAAAAAAATTTGAAATTTGGACTGATCTGAAAACAAAAAAATGGCCCCAAGACTAAACTGAAACAACTTGAACAGTTCCTAGGGATTCTTGAAAAATTCTGGGAATTCCAGGGCTGGCTGGAAAATAATAAAATGACTGGGACTTTATTGAAAAGAATTTTTGAAATTCGGGGCAGATCTGAAATGTGTGAAAAATGGTCCCGGGACTAAACTGAAACAATTTGAAAAGTTCTTTGGGATTCTTGGAAAAATTCTGGAAAATCCAAGGACTGATTGGAAAATAGTGAAATGACCGAGACTTGATTGAAAATAATTTTGAAATTCGGGGCAGATCTTAAAAAAATAAAATACGTCCTCTGGACTGAAATGTGACAAAATATAAATTTCGTAAAATCGAGTTCGGGACAAATTCGATCACCTACGCGACCCAAGAACACTCATTTCACATTATATCCATCAAGCAAGCAATAATATTCAGGAAAGGAATTTACTAAGTTGAGAATTTACCTAGTTCGGAAAGTTGATGGACTTCTCTGTAAAAAAAAAATCGCCGGATGAATCGGGCCGAATCGGATCGGACTGGACCGCCCGAAGGAGAAACCGCCCGGAAGAGCGCTGGGCCAGACTGGGGAAGTTGGGCCTGGCTGGGCTTGGGCTGAGCCTGTGAAAAAAATGAACTGGGCCGAGGCCCGTTAGCTGAAAGCGGTCGGGATCGGGGGGCAGCGGCGGCGACGGCGCTTCGGGCGGCGATTCTCACCCCTGGACGCCGCAACGAAGGCCGGCTCTCCGCCGTGGTCGATCTGGGCCTCACCGTAGTTTAAGCGGTCGGAATCGGGGAGTTTTTGTGGTTTTCCGGCGACGGTTCCCCGAGTTCTCCGATCTCCAAATTCCCCGAAACGAGAGCCAATTTTTCGATTTCGTTTGCTGGGTCGTGTTCCTCCTTATCCGAATTCCATTTCTGTTTATGTAATTACAATTTCTTCCCATTTTCCGTTAAGATTTCGGCCGATTTGGAGAAAATCGGGGAAAATCGCGATTTAGGGGGGCTCTGGGCCGGCGGGGATCGCGGACAGCCGGTGAGCGCAGCCCGGCCCTTCCCGAATCTTTTTTTTTAAAAAAAAGTGCCGGTGGTCACGGGCAGCCGGTCAACGCTGCCCGACCGTGCCCGAATCTTTTTTTTTTCTTTACTTATTAATTAATTAATTAATTAATTAATTAATTTTTTTTATAAAAAATGATAAATTGGAAAATGACAATTTTGCCCTCCTGGAGCCGATGGACAGAAATTGGGTGCTGACAGGTGCTGTTTTTGAAGAGCTGGTTTCCTTATCGGAAAAAGATGTGAGACTTTTTTCTGCTCTTTTGACAATTTGTCTAGAGCTCTCTCCTTTGCTAGTCTCCAGCTGAGGAGGAGATATTTCAGATAGCACCTGTGCTAATTCCGGTTTATCTTTTAATACGATAATCCATTGTTGGACTACAGCATTATTATCGAATTTTTGAGGAGATGATCTCTGTTTTGCAAGAGTTTGTTTCTCCTTTTTGGGTTTAGGAATTTTACCTGGCAGAGTCTGCATGCAACTCTGCTTATCGATCTCCTTTTGGAGAGTCTGCTGATAGGTTTTAATCTGGCTATCAACAGTGATCTGTCCGAAGGAGGGTTGGCTAGTAGCCACCTATTTTGAGGATTGCTCCTCTTTTTTGATTGACTGGCTGGGAGCCAGCTGTTTTGAGGCCGAGACCTCTTTTTTGGAGGAACGAGTCCTCATGCTCATGGTGGTACCTGCAGGAATTCTCTTGTCAGGAAATCAGAGAGACTGTTAGCCTCACCTTTTATGAATTCAATGTCAAAATCAAAGACACTCAAGATTGCTTGCCATCTGGCAAAAATCTGTTTTGATGCAATGTTTTGAACATCTTTTTGAAGAACCTCTTTTGCAGATTTACAATCAATCCGAAGTAAAAACCTTTGGTTTAAAAGATCAGATTGAAATTTCGAAATGCAAAGGACCACAGAAAGAATTTCTTTTTTAGTGGTTGAGTAATTCTTCTGGGTTGGGTTCCAATGTTTTGATGTGAACTGGACAATTTTTTCAGTTTCATTTTTGGATTGTTTCAAGATTCCTCCGTATCCTTCTTAGAGGCATCTGTTTCAACAATCTTTTTTGCAGATGGGTCTGCCAAGTGTAAACAGGGCAGGGTTTTGATTTGAAGCTTGATTTGCTTCACAATTTCGGTTTGTTCATCCGTCCATGGTGGAGGAGAATTCTTTAACCTATTATGAAGGGGTTTGCAAAGTCTACTAAGGCCAGGGAAAAAATCTACAAAATAGTTAAGACTTCCTAAGAACCTCTGTAGCTGTTTTTTATCGTGGATCTGGTCAGGGAATTTATCAGCAAACTGGATGGACCTGTCAATGGGGATTATGGTGCCCCTACTGATGTTGTGCCCTAGAAATCGAATTTTTGTTTGGAAGAGGCAGACTTTAGTCGGAGACACAGTCAAGCCATTTTTTGCAGTGATTCTCATAAAATGGTTCACATGTTTGAAATGAGAATAATTTTTTTTGGAAAATATGAGGACATCATCAATGTATGTAATTATGAAATCAGAGTATACACCAAAGATGTCATTAATGATTTTTTGAAATTCGGATGAGTCATTTTTTAGCCCAAAAGACATTACATTTCATTCGTACTGGCCAAATGGAACTGTGAATGCGGTTTTGTATTTGTCCTTTTCGGTGATTTGAATTTGCCAAAACCCTGACTTCATGTCGAATTTTGAAAATATTTTTGAATCATGAATTTTTTGGAGCAAATCTTTTTTGTTAGGTATTGGGTACCTAATCCACCGTAAGGCTTGGTTCAAGGGCTTGTAATTGATTACTAACCTGGGGACTCCTCTCTCAAGTTCAACGTTTTTGTTCACGTAGAAGGCTGAACAACTCCAGGGAGACTTGCTAGGCCTAATCAATTTTCTGTTCAAGAGTTCCTGTATTTCCAGTTTATAGTGTTTTTCTAACTCTTGATTCATCTGAATGGGCTTTTATTAGGATATTTTTCTCATCGAAATCCTTTTCGTAAGGAAGATCAATGACATGTTGCTTTCTATCCCAGAAAGCATTTGGGGTTTCTCCGCAGACTGTCCCCTGGATCAGACTGTAGAGATTATCGACTTTTGTTTCAAATTTGGTTTTTGGAGCAGATTTTCAACTTTATGGTGTGAGATCTCATCTTTTATCCAACCAATTTGCCTTTCAATTGCCTGTATTATGTCTAGATTCCTGGTTATAGGTTTTGTGATGAAGGGGAAAATGGTCTTACTTCCTAAGTACATCGTCTTTATGCCAGAGTTGGTGAAGAGGAAGGGTTTGATGAGCTGAATGAATGGGGTTCCTAGTATGACTTCATTTTTTAAGTCTTTGACAACTAGGAATCCAATCTTATATGTTGAATCTTCATTTTTTACTTCTGCTTCTGCAATTTTGTACGAGACTTTCAGTTTGTTATTGCTTGCAGATCGTAAAGATTCATGGGTTTTTTCACAGTATTTTAAAGGAATTAATCCCTCCCTCACACAATTTGCGTCTGCACCTGTATCCAACAGGGCAGTTGCTTCCATTTGGAAGTCGGGTACACTTATTGTTGGTTTTAAGAGGTATTTTTTATGTGTGAATTCCTGATTTTTACACTCAGGTTTGGGTTCAGCATCGTCCAAGGTCTGAACCAGCTTTTTATCTTCTTTCAGAGTTTTAACTTCTTTTTGTAACTCGTGGAGTTTTTGACGAAGTTCTGACTCTGTTTGTTTTCTTTCCTTTTCCCGGTTTTCATGCTCTATGGCGCGGGTGTTTCTAATCATCATGTTGAGTAACCTAAGCTTTTGGTTTGCTCAGGTTCTTTGGGCTCAACATCTTTTGGAGGAGGTTTTGAGGAAACTATGGTTTTAAGGGTAGTTTCCAGATAATGGTTTTTTCAGTGAATTTGATGGCCTTTTCTTTCATGTAGACTTGGTAAAACCAGTCCCAGAAAATGATATTTTTCTTGTTTTTCTCCATGTAATATATCCACTGACTCTGTATTATGTCTTTTACCCATTTTTCTGAAAAGACACCATACAACCATTCTCTCCTATTTTTGTTTTCTTTGGAGCAAAAATCATTCCTAAGAATGTTGGATGCTAATGTGAAGGTTTTCTCTATCACATAGATCTCAGGGTTAGGATTGATTCTGCGCCATCGGTTATGGATGAAAATGTGGGTGATGGGGGTGAAGACTCAGTTTCATCTGTGTTTGGGACAGAGTATACTGGTCTAGGAATATCTGTAGCGACACTACTTAATCCTCTAAGGTTGGCTGACCTAAGAGGGGTTTCAGTAGCTGTTTGGAAAGTGTTTGCTGATGGAGCAACACTAAATGATCTCCATCTAAGCTCAGGGCTTCTAAAGGAAGATCCTATCGAAGGGTTTGAGGTTGACTGTAAGTCGACTGATCTCCTATGGGGAAAGCTTATGGAAACTCTCCTATTTTGGAACTGGCTCACTCGACTAGGTTCCTCATTTTGAATTTTTTCAGGGGCAACTGCGTCTTCTAAGACCCATTCTTCGGGAAGAGTTACCTCATTCCACCTAATTGGTCTGGGGACTACAGTGTTTGACCTGGCAATGTCTGTTTGGAAAAGGAGGGTTTCTCCTTTGGGGCTATGTTTGAAGGCTTTGGTTGCGAACGCCGAGACCATCGTTTTGTAATGGACTCTGTACACAAGGGCTAAAGGGATGGAGCCTAAAGCGATCTTGTAATTATGCGTTTTAATTTGCAAAGTCAAGCCATGAGTTATGTTTTGGTCTTTGAGGGACATGGTGAAATTTGGGAAACAGTTGAAATGGACTGGTCCGTCGCACAGACTAGTCTCGACTGTCCCAAGGATGGATTCATGATATTTCAAAAGCCTAACATCCCTAAGCACTAAGAGTACTGAGGTATCTAAGCCTTCTTTGGTTAGGGGTTTTATGCCCACTTGGACGAGCCCTATATGAATGAAGTTGTACCTTCCCTCATGTTTTTTCAATGACTATTGGTTCAAGAGTTTTATGGTTTGTGAAGAGTTTTTTAGGGGAATGTCCCGCTCCTCGGTGGTTATGGTGTAATCGGTTTTTGAGAATATTTATTGGAATTTTGATTTTTTATAAATCTGTTTTGAAGCGATTCTTGGGATTTTCCAATCATCGATAGATTTATCAAAACATTCCAAATTGACCTCTTCTCTATTGAGAACAGAATCATTATCGAAAGAATTTTCAGAAGGGCATGTACTCGAAGAACTTGCTTTAAACCAATCCATATTTTCAAAACAATAAACCTTCCAGTTTCACAGATATTTATCAAGATATTCAAACAGCATATCAGTTCCTTACCTTTTCAGTACACCAATCTATACCTAGACGAAAGCTTCTAGAGATCTATTGAACCAATAGCCTAGTGGTTTGAAGATGCTTAAACCGTACTTAATTCTCCTACCCATCTTCTCTCAAGATCAAGATCTAAGACATACTTGGACGGACGGAAGAAGCCTCACACTGTTTCCCTAAAAGATCTAGCACATACCTTACCCAACTGCTGTATCTGGATTTAACAATAATAGTAGGCAGACAAACTCATAAAGACTCTTTATCGATCTAGTTCCTACCCCAACTGCTGTACCTAGACGAATTCTAATGCACGAGGATAACTCTACTGTCGCCGATAACCACCATCTACTTAGACGATGTTTATAACACTACCGGGCCATTGTCCAATTTTTTCCCACAAACTGCCCTACCCGTTGGGACTTACAACAGGGAACACCTTAGGACTCCCCCCGGGTTCCTATGAACGGTGAATGTGTAGGGACCATTAGAGCGACGAGATGGACATTAGAGCCTCCTGCATTACCTCTTTGCCTAGCATCAGTTCATTGTGATATTGGATCTAGACTTCTAAAGAGACCTATGCTATGGCTGCTTATTACTACGTTTACCAGCTTCAGTTCATTGTATAGATATGCAACTAGACACTTAAGGAAGAACACAACATGAAAGATCTACCAGCCATGAAGGCAGTCCTAGATGATATGACCTATACGATCTACTGGATATGAAAATCAAAACGGATTATACATCATATCCCCACTTGGCTCTGATACTAAACACATTGCATTTCCACCCAAGATCTATCGTAAGGGATAACCATAGAGTACTGAAAGAACAAGAATCTAATATAAGGGAATATCAACATAAATAGATGATCAACATGGAAGATTTATTCAGAAACTTAGCCCATGATGGGCTGAAGGGAGTACATGAGAGTTATGAAAACAAAAGAAGACATGAAAAAGAAAAGAAAAGAAAAGGGGAAGAGTCTGAAAGAACTCAACCCATGCTTACACTAGAACTTACACACAGAAAGGGAGGTAGATGATCCGGGTTATGAGAGCCGGATGTTTACATATCAGAAGAAGAGGAAAGAGAGAGAGAGATTATGTGTTGCGGATTTGAGTCCCCCCTCGATGCTGGAGGAAGAGGCCTCTTATAGGCAGTGGTGGATGCCTTGTCGCTGTGCAACTTTTGACAGTGCACTCACATGCGGGGTACTATTGAGCCTTAGTGGAATAACTGTAGCTCCAGTGCCTTTTTTATCGCAAATAGTGACAAATTGCTGCTTTATGTCGGGCACGCTCGCCGAAAGGTTTTTTGTCCGTAATGGTACCACTGGAGTAGTGGTGAGACGCTTCCGGAGATTGCGCTGAAGTGGGGCATAGCCTGTGAGCCGAAAGATTTTTTGTCCGGTAATGATCCACGTGTCGAAACAGTGGGCGGACGCTCTCGGGTGCCTGAGGCTAGCAAGATTATGATTACTTGTAAGCAAGATAGTATCCCTGGTTGATCTCATCTTCGAACTTTTGTAGCCACTGATCATGACGGGTGCTGAACCCTGGTTGAAATGGCTTGTCGATGAGAGATATGTGCAGGAAGACTCTCTGGCTCTTACCTGAGAACTGGGGAATATGCTCTGGATATTTACGCCAGTGCCATTTGTTCTCTTGAACCCAAGCACGCCATTTGCTTATCTGTATTATGACTTGATCTTCACTAGTCCAGTATCTTGCTTCCGGAGGAAGGATGACCTTGGAATCTATTGGAGAAATGAAGACGTAATGAATTGCAGGTTGGACCTGCGTTGGTGAGATCCACTCCGAAGGAGAAGACTCGATATGGATGGAGAGGCTGGCAGAGCACCTCAAGGATTTGGTGATCAGATCCCAAGCATTGTTCCCGAAAGGGATTGGAGCTCTGACCGGTGTGCATCTTTTGATTTGAGGATCATAGATTTGAGAACCCCATATTTCAGAAGATCATGGAAATCGAAATGGTGTTTATTAAAATGGTTTTTTAAAGGAAAAATATAAAAACTGAATCTGGGTATTGAAAATTCTAGATTATGCCTGCAACCATCCATCATTAAGATGTCAGCTCTTTCATAAGCTTCATCTTCATCATGTACGTCGCAGGGGTTTGGAAAATCATTTTGAAAAGCGTTTTTTCTTTCCCAGTTCTAGAACCAACCATCAATCCCTTTTGGTGTGCTAGCACAGAACTGGAGGATTCTGGTAAAGAAGGAAATTATGTTTGAAGAGAATTCCTGGAGACTTATCTCAGAGATTTTCGAGACAAGGTCTTCACGGAGTTTTGACAGGAACAAGATTTCTCCTGCCTGTGGGAAAATGCCACTGAGAGTTAACTCAATGGGTTTTTTGGAAAATATTTTTTCAGTAACAGGTTTTGAAAGTTCCTGAGACCGAATTATCGATGGAGTTGATGAGGACTCCAATTCCTGCTTGAATTTTATGTTTTCTTTTTCTAGAGCGTCTTTTTCTCTGAGGCAGGACTCAGTAAGCTCTATGACTTCTATTCTTTCAGAAACGAGGTCTTAGATTTCTTTTTTGAAGCCCTCGTTTTCTTTTTCCAGAATACCTCTTCGTTTTTCACTTTTCTTGATTTTCTTTTTCAGAGCATTGTTTTCTCTTTGCATTTCTGCAAAGTGCTCTGTGAATTTATCGAACTCGGCTAACCTGTTTTGGAGGAACGCTTGAGTCTGAGCTTTTTGGAGGGATAACTCTGTTTGCAGCGAATCGATTTTTTGGCAAAGTTCCTTCTGCAGGGATGCCTTGCTGTTGCTTTGTTCCTCCATGTGAAGGACCAATGCATTTATGGTTTCCTCACCCTTTTGAGGATCTTTTATGGAGGACCATAAATTATCCAAGATGAGTTGTTGCCTGGGATCAGGCTTCCAAGCCATGAGGCTGGAGTTTATCCGAAAACGCTTTTTTGGAGGCAGGATCCTTCCTTTTAGGCCCTCGGAGGAGGAGCCATCATTTTCCTGGTTAAACCAGGGGAAATCATATTCCTGCAAAACATAGACATGAAAATGTTATTACAAGTTTATGTCTAAATTTATTCTCCCAGGTGCTTGATAAACCAGGTGGCCTATGACTAACTCGTAGTCTTCCCGGGTTTTTAAAGTGGAGTTTATGTGCACATACCTTACCCAACTGCTGTACCTGGATTATTGTTGAAACAGATGCCTCTGAAGAAGGATACGGAGGAATCTTAAAACAATCCAAAAATGAAACTGAACAAATTGTCTTTATGAGTTTGTCTGCCTACTATTATTGTTAAATCCAGGTACAGCAGTTGGGTAAGGTATGTGCTAGATCTTTCAGGGAAACACAGTGTGAAGCTTCTTCCGTCCTATATATATATAATAAAATATATCTTATTCTTCCACCAAGAAAGTACGGAACATAAAAAAACACAAATATCACTTCCGTTGATTAGTCTTCCGGAATAGTGACTATTACTTTTCTAGAAAATTTTGAACAGAATATATCAGATCTATTTCCATCCACGTTCTTTTCTTCTTCTTTTTTTCGGTACATACCCTAGAATCCGGAAGCCCATTCACCCGATTATCCATTCTTGTTCTTTTGCTTTGCATTGCCTTTAGTGGTAGAAGTTGCCTCTGAGGCGAGTAAAAAGGGTTGGAGTACATGAGCAGAGAAGAGAAGATTTTTCAAAGTTCTCCAACTACGGCATTATGATATCTCTCATTGGTCTCCGACTAATTGAATACATATTCTGCGAAGATCGTCAAAGTCCGGTTCAAAGTTGCTCTTTCAGTTTGATTTTATAATAGTTTTGGAGGTAACTTAGCTGATATTCACGCGTATGATACCATCAATGAGTACCAGGGTCAGAACCTACTTCCTCTTCTTCTGCTCTGCATATAAGCTCAAAATATGCCAGCTTGTTCTTCTGGTCATCAGGTTTTCAGTCTCAAAATGGGCTGAGCTCTATCAGAGTTATTGACGGTACTTGCCGCCTCCCCTACTGGAAATCTGGTCCCTAGAGACAGAAACATGAGATATAAAAAGACGTCTCAAATTTGAGACGGATTTTTTTGGAAAACAGAGATACATTCACTTGTAAAAGGGAACACGAATTTTCATCTCCTGTTCCGTCTCCTTGAATCGACGGACGCAAGAGACAGAATATTCTGACTCTTAGAAACGAGAGAGGCATATTTCCATCTCGTTTTCCATCTCGTGTAGTCCATGATTATTACGGGATATGCCATGATTTCCGAGATATTTCCACATATATGATTTCCGAGATATTTCCACATATATGATTTCCGAGATATTTCCACATATTCTCCGAGATTTGTTACATTAGAATCTTCTTGTATTCTTAGGATATTCTAGGATATTCTTAGGATATTCTTTGTATAGTTTATACAGTATCCTTTTTTGATTTACTTACCGTAGGTATCAATGAGTTATTTTGTATATATACGGTTGTCACATCAATAAAGATTATCACCTTCAATTCAATCGATTCTCCTCTTTTCACATGGTATCAGAGATTCAAAGCCTTGAAACCGATCAAATCCTTGTTGATATTCGTTTCTTATTCTCCAATTATCCCATGGAAGCAAACACTGGAGTAGGAATGGGATCCATCATCGCTGTTTCACCTTATACTGTCACCTCATCCGATGCGCTAGGAATCAAGATCATCGCCTGCACTTTGAATGGTGAGAATTATCTCACTTGGTCCAGGCTAATGACTAATGCACTTCGAGCAAAGAATAAGCTTGGGTTCATCGATGGCTCAGTACAAAAACCAGCTGAGGGAGATGCCAATGAATTGCAATGGATCATGTGCAATTCGATGGTCGTGGCGTGGATAACCAATACTCTCGATCAAGATTTGCAATCGAGTGTCGCATGTATCGAAAATGCGAAGACTCTCTGGGATGACCTCAAAGAGAGGTTTTCAGAAGGTAACGAAGCAAGGATATATGAATTGAAATCTCGTTTATGTCTGATGAGACCGGAAGGTGAAACCGTCGCAAAGTATTATTCCAATCTCAAAGTCTTGTGGGATGAGCTAGAGAATTTTCTCACGGCTCCTACTTGTACTTGTGCGGCGGCAGCATTCGTGACTTCACATCGCGAGAAAGAAAAAGCATATCAATTTCTCATGGGGCTCAACCCGGAGTTCGGTATGGTGCGCTCCAATATCCTGAGTCTTGATACACTTCCTTCTCTTAACAAAATTTATTACATGGTGATTCATGAGGAGCGACAAAAGATTGTGGCTCGTGGACATGAGTCGGGACCAGAGGCAGCAGTTTATTATGTCAAGGAGGGAGCTGGAACAAATCAACCCGACGCACGATCGGGAGGACGACCTTACTGTGATCACTGTGACCGAATGGGCCACACTCGCAGCACATGCTGGAAACTTCACGGAAAGCCCACGGATTGGGAGCCCAGGAGCAAAGGCAAAGGCGGGCCCAAGCAGCAAAAGAAACATGGGCCGAGTTATGCAGCGACTGGGCAGAGTAATCTGCAGGCCCGTTCAAATGCAGTCCAGGCCGCCAGCTCTGGTCCGAAGCCCAGCAAAATTTCAGAGCTGTCCACAGCCCAGTTCGAGAAGCTTCTTGACATAGTCGGAAGAGATAATCACTCAGCTGAGCCTCTTGTCGGTAATAAATTAATTTCCATTAATCCAGATGATCAATGGATTATTGACACGGGTGCTTCGCGCCACATGACAGGAAGGGTTGACTTATTTAATTCTAGTCGACTTATTGAGAATTTCAGGGTTCGATTTCCTAATGGCAATTCTATTCTTGCCACTAAGGAAGGAAACATTCATATCGCTGGGGATCTCAATTTATCGAATGTCATACTAGTTCCATCTTTTGAGTGCAATTTAATATCAGTTGCTCAATTATCCACTGATTCTAATTGTCGGGTGATTTTTCATGGTGACATGTGCTTATTACAGGACCTCACCACGAGGAAGACGTTTGGAGTGGGTGAAATGGTCGGGGGGTCTACTATTTACGGCGTGTGTCATCATCGTCAGTCATAGCTTCCGCAGTCACATTTGAAAATAATGAGCTTTGGCACAACCGTTTGGGGCACCCGTCACGTCGTCTTATTTTTAAGGGTATTACATCTAATTCCAGTTGTCATAAGGACTGTGATGTTTGCTATAGGTCAAAGCAAACTCGTTCTCCATTTCCAATAAGTCTCAATAAAGCGAGCTATTTATTCCAATTAGTTCATTGTGATTTATGGGGGCCATACAAAATTAAATCACTTTCTGGGGCTTATTACTTCATGACGATTGTTGATGACTATAGTCGAGCTATTTGGATATACCCTTTACGTGATAAAGCCGAGGCCAGATATAACCTAATTGGATTCATCAATCTGGTACAAAATCAGTTTGAAAGATCAGTGAAAATTCTTCGGACTGATAATGGGTCGGAATTTCTCTCCAAAGAAATACAAAATTTCTTCTCACAACGTGGCATCATACATCAGACTTCCTGTTCCTATACTCCACAACAGAATGGGCGAGTAGAAAGGAAACATCGCCACATATTAAACGTGGCACGGGCACTCTTATTTCAGGCAAGTCTTCCAACACGATTTTGGGGAGAATGTGTAACCACTGCTGCATACCTCATCAATATAACGCCATCATCGATTTTATCGGGTAAAACTCCGTTTGAGATGTTATTCAATAAACCACCTGATTATTCTCACCTACGAGTATTTGGTTGTCTTTGCTACGCACATAATAGGTCAAGCGTAACAGACAAATTTGGAGAAAGATCACGTAAGTGTATTTTCGTGGGATACCCATACGGTAAGAAGGGTTGGCGTTTATATGATTTGAAAACACGAGAAATATTTGTCTCTAGGGATGTGAAATTTTTTGAGGACACATTTCCTTTTTCTCAAGAGAGGTTGGACAATAGAATTATTGACAAGAATGACACACCCTTGTTCTTGGATTTTGTGCCCGGTTCAGATTATGGAAGCAAGGGGGAGAATTATGAGCTAGAAAATAAATTCATATCAGTTCAGCTCAATGATGAATCAGGACATGCCCAGCCCGAAGTTAATTCAGCAGTCCAGCCCGTTTCTTCTGATCATCGGCCCGCAGAACTGGAGAATATTCCAGCTCGGCCTGCAGTCCAGCTCCCTTCCTCTGAGGCCCAATTCTCTTCCTCCGAGGCCCGGATCACTTCCTCCGAGGCCCAGCTTCTTCCTTCTGCGGCCCAGCTTCCTTTCTCTGTACACAGTCCACTGATTCAGCCCATGGATTTTGGGCCTCTTTCTCCTACCCATGCTGATAGTTCTCCAGCTAATCAGAATATTCAGTTACGAAGATCAGACAGAAATCGACATCCTCCCAGTTGGCACAAGGATTTTCTTTGCCATACAGTTGAAATTCAGCCCCCCCTCTCCAATTCGAGCACACCCACTTCATCGACTTTCTCGGGTAAGTCTTACTCAATTGAGCCATGTCTATCATATTCGAAATTTACTGATTATCATTTTGCATATACTGCGGCATTGGACCATGAGGTTGAACCTCGATCCTACCAAGAAGCAGTACAAGATTCTCGATGGCGTAATGCTATGCAGGCTGAAATACGAGCTTTGGAATCTAACAATACTTGGCGAATAGAACCAGTTCCCGAAGGCAAGAAACCCATTGGTTGCAAATGGGTTTTCAAAATTAAACGTCATGCGGATGGCAGCATTGAACGTTTCAAGGCTCGTCTTGTAGCAAAAGGATTCACACAAATAGAGGGTGTGGATTTTCATGAAACTTTTGCACCCGTCGCCAAGCTCGTTACGGTACGTGTTCTGCTTTCTCTCGCAGTAACTAATAATTGGGAAATGCATCAACTAGATGTCCATAATGCATTTCTTCATGGGGAACTTGAAGAGGAAGTATATATGAAGTTACCCCCGGGATTTTCTCATCGACGCCCAGGTTATGCGTGTCGTCTTCAGAAATCTCTTTATGGTCTTCGCCAAGCGTCTCGCAATTGGTTCTCTAAGTTTACGAGTGCCCTACGCAATTATGGTTTTTCTCAGTCTGAAGCCGATCATTCTCTCTTTACACTACAGCGGGATAAGAAATTTCTTGCGGTACTAGTCTATGTGGATGATATGATTGTCGTTGGGAATAGTTCTGAAGACTGTACATCTCTTAAGAGATATCTTGATACTCATTTTCGCATTAAAGACCTGGGGTCTTTAAGATACTTTCTCGGGATAGAAGTAACCCGCATGGAGAAGGGCTTATTTCTTAATCAAAGGAAATATGCACTCGACATCATCAATGAGTGCGGCTTACTTGGATCGAAGCCCTCCTACTTTCCTATGGAACAACGTCATGGTCTATCATCGGACTCGGGCTCTCTAATATCAGAACCGACTAGATACCGTCGTCTGATCGGTCGTCTAATTTATTTGACCATAACTCGTCCTGAGTTGTCTTACTCGGTTCACATCCTCTCCCAGTTCATGCAGGACCCACGAAAGGATCACTGGGATGCAGCATTAAGGATCATTCGTTACCTCAAATGCTCACCGGGACAGGGAATATTCTTACGACCTGCTTCCATGGATTTAGTAGCATATTGTGATTCCGATTGGGCTAGCTGTCCAATGACTAGACGATCAGTCACCGGATATTTTATCACACTTGGTGGTAGTCCAGTATCATGGAAAACAAAGAAGCAAACCACAGTCTCCAGATCATCTGCAGAAGCTGAGTACCGAGCTATGGCAGCAACTGTTAGTGAGGTCATATGGTTACGTAGTCTTCTATCTTCTTTGGGCGTCACAATACCTGGACCTACACTCTTGTATTGCGATAATCAAGCCGCTCTACATATTGCGGCAAATCCTGTATTCCATGAACGAACCAAGCATATTGAGATCGATTGCCATTTTATCCGGGATCATATACTGTCAGGCATTATTTCTACAGCTTATTTATCGACACATTCACAGTTGGCAGATTTGTTCACTAAAGCTCTCGGTCGAGATCGCTTTCATTTACTCCTTCGCAAGTTGGGAATTCGGGATCCTCATTCTCCAACTTGAGGGGGAGTATTACGGGATATGCCATGATTTCCGAGATATTTCCACATATATGATTTCCGAGATATTTCCACATATTCTCCGAGATTTGTTACATTAGAATCTTCTTGTATTCTTAGGATATTCTAGGATATTCTTAGGATATTCTTTGTATAGTTTATACAGTATCCTTTTTTGATTTACTTACCGTAGGTATCAATGAGTTATTTTGTATATATACGGTTGTCACATCAATAAAGATTATCACCTTCAATTCAATCGATTCTCCTCTTTTCACAATGATACAAATAAGTCCTTCTCCGACTCTCTCTCTTTTGAGATGGAAATCTAGACGGATATTTTCTTCTCTTCAAAGGATCAGATAGACTTTCCCATCTCTGCATCCGTCTGTACAAGTGAGACGGACATTTCTCTCATAATTTCCATCTCTTTCCATCCATATATGTAAGATACAACATTGTTCCCGCCTCTGCCCCTTTTTTATTTTCCAAAGCCCTGACTCTGCCTTCCTTTTGAAATGTTGACACGACTTTGAGACCACTGCTGCTGCCATGTCTTCCTCCTCCGTGATCCTGCGGGTCCTGCACCAGTGCTTGCTGCCCCCATGAATTTACAACCTTGAGCCACTGTTTCTGCCATCTCCTCCGACATCAGTGACCCGAGTTACTGACCTAGCTTCGTGGATGACAAGACAGGCGACAGCAAGGCCGAGTTGTGCTCCGATGGATCGCATACTCCTCTATTTTCCGTCCAGATCAAGTGCCTGCTAGTGCTCCCTTCCTCTGCTTTGATTTTGAAAAAAGAAAAACAAAACTTTTTATTTATTAATTAATTTTTCATCCAGATGTAAATGACCCCATTCTTTTTTCTTTTTTTTTTACTCTAGTTGAATGAAATAAGAGTTTTCTGTGGCAAAAACAAAATACTGGTGTAGATCAATGTACATGGATATTGAACCTGATTAGACGGAAAAGCCCATCTCCTCTTGAAAGATAGAAATTTACATCTCAATGTTCGTCTCAATAGCTGAGATGGCCTTCATGACGGAAAAATCGGTCTTAATCTAAGAGATGGACGTAGAGACAGAAAATTTCGTCTGATGTATAGAGTCGGAATTCGCTATCTCAATTTTCCGTCTCTGTTCTAGGAAAGACGGTAAATTCCGTCTCCTAATTTACAATGCAGTTTTTACAGACGGAATTGAGAGATGGAAATTTCCACATCTATAGGCGGGATGGAGACGGAGTGATGCGGCGGAAGACGTGGCAAAATCGATATCTCGAGAAAAATAGGTTTTGACGGCCTTGTCTCAAGGAAAACGACCTCTGGAGCAAAACTCACGGCCTATGGCCGTGAAATTTTGATATTTTAGGCGAATTCTATCATTTAGAGCCTCAAACAGACAATTTATATTAATTAGGGCTTTTTTGCTATTTTAGAAAATAGTTTATCTTTAAGACTATTTCGATATTTTATGAGATAGTTTATCTTTAAGGATATTTTGTTTCTTTCTATTTATTCTCGTTTTCTCTATTTAAACGTTGTAAGCCTTAGGTAAAAAAAGTTGTCTTTTGGATTATCAATAAAATTCAGACCTTTCGTGCTTTGTCAAATCTCGGATCGATTCGAGTTTAATGCCTATTTTCTGGTATTTGTAGAATCAACAGGTATAGAAGGTCGTAGTTTCAGTATTCGTGCGCGAATCAACAGGTCTGTGACGGTTACTCGCATTGTACGCTGCGTCAGTTGGTATCAAAGCTGCGTTCGTTTTTGGATCAACGATGCCGCCCAGGAGGAGGGATCGTGTAGAAGATGTTCATGACCGTGAAAATTTGCGACATCTGGAGCAGAGGATGGATCAGAGGGATCAGAGGATGGATCGTATGATGGAGCAGTTAACACAGCAGATGGCTGCGCTTATGGAGAATCAGAATCGGAGAAACCCTAATCTGAATTCTGACCTGATCGAGAGGAAGTCGAGTATGATTCATATTCTGAAGGGGACACAAACGCGACTTTGTTTTCCGAAGAGGATCCGTTGAATGACGCATTTTTTGTAGCAGGAGGCGATGGAGAGCCCGAGTTCAATGAGGAGGAGATTGTGACAGTTGAAACTGAGAGATACCGACATACTCTTGAGAGCTGCTCCCTGGTAAAAGACCTCGATTTGCTTCCTTATGGAGATCACATTGAAATAGGAGAAAGAGGAGTGAATCTCAGCGGCGGGCAGAAGCAGAGGATTCGGCTTGCCCGTGCTCTTTATCAAGATGCCAATATATATCTCCCGGATGATCCATTCAGTGCGGTTGATGCACATACAACATCAAGCCTTTTTAATGATTATGTCATGGGAGCACTCTCAGATAAGACAGTCTTTCTAGTGACTCATCAAGTCAACTTCCTACCAGCTTTCGATTTTGTCCTGCTGATGTCGGATGGGAATATCTTGCAAGCAGCCCCTTTTGATTATCTCCTTGCCTCAAGCACGGAGTTTCAGGACCTTGTGCATGCCCACAAGGAGACTCTATGGGACTACAAAAAAAAAAGGTGGCAATTCGGACGATGACAATTCGAGAGCGAATTCTCTCCATCCAGGGGAGAATGATGCGGTGGAAGACGTGACAAAATTGATATCTCGAGAAAAATAGGTTTTGACGACCTTGTCTCAAGGAAAACGGCCTCCGAAGCAAAACTCACGGCCTCTGGCCGAGAAATTTCGATATCTTAGGCAAATTTCATCATTTAGGGCCTCAAACGGGCAATTTATGTTAATTATGACGTTTTTTGCTATTTTAGGAAATAGTTTATCTTTAAGAATATTTCGATATTTTAGGAGATAGTTTATTTTTAAGGATATTTTGTTAGTTTATCTTTAAGAATATTTCGATATTTTAGGAGATAGTTTATCTTTAAGGATATTTTATTTCTTTCGATATATTCTCGTTTTCTCTATTTAAACGTTGTAAGCCCTAGGGCAAAAAAGTCGTCTTTTGGATTATCAATAAAATTCAGAACTTTCGTGCTTTGTCCAATCTCGGATCGATTCGAGTTTGATGTCTATTTCCTGGTATTCGTAGAATCAACAGGTATAGAATGTCGTAGTTCCGATATTCGTGCGCGAATCAACGGATCTGTGACGGTTACTCGTGTTGTACGCTGCGTCACGGAGTTTTCTCCATAGAGACAGATATTGTCCATCTGTAGAGCCGATTTCCAGTAGTGCTCCTTAGGGACAGGTATCTTCTCAAGTCAAGCCCAACTTAGGGCATTGAAGGCCAGTCTTTTGTATTCCCTGACACTCCAAGGCAAGAACTGTAGCCATAAAAGCTCCATTTCTGAGGGTACTGACCCTGCAACTTGTCCGTTTTCCGGGACAGTTTTTGCTTGTACCTCATGAAGAGTTCTGCATAGCCCAAGGATTCCACTCCACACCAACTTTAAGATCTCCATCCTGAAAGCAATCCTAGCAAAACCAGTTCAAAACTCTAGACACCACACCTCACAGTGAGTCTTCCGCCTCCCTACTTGGGAAATTTAGAAAGAACACGAGGAATTTGCAAATAAGTAGTTATCAGTGAAACATGGCAGAGTGGATTTGAAAGGAAACGAAAAACCTAAAGTGTAGTTACATACCAGCCGTGATATGGGTGGGGTGATCTTGTGAACATGATACTTGAGTGGCAATGCGGGTTAATCGCCATTATGGGTCACGTTCTTGACACCAAATTAAGTTGGACAGCTTTGCATGTTTCTGCAAATTGGGAGAAAACATGATACATAAGATTATCCGATGATCTAACTGTTAAGGATCCTAGATACCAGATCAAATTAATAAAGAATAACCAACGAGTTTATAAGAGGGTTTGGTTTCGCATCCGATCAGCTTGAACTTTTAGGATGCATACGAGTCCAACCTCTTATAGACCCATTGGAATTTAACACTAACTAAAGGATGGGCCTGCAATTGATAGAACATGACGGTCTATTTTAATTAATATAGAGATGAGGGTTTAAATTCCCAATTCAGCTCCCAAACCCCCTCAGATTTTCCGATTTAGCTCTAACTTCATTGTATTTTGTCTTGCCGATTATTGATGGAGTAGTTTAGTTCAACTATAATAAAAGCCATTAAAGTCCATATTAATTTAGGTAAATATACATACTTTGGTTATAAAGGAGGCCCATGCTACTAGTACAATGAAATAAAAATTCTAATAGCAAATAAAGGGATATAGATAGTCCTACTATGAGTATTGAACTAGTAAACTTTTGGTTATCAGGTGAGAATGTACGCTATTACGCTACACCCTCTTTGACAGTATTTGTACCTATTTGATTCCTTAGTTTTCCCAATCAAATCATGCCAATCCATGAAAAACTAGATGATGACCGTGCGATGCACGTGATTGAAAAGAAATGAAAAATTTTAGTAATATTCTAGTATATATCGAAAAAATTATATTTTTTAATTTGGTAGATAAAATAATTTTAAAAAAATTATGAGAACAATAATAATAACAATTATTATTATTATTATTATTATTATCGAGTAAATTATCTCCTTATATTTAAAATTAAAAAACATCTTATATATTAATCAATAGAAGAGTTATAGTGAAAAAAAGAATTTATACTAATAAAACAATCATATAGCTTATCTCCGATATTGACTCTTCGAACATTGAATTGTTCCTCAAACAATATAAACCTAAATACACCAATTTAGATATAAAAAAATTAAAACTATTCAACTAATGTTTTTTTAATGTAAACATGCGATAGCGTGTAAACATAAGCTTGACAATAGTAGAGTATGAAAGGAGAGAAGAACCTAAAGTGGCATAGGAAGAACTTATATATCACACGATTAGTAGGATTTTATACTATGAGTTTAGAAAACGTAATAGGAAACACCATGTATGAATTATTTTATTTTTAACTTCAAATTAGTAAATGATATTATATCGTGCATATTTCAAAAATTTTTAGTTGAGATATATATATATATGCAAATTATTTCCTTAATGATTAATAAAAAATATATTCCTTTCCTTTTCATTAAAAAATATAGAGTATAATATCTATATACACACACAAAACAAAATGGCGTTTACTTAATTAGAATAATATATTGAATATTTCACTATACATTCACTTTCCTTAGTAGTAAATAAGAAAATATTATGAATATAAATGACAATCTATATGAGAATATTTTCTTGATAAAAAATTAAAAAAAATTCCTTAGTAAGATGATGATGACGTGGCAAAATAAGAGAGCTCCATTTAATCTTTTTTAACACGCGGGGTGTCAGTTCAGGACTTTGTTATTATATATATATATATATATATATATATATAACTTGACTAATAGTAATAAAATTGGGGTGCAATAGTAATAATTTTTTTAATTCATAGGTTAATTACTATATAGAAATCAATTGAGTATAATAATAATTATTGTTATTAATAATACTATATAGTATATAATATAAAAAATATATAAACTTAGTAAATATGGGTCGAATAGTAATTAACTTATTAATTCACAGGTTAATTGCTATATAGAAATTAACAAAGTATAATAATAATAATTGTTGTGATTAATAATACTAGAATAATTTCAAAGAAGTATTAAGAAATGGAATTCCTATTTCATTAGTAAATAAACATTTATAATTTTTTAGATGTATTGTATAGCTAACCTTATTAAAACTTAATTTAGTATTTCTTTCATCTGAGTGATTGGGTAGTCATTTGATCTAAAATTATTCGAATTCAAGAAACTCATTTTTTAGTAGAAATTGAGGAAACTCCTTTTATGTAATGTGAAAATAATAAAGTACAAACATATATTAAAATTATAAAAACTTGAATATTCTATAATTATTTTTTCATCTAATAAAACTAAAGATTTTGAAACTTTTGGATTTTAAAATTATTTTTATAAAAAGACTGATAATAAAAATGATGTATATGAATTTATTACATCAGTTCTTTGCTTATAAATTGAATATATATTCAAAATTGTATGTATATAAAATCCATGCAACGCACCAATGCAATAACCTAGTGTGTCCATATATGTGTATATATATACCCAATCTGATTTTAGAAATTACGTTACATTGAGCTCAGCCGTCCTGCAAACATAATAAATCTTCTACTAAGAAACACATAATAAATCCAGTGTGCTTGACCATTACCCTATTCATGAGGTACTTCTAGTGATTTATCGAACTTCCATCCTACAAGGTAAAAATTTCCCACTAACAGCACATTTTATCATTTACGCTGCACCTCATGGTTAATCATTAGATATATTTACTCCGACTTGTTTGCTGGACCAGTAATCGTATCGCTTTTGACAGCTCGAGCTTGATAGTAGGTACCTCAACAGCGGACGCATTGGAATGTTCATTGAAATAGGCAAACTTTCTATCGTCTTGAATCCTGATGAGAGTCCCTCCCCTCTCATAGAACTGTCTATTACTATATAAATATATATATATATATATTTTCATTTTTTTTACGAGAACTATCTATTACCGATAAATGGCTAATAAACACATGCATGGTTAATGGGTTATGAATTTATATAATGAAAGAATTCTATTGGTTCTTCTTTTACGTCCCTACAAGTAAGGAACATTTAAGATATTCGCTATTTTACTGTAAGTAGGTTAGGAAAGAATGGAGGAGGAGGGGAAAAAAGCAGAAGCAAGGTTTGATTAAGGACCAACAAAGCATTTTCTTTTGGGTAATGCTACCACGGTTGATAGCAAAAGCAACAAATACGGTTTTTTTCCCAACCGTTAGATCATCTTATGTGAGATCTTGGTCATACATTTGTCCAAGATTTTTTTAGGTCAAAGTTCACCCCTCGTAGTTGGATTATCGATAGTTTTTACTACACATATTCTCATCGGCGTTCCGCCTCACCCATGAACGAGCCGGATCCGCTTTGATATTAAATGAAACCCAAATATATCTGTTCAACCAAATTAAAAACAATTTAACTGAAAGAAAAGTTTAATCTCGTCAAATATCTAAAATTGAAAGGAAAAATTCAATCTCTTTCACACTCGGCACCGCCCCTTGACCGCCCGCCCTTTCCCATATGTGCCTCTAGCCTGCTCCGAGCCCAATTCCTCGCCCTTCCCTCCCGATGACATAGGTTGAGCATAATTCATTTCCCACCCCGGTTTTTGGCATGACCATTCCATTCAGATCTTTTCGCGTTGCACAGTTTAGTTTCTTGCATTTGTAAGCCTCTGGTTTCCATCCATTAGAAATAAAAAGTTGATAATTCGGGGAGAATTGTGGTTTGTGTCTCGGATTTGGAATTGTGGCTTGCGTCTCCGATTGATGCTATACTATTCTTTTGTAACCATTAGCCGCGAAATCTTTCAATATTTTTGAACAAATCGAGAAAAATATGCATGATCGGAGTGTGGCAGCCCCTTTTCAAGTTTCATGATTTATATATGCAACAATATTGTTTTGAATTGTGATGGATCAACCACCTGTCGGAAAGGACGGGGGAGGAGTCGGGCTTGGAGTAGGCCGAAGGCAAAGCCGAGTAACGGCACGCAGTCAAGGAGCAATCCTGAGCGTCGACAAGATTGAATTTTTCTTTCAATTAAATTTTTATTATTTGGTTAAACTGGTACATTTGGGTTTGGTTTAATATTGAAGGGGATCTGGCTCGTTCACGGGCGAGATTGAATATTAACGAGAAGATACGTGGTAAAAAATATTGATAATCAAATTATAAGGGGTAAATCTTAAGATAAAAAATTGTTGAATACGTATACGGAAAAAAGAAGTCCGTGGTGATTGTTTTTGCTTTTGCTGGTCGACCATTGTAGAATCTCTAGGTGGAATTTAGAAACAGGATAAAAGAACATTTTCATGAAGAGAATTTTTATTTGCCCAACTGATGAAGAGATTTGATGAGGATTGTCAGTTTGGGTCGAGCACATTTTGTTTGGTTTTAAAGTAGGATTTTAAAATCCTACTTTAACTTAATTCTACTGACAACAAAACAAAATAATTTATATAAAATCAAGAGTGGACTCCATTTATACCACTCTTTTTCCACAACAAAATAAAATAACTCATACGAAGTCAAAGGATGAGCCTCATTTATACCACTCTTTTTCAAAATTAAAATCTAATTTTAAAATCTTACTTTAAAATCAAACGCAACAATAGTAATTCTAACTTGTCTTGTACAATATATATGGAAAAAATGATAAAATATTCGAGGACTCATAAAAAAACGAGAGAAACATTTTAGTAATTCAAACTCATCGTGTGTAATATAGAAACAAGATAAAAGATTATTCTCATGACCAGCTGCCCCTTACTATTCAAAGACGTCCTTCTTCTACATATATACAACCCAACACAAATGTTTTAGGACACATCCTAGTGACAAGCTGACCCATCTATTTGTTCCTTGATCTGTTTGCAAGCTTTCGATTACAATGAGTGTCCTTGCACTTCTACTGGCACTCGTCTTCTCTTGTAGTGCATTGAATGCACAGAGTGTCACAGTCATTGTCGACAAGTCCGGGTCCGGAAATTTCACTAACGTCCAGCAAGCCATCGATTGGGTCCCTGCGAACAACAACCGGTGGATCCGGATACATGTTAAAGCAGGAACATACACGTGACTTCCGTCTCGAGCAATCACTGTTTTCTGATCTTGATCAAATGAACCTGACTATATATATGCTCTGTATCTAATGATATAGTGCATATTTTGCTATGTGGGCAGTGAAAAGGTGACCGTACCTGCTAACAAACCGTATATCCTTCTCGAGGGAGGGAGCCGGGCAAGGACTATAATCCAGTCAAGTGGCCATGGGAGCGTGGTGGGCACCTCAACCTTCACAGTGAGCGCGGATAACTTTGTTGCCTCACGTATAACCTTCCAGGTTGAACAATTTTCTCGCTGAGAAAAACCTGAAACTAAATTAGTACCTGCAGCTTTCGATTAGGTTGTAGTGTCATAATCGTGTTATTAATGGGGTAGATGAAATTTATCGGTGTCACCTTCCTGCCAAGTACATATAAGCTTGTTCAATGATCACAGAACACCTACAATAAGTTGATATTGCGAGATGAAGATGCGGTGCCCGATGCGAGCATGGAAAGGGCACCGGCATTCATGATATATGGAGATAAAGCATCGTTCTACGGTTGCGGTTTTGTAAGTCTGCAGGATACTCTTTCTGACATGCAAGGTCGGCACTACTTCAACCGATGCTACATTGAAGGTGCCGTGGATTTTATCTGGGGCTCTGGCCAATCGATATATGAGGTTTATAAAACATTAGATCACCCAGTTTAGTGTTTGCATATATCAGCTACCTGAATTAACCGTAGCTTTACTTTTATTTGTTGATCCGATAGGGTTGTGCTATATACTCAAGAAACGCTGGGACCACAAATTTTATCACCGCCCAGGGTCGTGACAGCCCCAACGATAACAGCGGCTTTGTCTTTAAATATTGCACAGTAAATGGAGACGACACCACATTTCTCGGGAGGGTGTATCGCGCATACTCGAGAGTAGTATTTTTCAAGAGCACGTTGGGTAGTCATGTTGCACCACGGGGCTGGTTTGCCTGGAATTTCAAGGGCCAAGAGTATGTCTATTCTCAAAAGAGATACTCGAAGCTCTATATTTTCTTTTCTGGTTATTGAACTTAGACGCATGTTGATATTTTCTTATATCGTGTCGGTGTGTGAATAGGGATCTAACCACATATGTGGAGGAGGGCTGCTCTGGACCGGGAGCTAAAAAGTCGAAGCGGGTCAAGTGGATGAAGACGTTGGGTCCGGCAAAATTGATTAAACTAGTAAGCACTCGTAAGTACATAAATACTGATAGGTGGATCGAAGCACAGCCGCGTCCCAGCTAATTCAGCCAGATGCATCAATGACGCAGCGTACAACGTGTGTAACCATCACAGACCCGTTGATTCGCGCACGAATACCGGAACTACGACCTTCTATACTTGTTGATTCTACGAATACCAGGAAATAGGCATCAAACTCGAATCGATCCGAGATTGGATAAAGAAAGAAAGCTCTGAATTTTATTAATAATCTGAAAAGACGACTCCCTTTGACAGCTTAAATAGGTATTAATAAACCTAAATTGCATAAAAGAACTAAACTTTTCAAAAATTGCAAAAACACCCTAATTAACATAAATTGCCTGTTTGAGGCCCTAAACGATGGAATTTGCCTTAAATATCGAAAAATCACGGCAGAGCGGTGAGTTTTGCTCCGGAGGTCGTTTCCTTCGAAATAGGGTCGTCAGAACCTATTTTTCTCCAAGCACCGACTAGTCAGGTCTTCTGCCGCATCATTCTCCCATGGGTGGAGAGAATTCGTCCTCGAATCGTCATCGTCCGAGCTATCACCTGTGTAAGGAATCAGGTGCTTAACATTAAACACATCGGCAGTACGAATGTGGCTGGGAAGTTTAAGCCGATTGGCGTTCGAATTGATCTTCTCAACGATCTCCACAGGACCAATCTTTCTAGCAGCGAGCTTGTGGTAGTCACCAGCAAAAAATCGATCCTTCGTAAGGACAGCCCAAACAAAATCGCCAACTTCAAACTCCACGTGTCTTCTCCTTCGGTCAACAACAGCCTTGTATTTCAGGGCAGCATTCTTCAAATTATTCTGCACAGCTTCATGAATCTCTTGCAGCCCGTGAATGAAGTCAGCCGCCTTACCATAAACCCTGGTCTTATTTGGCACGGGTAACAGATCAAGGGGACCCCGAGGAGTAACAGAATATACCACTTGAAATGGACTGAAACCAGTGCTACGATTAACAGCATGGTTGTGCGCGAACTCCGCCGGACTTAACTTATGATCCCAGCTCTTCACATGCTCCCCTACTAAACCTCTCAACAGATTGCCCAAGGACCTGTTAACCACTTCTGTTTGTCCATCTATCTACGGGTGATACGCCGTACTGAAGTTCAACTGGGTGTTCACCATCTTCCAAAGGCTCCGCCAAAAATGACTCAAGAAGCAGGTGTCCCTATCAAACACAATAGAGACTGGCAGACCATGCAGACGGTATACCTCCCAAAAATACAACTGAGCAACTCGCACAGCATCAATGGTCTTCTTGCACGGAATAAATGTGTCATCTTGGAGAACCTGTCTACGACCACATATATAGAATCATTTCCTCTTTGGGTACGGGGCAGACTGAGGATGAAATCTATACTGATATCCACCCATGGCTGCGAAGGAATCGGCAGGGGCATGTACTACCCCGCGTTAGTTGCTGTACCCTTGGACACTTGACAAATCTTACAGCGCTGCACGTACTTCTCCACTTCTTTACGAATTGTAAGCCAGAAATACGATGACTGGACCAGCTGTAATGTCCTGTCTCTTCCCACATGGCCCTCGCCGTGTAGCTGCTGAATAATGTGGGCTCGCAAACTACAATCAGGAATACAGAGCTGATTTCCCTTGAAAAGAAAACCATCCTGCAACACGTATTTTGTTCTTTCTCCAGCTCGAACTTTAGCTAGCGTCACAGAAAAATGGGGATCAACTTCAAGCAACTCAGCAAAAGAACTAAAACCAGGAATCTCAACCGTCATCCTGTTCAGAATGCTACGCCTCCGACTAAGAACATCTACAACGCGATTAGTGACTCCAGTCTTGTACTTTACCACGAAAGTAAAACGCTCCAGGTAAGCCACCCATGATACATGACGAGCTGACACCTTATCTTGGCTATGGAGGTGCTTCAGGGCCTCGTGGTCGATATACAAAATGAACTCCTTGTGGAAAAGGTAATGTCGCCAATGCTTAATCGCCTGCACTACCGCATAGAATTCCACGTCGTAGGTGTTGTATCTCATTTTCGCCCCCGTCAGCTTCTCGCTGAAGAAAGCAACTGGCCTGCTATTTTGGCTCAAGACTGCTCCAATCCCCACCCTCGATGCATCAGAATGCAACTCAAAGGGCTGCTGAAAATCTGGCAGGACAAGAATCGGGGCGGTCGTCAAACGCGCTTTAATATTCTAGAATGTTGTTTCTGCCCCCTCAGTCCACTCTAATTTGCCTCCCTTCATGCAGTCAGTTAAGGGAGCCATAATACTGCTCAAGTGAGGAATAAACCGCCTGTAGAAGGAGGCTAACCGATGGAAACTCCTGACTTCAGTAACGCTCGTTGGTCTAGGCCACTGCCTGACTGCCTCGACCTTAGATGAGTCAACCCTCAAACCATCAGCAGCAACAACATAACCAAGAAAAAGAACTTATGACCTCATAAAAACACATTTCTTCAACGCCGCATATAGTTTCTCGCGTCGAAGAACAGAGAGGACTTCACGCAAGTGGGCCAGGTGTTGCTCGGGGTCGGCGCTGTAGATCAAGATGTCATCAAAATACACAACCACACACTGACCAATGAAAGGCCGCAGAATCTGGTTCATCACTCTCATGAACGTACTCGGTGCATTTGACAACCCAAACGGCATTACCAGCCATTCTTGCCAATCATGAATTTAATTATTTGCAGTTCATAAGTTGCCATTATTTTCTGTATTTGAATTTTTTATGGGTAGTTCAGTTAATATATATTGCTTGGTGGAAATGATTTTCTACGATCGGGTTCATTGCCTAATTCTGCGTATCTTCCATAATCTAGATTCATTTTCGGCCAGTTACCAAAGTTAATTATGATTTCCAAATAAAATCTCTGCATAACATTTCCCGATATTGAGATGGAACTCTAGCAGGCCACATCGTCCACCATGACAGGCCAGGCTCTCCACCAGCCATCACCAAGTGAAATGGCCTCTGCTGGCAACCACAACCTTGGATGTCCGATAACATCTTTTAGCACAAGTCCTAGGGTTTTAAACAACGGATGCCACATATAAATCATTAAGAACCATCAAGTCCTTATTGAGATCAACTGAGGTGTCTCGTCCCAACGAGAAAAACAGAAAAATTGATTGGCCTCTGCGATGGGATCCTGTTCCTTCTGCAATTGAGAAGTAGAACTAGTAATCTTCAGTACCGTACCTCGTGATGATTATTCAAGCTTTGTGAATTATGAAACTCAACTTTGTTTCATGCCGCTCTCCCTATCCAAATTCTTCTAGGAAAAAAGAAGAAACAACACTGAAGGGAACCAAATGCAAAAAGGGTGATAAGTAAGCTGACTCTGCCGACAGAGAAATGGCGACCAAAGCAAATAGCGGATATGACTGTCAATTCCATTCCACTGATTTTCTCACAGTGAAGGTCACTTCCTTGAGCTGCTGTTTAAGAAGGGAAGACAAGATCGATAAATATAACTTTGGAAGTGGGCACGGTTTGGTTGGGTCACGACCTCGTAAGGACTACGTTTTCTCCGGCCGGATTCGTCTGTTCCATTTGGTGGATTTCGGTTCGTCAGGAGCGTGCACCTTTCCGAACATATAAACTCAGATAAGCCAGCAGCTTTTTCTGCTTAGGCTTTAGGGTCAAAATGGGCTGAGGTCTATATAATTTGTTCACATTATTTACTGCCTCCTTAGGGATAGGTATCTTCTCAAGTCGAGCCCATACTTTGCGTATAGAAGGCCAATCTTTTGTATCCCATGGACACTACAAGGCAAGAATTGCAGCCATAAAAGCCCCCTTCTGAGGGTACTGACACTCGTACTTGTCATCCGTTTTTCTGAACAATTTTTGCTTGTCCCCCAAGAAGAGTTCGGCCTTAGTCCAAGAGATTCTGCTCCACACCAACTTTCATTATCAATAGCTCCACCTGAGCGTATTCCCTTCGTAAACCAGTTCATAATTGCAGACATCACATCTCACGTCCCTGCTCGGGAAATCTTAAAGAACACAAGGAATGTGCATATAAGAAGTTATTAGAGAAATATGGCAGATAGAATATTTGAAAGAAAATGAAGAACCTAAAGCGTAATTTCCCACCTTGCCGTGATTTATTCAGTAGCAGCAGAACCTTGTGAGCGTGATACTGGGTGGCAGTGAGGGTCGATTGCCAAAAGAGCTCATCTTCTTAGGGCCAAAGCCGTAAAGCTTTGCATTGCATTAATTGATGGTAAATTTTATACATAAGATGATCCAATGATCTAATTAAAGGCAGGACCGTAAACAGAGACTACGACAGACATATATAGGGGTGTATTAGATGGCTTGCAATCACGAAGTATCACGAAGCTTTTATACATAATATGATACAATGATCTAATTAAAGGAACGACTGTAATTCAGCCTACAAGATAGAGAGACTACGACGGATGTATAAATATGGGTTTATTAGATGATCCACGTCGTGCAGAAAGGGCAGTCCTCTGGCAGCTCTGGCACCGAGACCCTTCGGCTTTGGCTTCTCAATGACGACTGTCACGCACCCAGTCTTTGTGGCACCAAAACATTGCAGGGGTTCGTATGACTTTTATCACATACCGATGATGTCAAATTTTTCAGCCCGACGTCCAGGTCCTGGTGGAGCTCATTCAAGGAGCTCACCGACATTGACATATACGTGTGGTACGGCTGAAGGTGAGGGCACAACATCAGTTGTTTGTGAAATTCTATGGTGCAAATGCAGTTCACCAAAAGTGGAGGCGTGACCCATTTAGATATTTTACTAAAAGTTTAATGAAAAGGTTTCCTCAAATTGATTGTAATTTACTAATAATATAAGTAAAAAATTGTCCAGAATCCATACAATTTACTTCAAATATAAGCAATTTACAAAGAATTTAGTAATTTATCCCAACTAATTTATTAATGTATGTGTAATTTACTCAAAAAACGTATAATTTACTTAAAATTAAGTTAGTTTATTACAGTTTGAATTAATTTGCTTATATATACGGTGCATTTAAAGTGATTACACGTTAGACCTTTCCAATTGTTTGATTGGTTTGAATCATTTGTTGCTATCCAGCTAGCGTGTCGTCGTCGAAATGGTGGGTTGATTATAAAATATAACTAGATAAAAACCTATGCATTGTGGGGACGATTACTGAGAAATTTAACGACATAAATATTGAAATTTCAAAACTTCTTAGTTGTTAATTAATATGAATTTTGATCTTATTATATACAAATATATATATATATATATAAATGATTGAAGGATTTTCAATTACTAAAGCAATAACCATAGTAAATTGGAATAAGGATTTTATTAAAACAATCAACATCGAAAAAATTTATTTCAAAAAGAATTAGTTTACGAAATTCATTCTACAAATAAAAAGGTAATGTTTAAGGTATATAAATCAGAGAAGTCTTACCATTACTGAAACGACGTCCACAATGAAACTATAATAGAGATTATGTCAAAATAATTGACATAAAAAAAGGTCAATCTCGATTAAAGTTCATTCAGCAAATCAAAGTTCACCAAAGAAAAAGAAAAATTCTGAGAAGATTATTAAACCAATCAAAATATCAAGTCAATTAGTTTGAAATTTGCATTTAAAAATTCATTCTATGAATCAAAACTCAACCAAGTAAAAGAAAATTTTGGAGAAAAAAGAGAAAAAAGAGGTTTGGAATTATATATAGAATATTATTCTCTTTTAACCGATACTCGACTAGGCAGATGATTATATATGCATATATACATATGTTGAATTTTCAAAAAACAACAATTATATATTTAATATATTTGTACTTAATCTATACATGCTAACCAATATAATCTATAAATATTCAATTGAAGCAGATATATATATATATATATATGCCTTCTATATATATTTTGGTGTTGCAACTTTATCTTTTATATTATATATGGCAATGCAAATACTGTAATGCCCTTATGAAGCTATATTCTGTTATACATTATCTAAGGCTAAATATTGGGAGATGTATATATATAATCTATATATTCTATTGCAGATTTTGTTCCCTTGTATATATTCTGTTGTGGCTTGTGTCATATTTTATTCCCTTATATACATTTCGTTGTGTCTTATATATAAATTTATATATTTACTACATATTTAATTAATAAAATTTCATTAATAAGAATATAAAAATTTCATTAATATAGTATATTGCATATATCATTCTCTTGTATATATTCTGTTGGGCCACTTGTATATAATCTATATATTCTACTGCATAATTAATAATAAAAGAATATAAAAGAATTTTCTTAATCCATAAGTGATGACGTGGCAACACGAGATAGCTTTGTTTTATAATTTTGATGATGTGGCTATATTTACTATATAATTAATTAATTAATTAAATTTCCTTAATAAAAATATAAAAATTTCCTTAATATAGTCTATTGCATATTTTGTTCTCTTGTATATATTATGTTGGGCAACATGCATATAATCTATATATTCTACTGCATAATTAATTATAAAAAAATATAAAAATTTTCTTAATTCATAAGTGATGAAGTGGAAACATGAGAGATTTTCGTTTTATAATTTTGATAATGTGGAACCGTAGGAATTTAATTGAGGCCCTCGTTTTCATATATATATATATTATATTCTTTTGTATATATTTTGTTGGGTAACATGCATATAATTTGTATATTTTATTGCGTAATTAATTATAACAGAATATAAAATATTATCTTAATCCATAATTGATGAAGTGATAATACGAGAGAACTCCGTTTTATAACTTGATGATGTGACAGTGTGAAAATTCAACTTGAAATTTTATTTTCCTATATATATGTATAGATAGATAGATATATAGCCTGTGCAATAAATGTAGATGAAAGATCTTTTAACGGGATAAGTATACTTTTGGCTCTAAGTTTGGAACATTTGTCCTTTTCTTCTTCTTTTTTGTTTTTTTAATTTCATACTTCACGTTATAATAATTGTTCTATTTAATACTTTTTCCGATCAAACTGTCTAATATTATTGATTTGGCATATAATTTCATGTCACTCGTGTATTTCTGCTTAGACGGCTATTTTTAAATATATTATTTGTAATTTAGTAAATGAAAATTATCTTTAAAAAATAAAAATAAAAATCGTTTAAAATTATAAAAAAGAGCACGGCTCCTCTTGGTCTGGTGGGGGGGGGGAGCCTCCCCGCCAACCACCCCCATCGGAGGCCTCTGAGGTGGCACAGGATAATTATACACGTGTCGTGAAATCATTTGCCAACTCAACAGTATAAGACAGTTTGATTGATAAAGGATTGAAAAGAACAATTATCATACTACAAAAGAAGTAATTTAAAAAAAAATGTAAAGGTCAAAATTGAACATTTGTCCAAACGTAGAACATCAAAAGTATACATATCCTGTCTTTTAATTAATGTCAATTTGTCCAGGTAGTTTGTCATTTTTTTTCCTTGTACTTTTTTCATTGGGATTGAGTTTGTAATCTGTGACTGTCCTTTCTCTTATTGTTGTCGAGTGCCTGCAGCTTGACTCCACCTCTACATAGGCTGGCCCTGCTCGTTTGAGTATGGACTAGCATCCGAATCTTTCAAATGGATAAAATTCTCAATTGGGAGAGTCTTTAATAAGACCATTTAAAGTAAGCTTAGATTAATCATTTACTAATCATTGGTTAGGAAAGATTTAATCAAGCAAATTATAAAAGTGGCTCGAACACATCGATTTTATTTTAGTATATCGTTGCTGCTGAAAGAGTGTTGCTACTTCAAGCGGATTAGGCATTGCCGAATAAGACGCAATGCTACCAGTGTAATTACCAGCAAAGCAAGGGCAGTTTTTCACCTTTTTCTTTTTCTTTCTTTTCTGATGAATTTCCTTGATGAATAGTTTTTCATACAGAGAGGTTCGGCAAGGGCCGAAACACCACCAAATAAACTGAATTTATTTCTCAATGAATAGTTTTATTAAAAAAAAGGATAAATTACGCTATATATCTTATACTTTCATCTTTTTTTTAAATTTATCCTATACTTTTAAAATTATTAAAAATATTTCTTGATTTATATTTTTTTTCAAATCTATCTCGCCGTTATATCTTTCGTCAACTTTTAACATTCTTGCCATTGCGCCCCTTTACCCGAGATGGATTTAAGAAAAAATTAAAATTATGGGATAGATTTGAGAAAAAAAATTAAAACTATAGAATATATTTGAGAAAAAAAATTAAAACTATGAGATACATTTGTAACCTACTTACGTTTTATTAACGAAAAATGTAACGCCATGATAAATTTAAAAAAAATGTAAATCATGGGATATTATTGATATTTTAGAAGTATAAGATAAATTTAAAAAATAAGGTAAAATTATAGAATATATACGGTAAAAATCCCTTAAAAAAAACCCGAATTTATATCTTTCATAAGCCCTCATAATCAAGTGGGAGAAAATAGAAGCGTGTCGAGTTCCAAAACGACGCCGTCTGACTTTTCCGTCAACGCTTCCCGGATAAGTCAATAGCTAATTATTTATTTGTTATAAAAAAACTGTTTTTTTTTGGGTCAAATAATAATTTCTGTTCGAATTAAATTTATTATGATTATTCCTTTCACTCACTAATAGGTGTCCGATCAAACAGAGAAGGCAGTAATTCGGTCGGAGTCGGAGACAACATTCGAAACGGTCAAGCTGACAGAGAATCTACAGGAATCCGAGAAGAATTCCCGGAACTGTAAGAACGAACGATGTCGTCGCAGGACATTGCCGGAATCCTGGAGAACTCCAAGGAGCTGGATCGGCTGCGGAAGGAGCTGGAGGACGTCATTGTCGAGATCAACAAAATCCACAAGAAGCTCCAAACCAGTGAGTCCCTGCATTTGAGCCTCCAACGATTTTCACCTTTTTTTTTTTTTTGGAATTAATTCGGTCTGGGGTTTTACTGGGAGCTTTGATTGGATTGAATGATTGGTTGATCTTTGGAGTCTTGTGAGGATTGATTGTTGGCCTCTCGTATTAAAGTGGGCAACTTTGAATTTGTATTCTTGTATGACTCGTGTTTAGTTAAGTTAGAGTGAGATTGCGGGGTTTGAAGTGTGGACAAATCAGGCGTCAGCTCAATGTTGCATAGTTCAGTAATTGGGCGTTTCGGTTGTTACTGTTCTGAGTAGGAAGGAAGTGTTTCTATTTGAAGCATATTATGGTGGGTAACCTCCAATTCGCATTCTTGTGAACTTTACGGGTTCGACAGAAGTGATCGGCTCAATGTAATATGTACTTCTGCATTTGCCCTCTTCAACCTTTTCTCTTAGTTTTACTATTTGAGCATTTTAGAGTGCCTTACGAGCCTCTGGATATGGAAAGTATTGATGGAATGGATTCAAAAAGAGAAAGGTCCGGACTTGTACTTTGTGAGTTGGTTGGGTACCCCCTTTTGTGTGTTCTTTTGCGGTGATGTGACATTAGTGTAATGGCGACCATGTTAACTATCGAGTACATCAGCAGGACGCTATTATTGGAGTAAATCTTAATTTTAACTTCGTGTATGCTATTCAAAAAGTCGACTGACGTTTATGAATGTTGAGCTTTTAGAAATGCTTGTAGATCTGTGCTTGCTAATGGCTCGAGCAGAGTAATCACGGAGTTCCCAGGAGCTTCTTTCTTAATTATTATCAGAAGATTAGCGATCAATGAATAGAATGTTCTGTAAAAACGAGGAAAGTACAGTGGAGATGATGACATTGCAAAGGATCTGGATGGAATGGAGTCTTATAGATATATATACCTTAGTTTAGTTTCTTACCATTCATATCAGAGCAGTAAAAAGTACTTGTATATCTACATCCTGGATAATCCTTTAATGCGTCGGATTTGTGTAATAATTAGGTAAGCCCTTTTGTTAGTGCTTGTAATTCCTTTGCTGAGAAAGTACATTCTAAAGTTGGAGTTGCTATAGCTTTCTCGGGGTTATATTGTCATAATCCTCGATAATGTTAATAGAGGAGATGCTTCGCAATCTCTGCTATACAATAACTTGTTCTCTCTTTTTGTCTTGGTTCGTTCATATTTTTCTATAACTGGCTTACAAGATTTTATCTTTTGTGCATCAATGCAGATCCTGAGGTGGTTGAGAAGCCTGGTGACACTTCCTTAACAAGATTGAAGATTTTGTATTCTCAAGGCAAGGAACTTTCAGAAAGTGAAGTGAAGTACGATCCCTTGTCCTCTTGTAAATGATTGAGTTTTGTGGAACTGATATTATGTCATTTGCTTGATTTCACCAACAGTAGTCGTTTTGTAACTTCTGGAATGAGAGTACAACAGCTAGGAGCAACATTAAACCAGAGTTAAAACGAGGTTTCGCTACTCAGTTTTCCACCATAGAGTTGTTTTAAGATGATGGAATGATTAGAAAAGGTGAACTGCATCTTAGCGGAGAAAAGGAAATGAAGACAACATATTTTGGAGTACAAAATTTTGTATATGCTGCTTATTCATAGCGCTATTATTATAATTCCTTTGCAGTGCTTCCAATGCTTTGGTAACGCAATTAGATGCTCTGATGCCGTCTGGGCCCACAGGCCAACCACGGAGAAGGATAGGTTTGTTCCGGATCAGATCTACAATTCTTTTTCTCATGAAAGTATCTTTCTGTTACTTGCTTCAAGACTCTCTTAACGGTTCCAAGTTACCTGATAAAATCTCTTTGCATATTTAATGACCACATATGCTGGCCTGCTTATTTTATAGATTGATTTAACGATGCACTTGATGTAGGATATTGAAGAACCGAGAGTTCTATTCTGATTCAAATACTTTTGTAAGTTGCAGATGGAAGTGAGCAGAAACGGAAGAAAATGAAGAATGATTCAGACATCTCACGGCTTCCACCTTCCATGAAAAGCCAACTTGAGGCTTTTGCTAGTTTGAAAGGTCAACAGGTAGAATCAAGCATTATTCTCTGCGTATTCTGGATGACGTTTTGTTCAGATAAGTATAAAGTTGCTCTGTTGGTAGAGTGGATTTTAGATTCTCATTAGAGGATGGAGTTCCTTTTTATACAGGTAGCGGCAAGGGTTACAGGAGAAGATGCTGAGAAGGATGAGTGGTTCATTGTGAAGGTGACACATTTTGATAGGGAAACCAAAGAGTAAGTATCTATTTCTCTGGTAAATAAATAACAAATATGTGGAAATTATATGATTCCTAATATTTATTCGCATGGTCCTTCAATATTGAGTTCTGATACTATAAAAACCATGTCCACTGTTCCTCTGCATCTCCTTTTCTTCTCCGAAAAATGGAAAAGCATCTCCAGTTCACTTGCTATGCCACTTCTTGCCCGTTTTACATATTTTTTTCTTTGAGACATTTTTCCCCACAAACTGAATGAACAACATTTTGTACAGATTTGACGTAATAGATGAGGAGCCTGGTGATGATGAAGAAGGCAGTTGCCAAAGGTAGCATTCAGCGATTCATCCCATAGATTTCTATATGTTGCATTGCCTTTTCAGTAATCTCATCCCTATCATTCCCATTTTCTTGAGCATTTATAAGCACACCAAGATTACGTAATAACAATTGAATCCTGAAGCAGAATGGAAAATCGATTCGTTGCAATTTTGGTACTTTTTCCTTCCTATGGAGCATCGTTTTTTTTTTTAATTATATATATTGCTCCGTTTAATTTGTAGGCCTCAAGGTTTCATGGGCCATTCTTTATTTCAGTTTCCTTGGATTAATGGAAGTTGTACTCCGCTATTTATTCTTTTAAAATGTAATCTTGTTCATGTTTTCAGAACGTACAAGCTGTCCATGTCATGTATTATCCCATTTCCCAAGCAAAATGACCCTTCAACTGCTCATGAGTTCCCTCGAGGGACCCATGTGCTGGCTGTTTATCCTGGGACAACTGCCCTCTATAAGGCAACGGTTGTCAACTCCCCTCGAAAGGTCTCGTCTCCACTGTTCTGTTTGGATGATTCTTATTTCTTTACAGTATTTCTGCTATTCTAACAAGGAACTTACATCTTTTCTCTCTGCATTGTGCTGGAATGCTTCTCTCAATTCCATACATACAGAGGAAGTCCGATGAGTAAGTAACTCAAGTCTTTCTTTGCCTTTCTTTAATTGATGATAATAACTAGTGAAATTAGATTGAGTTTAGTTATTGTTTTCTCAGCTGATATAGATAAAACATGTATTCTGTGTCGATATTCTTAATGGTTTGGACTGATATAAAATCCACTTGATGATGAATCAGCAAAAGAAAACAATATAACCAAAATAATTGGTTCTTTCAGAAGACATTTCTTTGTTTCCAATGTTTAAAAAGCGCTTTACTACCTCTTCAAATGTTTGATACTAGGAAAAAGCTCCACTTTTCTGTTTCCAGTATGAAAACCTGTTGAATATCCCACCCTTTTTTTCCCCTCAATTTTCACTTAGAAATTAAGTGCAAAATCTGTCATGTTTTGCTCGGAACTCGATGCTCTGTAAAGTACAAAGTATTCCTTTTCTTCCTTGTGCTTGTTTTTTAACGAAAGGAAACTGGAGCACCAGAGATAGTTTTCCAGTTTTTCAGCACCATATAAGCTTGTGTGGCACTAGGTAGATTGTTGATGTAATCTCATCCTGCGGCTCCTGGGGTGGTGCAGTTATGTACTCGAATTTGATGATGACGAAGAAGACGGGGCCTTACCCAAGAGGACGGTGCCCTTTTACAACGTGGTCCCATTGCCTGACGGGCACCGCCAGTGACTCTTGCCCGTATACAACGAATCCAACCCGTGTAAATGTGGAGAGCTTGGTGTGTAGTAGTAGCAGCAGTAGTAGTAGTACTGTGAATAAAGTCTTTAGGTACCACAAGCACTCTTTGTTACCCTTCCTACTTCTAGTAGTTACATTATTAAGATTGTTGCATGACGATGTATGTAATCTTTTAGTCGGTTCTATCACGATATCATGCTGATCCCACATTCGGTCAGACATTTTGACGTTATAAGGTTGTGAATTAGCTTGGCTAACTATTTGTCTGTCCTCTTTTCTAAAATAAAGAATATTGCTGCTTTCTTCTCTGATTGCTACATAATTAATCAGGATGAGATGTTATGAGATATTAGCCATTGGAGAAAATACGATAAATTCCCCTGATCCCTGATCTCTTCGAGGCGCAAAATTAGAACAATGACGGTCAATAATGATCTGATGATTTAGAGGGATCAATCAATTCGAAGATGTTACAGTAAAATATTCTAAGTACAACCAAAAACCAAATATTTTATGCACGCCTGACCATTTAAAGTTTAAACTTAAACTTACGATGCTATCAGCAAAAATTACTTGAGGTATCTTAGCAGTAGCAAAAGAGAATCGTATAGCCGCAAGTCTAATGATCAAAGAAGCAGCTGAATCGCATCGACGAGCTATAAGAAGAAGGAAGGAGTTCTTTCTTATCTCCGGCAGCCCGCCGTAAGGAGTTGGCCAAACTCCATATTTCTCATTGCGACAGAAATTGGAGTCTAGAAAGGCTAGTCCGTTGCAGGCTTAATCTGTTTTATCTATGGCAGGTATTTATCCAGGTTCGCGTTATAGCACGATGGCTAGTGTATGATCAGTAGCGAGGAAGATGTTCGATCGGTTCAACAATGAATAAAACCAGCCCTCATTCTCCTCCCATAGAGGACACGAGGACAAATAGGCCAAATAGGCCTATTTCCACTCAAGTCCTATGAATCCTCTGAAGAATTCTTCGGATTAAACCGGCAAAGAAAGATCGCTCGGCGAGCTCTGAGAAGCACTCCCGTAAGCTCGGATCGAAAGATAAGTCTAAGGAAGGAAAGGAGGAGATGGAGAAGAAATCCAGAGAACATGTCTACCTTTGCATTGTTGTTATTGTTTATCTATACCTATAATAATAAAATGTGGGGTATTTATCTAAAATGGCTCATGGTTTGTCCGTTTTGTCAAATCTATCATATTCTTTTTTTTTGTCAAATCTATCCCATGGTTTACTTTTTGCATCAAATTTATCCCGGCGTTATCTTTTCCGTCGATATCTAACGGACGTGCTGACATGGCGCCTACGTGGCAAGTGTGGCCCACTATCTTTCCACGTGCCACGTCAGCACAGCCGTTAGATATCGACGGAAAAGATAACGCCGTGATAGATTTGATGCAAAATGTAAACCATGGGATAGATTTGACAAAAAAAAATATATGATAGATTTGACAAAACGGACAAATCATTGGCCATATTAGGTAAAAACCCCTAAAACGTGCGGCTACCATGCTTGTTTTCTTTGTGCCCTTTCGCTTTTCTTTCCTCCCGCATGTTCACGCCTAAATCAAATCATACTCGGCCCCTTTCTCCTTTCCCGCTCTCCCACGCTGCCAGCCTATTAAAAAATGCTTTCGCTTCTTCCCTAACAACTGCCACCTGTTCAAAGGCCTTCCACCTGCCCGTGGCTTCGATCACGTCCTCACCAGAAATCTGTTATGTGTGACCATCACCTGTTCGACAAAATTCTTAAGTTAGTTGTCTGTCCAAACTAGCATTTCACTGTTATATTTTTTATGAGTGTATAGTGTTGCCCACATATGTATGACTGCACGTATTACTTGATTAATCGGCCGCCTCATTACAAATGACATTATGATGACCACTGGTGTGGCAATTGGGATCGATTATTAGAATATGAGCAAGAAAGGGCCAACTTCGTGGGGCTAAGAAGTTCGTCAAAACAGATTAGAAAAGGAGAGAGAGCCCACATTGGAGATGTCACTATTTGATCAGTTCATGTTGTCTATTTGTTCAATCATGTTTAACATAAGTAAAAGTTACAAATGGTCAAAGATCTATTCAAGAGGAGATTTTTTTTCTAGTTAACTCTTAGTTTTCTAATTACGTTTATTTGATCGACAGTGTGTATATGTCTGATGGCGTGTATTGTGTTCATATCGTTCCCTCATGGCGTCACTGTTTTCGGTAATTTCCAGCTATTTTTGGGGGGAGATCTAAGACCATTGGTTTATCGATATATTGGTTTAGATTTCCATTTGATATTCCCAATTGATGATATTCCCAAATCATGAAATTACTTTTGCCTTTTTTATGTTTTCTTGTACAGTGCTCGCTTGCTCTTTCACTCTAATTTAGCGAGATGGCTAGACCAAGAGTCGGTAACTTCTTCCATCCAACTTAAAACTTGTCTCTTAGCTTTCCAGATCTATGCTTGAATTTGTCAAATATCAGCCTGCTTCTTCTCTGGTAATACCGACAATAATGCTTTAGTTAGCTGATCATTAGATTAAAAGAATTCTTATGCTATGATTTCGGGAAAATGGCAAGCCAAGAAATCTTTGGTAGAGTCAGTTTTGAGTACTAGTTATTTCCCGTAATTGTATAGACCTGCAAAAAATTTAGATATGCCTTTGTACATAAGGGGCAAAAAAAATTAGATTCGACTTATGTTCTTCTTCTTACTATGGCTATGGCTAAGAGTTGTTCTTGGAATCCTTTACCAGAGATTCAGCATCCAGTCGTTTACCTTCACTAACTTTTGAGTCATTGAACTATTATAATCATGAGAGGAGCTAAGAACGTCATAGGAATGATAAAAAATAAACATTGTAAGAAATTTTTCCTGCCCACTAGCTGACATGCCATTGCAGAAAGATTTTTCCTATTGGTTTAGAAAGCATATGACTTAGCATTATTTGATAAAAAGGCATTTCCAGCAATATTCTGCACAGTCAAAGAAGTGCTCAAAGGTTAATTTCATTATATATATATATATATATATAAACGTTTGAAAATAATAGATGCTAGGTTCATTGTATAAGTTATATCGTACACTTTTGATTTAATGTTGTTACTTGAGCGACACTATTAGACAGGTACATAAGCATAATGACTGTGATTGTATATACGGCGCTAAAACTTTTATCTTTGTGCATAGGTGCCAATGAAGTAGAGTTTTGTGCAAACATTTTGTACAGTTGTTTGTTGTACCAAGAATAATTAGATGATTGACTATTTCCTTTTCACTTCACTACAGAATGCTCAAATTCGAGAAGCTCCTACCACAAGGTTTGATAAAAAATTTAGTAGCCTCCTATCTCTCATTCAAGGTTCCGTGGCAAGTTACACTTGATGAGATGAGGTAGAAATATATATGTATATATATATATATATGTATGTATGTATTTTACTTATTTTTTGGGGGGATGAACCCATTTGAAATACTTATTATGGGCACAGATGATAACTAGAGAAAAAGAGGGGAACGACACTGCACGAGGGACAGAAAGAGATGAAGAGCGGAAGATCTAACTGATTTCTCTGATTAGAGCACTGCGATCCATCTCCAAGAAGGTAGTTCCCAGTCTTTCTTCCACCTTTTTGCCGATCAGGTAATGACACTCAACACTCTTTTAAAAAAACAATAGAAAGAGAGAGAGATGTTTGGCAAGTCTCCTTACCATCTGTCCTAAATGCCTTATATATTTTATAATGACATCTCGTGAAGTTTCAAGGCAAAAGTTTCAACATGAATCAAGCATATACAAGCGAAGCACATGGGGACTTGAGAAAATTTTAGATGATCGTACTGCAAATGATACAGTGAGTAAGAACCAATACAAATTCTTTAATGAAGAATAGTTATGGCAATTATCTGAATGATTAGCTCCAAGTTCCTAATTTCATACAATTTGATTGGTGCTTCCTCAGATTACGTGGTGATGTAAGATCACCTAATAATTTCTCCAGGGACTTAATTGAAGACTTGGTTTGAATATGCTATATAAATATGCATATGAATACTTGTCTTTCAACCCGCTTTTCCATCATGCATTTCTTTCTATTGCTCACACCATCATGTTTCTATTTTATGAATCTCTCTCATCTCTCTCTCTCTCTCTCTCTCTTCTTTTGTTCTTTCTTTTCCCCCCTTTTTGTGCTTATTGGTCCCTTGAAAACTTCTGCTTGTAAAAATTATATTACTTATTCGACTCCCTATATCTTGTTAAAGTATCTTGTGATACTTTTGATTTGCATGTTTGTCGAGTCTGCTAAGAATACTTAGCAGTCACAATTCTAGAAAGTTTACTCATACTTTTAAAACTTATATACAAGGTCCATAGTCATTTACTATCCAAGTGAACTGCATATTCTACCCTTTTTTTTTTAATTCTTCTTGATCATAAAATCTTTTCTTTATATTGCACGCTCGAAAATTCTATATTGAAAAGGAGCACTTAGAGATGATAGAGTTTCTTTAAACCTTGAATGTTGTATTGAAAACAATGTTGCTGACTAATGGCAACTGATTTTGCGCATGGATACTCTGAAGCTGACATTTGAGGTTGCTTTTGAGGTAGTTGATGAGGTTCATGGCTGCTTTCTATGCTGTAAGTCTCCTCCTAGTGATAAGTTTGTTGGTGACAAAGGCCATGCCCTGCAACAGAAGAGGATAGTTTTAGTGTGCAGTATGCAACTGTGACTGAAGGTAAAGTTGAGGCTGAATATCAGATTTTGGCCAAGTTATGCAATGCTTAACAGAGGGAAGAGAAACGTGAAGGCGAAGAAATCCAGAACAGGAAAATGGGCGAGGGGGAATTGTTTATCCCTTGTTTTTTGAGCTCATATGCTATTCAAAACTCATGTTAAAGAAGGCTGAATAAAGTGATTTTCCCTATCTATTCTAACAAGCCGAGGAGAACATACTGCATCTCTATTTCGCCAGAAATGCCGGGTTCTCCAAGAAAAAAAGGTCCTCAAAAGCTGCAACAATCACGCGTATGATTATCAAAGTATTTTCTAGGAGAGTTACCTCCATAATAACGTCGGATGTTACATTTTTGAGTTCTTGCAGTTCCAATTGATTTTGTAGCTGAGAGATTTTGTATGAATTTGTATACTCTGTCATAACTCAAATGCTTGAGTTCTCTATTTCGGTGTTTTGCATCTTATACATCAGATTAGATTTAGGATCTCCATTACTTGGAACATTGCACTTTATATGCCTCCCTTTAGGATACATCATACTGTTACATTATTCGTTCTAGAAAATTGTAATTCTGAAAATACATACCACGTGCAACGCACATGGCTTTTCTACTAGTATAATAAACATAGGTATTTTATGTCAGGTTGAGATTGAAATTTGAGGGCAAAGCGCAATGCTGTTATTAAAAGCTCGATTCTGCCTCATACAAGTTTACGATATTTGATGACAATGACCAGTTGAATCATAGCAGAATCATTCACACTGGTTGAATCAACCAGAATCACGAAATCACGAGATTTAATTATGACTAATGATTTCAATACAGTACATAACATAACAATGGTATCTTTATCCTAAGAAAAGTTTATTGATAATAAAAATTGAGTTAAACTGAAAGACAATTTCTCTCATCATTGCAATGATAAATATAACCTAGCAGAAGTTATATGAGCCCCTCCTCTGAGTCTCACCACCATCGGGACCATAATCGACGAGGCCGCGCTCATCATAAAGTTCCGAAAAGCGATACTTGGAATATACAATGAAAGTGACCCCTCTCCCCCGTGTTAAACCCGACTACTTCAGATATGAACTTAACTCTAGCGTTAACTTAGAATTAATTCAAGAAAGACCAACAAATGAAAAATATGAACTAATCAAACAATTAAATATGAGTAAAGACGTGAAAAATATCGATACTTATCCCAAGAATATATATTTTTCACCTAGAAAATAAAAGGAATTCTAAATAACCATTTATCTTCTCAATTAAGAAAAAATATGTTTGACATAATAAAGTGATACTGAATATTACGGGGTAACATATAGATGCATAACTATCAACAAGAAAATTTTCATTTGTATATTATATAATATATATTTTATGAGTATTTCATATAATTTATTTACACACAGATATCAATTTTTCTGTATATTATATAATATATATATATATATATATATTTTATGAGTGTTTCATATAATTTATTTACACACAAATATAATAAAAATTGTTTATTCGTTGCTTAACCTAACATTTGAAACATCTATTCATGTGTACCTTTTACATTTACTATTTTAATTTTATTGGAAAGATGCAAAGAAGTTTATTCTGGAACAAAAATTATTTTCGTTAATTATTGTATATGAAAAAGTAAATAATAGGGAAAATAGTAACGTACGACACGGTTTTTTGACTTTTTTCACGCTGCAGTACAAATTCAAATCATTTCCTTGTACATCGCGACATTTTTTTTTCACCGCATAACATGTCGTTCATATTCAGTCAAGAAATTGACGGAATGCTGACGTGGAAGCTTGCTTGGGGGAAGTTTGCAACAAACAACAAATTATGGGCATAAACAAATAATATAAGTTAAAATTTTAAAAAAAATTCCATTTGGGATCAGAGGAGGCGATTGGGGCGGCCCTGCCGGTCACCCACCCCTCAATTAGGGTTGCCAGACAGCTCAAACCACACCAACGATCCCGATCGCGAGGTGGGTGGCTGACGCTCCCCCCTAACCCTCCAATTTGAGGGATCCTAGCTACTAGGAACCCTCAAATCGAGGGGTTAGGGGCACCTCCGTCGGCCACTCACCCCTTGATCGGGGTCACCGGCGTGATCTGTACCCACCATAGGGGTAGTCGACGTGGTCTGACCGATCAACAACCTCAATCGAGAGGGGGTGGCTGGCGAGGCTACCCCAACCGCCTCTTCCGATCCCAAATGGTATTTTTTAAATTTATATTTTATTTGTTTATGTCCCTAAATTGTTGTTTGTTACAAAATTCCCCCCAAACAAGCTGTCATGTCAACATTCCGTTCATTTCTAGACGGAATATGGACGACATGCTGTGCGATGGAAAAAAATCGTAGTAAATAAGGAAATGATTTGGATTTGCGCTGCAGCGTGAAAATGTCAGAAAATCGTATTGTACGGTACTATTTTTCCTAAATAATACGATCTTTTTTCTTCAACCTTTAGCTCAATAAGTTTTCTCTTTGACTTTTTCTATCTTAATTATAGCATGCGAAGATTTATAAGTATTTAATTGATCTATTTAGTATAACTATTATTAACTTATAGATAAACACATTTGCCCATCTATGTCACAATAGTATAGATTTCATAAGTTTTTTAAATAAGAAGAATCAAATCAAAATATTACATTTGCACTTTATGGACAATGATTGATAAGATTTAAGAAGTTATCAACAGAGAAATCTCTTAAAAAATTAAAAATAAACCTCATGCAATGTGCGGGCTTATAAGCTTAATTATTTATTAACAATTTTTGGTTCTAAGTTAATTTCTCTTCAATAGTTTCCTTTACTCATAGAATTATCTCGGAACAAAGTAAATACTCTTTGAAAAATAAAAAATACTGCAACAATTTAATTGATCTTGAATTTAATTCTTTGAGCCATATTTCAATTCTTAGTGAGTAAAAAATCTTTTTCGTGGGCCGTAAAATACATTTAAGAACCGATACGCAAAAGTGCGACCGATCGGTCTATTCGACCCCATTCCAACGTGCTTGCCACTACATATCACTTCTCTATCACATCCCACGATTCTCTGGAAAACCATGGGAAGGGACAGACGAGTTGTATTTAATGGAGAGCATGTCGGAATGGTGTCGATCATTAATTTCAAAGCGTGTTGAGAGCCCCTTAATAATCGCAAACTGGGGCATGATTAGTATAGGCTAGACTATTGTGATATGTTTCACTTTCACATTATTAGACATAAATTTATTAGAGCTACTAGATTGGTTTTATAACAGTAAAACCACATAAAATAACTAACCATCAACTTCTCTTTTCTACTCACGCTCCCCTATATTTTATCTCCTCCAATTAAACGTACAATTTATGGGTAATGATGGTTCGGATTGGGTCGGTTTTGGAGTAAAATTTCAGGGCATCACTTTTATTGGTTCAGGAATTTTAGAACATGTCCCTGAGAAACGAAACCGAAATTAACAAAATAACCAGCCCTTACAGATACGGGTTTTTCACCGGTCAATTCTCGATTTACTCGAGAAAAACAACATAAGAATAAACTAAAAACCAACGAAAAAGATCTTCCAAAATCGAGAGTTGTCTCCTTCGGCCTTCGTGATCTTGAGGCGTAGCCGCGCAGTAGATGCAGGAGGAGACGAAGAAAGGTAGGGTCTAAAGTGAAACTGAAAATGATAAATGATGAGTGGGAGATGGAGAAATGTAGGGTTTGAAATAAACTGTTAATTGTGATGTTTTGATTGGCTTGGCTAGGTTGAGTAATTACTGGACTTGGCCTGGGCTCATATATTAAAGATTAAACGTAAAAAAATTGTAAATTTTTATATATTATTATATAAACTTGGTTTGGATTGGGTATTTAGGTATGCAATTTTCAAACCCAAACCTGTAACCGAAACCGACAAAAGGATGAGAAACCAATCCTAGAACCAGATCGTGATCCAAAAGAATTGAAACTTCGGAACAGTTTGGCTCAGTTCAGATCGAATTTTCGGGATCTTTTATTAACCTTAGTCCAAGCCCTTATTTTATTTTCCAAATTATAACAAAACATGGGTTGGTTTGTTTCGATGTAATCTGGGGGTAATTAATATTTTAAAAGATCAACTGTTCACACACTAATTAATATTTTTAAGGATTACATTAACAAATAAAATAAATAAATATTATCGCGAATAACGATTCAAAACGTGCGAGTGAAGTGGCTATTTCTTGTTATTGTTGTTGTTATTATTATTATTATTATTTAGGGAAAATGATACTTGAAGTCCTATATGTTTGCCAATTTTTGACATCGAGTCCTAAATGTTTTAGTTTGAAAAAACAAGTCATAAAAGATTTGAAAAAGTGACACTTTTGGTCCTAAATCTAATTGACCGTTACTGTCATGCCACGTAGCCGTTAAATGCTGATGTGGCGCTTCGTGATTGGTCACGAGTTGGTTCGAGTCCGAATGTCGAGAGTGAATCAGGTCGGGTTCGGATCTGGACGTCTCCTTCTTCGCCCGACTCCCTCCCCATGTCTGAAACCCTAGCGCGGCTCCTCTCCTCCACGCAACCCAGCGCCGCCCCTGCAAACCGCTGATCACGGACACCGTAGCACCTCGAGCAGCCCTGCCTAAGCCTCCTCCCTGTCGGATCTGGGTTTATGCAATTGGCAGTTTCAGATTTTGCTGACCTGGTTCAGGAGATGAAGGAAGGGCACGGGACTGTTGTGAAGTTGTGTGATTTACTGTTTCGGGTGTATGCGGATAACAAAATGTTTGACGAGGCTGTCGTGGTTTACGACTTCATGGAGAGTCGCAGGTTCGAGATAGATGAGAGCTGTCTGACTTCATGACGAGGCTGTATGGTTTGCTCTGAAGAGGTTTGGTACCCTCGAGGACTGTCTGGCATTATTCGATTGTTACCCTAAGATTGCAGATCGATTGTTACCCTAAGATTGCAAATCAAAACCCTAAGTTTCTTTTTCTGTTTGATATGGCCATGAGTATCAATGTATTCATCACATGGGGTGTTTGTGGATTGTGCCCGAAAGGTGTTCGATGCAATGCCTAAGCGAGATGTTGTCTCGTGGAACTAGGTGAGCTCGAAAGGTTTTTGAATCCACGTCTGAGTTGTTTGGTAGGATGAAGGGGAGGAGCAGAACAGCAGAACAACGATTTGTGGTCGTCTTTTTCTTCTTCTTCCTCTTCTGCTATCATTCTATGACTTTGGAACGTTCAAGAAAAACCAGAACTTCAGCCTCCCGATTATTGGTCGAGCATCCATAGAAAGGTTGACGAAAGAAATGGTTTCTGGAAACCATGAACATCAAGCTCCGCTTGATCGGAACACCCTTGCCGGGCCTCTTGCTGAGCTCGCATTGCCGAACTCCACAACACAACAAGGCACAGAGAGGAAGAGAGAATAGAGGGAGGGAGAATAGAGGGTTTCGGACATGGGGAGGGAGTCGGGGCGAAGAAGGAGACGTCCGGATCCGAACCCAACCCGATTCACTCCCGACATCCGAACTTGAACCAACTCGTGACCAATCACGAAGCGCCACGACAGCATTTAACGGCCACGTGACATGACGGTAACGGTCAGTTAAATTTAGGACCAAAAGTGTCACTTTTTCAAACCTTTTAGGACTTGTTTTTCCAAACTGAAACATTTAGGACTCGATGTCAAAAATTGGCAAACATATAGAATCTCAAGTGTCATTTTCCCTTATTATTTATCTACATCTATATCTATATTACAAGGGAAAATGAGGAAGTTGGAGTAACTTTATCATCGCAAAAATACATATACAAGAATGAAAATTATAAATTCAAAATACTTAAATTAGGAGGTAGTTAAAAAAATTAGTACTTTTACTTTTTTTCTTTAACTATCAGTTTCACCACTCCAGTCTCCACCACTAATTTTTTCTTTCTCTCTCTCCCTTTTTTTTTTCCTCTTTCTCGCTATTCGTACTAATCGTCTTCCTTTTTCATTAAATATCACAAAACGCTTTCAATTATTACTAAAATGAATTGTATTTCTATTAAAAAATCAAATGACGCAAGCGTACCAAAAAAAAAAGAAATAACAAATGATGCATTAGTTAATTTCTAGAAGGTAATTGCGATCCCGCCCAAAACGTGAGCCAAAAATTCCCTTATAATTTAGATTTCCTATCATGAGAGCAGCTAAACAAAGATTAGTATAGTAATTTTAAAATTAACTACCACCTGATATTGATGTGGAGAAAAAAAAACAATAAAATTTCTTTAATAAAGAATAATTATTGCAATTATTGACATGATTAGCATCAACTCTCCTATTTTATGCAATTTAATTAATATTTCATCATGCTATGTGACAATGTAAGATCACCCAAAAATTTTCCTTGCATTCTCTCTTCTGCTATTCTTTTTTTTTAATCAACTCTTCAAGCTCTCTCAAACCAACCTCTATTGTCCTTTTTTTCTTTTTTTGGAGTTCATACTAATATCCTAGAGCCTAATAACTTTCGAATAATCCAATCGAGCCACTAAAGGATAAAACTCTCACAGCATGACTTTTCTCCATTAACAAGACTCGAACCCGATATCTTATTTGAAATGATCAAACAAGCATTGAACCAACCCACCTTGATCTATTTTCTTTTCTTCTTTTTTTTTTTGTAATATGTGTGTTCTCGTGTATTACTAATTAGAGTTAATAACAAAAAAAATTCAAACTTTTCATATTTTAATGATTTTAACATGAATTTTTTTCTTTCACACAAAAAATCATAAACTATAGATTTAATAATAATGTTACATGACGTCAAAATATCCGTTAATTTTAATCGAAATTATTGACGTGTACTTGAAGATGTCATGTGGTTCACGATGATTGGCTGAATGGATCCCAAGTATTTTTAAATAAAAAATTATTCTAAAAAATGAATGAAAAAGGAAAAAAATTAAGGGAGGAAAGAAGAGGTGGTCGGCGATAGGGGCCTCGCCACCAGCCACAACCCCCAATTTTTCTTGTTCTTCGATTTTAGCCGGTAGGAGCCCCGACGCCGACCACCACCCCTAAATTAGGGTTGCCGGTGATCTCTATCGTCACGTGACCCTAGTTGGAGGGCCGGTGGCTGGCATTGAGGCCCCTACCACTACCTACCTCCCATTTACTCCCTTGATTTGTTTTTCATTTTTCAAAGTAATTTTTTATTAAAAAAACATTGGGACTCGCTTGGCCAATGACCATAAGCCACGTAGCACTCTCAAGTATACTTCAGCAATTTCAATTAAAATTAATGAAGATTTTGACGTCGTGCTAACATCCTATCAAATCGATAGTTTGTGACATTTTGTGCAAAAGAAAAAAAGTTTGTGTTAAAATCGTTAAAATGTAAAATTTTTTGGTTTTTTGTTTTTTGGTTATTAACCCCATTAATTATTAAGGAATGAAGGTTTGCTAAGTTATATATAAAAGAAGGGTAAATTGCACCGGTGGTCCAAAAAGTTTCATGAATGTTTCAAGTTGGTCCAAAATGTTTTTTTGGTAACTTATTGGTACAAAAAGTTTCAAAACCGTTTTAATATATTACATTCCGTCAATTGCCCCTAACGCCGTTAATATTTTGTTGACGTGACACATCCTATGTGTCACTTTTATTACGTGGAACCAATCACAGTGCACTACGTCATTTAAGAGAAAATAAAATTTGAAAAATTCCAATAAAAATACAAATAATAATAATAAAAATAGTAAAAATTTAGAAAAAAAATTAGTTTAAAAAAAATTTAAAATTTTTTAAAAAAATTTAAAAATAAAAAATAAAAAATAATTTTAAAAATTTTAAATAATTTTTAAAATTTTAAATAATTTTAAAAATTTTAAATAGTTTTTAAAAGTTTTTAAAATTTTAAATTATTTTTAAATTATTTTTAAAAGTTTTAAAATTTTTTAAATTTTTAAAAGTTTTTAAAATATTTTTTTCTAATTTTTTACTATTTTTTATATTTTTATTGGACTTTTTCAAATTTTATTTTCTCTCTGATTGGTTCCACATAACAAAAGTGACACATAGGACACGCCACATCAGCAAAATGTTAACGGCGTTAGGGGCAATTGACGAAATGTACTATATTGAAACAATTTTGAAACTTTTTATGCTAACAAGTTACCAAAAAAATATTTTAGACCAATTTAAAACATTCATGAAATTTTTTGGACCACCAGTGTAATTAATCCATAAAAGAAAAATCTAACAAGTAGGTGAAGACGCATATATATTAAAATACTATAAATATTTTTAAAAAAAATCATTGAAAAAGTGTGTTTTTGAATAAAAGTTTTTATTTTTTATTTTTGCCCTTTTTTTTTGGGAAAAACAGTTATGCCATCGGACCCTACGTCTTGTATAAATAATCAAGATAAAGAGTAATTTGATTAAATCAATCTTAGAATCTAGAAACTGGAAAGTAACCCAAGTTACCATAAGATAAGCAAAATCGAACGTTTTTCTAAAAAGTTTTTTTATCGTTGTTTTTGGAATGTCCCAGAAAATCTCAAAAAAGGCAAAAGGAAAAAAAAAAAAAAAAAAAAAAAAAAAAAAAAGCGGGCAAACTGAAACGAATTTGCAAAGCCAGAGGAACCGCGCGAGGAAATACAATGGCGGCGGCGGCAACGGATGTGGCGGCAGAAGAGGGAGAGAAGGAAGGGGCTGGCCTCGTTGCCCCGCCGACCTTTGCGGAGCTCCCAAACGGTCGGGTCAAATGCGTCGAAACCGGCTACGAGATGGTCACCGGAGATGTGCAGTGCTACTCCCGCAGCAAACGCTGCCGTTTGGGCCTCATCGACTTCGCTCTTGCCCACAACAAGCCACCTCTCAACATGTTCAAGCAAGACCCCCTTTGCCGGTAATTACCCAAAGTTCCGATTTTTTTCTCTCTCTCTCTCTCTCTCCCCTGATTTATTATTGTATTGAGGCTATGATTCTGATTCAATTGATCTATTATATTCAGCTTAGGTTTTATATATATATATATATATATATATGTATGTATGTATATTCTTTTCTGGATAGGTGTTCTGCTCAGATATTGGATTGAATTTACTTGAATGTATATATGAAGTGGGGATTGAATTGGAGGACCCTTTGAGCTTGTTCTCAGGATTTATCCATAAATGTCGATATGTTGGACTTCAATACGATGATGAACTGGTTTTGAATCATGAGGAGGGAATACAATAAGAGAGTTTCATTCTTGAGTGTTTTTTTTTTTAATGTATGATAGGAGGAACTGAAATGTTAACATGTCCTGTAATTAATCTGTTTCACAGTTCGATGTTGATCTGCAAGTTAACGGGGGATAGAGTGAATAAGTCGGAGAAACATATATGGAAGCACATCAATGGCAGAAGGTTCCTCCACAAATTAGGTCTGTGTCTTCCCGATCTCGTTTCTTGTATTACATTATATGAGTTAAGCTAGTTGGTTTGTTTCGTAGCTTTTACAAGTTGTATGCGGACTGGTGCTTTGGAACAGAACAGAAAGAAGAAGTGGATGTTACATCGAAGCGGAAAATGGGGGTTGTGAATATGAAGAAGAAGAAGGAGGAGCAGAAAACGAAGAAAACAGCCGATGAGATTAAATCTGAATTGAGGGATCCTTCTGAGAGAAACAGCAATTTTGCTGGAGATTCTGGAGATTTTGAGCTGATCTCTGGTGCTGAGTCAGAGCAAGACAGCGATGTAAGTGAAGGGAACAGGTTAGTTACTATTCAGTGCTCAATTGGACAGCTCAACATTTAATGGGTATTCGTGATGAGGGAAAAACTACTAAATTTTTCGATTGAAGGCATTGTAGATGTTATGGTGATTGCTACAATAGTGAATACATGTAAAGTGTGAGAATAAAGCATAAAAGCTGATTGTGCAATTGAATGGGTGCCATTGTGGAAGGATATCTAATATTTTTTATCATCTGATCGAGCATTGCAAATGCATGGATTTAAGTTTCACCTCTTGTTTAGAATGCCTGTAAAAATGAACATTTGTGAGCAAACATGCTTTCTTTTATATAATAAAATACAAAACCCAGAAAAGCTTGTTTTGTTTGTGCTCATTGTGATGATTTTTTTTCTTTTCAATGTCTCTTTTCACTGGAGAATCATAAATTGTGAAGATTCTAGCAAGGAGTCGGAAGATATTTCTACGCGGTAATAACCCCCTTTTAGTTCCGTTATTTCCATTTCATTCGAAAATGCTATGTTATTGGTTCAAGGGTTTATTTGCTTCTTGCTTTTCATGGCAGAATCAAGAGAATGTCCATCGAGATCGGACCTAGTAGCTTCGCCTCAAGGAAGAAGAAACCGAAGAAGGATATGCCTTGTTAATATTTACTGCAGTAGTCCGATCCTTTAGCAGGTCTTTCCCAAATATTTTCAGGGAAATTACCCCATACATATTGATCAGCAGTTTTCAGTATCAGAAGCGATGTTCCTCCTTGTGAGATAAATTCTCTCGTCTATTACTCGTTCTGTTGGATTGTTGTATTTGTGTTGATATTGATATTATCTTTGAACAGAAGTGCGCTGCAAATTAGGGTCAAATAGCTGAAGATCTGCTCAAAAGTAGGACATACCTTTATGTTGGCATATATGTGTTATGAATAAATCAATCGGATCTGGTTTTGGACAATACCTTACCTTGTGAATATGATGAATCACTCACCTATATATGCGTATGGTCTATTGCATACCTTGTTAAGGTCATCATAAAAGGAAATCAAGGAAACGCGAAATTTGGATAATAAATCAAACAAAACCAATAAGACAAGAACTGAATTTTACTCAAAAAAAGAAGACAAGAACTAAGAGGAAAAAAAGAAAAAACATAAGCAATATACTACCCAAAAAAAACAGAAGAAAAGAAAAACATAAGCAAAAAAGCATAGTATGGTTTAGGATGAGCGGTAAATAACTGCATAGGCAGGCGCTAAAGAACAAAACTAAAATAGTTACAAGAACCGAACGAAGAAAAGGTAAAGGGGAGACTCCTACATATATATATATATATATAAACAGAAAATATAATATAATATAAAGATCAGTTCCCTCTCTATTGGTTCCAATTTGATCGACCTTATACCCGACCTGAAGTCAAGCTTCTTCCCGAAACATAAATTTCCTTGTCTCTAAACTTGCCCACCCAATTTCCATCCATATGGCAATGAAGAAATTGGATGTTTAGCTGCTAATTGCGGTAGAGACGTAAATTTATTGGGTCCTACACGGACCGAATGTCACACATCAAGTCCCATGGTGGGAAAAGAGTATTGCGTCAAACCAAATCATGAATATTCTATGTTGATCATTGATGCGGTAGAAGACGTGCCAAATCAGTAATTAGAGAAAAATGAGCCCTTGACAATCCAATCTTAAGGGAAACGGCCTCCGGAGCAAAACTTATAGCTTTTGGCTATAAAAAGACGAGGTTTAAGGCGAATTTCATCGTTTATGTCCTCAAACGGACATTTTATTATTATTTGAGTGTTTTTGTAATTTCAGGAAAGTTTATTTCTTTTTGTGTGATTTAGGTTTTTTTTAAAATCATATTTAAGTTTCGTAAGCCCTAGGGCTAAGGGGAGTTATCTTTTGGATTATCAATAAAAATTAGAGCTTTCGTGCTCTTTGCCCAATTCTTGGATTCGATCCGAGTTGTATGCCAATTTCTTAGGTATTCAAAGAATCAATAGGGATTGAAGGTCGTAGTTCCGGTATTCTGCGGAATCAACGGGTCTGTGACAGGTTACTCGCGTATACGCTGCATCAATTGGTATCAGAGCTGCGTTCACTCTTGGATCAGCGATGTTGCCCTGAAGAACGACTAATCAATGTCGTGTTGCGGAGAAGGACGATTTGGATCGGAAGATCGTGCAAATCATTGATATCCGGCTGGTGGTGGCGCTGGAGCGTAGGTTGGACGTGTTTGTGAATCGCCTAACCGAGAGGATGGGGGCGCTGATGGAGACCCGACAGGAGGTCGACTCGAGGCGCGGCCGAGTCCCTAATTCGACTACGAAATTGGAGGAAATCGAGTATGATTCCAATTTTGAAGGGGACGCGACTTTGTTTTTCGAAGAGGATTCGTCTGATGATGCATTTTTTGTGGCAGGAGACGATGGAGAGCCCAAGTTCGACGAGGAGAAGGAGATTATGACAGGAAACAAAAAAAATGGACGGAAGTAACGGAGATGTTGCGGCGGACCACTATCACCATTATTCAAAAATCCTAGGAAGGATGGCTTCCACAATTACCGGCCTACAAGGGCTTCTGCCAGCTGAGCACCCAAAGGGCCACCCTTTTGTCGCCGGAAGGAACGACATGATCACGTGCACAAAGGATTTTGTTGGGGATGGAGGCATTGAAGGAGGGAAAAACGAGGGGGATACGAGAACGAGTTATGATGAGTTGGAGACGGTCCACATGGGCCCTTACCTTGACTGTATCTCTCAACATGTTTGCACTGTCATGGCTTCCCACTCTAGCTACAATGGGCAGAAGATGCATTCTCATAAGTCTCTTCTAACTGACGTTCTGAAGAAGAAACTCGGGTTTAAAGGATTTATAAATTCTGATTGGAGAGGCATTGATAAAATTGAAGAAGGGGCAAACTATCGCATATGTGCCGATCTTGGAATTAATGCGGGGATCGACATGGTTTTAGGCCTTCTTGACCTCGTAAAATTTCAAGAGGACATGATGTCACTAGTGGAGGCAGGGAAATTGCCAATCTCGAGGATTGATGATGCAGTGGAGAGGTTACTTAGGGTGAAGTTCGCTGCTGGAATTTTCGAACACCCTTTGTCCGACAGGTCGTTGCTAGATCATGTAGGTTGCAAGCCACATAGAGAGATAGTAAGGGAGGCAGTGAGGAAGTCCTTAGTCCTGTTGAAGAATGGGAAGGCACCGGACATGAGCAATTTAGATGAAAAGAAGTACGGGGTTCACTTCTCGCGGAGGCCAAAGGGGCTGAAAGCTAAGGGCATCAAGGTAGACACTTGCGTTCCGTTTAGGGGACTAGCTCTTGTCGTAAAGTCAGCTTCTTGCAGTGAGGATTCCGGGTTTGTTGGATTTCTTTTTTCTATATTGAGTTACATGAGGAAGGTCAGCTTGGAGATGTCTGAGCTTTCTAGGTTCTTGTCGGAGGACCCGATCCGAGAGGTTTATTCGTCACATGGAGTTCGTTTCTTGTGGGACCATGGGTTCTTGTTGGAGGACCCGATCCGAGAGGTTTATTCGTCACATGGAGTTCGTTTCTTGTGGGACCCTGAGTTCTTGTTGGAGGATCTGATCCGAGGGGTTTATTCGTCACATGGAGTTCGTTTCTTGTGGGACCTTGGGTTCTTGTCGGAGGACCTGATCCGAGGGGCTTATTCGTCACATGGAATTCGTTTCTTATGGGACCCTGCATCCACATTTGGCTCTGGGATTTGCAAGTTGTTTGGGACCAGAGATGATATACCGATGTTTTTTGCTAATTTTTTTGCCATTCCAAATTGTTTGAGGTCCATCCATTTCGGTATCTTCCTGAAGCATCATCCTGTGCCATTGCCTCGTGTAAATAATTTAACTGATGAGCAAATGGACAACGATGATAACGTTGAACTATCAGGTGACCGAACTTCTTTACCTTCCAATACCAAGCCAGTCGTTGACACCTTAGGTGGCAGGTGAGTGCTACACTTGCCTCTTAGGACTTTGAAATCATATGGACGTTCCGCCCCATCAAGGCATGGCATGAACACCCGTGGCATAGAAGCACCCGTTCTTTTAGAACCTTCAATGCAAGTTTGCTAGGCTTTATTGCACAGAGGAGATAATACCCGAAACACCCTGCTCCATGTAATGGTCCATGCAAGTTTCAAGGACATAATTGAACTTATGTTCGTAGTTGCATCTAACTTTCATGGAAGAAATGATAAAAGGAAAGAGAGGAATTTTGGGCTCTAGAAACGCCTTAGGCAACTCTCGTGCTTGAGGCGGTGAAAGATAATGACCTTCCCACCTTTCCTTACCATTGCACGTTGCGGAGCTACTTTCATGCTACTTATGGAGAAGACGCATTGAGAGATAGCTTTAGTAATGCTAGATTGCTTCAAGTTTCCCACAGGTCAAAGGCATAAGTGGGCAAAATAGTTTGAACATTACAACCATATCCAAACAAGAATGTATTTATGTAAATACCTGCCTCTAGTATTTACGCATTAACGGGAGACATTCTCCTGTCAAGTTCGCATGAAAAGGTCCACTATTATACATAACTTTTAATTTTTAAACATTCTTAGAGTCGTCTCGTTGATTAATACTAAATAGAGACGAACTACGGAAACATTAAAGAGGATGCTGCAATTAGCAGCTATGCGCGATGACAATGTTAGACACTTTTCCGTAGCACCCCCAGGATTGGCTTGGCCACTGTGGTTGAGAAGTTGGACCACAACACTATGTTTCGGTTTATCGAAGATGGATAAAGGAGGTTTCTGATGCAGATAATTGCGACTGCCCTTAAGACATCAGAGGTCATCCAATAGATTATTATTTCCTTCAATATATTCCTTTCTGGGACGAACTCCTCACTTAAGGGCAGCCACTATGGAAACCTACCTTGTTTGTCAGCGGCAAACCTCAATATATTGTCTCGGTCCAACTTTTCAACCATGGCGATTAAGCCCATCCTGGCAGCTCGATGGAGAGGAGTCTAACCATCCTCGTCACGCATGGTTGCTAATTGAGGTAGTCTTTAATATTTCCTCAGTTAAATCTACATTTGCTAATTCTTGAGACAACTCTGAGAATATTTGAAAATATATTCGTGAAAGGAATGTATAATTTTTTATGCAGACCTCTAGTTTTTCTTATTAAGTTGTCTAGTGCGAGAATTTTGTGCAAGTATTGGAGGCAGGTGTTTACATGTATCTTCTTGTTTCAATGTGATTGCAGCGTGCAACATATGCCTTTTCGTCTGCTAGTTGGGAAGTTTTAAGTAGTCTAGCGGGGCTGTTATCTCTCCATGTGCCAAGTCCACAACAAGGTAGAGCAGCACGACATCATTGCAGCGGTACATTAAGGTGGGCTTATGTCTTACTAGGATCTCCACCATTGAAAGGTCATTACCTAACATCGCCTCATGTAAGGGAGTATTGCATAGGGTGCGTCTCGCATTTAAAAATCTTCTCACACCTTCTATCTTTTCTTCCATGGAAGCTAGATACATTGGCACTATGGGCGTGAAAGTAAGTTAAACTATGTTCTTGAAATTGCGATAAATTGCCACATGGGGTAGGTGTTTCGAGTATCATCTCCTCCATGCAATGAAGTAGCAGAGACTTTTCCTTTTGTGGGAACTAATGTGTGGCACCCCGGTCTGCATGGGCTTTAATGATACCTACGTCGCCCATCTATACTGCATTTATCTGTTGAACATCCAGTCTACTCATTGTCGGATTTATGGAAATGGGGTTTGCTAGCGATTGAGTGCAAGGTTTGATCAAATTGGAACTAGTAGAGAGGGAGTTGATCTTCATATTTACATAGAGAGAGAGGAGTGTCCCCTTCTTCTCTTCATTCGTTTTTATAACTATTTTAGTTTTATTATGTTAGTGCATATGTACAACACAAATGATTTATAGAAACAAATTATAGACATTTTAATGTTTTGTTTCCCAATCTTCACTTTTAGAAACAAATAACATATATGTCTCTATAGATGCTTCTAAATCTTTATTTTTAAGGACAAATAGAAATATGTCTCTATATGATGTATTATTTGTCTCTAATATAAATAATTTTAAAAAAGGTTTTTATTGGCTTAAAAAGTAAAAATAATATCGTTAATGTTTGAGCAATAAAGACTAATTTATACCACTTTAAAGTGTATCGACGTATAAAGACTAATATAGAGTTAAATTTGAAACTTTATTTTTCAAAGATAAAAATTTTACAAGTTAAGAATAAAAGAAGCATGTAATTCATTATTTTCCCTTTATTCATTTTCAAATTTTTCCTCTTTCATCTTTTTTTTTTCTAAGAACCATTTCTTGTGTATATGCTCTTCATTCACTCTTCTCTTACTACAAGTATTTTCTCTTGTCATGCTTTACATATTCGTGTAATTTGTTATTTTTCTTTATTTTTCAAAATTTTCACTCTTTCATCTTCTTTTTTTTTCCTAAGAACCATTTCAAGTATACATATTCTTCATTCGGTCTTCTTTTCATTGCAAGCACTTTCTATTGTCATGCTTCACATAGTCTTCTCGATTTTTTTTCCTCCTCACCATCTCTCTACTCATTATCTACTTAAATTTGTCAACCACAAGAAATTTTGGCCTTTCCACTTGACCAAAAAATTATTTACAAAAATTATATCAGAAATTAGCCAATACAATTTCAAATAAAAGTTTATTGAAAGTTTTTCTTAAAAAATATTGGAAAAAAGACAAAAACCCCATTGTGGATTGGGATCGGGACAAATCACACTATATTTTTTTGTTTGGAACAATTAGTCCTCATGTGGTTTGTTCTATTAGACATAGGGGGTTACGACATTTTTTTTCATTTTCAATCCTCAATCTTTAGCTTTTTAATCATTTTGGTCCTAAATCTTTTTCTTTTATCACTCATATCCTCAACTTTTTATTTTGTTTCATTTTAATCCTATAATGAAAAATCAAACGGGGAGGGGGTCGGCGCCACCAATCGGCAACCCCGACCCCTCCACCGAGGGCACCGACACCCACAAAGGACGCCGACGCCCTCAGTGGAGGGATTCAGGTCACCAATTGGCGGTCCCGACCCTGAATCGACTGGAACGCCAATTGGCGGCCCCGACCCCTTCCCCCTTCGATTTTTCTTTATAGGACTAAAATGAAACAAAATGAAAAGTTGAGGATATGAATGATAAAAGAAAAAGATTTAGGACCAAAATGATTAAAAAGTTAAAGATTGAGTGGAAAAAAATTAACATCGTAATCCCCTATGTCTAACGGAGCAAACCACAGGGAGGCTAATTGTCCCAAACAAAAGAATATGGTGCGATTTGTTCCGAAACCAAACCACATGGGGGTTTTTGTCATTTTCTCAAAAATATTCTTACAAAATATTTGATTGGAATACATATATATTTTTTTAAAATAATAAAACTTATAAATATAATGTCATAATGATTTACTTAGAATATAAAAATTATTATTAAAGTACAATAAGTCATAAAAGTTACAAATTTAGACAAATGAGGAGTATCGGTGCATTGGATAAGATGATTTTATACTGAAACGGAGGTCCAGGGCACCACTTGGTTTTGTCGAAAAAATTCATATCTCTAAAACCTTTAGATACAAATAATTGACATGTAGAGAAATATAATATCGTTTCAATAGCTCATTTTTAGATTTCTTTTTCTACTTTTTTCTTCAATTGTTATCCTTTTCTATAATATTTAACTCTTCTCTTATTAGTTCAATATTCAATAGGGTTTTGAACAATACCAGTGTTGTCTTGTATATATATATTTACTATTGGTATTGAGTTTAGTCTGGAATTGGTTTAAAAAACAAACCAATGGGTTGGTTCTTTTAATCATTCCTCACATATCTTGCTTTCTAAAATTGGTTACTGATTTTTTTAGAAAACGACGGATCTGTCAAGATGAGGTCTGTGTAAGTATTGCCTTAAGTATTTTCATAATTCTCACTATTTTTTGTTCTTTCGATTACTCAATATTTTGTTTTTCCCCTAATCATACATTCTCTTGCAAGCTAGAGAGGAATGATTATCACTCCGAGCATGGACGTGGAGAATCTTGCAACTTTTGTCCACTAAAGGCTTGGATAGAGTATCTGTAATTTTAGTCTTCGCTGGGTTTACAGTTGGGGTTTTGCTACAGCTTCAACTGCTGGAGACTCCAACAGTGACGACCACATAAGCAGAAGCAGAAGGATCTGCAGGGCCATCAACTCTGCCATCTCTTTCTCCCAGAGTTTGGACCTCAAATGTCCGTGTTTGCTTGAGTTCTGTGTCATTGGTTGATTGTTCCGGTGGTTGCTCAGGTTTGTCGACGACAGAGTTCTTCCCAAGGGACATCAACTCGGTTCTGAACAACGAGCTGAACCTGGGCACGTTCCAGGCGAGGTCGCCGACGACCCCTGACATTGCCAACGACCTCGATCTCCCTCAGCCGCGATTTGACCTTTTCGTTTCTTTTTTTCTTTTTTAAATTTTTCGTAACAATAAAATGAAAATATTGATGCGGAAAGTAAAAGAAGTAAAAGTTCTATGACCTTTATGTAACTAGGATCTCTAATGATTTAATGTTTTCAACGCTTATTCCACCAAATAAAATTTGCTTAAATCATTAAGTACTTATTTATTTCAACACTTAAATTTTAAGCACTTAAAATTCAACACTTAATTTTAAGTCCAAACCTTAGTATTTACTAGTAGATTCATGTGCATTTTTTCTTTAATATATTTTGTATGTGCCTGAATGTGAAAATGTTGAAATTATCTTAATAGATAGGGATAAAGGTTAAATCTGATATCGATTTTGTCTAGATTTATGTAAAGAATTATATAAGGGCGATATATGTAAATCTTTTTTTGTGTAATGGGAGCATTAGGGGATAAACTAGTTTTAGGACTAAACGTGTCTTAGACGACATAGAATCTTCTAGTTCAATAATCCTTGTTATTCACTCGAGTGGCAATGAATAAGAAATACTCTCGCATTACTTTTAAAACATTGTTTCATATTTAAATGCACGGATCCAAACTGATCGAACCGTTAAAAATTACGAATAGTGATTCATTCCCATTTTGGCAGGAAAAACACGGCTTATAATAGTATAATAATTGTTGGATTGGACAGACTACGATCTCTCAATACCGTATGGTTTAACATAATTATTATGATAAATATAAATTTAAACACTGCGTGCATGCAATATTTCCTTTGTGTTAAGAACCTTTGTCTTCAATCAAATGCTTGATTAATCGTGAATTGGGTGTGGGGTGATGTTACTAATACTCTATTTCAACCTATCATCGATGATTGCAGAAGCTGTGCTCCCAAATGAATGAGGTTCGACACACACATATCTATGGGGAGGCGAATGGATGTGCGCTGATGTTTTAACCAAGATGGTAAGAGACCAAGATGCAAGTTTAGTAGTTTTAGATTTAGCTCCTATTTTACTTTCTTAGTTGTTGTTTTTAGATGCAAATGGGACATATTTCCTACGTGCTATAGCTGATCTTTCAGCAGTAATCCTTTGATATGCTTTAATGAACTCCTCAGTTACCAAAAAAAAAAAAACCAAGACAAATCGTGATTGCTCCCACCCAGGCCAATTCCAACTCAACTATCTCCGTAATGTCAGTCGATCTAGAGTTATTATGGTTGAATTGAGGCTGAATTTAACGTAAAGTCGAAGGTTCATACGGCCTCATTGGTTGGTTTGAGTCAATTCAATATCTTCGAAACTTACTTGAATACGCAAAAGTATCTTTCACTCTTTCCTATTTACTTGAGAAGTTAATATTATTTCATAATTCCTTAAATCAGATTCGCTAAAGTTTATTGTCACAGTTTGACTTTGGTTTCTGCCAATTCCAAAAATATCATGGTCGTAAAACCAACCATATTTGAGAAATGTTTTTATGAGCTTCGCATTTTAATATATATTATAGATTATAGATTATTGGGTTGTCTTCCAATCAGGTGCTTTGCTCCAAGCAGGATGCGGGCATGCCCCTTGGATCCTTAGAAGTCTCCAAAGATTGGACAAGGACGTGTGATGGAGTCAACATCCTTTACCTGTAGCCAAACGCAAACCTCCCATTTGAGTGACGCAGCCTCTCCCCTTATTATTATTTAAAAAAAAAAGCCAAGGAAAAGGCCGTTGCCTTTTTCATTTATCATTTTTTGTTATTTAATATGTATGTGGGTCCATGAAAAAATTTAAAAATAGAGTCGATTGTTGGGATGATGAGTCTCTCTTTTTGTTGAGTATGTCTCCAAATGATGTGGCAATTATATGATAGTAGGAAAATATATGTCAGTAGGAAAATATCTTAAATTATTCTGATAGATACATACTAAATAAATGTGGCACTTAGTATAAGAATATTAAAATCAAAGATGAAAAAATGCATAGAAGAAATAAACCTTGCAAGTTGCCCCAACTACCGATGTACAAACATGATTAAATGAACTATAGTGGCATCAATGTCGTGGATGACATTGAGAATCATACTAGTAACTTGAATGCCGACAACATAATTCGTGTTTGAACTAAGGGATGAACCATCCTTTGGACATGCCATTATTTGCACAGGAATTCAGAAGAGAAAAAAAAAATATATATATATATATACCAAATTCTGGTATTAAATGGAATAAACGAACAAAAACTTTCAGGACTATTTAAAACTAATACCTTATTTTGATGAAGGGAAACGAATAGAAAGGGAAGGGATGGGATAAGTATTTGGTGTTCTGTACCTTTTCTTTTCTTTCTCTCTATTTCCCTCCCGTTCAAGCCAAGTATTTAAATAGTATTCACTTTTTAATAATCACTAAAATATAAGTTAACCACTTAAAAGTGAAAGCATGTTAAGCGGTTGGAAAACTTTTTATAGAAAGTTTGGAACATAATTAAGTAAAGAAAACACATCACTCTATTTTATTGTATTAAGTTCATACATTTCCCTTATGATTGAAAACAAAATAAAGAAAACACATAACTTATCACATGATTAGAGTTTTTAGTCTTTAGAGAGAAAGGGAAGGAAGGTGTCTTCGTGCAGTAACACAAGGCATGAACTCAAAATTAAGTGCCAATTAAGTTCATGAAATTCCAACTTCATCAGTAGGAGGATTTATCTTATTTTTGAGATTCCAATTAAGTGCCAATTCCCTTTGGTTGGGACACAATCAACACTCGAGAGCCAGTGAGAATTCTTTTTGTTTCGAGAGTGCGATAGATGTTGATGGATATGTTAATCTGAAGGGAGTGGAACTCCATTAGGCATTGACTACAGCATGGCTTAATTAATTCGGAACCGCATTTGGAAGGCTTTATATATATAAATATATATGTCCTGGTCCTCAATGTTTTGTTACTTTTCAGTTTAGTCCTCAAACTTCCTTTTATTCTGAGCTTCAGCTTCTAATTTCGGAGCTTGTGCCATTTCACAAATATCCAAAGGGGGTGTATCCAACTCAAGATCAAAGACAAATTTTAGGGCAGGAAACCATAGTGGAAATATCCAAAGGGGGATTCAGGAAAGGCTGGTGGTGGGGGTCTGATTCGAAAGCATAGTGAATATTGGCTAAAAGGTTCTACTATGAACGTGGGGCGCGCTTCTATCCCGGTAGGGGCTACAGTTAGTCCTTTCATGTGGTGTTAGTAACTTTTGTATTTGATTAGATGCTCGATTAATCATGGACTGGGTGTGGGGTGATGTTACTAATACTCTATTTCAACCTATCATCGATGATCGCAGAAGCTGTGCTCACAAATGAATGAGGTTCTACCCACACATATCTATAGGGAGGCGAATGGATGCGCTGATGTGTCAGCCAATATGGGGAGAGACCAAGATGCAAGTTTAATAATTTTAGATTTAGCTGTTTGTTTTACTTTCTTAGTTGTTGTTTTTAGATGCAAATGGGACATATTTCCTACGTACCGTAGCTGATCTTTTAGTAGTAGAGTAGCCCTTTGATATGCTTTAATGAACTCTTCAGTTACAGGGGAAAAAAAAACAAAAACAAAAAGACAAGACAAATCGTGATTGCTCCCACCCAGGCCAATTCGAACTCAACTATCTCCATAATGTCGGTCGATCTAGAGTTATTATGGTTGAATTGAGACTGAATTTAACATAAAGTCGAAGGTTCATACGGCCTCATTGGTTGGTTTGAGCCAATTCAATATCTTCGAAACTTACCAATGTGCAATGACAACTAATCCCTTGTGGTTCCAGGGCCTTCATTCCATCTTACTTGAATACGCGAAAGCAACTTTCGCTCTTTCCTATTTACTTGAGAAGTTAATATTATTTCATAATTCCTCAAATCAAATCCCTTCTTATTGGGTTTTACAAATCGATTTTAACTTTAATTCTAACTTTTCTCCACTTATCTTCAATTCAACAACACAATCATTACTTTCTCTCAACTATTCATTTTTTTTTTCATAATTTAACAATACAATCATTACTTTCTCTCGATTAATAATTACTTTCTCTCAACTATTCATTACTTTTTCTCATAATTCTAAATACAAACATTATAATCAAAATTTAATTCTACTTAACTCTAAAATCAAACCCAATATGAAAATTTATTGTCACAGTTTGACTTTAGTTTCTGCCAATTCCAAATATATCATGGTACGCAACGCCAACCATATTCAAGTGAAGTGGGGTAATTATTATTAATGCAAAACAATGGGCAAACTCCATGCCATTTAGGAATGGAAAGGAATTGAATGTGGAACCTTTGACTTGAATCCGCTCATCTTCCTTGGTTCATGCTCTGCATATTTTATTCTTTCGAGCCCTCTCTATTCTGTATGAATTGCTTACTTCCTTCCTTGAGATCGATCCAAAAGAGATGAAATTGCCATAAAGATATCAGCAATAGAATATCTGATTTGATATGATATTTAGGAGACTGCATTAAATCTTTTATATTTATAGGATCTTATATATCAGGTGGAAACATTTTTCAATACCTGAGGTATCCCGATCTCTAATACTATAAATAAAAGCGATATTCGAAGTATTACACGTTTGAAATTTTCTATCAATAAGCTCTGTTCTTGGAGAAAATTTTAGATGATCCTACGTCAAATGACATTGTGAGAAAATACCAATAAGAATCGTTTAATGAAGAATAATTATGATAATTATCCGAGTGATTAATACCAAGTCTCTAGTTTCAAATATTTTGATTGGTACTTTCTCACGCCACGTGACGAGGTAGGATCACCCAATAATTTCTCATATTCTTGAGTTTTGGTTTAAATAATCTTAAATGGTATGGACCCTTTCTCCATAGTCATTTTCCAGGAAACTCAATAAGATTTACATGAAACAAATGGAAAGTCGAGGACTATAATTAACAACACGTCAAGGACTAATAGCTAAACGAAGAATTAGCAACACGTCGAGGACTAATAGCTGACTTTTATACTTTCTGTGGCCAGGAGACATAAATTCCTTTCATTAGAAAACTCGAAGTAGAATCTTTCTTAAACAAAAAAACAACTTTAGCAATTGCGATTCCACGAAGGTTCCATGTGCTTTACGCTTGCATAGACAAATGCCCCGGAAAACCCATTAATTAATTAATATCAGCGAGCTTGATTGATTTAAGTGGTTGCACGTTTATTCCCCTTTAGTAAAATCTCGTGTTCGAGTGCTGGGAAAGGTTTACTACTTAATGAGCCGATTCATCTCGAACTAAGATTAGTTTGTGCCAATTAGATTCCGGATACTATGATGCATACCTAGAAAAATGAAAATTAATTAATTACTCACTGAAAAATATTTTTAGTATTTTTTTTCTTTTTGGTAACACGGGGGCCGTATTTTTAGTATTTATTAATCTTTGTTTTTATTTGAAATATCCAAATGCAAATCGAATCTTTCCTTGTCAACTTCTGAAACAGAATTAAGAGTCCGCCGATCTGCTCGTGAAGAAGATCAGTTGGAAGAAGACGAAGGCTATGTCACGGGTACTGCCCTCTACTCACGGGTACTGCCCTCTACTCGTCAAGGTGATCTTTCCGACAAGACTCATTGAAACGGTGCTTTCTGGGCAATTCTATTTCAGGAGTTAGCGCAAATGGGGTGCGGTTTGCTTCTTGATTGACGGGCTCAAATGCTCGAAATTAAAGCCGCTGAATTTGAGATAAATCTTGAGCAATGCGGATGGATAACTATATGGGGTTGTCTCTTTGAATGATAATTACATTGCATACATTCCTTAAAAGGGTGTTGTAGACGCCCGTTTTTGGGGATCCTTGTTTTGGATATTTCCATGCGTGTGGGGCTTGTTCTTGACTGGTGCTTTTGTTGAGGTCGCCTTGTCGGGTTTTATGGCAGGGACAAAGGGAAAAAATTGGATCTTTTTTCTTTTATGTTGTGTGGATAATGATAACAGCTACGTTCCAGGCAAGTTAAGTGAGGAAGAAGATAGGCAACCTTAACCTTCACAAAGAGTGGTGTCTCGCTCTCTCTCTCTCTCTCTCTCTCTCTCGCTTAGGTCTGTTGGAAGAAGCAGTTTACATGGGGAAGTCATGCCAAAAACCCGCTTCTTCGGCATGTCTTGTTTCCTTCCTGTGAAAGGAGATAGAGGATTTCCCAGAAGGTTTAACCCCGCAAACTCTGTGACAAACAGTCAATGGTTCACGTTCATATCTCTTCTGGGCTGTTCAACTTGGACTGTTGCCTTTATCGTTTGCTCTCCATCCTCTGCTTTCCTAGTAGTCTGAAACTGCGTTGTTATCGGTCGGGTTTGCGAAAAGAAGTGGTCTTTCTCGTTCTTGATAAGCGTTCTGGGATTTCTGCAGCGTTCTGAGTGATGGGTGCGAAAAGTTCCAGAGAGAGGAGCTTTAGGCAGACTTCATCCTCGAGGAGTTCTTCGGAGTATCAGCATCCGCCGCCTTCTTACGGACAGAGCTATCCTTCGCAGCCATCCTATGCGCCGCAGCAACAATACCCGACTCAGCAATACAGCAGTGGCGACAACAGGAAGAGGCTGGAAAGACGGTATTCGAGGATTGCCGATGACTACAATTCCCTGGAGGAGGTGAGACTTTTTTTTGGGTTCTTTTTTGTTGCAAATCAATGCATCTCCGGCTGCTTGGATTGCTTCTGTTTCCCAGATGCTGTATTTTCACGGCGCCATGCCATCTCATCGAACTTGTATCGATGGGGAACTCGTGTTCTCCTCACTTATCAACAAAGAAAAATCAAACAATGAAATAAGTTCATGTCTTTCTACTGCAAGATCTTTGAAATAACCGAACCTTTTGTTTGAGCTACAAAACATTAGAGGAAAAATAACCGAACCTCTTCATTGATTTGTTGTTTCCTTTTGACTTTACATGATTTCAGTATCTCATCCAATGATAGAAACAAGAACTAGTGTTTTATGATTGTTATTGATGATTCCCTATTTAATGAACATGGAAAATTTCTCCCAAAAAGAAAAAAAAAAAAAAGAGAGAAATCATCGGATGTGATTTTGTGTATACTTCTTAAAAGTTCACTAGTGATTTCTCCCCTTTCTTTGCTGCTTCGCTTGATATTTGATTCTTATCCTTTATGCGGAAGGTAATGGAAAGTATGGTCCTTTTTGCAGGTGACAGAGGCTCTTGCCCGTGCTGGCCTCGAGTCTTCTAATCTCATTGTTGGTATTGATTTCACTAAGAGCAATGAGTGGACAGGTTGCGTTCTGCCTCTCCCCCCTTCATATGGTGGAGTATGCTGAATTCTGAATATGCTGATTTAGTTTACCACAAACAGGATCAAGGTCATTCAATAGGCGAAGTTTACACCACATCGGAGATGGTTTCAATCCTTATGAACAGGCAATATCTATTATCGGGAAAACCTTGGCTGCTTTTGATGAGGACAACTTGATCCCGTGTTTCGGGTTTGGAGATGGTAATCTTTTGATTTTTCAACTCTTCCCGTTCGCATGAAATTATATAAAAAAAAAAACTCGAATTTGCACTAGTAACAAGCTTCGGCTTTGTATGCTAGCTTCAACGCACGACCAAGATGTATTTGCATTCTATCCTGATGATAGATTCTGTAACGGATTCGAGGAAGTTCTGCAAAGATATAGAGAAATCGTCCCTCAGCTAAGACTTGCAGGTTCGATTCTTCTTGCCATTTTAAGTACTCGCCAGTGTAGGTTGAATTTTTCAGCCTATGCTTACTGTTTTGATTTCTTACGTGGTAGGACCCACATCTTTCGCTCCAATTATTGAGATGGCCATGACCATTGTTGAGCAAAGTGGTGGGCAGTACCATGTCTTGCTGATTATTGCTGACGGACAGGTATGGTTTACAGAACTCTCATGACCTGTTTGGTTCATTTGGAATTGGATGAAGGTGAAATCTGGAATGTGATTCCGCGGTACTATAATTTGTTAGGTGTTTCATTCCATTCCTTTGTTCTATTTGAGGAAAAGCATGAAGTTTGTAGTGATGTTGTCTGTCATAATGTTGTTTATCTTGGTGACTGTTTGTAGTGGCCCCGATGTCTGAGAATTAAAAATTCTAGATAAGTCAAAGAATAATAGGTCATCGATTTAGTATTATTGGGAAATTCTAACCCATTGGGCCTAATGAATTTGTTTGGCCTAGTCTACCAGTGAACTTCGATTGTCATTGGTCCTTGTCTTCAATTGATCATCACGGGCCCACAACAATGAAACTGTGGCTTTGGCCCGGTCGGTAGGAATGTTATGAGACATGTTCCAGGATAGAATCTTCTGGCGCTTAGATCCTTTTTTATACAAATGGAAGGACATTCTTTTTGTTTGATCCCTAAATTTTGGGCTTGATATAAGTTACTGTAGTATTAATTCTTCCAATTTATGGTTGCTCCAGGTAACAAGGAGTGTTGATACAGAGCGAGGACAGTTAAGCCCGCAGGAGCAGAGAACGGTTGAGGCGATTGTTGAAGCTAGGCAAGTAAAGGTTAGATTGTGTCCGACTTTCTGTTCTTTAACCGATGTTTAATCTTACGATCATGTTTCTGCTGCAGTAAATATCCTCTGTCGATCATATTAGTTGGTGTGGGGGACGGACCATGGGACATGATGCGAGAGTTTGATGACAATATTCCTGCTCGAGCCTTTGATAACTTCCAGGTAAAGAAAATATGAACCTCTTCCTTAACTTTTGCTCATCTGATATTATTTGATTTATTTACTGGAATACATTTGCAGTTTGTGAATTTCACTGAAATTATGTCGAAGAATGTGTCCCACTCTCGCAAGGAGACTGAATTTGCACTAGCGGCCTTGATGGAAATTCCTTCGCAGTACAAGGCAACGATAGAACTTAACATGTTGGGGTAACAAATACCGAATTTGGATCTGTGTATTTATCTTAAAGAAACTACCTTTGTTTGCGCCTCTCTTTTTTGAGCTTATATGTTTTTCATGCGCATGACAGTGGTCGGAAGGGCAATGCTTCACCACGGGTTCCTCTACCCCCACCGATGTATGGAGGGATTTCTAGACCTAAACCATTTGGGTCGGCAAGTTTCAAGCCTAGTGTGCCACCTTATCCTGGAGATAGCAGCCCGATCAGCGCTGCAGTTGCTGCTCCTCCTCCTCCTCCTCCTCAGTCGACCTCTACTTACGATAATCAGGTAGCTAGGAGGTCAAACTGCATACATGATCATGACTATAACTTTCGTGAAAGCCTTGATGAAGCTTACCGGTCTCGTTCTTTTTTTTGCTGCGCAGATCTGCCCCATATGCCTTACCAATACAAAGGACATGGCTTTTGGTTGTGGCCATCAGGTTCGATTCTTTTATGCATTTTCTCCCTCTTTTCAGTAATTTCACCGAAGAATTTCAGTTGTGATTCACTTGTTCCTTTTTATTTGTTTGTAACAGACATGCTGCGAGTGCGGGCAAGACCTTCAGTCCTGCCCGATTTGTCGGAGCGTGATCCAGACGAGAATAAAGCTCTACTAGAAACCGGGCTTTCGTGGCTCTTCCCTTCTGGAGCTATTGATTTCTCTTTGTAATTCTTTGTTTTGTTTGTTACCCATTTGATTTCAACATGAAAAAGCTACTGTCCTCTTTTCTTTTTGTTCATATTTAGGTGAATAGCGTCTCTGTACATTAAACTCATTGTAAATTCCTTTGTCTTTTTTTTTTTTTTAAATTTCAAAAGTTTGTTATCACAAGAAGCTTGACATTGTGAATTAACTTATCGCAGAAAAAAAGAGAATGGGAGTTACTCAATTGGTTGTCATTTGTCTAGCTTCTTCTTTAGCGGATGCGATAGTTTTAGACAAGTTAAGTCCCCCCCGTTTCCCATCTTGTCCTGATAGGAAATGTTGTTGTGGCTTGTTATCTCATGACATAGAACGTTAGATGTTACAAATAATCTCCCCCCCAAATCCCTCCTAATCAAATCAAATCCTAACCCCTCCTTAGAATCAAACTCTGCTATTGAAAAAGAAAACTCCCTAATCGAATACCCTGACCCTAATATCTGATCGCTAACCCTGCCATTTATCCCGTCCGAATTCCTCACAATTTGGAGGACGAGATCATCGCTCGTTTGATCCCAAGAAGCTGCATTGGTGATTCTCGCTTCAACATCAAGGTTGTTAACAGAGAGCAGCTTTGAATGACAAACGGGGCCGCGTTAGACCCTTTAGCTTTTTGAATACTAGTCCTTTGTTCTGTGCGTTGCACGGACATATTTAATTTTTTATTTACCAATATTTATGCTTTCTAATTTCAATAAGGAACAACGTTATTGAGTAATTATATAGACATTGTAGGAATTTTGATGACGCCGCTCCGCTTAAGTAAATAATTCCTTCAATGCGTTTTCTCTCACTAGAAAAATAATTCTATTCCATAAAGTGGCACACCGGATATATTACCCGTGCTTGGTATGCGTTGCAAAAACCTTCTTGTGGAGTGATTCATCATAGGTAGGCGGGGGCATTAGACCATATAGATTTAGCTACCTCGAAATTTCATTAGAAAATTCACGCTCCGTTTGATTTTACAATCACATTTTATAAATTTTAACTTTAACTTTAACTCTACTAACTGCACAATAAAAAACAACACAATTATTACTTTTTCATTTTTCTTTAATTTTTTAACCATTCAATTCAATTTTTAATATTAAATTCTCTTAACTATTAATTACTTTTTTCATTAATCAATAATACAATCATTACTTTTTCTTAACTATTCATTACTTTTTCACATTTTTTCTCATGATTTAACAACACAATCATTACAACTTAATTAAAATTAAAACTTAACTCTACTTAACTCTAAAACCAAACACACCATTAAAGTTTGTTGGGCTTGCTTATTGGTGAGGGCCTATTTATGCTAAAAGCTTCATCCTGGTGGAGTAATGTGTTAAGAATATGAGAGCTTTGAACACCACGTGTCAAGCATATGAGAATATTTGCATGCCACATGACAGAGCCTGACGAAGTATTCTTGCTATTATATATTATATACTGATTTGAAAGTTAAATTTGATTGAAATGATTTTTTATTGAAATAATTTTCCCGTTTAATCTTACATAATATTGCCACGTATATTTTTTTCGTATTAAAACTCCTACAATTCTACCAATTCGAAAGTTAAATTCGACTGAAATTATTTAATTTTTTTCCGTTTAATCTTATATGAATTTTAACGTACGGTGCAATTCTATCAATTTAATTAAGTTCGATTAAATTATTTTTTTCGTTTAATTGAGTTTGTATTTTTTTGCCATGTGTAAATTTCGTATTAAAATTAAAGCAATTGTTTTGGCCTTGTAATTAATCTATTGATACGTGAAAAAAATAATTTTCCACAACTATATATAATCTTTTTTGTGATATTTGTAATTTATTATTTTTTATAGAACAATCTTTTAGTAATTCATTTGTAATTTTAATATGTCGATGTATAAAGAGTTTAATTGCAATTTGTTAATATGCCAATGTGTCGAGAATATGAGAAGTATTTGATACCACGTAGTTGACACATGATGAAAGCTAACACGTAGCTGAACTTGGTGGAGCAATGTGTCAATGACATGCTTTTTTTTCAAGCAGTGGATCTTTCAAGAACCAAATATATGCGTTGTTTGTCATTTTGGGTGTTTCGTTCGGTTTACTTACAATTGGGTCGGAACAAAATGACTTGCACTTTGAAAGCGATATGGAAGCAATATGTTGACTGCAAATGACAATTTCATAAGATACCTCATTGTACATTGCGCCGCATCACTCTTGATACAAGAAATTCTTTGGCAATCGAAGAAATTATTGACACCGAAAATTTCTCGAGAAATTACCATTAATTATTCTTAATAGTAGAAATTTTATTAATCAATTTCTACCATATCGATCATTTAACATTTTCTCCTTAGACACACTCATAGCGTGGACTTGGAATATTTTGATAAAGCGAAATTGTTTCCGGAAATATTGGGTCGTACCCAATAACCGAATTTCTTTTCAAGCCCTCCTATACTTTATGTCGAATAAAAAGAAACAAAAAAACAATTTCGAAGGCCCAATAAGGCTTGATGGGCCATAGCAGGAAAGCCCAATAACATCGGGGATTTCGGAGTTCCGAGGTGTGCCCCTCGGTCAGGTCTGGAGATCTGCTGAGAGAGAGAGAGAGACTCAGAAGGGTTTATGCTTTGCTTCCTTCCTCTCCGGACCTGGGGACGATCACTCTGCAAGTGAAAGCTCACTCTTTTTTGTCTCTGCTTCCGCCATTGTTGAAGACCCCATGAGGCTCCTCCACTCCTTCGCAGGTAAGCCTTACCCCTCTTTACTCCATTCCCAATGCAGAAGCCATCGTCTGCTTCATGTTATCTTCTTTGTTCTGCGCCCGATTCCAGCGGGGCGGACCTCGTTGTTCCGAGCACTTGGGCGGCGCCACTTCTCCGTGGCCGCCGCAGGCCCCTCCGAGGAGCTTTCCCGGCGCAACTACGCCAACAACGTCTCCGAGTACAACACCGTCGTCAGCTCCATCACTAGCCAGCGCAGGTCTCGTCTCTCCATCCATCCATCCATCCTGTGCCTCTCTTTTTTTTTTTTTCCTCTGTACTCCTCCAGACAGTTTGAATTGTGTTTAGTTCTTATCGAGGGTGCGTGTGGTGCCATTTGATAGGTACTTCTTGCTGAGAGATGTGTATGATGACATGATGCTTGACGGGCTGCAACCGACGCGGGACGTGTTCCACTCGCTGGCTGTCGGGACGATGAGAGGTAGCCGCTTGCAGGATGCTTTCTTCTTCAGAGATCAGATGAAGTCCATGGGTTTGATTCCCGATGTATGTCCCTCGTTTTAGCATTATCTTTATTATCGAATGTGTGTAAAATGGTTTATATGACTGCATTGCTGGCCGATAAATATGGAAGAATGGAATGCCAAGCGACATAAATGTTCTTCATTTGGCGGCTTACAGGACTCCAGGATATCTTGATATTGATCTCGAGTATAATTTAGTAAATAAAATCGTTTTGGTGATGGAGCCAGATAGCATGGCCTACACAGACTAGTAACAGTAATAGATTAATTGCTAAGATTTTTTCTTTTACTTTTGGGCAAGGAGGGTCGAGCTAGGATACGTCTATCATTTCCCATGCTATTGGCAACATGATCGTCAAAATAATTGGTCCGCTTGAAATTTTAGGTATATACTCTAGCATGCAGGTTGCACCTCCGAGGTGATACCATTCACGAATCTTTATTTTACTAATAATCATATCTCAATTTCATTTATTTGAGATTGGGGTAACATTGGAGGCAGTCTTACTATAATTATCGAGCTTCGAGGTTCAACCTTCTACTTGACATGAATGATATTGGTTTACAAAGGCAATGCAATTCACCCTTTTAATTGTGTGGAAGGCGGGCCTTTGATTAAAGGCAAATGGTCCAAAATACAAAGTTCTATGTGAAGATCTCTTTGTTTCGTCAATCTTTTGGCCCTATCAAAACAATGACTCTATAGCTAATGTCCTCCATTAGTTTAATCCTCTTTGTGTTCCGCCCTGAAAAGCGCCCCTACCAATGCATGTTTAGAATCACCCAAGTATGTTGGATTAAGCTACTCGATTACTTATTCCTCTGTCTATTCATTTGTCCTAGGTGGCTCTCTACAACTTTTTGATCTCCACCTGTGGGAAATGTAAAAACTCAGACCAGGCAATTCGGGTACTTTTCCCATTAATTTGTGAGCATCTAAAGTAAGGTTGTTAAACTAGTTTGAGCTTCAACCATTGCAATTACTTTGGAGTGATTAGTAATATGTCTTTCATTGGATCAAAGATTTTTGAGGAAATGAAGAAATATGGAGTGAAGCCGAATGGACAAACATATGTATGTCTGCTTAATGCATGCGCAGTGGGAGGGCGGTCAGATCAAGTGTATGCTACTTCCTTTTATTTTCAGTATTCTGCTCTCTGGAAATTGTTCTTCCTTAGCTCCCAGCAATATATAGTTTTTTATTTTAGCTTGTTAACAACTATAAAGTCTGTGCTACTAATCAGCATTTTATACGTACAGTATGGGAATTGTTCGTGATATGACTGCCGATGGAGCCAGCTTAAACAAATTCTGCTATGCCGGACTCATTATAGATCAAAAGAATAAGACTCCCGTGACACAAGATACAGCAGCCAAGGTAATTACTGCTGTAGATGTTTTCTATTTCTGCCAAGTATTGCCTCTAAGTTTCTTTATGCATTCCTTTTTGTCAGATCATTGAGCTTGTTGAGCAGTCAAAGGGGTGGTCGCCTGAAGGGCTTACTAACACAGCTGAAAATTCCATGCTTGGTGTTTCTGAAGAAGAATTATACAACATGCCGACTGCTGAATATGTTTCCAGGCGTGGAGTGTTCTTTAACAGGCAACTGACAGTCTATCATGTTGCCTTCCATGCTTGTGCAGATCTTCGGAATGTACAGGTAGGTTTTGACTTCTGCAACTCGATTTGTGTTTATGGATTTCTGCGAGCTTGTCTCTCTCCTTGTGGCATGGGATTTTCTCTGTTTTCTTTGCTACACCCTATCTAACTTTTCTACAAATGAGTGATGGAACTTCCTATAGTAGAAGGGGATGGAAGCAAGATATGTCTACATTGAACATGTGTTCTTGTTATCCTGTTATGTTATCCATGCTATTTTAATTCAGGAAACTTGGGCCTTGATATAGGGGATCAAAGAAATCCTTCTAACTTATCCTTCTTCCAGTTGCATAGCTTCATCATTTGTCTTTTTACATATTTCTAGATATTATTATACCTATATAAAACGCACGTTGGAATAACAATATGTTTCTCCCACGCAAAAGATGAATTACTAAGTTTGCTTGTAACATAGTGGCATACTATCTTATGTTGATTTTGTATTATAATCTCATGGTAGGCAACTGAAACGCTTTTGGAGATGCTGAAGAATGATGGGAAAATTCCAGATATATTTATTGTGATGCAAGTTATGAGGTACGTAGTGCCAAGTTTACCATGAATATTTTTGTTACATTTCTGCATGTGGTCTGGCTTAATCATGATTGCCATACGTTAAGTTATTATACTCCTGGCTGGCTTTGGCATGCATACCATATACATTACTCATCTAATTTCAAGATTTTTGGATATGGATTTCTTCTTTTTTGGCTTTTTTGAATATATGGTTATTGCCTTTTGGTATAATTTGGCTCTGGCTTTATGATTCTGTTGCTCTTCTAATTCCCTCTAACATCCACTTTTTGCTCTTGTATGGTCTTGCGACTAAAATGTCTTTGCGGACTTCATGATATTATTATGTAGTCTTCATTAGATACCTGCCTTTGCCTGTGGACGCTTTGAGGACTTGAATCATCACATGTGCTAATGAATCTGTTAAGCTTTTTTACTTTTATTCTTTGCCGTGGCTCTTTGATAGGTTGTTTGCACTAGCATTCTCTGGTCTCCTGCAATTTCGTTTTGTGATGGGAGATACTCATCTTGGATATTAATGTATGTCATGCTGATCGTTTCATTACCGATGGTAAAAGTAAAGCAATTCTTCGTCTTGCCATGTAGGTGCTATCTACTTTCTGGTGACCTTGATAAAGGTCTTAAGACATTTGAAGAATATCTGGATTCAGGGAGACCCCCTACTATTGATCTCTTTGTGGTAAGTTTTAGAAAAAATATATAAAAGTCTCTTCCTGAACAATATTTTCTTATTTTGCTTTTCTATATAACCTTTTCCAATTAAGTTGGGTTGTATAATTGGATCCTACTGTGCTATGATTAAAATTTCTTTACAGAAGGTCCTCTCATAGTACATACTCCATAACTTGGAATGTTTTTGGTATAGACACTAGTAGAAGGAGCCATGGTCGGGTATACTCCCAGGGGAATGGAACTTGCTCAGGAGACATTGGTATGGTTATTGTTTGGACTTAATGTATTCATTTCCTGCCATGTCACTGTATCCGTTGTCTTTCATTTTATCTATAATAAACTGCTCTGCTTGTGATTGTGCAGAATAAGATGAACGCCAGGAACTTCTTCTTGAGCCCGAGAATGGGCAGTGACCTCCTCCTTGTTGCTTCCGGAGAAAAAGTCAGTAATTAAACTGCTGTGGTATTTTGAAATATCCTTTTTGTAGGTTCACACGAATTCAATTAAAATCTTGGATGAAACTTCCTTCTCTCTTACTTGCTCGGGAAAAAGGGAATTCTTTATTAATCCTTTTCTGTGTCTAAGGTTTGTTTAGTTTCACAAACAAATTTTAACTTTAATTTTTACTCTACTCCACTTATTTTCAATTCAACAACACAATCATTACTTTCTCTCAACTATTTATTACTTTTTTTCGCAATTTAACAATACAATCATTACTTTCTCTCAACTATTCATTACTTTTTTTCGCAATTTAACAATACAATCATTACTTTCTCTCAACTATTCATTACTTTTTTCAAAATTCAACAAAACAATCATTACTTTCTCTCAACTATTCATTACTTTTTCACACTTTTTCTCATAATTCAACAACACAATTATTACAATCCAATTAAAATCAAAACTCAACTCTACTTAATTCTAAAACAAACATAGCAAAAATCCATGCTCAGCTCTGAAATTGTTTTGTTTGAATGTACCTGACTAGTCTTTGATGATAATGGACAGACTGGTGGATTTACCACGGCCAACTTTATATGGGACATGATGCGAGCTCGCAAAATTACTCCTTCTCTCCCTGCTGTGGAAGCTTATTACAAGGGTTTAAAGGTGAGTTTTCCGTACTCTCAAGAACCCTCGAGCGCCTTTTTCTAATAATGGTGGTGCGAAGAGCACTGTGTATTTTGTGATTCCTTGATAATGGCATGTCTCGGGTTTTACCTGTTATAGGACCGAGAGATCCCTGAAGACGACCCACGCCTCTTCGCAGTTTCTAAGATTTATGATGACCTCCGGCTGAGATTCGGAGCAGGGCCCCGCCAGAGAAATTGATGTGAACGGTCTGTCCATTCCAAGCAGCACCATGAGCTGAGAGATTTTGTTTGGGCGTTCATCTTCTTCAGCACATCCCAAGGATGACCTGGGTTGGCTCGGTAATGACCTCTATTGGATAGCTTTTGAAGATTACTGTTCTTTAGGCCAAGAAAGTGAGCGTTCAAGTTATGTACTTTTCTCTAACCATTAATGGATAGAGCCCATTTGAGTTTTGAAGTTATCTGCTGAGAATAAGCTCCGCCGAGAATAATCTCTTGTATTCTATTTATGGTAGGACTAGAAAATAGATCATTTAGATAGGCTTTCATGCAATTTTTGTTCTATTAACGGACTCCGATTCTTCGCGTAATGTGGCATCATTTGCTGTTCTCATTTAATGATGTGATCTCTCACTATGTGCAGTCTTTTTTTTTCCCTGGCTTAGAACTCATTATGCGCAGTCTTATGGAGATGGAAACAGGCAATATCGAACGTGTGAGGTTGTAACCTCTTCAAGTTTTTTTCGGTAGATGAAGAAGCCGAAGCGTGGCGCCTTTTCAAGTTATCATTGTCAATTTACTCGAAACTCCTGATTCCTTACAAAAGTCTCACGACCTTGAAGACCTGGCTATGGGAAGTACAATTTATTCGTGGAAAGGGATCAATCGTTCCAGAAGCCGTGTGCCTAAACTTCCTTACGAGAAATCATCATTAAAAATTGTTTATGAAGAACATAATGAGAGCATGTATATTTCTACTGTTATAAAGGCCGAAGAAAGCTTTACATTTCACTTTCGACATTCTCGAAATGTCATACTATAAATAATTGAAATATCAATTTCAAAGAGTCATTGGATGGACACGATTGTATATCGTCCCAATAACTATCTCGTGTTCCTTCTCTCTCTCTTCTTCCCACTTTTTTCTCCCTTCCTCCTCAAATCCAACGTTCTGCGACCCCTTTTTTTGTCCCAAAAAAAACATATATAATAGTACGAGTGTTTCATAATTTAACTTTTTATTATGAAAAAGTTAGTGGAATATTAAAAAAAATATATGAAATAAATAGACGACGGCATTTCACATAATCCGTGCATAGCACAGGCGTTAGTATAGTTCCAGAAAACTATTTCGATTGATAAAATAAGCAAAACACGTTGAAGTGTCTGAGCCCAGGTTCGATAGCATTTGATATAACCCGTGCATAGTACAGGTGCACGGGCATTAGTCTAGTTCCACGAAACTATTTCGACTGATAAAATGAGCAAAAAAATGTTGAAGTGTCTGAGCCCGGGTTCGAACCGGGGACCTCTAGTGTGTGAGACTAGCGTGATAACCAACTACACCACCCAGACACTGCCATGTTTGATGGACGGACGATCTCAACTGTATCTTTTGTTTAACTCGCATCTGTCATCTATTTGCTGTCCTTAATCCTTACCTACAGGACTGGCACGGGGAAGGTCATAGTCGGCAATAGCATAGGTCGTCGCCACTTCCGGTACCCGATAACGCATGACGTCATAGTCGGCAATAGCATAGGTTGTCGCCACTTCCGGTACTCGATAACGCATGAAGTTGGAGTACAAGTGCAGTATTCCTCTCTCAAAGGTGCACCTGAATAGCACCTTGTGGGAATAGTCCTGCTCGTTGAAGAGTCGGAAGGTGATGTCTTCGTATAAGGGACCTGCATGGAACTTTATGATGCAAGGTTCCCTGCTATTGTCATATTCCAACACATTTTTAGTCATTGCAAACATTGATTTGCCCGTGTCTGCATGCACGCACCTACTATGAACAGAGTTTGCTCTGTTGTGGACTTCTCTTTGAAGAAATCTGCTTTATATGATTAAGATTGCAAAGATTTGCTACGTGGAGGACCCTTCTTTCTCCGTCTTTACAGGGGGACATTTATATATTTTGGGTTAATTACTTAAAAAAATACAAACCTTTTACATTTTCTTAAGGCTAGCACAAAACTGGACATAAAAATATACAAATTATCAATTTAATATCAATATTTATCACGTGCCAAATTTTTCGTTAATTTAAATGAAAATTACTGGCCGCCACCCCTGATCGAGGTAGCCGACGACCTCAGTAGTTACCGGTAACTCTACAGTGGCGGTGGTGGTCCCTGGTGAGGCCCTTACTTGCCGAATTTGAAAAAACAGAAAAAGTAAATCCGAGAAAGGAAGGAAGAGGAGTTGGGGGCAGAAGCCTCATCGACGGCCACCACCCCTCAATTGGGGTAAGGGGCGACATATGTAGTTAGAGGCAACCTCGATTGAGGGGCGGTGACCGCTGTTGAGGTCTCGCCGATCAAAAAAGATGATGTCATGCTAATATTGATATCAATTTGATAGTTTGTTTATTTTTAGGTCAAGAAAAAAAATTCGTGCTAAAATTGATGATATGTGTAAAGTTTATGTTTTTTTTAAGGTAATTAATCCTATATTCTATGACCCTTCTTTCTCCGTCTTTACGTGGGACCTTTATATAGTCTGCAGGAGGTTGAGATCGAGACGTTGGGGGCTCACTGCACTATGTTTTTAGTCTTGGCGTTTGCTGCCTTTTGTTTACTATTGTAGTTTGACTTAAGCTTGGAGGATCCCTCCAATGTTTCTTGATGGTGTAGTCTCGTTGAACATTCTATATCCTTTTCAAAGTAATGACAAAATTCTCTTTATTATTGAGGGAAAAAATCAAAATTTATATGCAAAAAAGTATATGTATTTTACAAAATCAGGAAATCTTAATAAAAAAAAAAGAATTCGATTATCATTTTATGATTTATTTAACTTTTGATAAGTACAATAGCACGAATGTCATACGATATAATAGCATGAATGTCATACGATATAAGACCATCAAGGGTTTGGACTGAGTGATAAGATATCCAGATTTTCAAAGAAAGGTTCTGGAGCTGGATCTTCGTCCTATAGCCTTTCTATACCCTTGTGAAGTTCAGGATCAGAAACTTGTCTCCTTACCCCCGGGGAATGACAAATAATTTTATTTTTCCTTTTTTTATATGATTTTAAGCTGAAAATTTAATTAAATAATAAAATTATACAAATAACTTTATTTATTTATTTATTTGAATAAGTATTGGTGTATTCATTAGCTCGAACATTCGACTTATAACTTTACCTATTTTCACAAAAAATGACTTTTATTAGAATTCCTGCAGCTATCGTTTGAATAAAACTAATATGATATCAGAGAAAAGCTATAATAACATTTGATGAACTCAACAAAAAACTTAGAAATATGGCTTGCAAATTTTTTGTGCAAAATTGAACCAATGTTCATTTTTTGAGCAAATTATAAGTTGCATCCACAGCATACAACCGTAATAGGTATTAACGTGATCTTACCTTGCCGTGTAATAGAATAAATTTGCAAGAAATGATTGAATTCAAACATGCGGCTTGTGTGCCACATTGACCTTTTTTTTTTTTCAGCGAAGAATGGGGCGCAATAGCCCAAAACAATTTTTTTTTTTTGCAGTGGATAGCCCAAAACAAAATTAACTAAGAGTAAAAGTGGGGTGTAAAAGCTTCTTCTACATCTCTTAACAACAAAAACTCTAAACACTTCGGAATTGAATCAAGAATATGTACACCTAAGAAAATCGAGATTGCCCTCCCCGCGAGCGAATTAGCGCATTGATCGCCTTCACAAAAAGTGTGCTCCACATGTACCACCCGTTTACGCGCAATGAGATCCTTGATGTCTCTCTAACTAGAGCCCAAAGCGGATGAGAATTTGAGACCTCCTCTAGAATGAGTCTTATAATAACTAGCTAGCTCCTATGATCCGATCAACTTTGAACACCCCCTAGACCAAACAAGATCCAAGCCAGAATACACTCTCCAAATTTCCACGACATCACAGGTTGTGAAACCAATATTATGGCAGATTAACCAATTCCCCGTCTGGATCACAGATCATGCCACCTGCACCAGCTAACCCCGGGTTTCCTCGTGCAGCGCCATCTAACATTTTTTCCACCATTATAAATTTCTTCTAGTATTTATCAGTTTTAATATTCGTTATATATTTGCAACTTTGTTCGATAGATTGAGGAGAAATGAGGAAACTCATATGCATGTTGATCACAAAAAGATCACGGCAATCTGTACCAGTCATGGATTCACATTTGAAATGCTAAGGCAGGTACCTATAGATTACAAGACAATCGAGCAATACAAAAGTTCTTCGAGCATGTATCAAATCAATCGATCATGAGGTACTTCTCTTATCATATTCTATTTTTATATTCATTATTCTATCTTCTTCAATAAATTGAGAAATTAAGGGAACCCATAAAACAACTGATAATTATGTTCATATCCATGCACTCCCATTGAAAATGAAATGCTATCGTTTATAATTAGGTAGATACATATAGATAGATGCTTCGTTAGCTCTTCTAACTTTGTCCCACATAAAACATAATGTGTCCTTCGTCTAAAAGGGAGAAGGAGGTGTTTCCGGGGTAGATTTTACGGTAGCATCGACTTCATCAGAATGTTCCAAGATACGCACGAGATTGTGCCTCAAAACAGAAACTCCATCAATTCTACGCCCCATCTCCAATTGAGGTTGTGCCAGGTTCTGTATGGGGTTTGCACCAGAAGGGACGGACCACTTCATATGATATTCTATCCCGGATCCAGGAGGTGGTCTTGGGGGATTTTGAACCGGGTTCAAACCTAATGGAGCACATCGAGTTTGACACGGGATGTCGGCAACAATGCAAGAGAGCAAGAGAAGCAGATTGAGTTCTATAGGCAGATAGTGATTTGATGTCGCCATTGTTGCAAGCATAGGAATATTATAAGCCCTAAGTCGATGTCGATCCCTAGGAAATGGCTCTTGTGGTTTATCATGTACTTCTACACATATCCATGCCAAAGAGTCGACTATAGGATTTGTTTAAGGACCATAAGGGCATTTAATTGGAAATCATGTCTTCTCACGTTACAGATATCAGTTTAATTAATATTATATAAAGCTAGACAGGCTGTGGGCAATTGCTATTAATTTCTCTTTTTCATTTTTTCCCCTTACTTTCTAGATAATTTTTCAAAATTTTGAAATGGCTGCATTGGGTATTATCTTGTGCGATCTCTTCCGTAAGAACAAAAGAGAAGATATATTATATGTTTGGCGCTTTGGGTAATTATCCCAGTTCCATAAATAAACAAAATTAGATAACCATGGATTTCTATATTGAAACCGACGTTCTCAACTGAGAAGAGTTAAGTTGATGAGTACCGAACAGGCTAGAATCCTATTCTAGTACATCATGTTATTTAATACAAATCATCATATTGATTTGTCGATACATGCCAATTAATGTGCAATGTGCTTCCCAGAGCTGAGTCTATGCATAGGCGTGCATACATGATCTTTTTTATTTCTTATTTGATCCATCATATTATCTGCTGTTCAATTTGATCTTACTATATCACATTCACAAATTATCCGTACTACATATATATACTTCAATATATATATATATATATACATATATATATTTCTATGATATATGGCCGCTTAAAATAAATGTGAGAACTCGTATATTTCATTTTACAAGAATAATGATATTAGAATTAAAATAATGGAAAAAATTAAAATTAAGTATCCGCTAACATCTCCTATTTCCCTTCATTTTTATCACTAAATAATGATCATAAGGTTGATATATGATCGTCTTCTTGTATGGAACTGCGACGCTTCGACAACATTGAGCAGCGTAAGAACAGGTTTTGGCCCGCCTCAGGGGTGTCCAACGAGCGACTGAGGACTGCCCTAATATATATATATATATGGGTATAATTTGGAGACCTCCTCTCTTGTGAGCTTGACGGTATTCTTATGCAGAAATAGGGTAGGAAGTCTAGAAATCAATGGGTTCAATCAGAGGAACTGCTTGAACACAGAGTCTAGAAATCCACTTCCATGCTTTCTCAATCTTAAAACGGCCAAATCTACTCGAATGATGTTGAAAAGCGAAAGCAGTTCTCAAAATACTACTCTGTGACACAGAGTTCTTCCACTCGAGTAGTATTTTGAGAACTGCTTTCGCTTTTCAACATCATTCGAGTAGATTTGGCCGTTTTAAGATTGAGAAAGCATGGAAGTGGATTAAGCGGAAGCGCCCTCCTCCGGGTTAGGTGAAGTTTAACATCGACTGGGCTTCGAAAGGGAATCCTGGATGCACGTACGGGGGCTGGAAATGTCATCAAGGATGAGGACGGTCGTTAGCTATTGGGTTTTTACCCGTAACATTGGTTAGGCAACTGCAGCAGTCGCCAAGCTTTGTGGCCTTTCGATCATGCTGCAGTGTGCTTGCCTTTTTGGGCTTTCGGAGCATCATCACGGAGCTTTTACCAGAGCTGCTTCGCCATCGGGCCCGAGCGCTGGTGCTCCTCATGTGTTGCCACTAGTGACAATATTCACTCTCTTGAAGCATGACTTGCTTATCAAGGTGCGCTACATTTACCGAGAAGGCAACGCGTGTAAGTACTGGATGGCTCAGAGGTCATTACAACTTCCTCTCGGAATTCAATTTTACCGATCCCCACCAATGGGCATTAGCGCATTTCTCATGGGCTATTCTATTCTGGCCCTCCATGCCCTGTCATTGCATTTCCTAAATTTTGTTCCCTCAATGTACTTTCTAGGCTTCGACTTGCATTCACAGCTCCACCACCTCCGCCATTGATGCCTGAGGTACGGATTGGCGCCGGCAAAACTAAAATGAACTCGAAAAGCAAGGTGCATGGATGAAAATCAACAAACCAAACATTCATAAAGGGAGTAAAATGAACGAAATGGAAAAGTCTTAAGGATCAGCTGGGGCATTTTCCCTTGCAGAAAGTTTACCAAAATTGTGCTCTGATATGTACACATACAATCAAAATGACAGTCTATGTAGATTCTTTGGCCATTTTATTTCATAGCCAAATTTTACGCTCATGCCAAAACGCTACAATGACTGTACACTGGCAACTCCTTACCTGTTCCGAAGTGTATTTGCAGCAGTGCGTATTCCCTGCCGTAACATTTGGGCACACCCTCAAAACTTGCTATCTTTCCCTTCATAATTTTTCTGAGTCTCCCTGCTATGAGAAAGCGGCCCAATATTTTTTCAAAATACTACTCATATAACAGCCGAGAGAATACAAGTTTCGTCATTGTCTAATATGTCTAACGCAGCGAGAGAGAAGGCTGCCTAATATCTTCTCGAAATACATCGCCTCATGTGAAAGTTGCAAAATGCAAGTTTCATCATCGTCTAGTATGTCCACAGCTGCGAGACCATAATGAGGTTATACCAGTTGAACCAAGCTTGTCTGAATTTTTGAGTGCTTCGACATAGCAATACAACCTCCAGAGAGTTATATTATCCTGCCAATTAACCCAATCATGTAAAATAAATGAATGAAGGAGCTAATTCTGGTCACATAGGTTAATTATATTTTTTGTAGATCTAAAATTTACCGCTTTATCCAAGTCCTCAAATATTTTATCATGAGATTCAGTGTCTGATCCTTTTCTATGTCCGACAATCTCTAATGCTCGTCCGAGATAGTCTTCTGGCAGCTTCACAACCCGTTTTCTAAGTCGTTCCTTCTCTGATGACGTCATCAATCTGAATCATGAAAATAACCGGAAAAGAGTTTTGGTAAGAGGCAAATAGCTGATTGTGATTATATACAAACCTGATGTTCAAATCCGATAGAGATACAATGGGAAGGGAGATTTTATTTTTCATTTTTATTTGGACTTCACCAGAACCCCTGGTATTTCCGAACTCCTTAGGAATAAGAGAGAGCCTATCATAGCCAAAGCAAGAAGTTTCCCTTGTAATCTAGTAGTAGGACCTACTGTGGTCTCGATATCGCATGATCATAATGGATAAGACCAAATGCTGTCAGCAGTATTTATTTAGAATTATCACAGCAATCTTCTCTGGTAAAAGCAACAAATGATAATACCTGCACTTGGACATGACAGCATCAAGCAGTTCTTCTAATCTCTGTCTCCTGTTCTCCAACTATCAACAGTCACCGAAAAAATAAGAAGTTAGATTCTCCATAAATATTCCAGAAGAGAAGTCATCTTCCAACCAAATAAATGGCAACACTTCTAATTCTCATTATATGAGGAGAGCAAGTTGCAGAGGATTACCATGGCAGACAGGTCATCATAATGCTTTTTCAGTAGAGGCTCAACCTTTGAGCTTTGATTCTTCAGCAAAAATTCCATATAATCATCCCCCTAAAAGAACAAGTATTAAGATATGGAAGCCTTCAATCAAGTTGCCTATTGCATTTCACAAATCTGAGAGGATAGGACATTTCTCAGTTCAATGAGACCAGAATTCTCCTTCAAATTGACAAAAAGTTTCCAAGAATCAATTTTCACTGGAAAGCCGACGTTCAGTCCTTAAACTGTTTAAGGAATTCCTCTCTTCTGGAAATTCCTTCCGCAGCTGTGCAAAGATGATGCATGTACACCATAAGTTTAAAGCAAAGCTATCTCTGATAATTTTCTACGACAATGAGCTTCACAGTCACAAGGTAAGCCAAACAAGAAACATTTCTTTTTCACCCTTTCCCCCTCGAATCTAATCCCACAAGTAGTTGACAGATAGAAAACATGTAACCAGACATGAACAACCTCAAAACTGGAGAGCGACTAGATAGCTATGGCGTATATGCTGGTCCAGTGTCATATGATGAAAACTCTGTAAAACCAAGTCCTACAACAATTCATACAGCAAAAAGCAGGGAAACAAAACGAAGGAAAACAAACCTTTGAATTGGGCTCATCTCTGACAGGACTTTCATGAGGTGAGCTACTTGCTGGTGAAGCAGGAGAAGACGTTCTAAGCTTTTTGGGGATGAATTCAACTATGTCGCTATCAGATGTGGTGTCTGAACAGGTTTCTAGCTGTTTCAGCTGCAGTTGCCAGCAACGCATTTTCATAACTGGTTCAAGCATCTGAAACAGAAGGCATCCTTACAAATCACCCTCTTATCCTCAGAATTTCTGATCTACTATAGGAAATTCAACTTACAACTACACATATGTTTTTAGCATTGAGCGAGAGAAGTCGTATGAATTATCCGTTCGAAAAAGCGAGCAAACAAAAGAGAAAAGTTGTATAAAATTTTGTGTGTAATCTCCTCTCATTTCACATCTTCTTTCTCTTCTAACTTCCAAATGTTGACAACATTTAAGGCCAATAGTTGCCTAAATGTTGTCAGAATCACATCAGCCATGAAACTGTGACCCATATTAAGGCCAAACTCCAACACTAAGGTTCTTCTTTATAAGGTTCTTTATACTTTCTTCCTGATGAACAATTCAATATCAACAAGGACAAAGAAGAAAGCCTACCTCATCAACCTCAGGAGTAAGGACAAACACAGCTTGCCTAAGCAACAACCTCAACCTTTCTCTTTTTGCATCCGAAAGCCTCGCAGCGATTGCATCAGTAAATAACTCGGTACAACTACTATCTTTCCCGTCACCGCCATCATCTTTGGCCAATAATTCTGCTACCGCACGAGAATAGTAGCTGAACATATCCACACCCACTCCACTGCAATCTGGAGGATCAACTGAACCCATCGAAGCTTCTGACGCGACAAATAGAGATGGTTTCAGTTTACATGACAACAAGTTTAACAGGCAGAAACGTATGCCAAGTTTCAGTATATATCTTATCGACAAACAAAACTCAAGCTCATGCGAAATAGACAAAACAGTCTCGAAACCCCATACACCTATTCTAATCAATAAATCGCATAGCCATAGTACTCCATGTCAATGAACTGTAAAAGTTGGTAGAGACCAACTCAGATGGGAACAACCACAAAAGAAACCATTTCAATGAAGCAAAACCGATATCGAAATTCACTATCAACACGACAGGATAATCCAAACTCAAAACGACAAGAAATTACAGAGGAAACTGGATATGGCATCAACCCGAAACCGACACTTTTTTTTCACTTGTTGTCGTATGCTGTAAGAGTCCGCAGACATGCTGAGTTCCGGGCAAGTAAAACAACCGAAAATGGGAGAATTTAATGACTGGCATGAGCATCGCTGAATCAAATAAAATTCCATGACCGCTCGAGAAGTGAATACAACGATAAAACGAAGACAACGGAGGGAAATGAATCCGTTTAAACGGCAGCATACGGGAGGAAAAGGTGGCAACGACGCCGCACCTACCTTCTGGAGATCGAGTTCGCGAAGGCGATCAGGCACTGAAGGAGAGACCGAGGCAGGTTCGCCGATGGAGCGGGACGGAACTTTCTTCGTCAGATCCTCCGAGTTAGGGATTTCGATTTTTTCTTCTTCTTCCGGAACGGTGAAGAAGGCAACGAGCTTCAAAAATGATCTCCCTCCCCTCCTCTCGCTCTCTCTCACAGAGGCATTCGCTATGTCGGTGCTATGGGCCTTTGGGCCTTGCTCGGTAGCACGGGATAAGCCCGGTACGTGCTCGGCACGAGATTACTGTGCTCGGGTTGACCACTATCGTCCCGTATGCTCTTCTTCGGCCTGCTAAAAATTATGTTTCAAGCAAACCCACAGCACAACGACGCTAGCCCTCGTCTCAAATTAGTTAAATCGGAAGGGGAATAAAAAATAATTTTATTGTGGAAAAATCTCATTCTTATCCCTAAATCACGGAGCGATGACTCCCACAATTTTTATCGACAAAATTGCATTTAATTACTGCAAAAAGTTCAACGGATTATGTTCCTTTCCGTCGTAGAACAACACTGAATGAAGAGAGAAATCACTTGGAAATCTGGTTTCGATCAGATCAAGGGAGCTATATCGATCAAGGTGGAAAAGTATGGAACGTGTGACTACGTTATGGATCGATGTTAGTAAGTACCGGGAACATGTGACCTACGGATCGATGGGAAAACAGGGACGGGTGAGATTTTGTACATTTTTTTCGCTGCAATCGAGTCAATGAATGGACAGAAACGTAATGATTGGTTTTCGGCTTTCGGTGGCATTGCACCTTAGCTCCAAGAATCCTAAGGACTTTGTTTCGGCTTTTGGTGGCATTGCACCTTAGCTCCAAGAATCCTAGGGACTTTGTTTTCTAAGACAGGACAGAAGAAAACAACAATCCCCGACAGTCCTGGATTCAAGGAATATTTTCAAATCAACACTCCCGAACCAAGCCTCTCGCAAGACTCTGAAGTTGGGGATTCACCAAATAAACTTGACAGATCCGAACCAAGATCAAAGAAACTAATAGTCATCTCTTTATTGTGCGTCCTATACCCGATTTCCATTATATCTCCTCTTGCTGCTGATATAACAAAACATCTGAGAAAGCTTCCTCAACATTGACGTGGAAACAAATACATACATATAGCAACTTTTGAATCCTTACCTTCCCATCTAGTTTTACATGTCATCTACCTCTTGAAGCTCTTTTCTATGGCTTCCTGCAGTAGATTTGCTTTGTTTCCAACTCACTTTAGATTTCGAAATAGGACAACTATAACCCTCATTAAAGGGGTTGGAACTGGTCGTCCTCTTGCTCTACCAAGAGAAGACGGGCTTGTGCTCGCTGTACTCGACGATTGCCGAAGGAGGAAGATGGCCTGTGGAGATCTCGTGCACGGTCGCGAAGAGTGGGAAGAGCTCGAGCCAGCCCCTGTGCCTCAGGACCTCGTAAACCTCTTTTGCTGTCGAGACACCCTTCGAGGAAATCGCAGAGAGGATAAGGACATTTACCTCATTTTAGCTAACTGTAGAGTTTAAGATGGACGGTTCCCTATTTTCTGAAACAAAAAAAAAAAAAATGGAAAACGAAGGCTACGGAAGGCGTTTTCATTGTCTTACCTGTAGCTTTTGTCCCTGCAGCATCTCTGCTTCAAGATCATCGAATGACCTGAACATGAACAAAAGAGCATTGAGATTTTACTTCAAAACGGGCTTAAATTTAATAAACAAAAGGGAAGCACGACCTTTGTCCGCCATTCTTCGCAAAAGCCTCTGCAACTTTTCTATTTCTTCCCCCCACTGCCAAACACAAAGCAATTATAAATTACAATATGGAACACACTATCTATGCACATATTGAAAGAGGATTTCTATGCTTCCTTACAACAAGTCGTGATGAGGTCAGCTACACCACAGCTTTCGAAGAAGGTGCTGTCCTTAACAGATGGGAACAAAAGCTTGGAGAACGCCTTCATCTCTCTTAGCCCAATCCTCATAATTGCGGCCTAAGTACATCCGAGAAAGCAGTGATAAGGGAAATGACAGTATAGCTTCATCCAATGTCTCCCAAGAACGTCAGTATAAGAATAGAAGTTTCACTCGGACTTTGGACTTACTTTTGTGTTGTTTCCCATCTCCAATCCATCCACGAAACCTGAAATATCAATTGTCTACTTAGTCAACACCCCTTGGTGTTTTGCAGTTAATAAATGCGAGAAAGAATGTCCTACAGCTTTAATCCAACAGTATCTTTGCAATTTTTGTTTTTTAAGTGATCATTTCTTGCTAAGTAAATGAAGATCTGTCTTATATTGGATGTGGGGTTGTTCATATTGAATTCTTTTCACCTAGTACAGTAAGAAGGTAAGTATTTTATATAGAGTACCAGCTGCAATGGCCACGACATTCTTCAGTGTTCCACAAAGTTCTACTCCTTCAACATCTTCAACCTATTTTTGTGTGTTAGACCAATAAATTAAGACAAAACATTAAGTTGGGATACGAAGCCTTTGCAACATTAATTTTATTGCAGAACAAGAAGTTTATTGACACTCACAGCTGAGACCATGAAATACGGAGTGCTAAAGAGCTGAACCCACTTCTCTGCCGTCTCTCTCTTCTCTCTGTACCCTACTGTCGCCTCACTGAATTTCTCCACAGCAATCTGCCAAAGAAATTGTCCCTCATCAAAATGCCAATAAGAAGACGACTCAAAATCGCCCTAAAGGTATACCACGATTAGCTCAAACAGCATACCTCATTTGCGATGTTTGCTCCCATTAGGACGCAGCAGTTGATCCCAAGAAGATCTGAGATGAGGCTCGAGATCATGCAAGGCCCCTCCATTTTGACCTCCATGCCCTTAATAAGGGAGATGGCCTCTGCTCCTTCCTTTATCTTCCCTACGAGTCTCTTGCAGATGCCCTCCATGAACTGATGTGGGGTAACAAAGACGAGCATGTTTGCATCCTTAACTGCATAGTTTCATTCACAAATATAAGCACAAGGACATTCCTGACAACACAAAATTGTTCCGATCTAATTCTATTTCTTCTTTCTGCACAAAATAACAGAAGTTGTCTAACTTCACATCCAGATGGAATATAGCAGCAATATGTTTCCACAGATTTTCTCCAGCACCAAACAATGCTTCCGAGGAAAGAGCTAATGAATCATGAAAGACCTGGCAAACATCGTCTATACTAAGTTAAACAATTCAATCAGGCTATTGACAGAACGAGTACCTGCATTATCAAGCTCTGGGTCTGCAACAACATTTTTACCAAGCTTAATTCCGGGGAGATATTTAACATTTTCCTGCAAAAATAACACACTCAGACCTTAATGAAGAAAAATACTAGCAAACCACAGTACAATCACAAGTGAACATGTTAAACGCCTCACATTGGTTCGGTTGATGACATCAGTGAGTTTCTCGCCACTCGGTAGTACCTCCTCAAACACCCACATCCTCACTTCATCTAAATTTGTTGATTTTTAAAGGTAACGGGAAGGAAAAATACCAAATTAGATAATGGCCTTCTTCAATTGAGAAAAAGACAAAATATAAAACTGTTGTTCCTGCTTCATCATTACAAATCACAATCAATTCAATAGCAAACAGAACAGGATTCATGATCGAGGCTAACATCTAAAATATAAAATCAATGTCACCAAAATTCAAATTCTAATACAAAGACAGAAACTCCTTTCCTGTGAAGTCTTGTCTTCACTATAACCTTTTGACAACAAATTTTCATTGCAACTCGATTAAAAACATGCCTCATCAGCTCATGCTCCACCCCGCAAAGAGTCAACCAAAGACCAAAATCAACGCCAGTTACGTGAATTTCAGCTCAACCGAAATCATAGTCCCACAAGTTTGGAACTGCTTTCTGATTAACCGATGCTTCATTCAATGATTGACAAAGAACAAAAGGGGGCAAAAACACGTCTTTAGTTAACAATCTTCCAGAAAAAGACAAAATCAGGAAGACCCACATGATATATGGTTGCCTCTTGTTTTACCAATTCAATCATGATTTGGAATCAAACGTTAAGACATATCCTGAAAAGAATCTCACGGGACCAAAGACACACACACTGTCTCAATAGGATCAAAATTCTGCTTCCATACCCCTCCTCTACATGCAAGCAGAGAGCTCAAATCTGCACGTATTAGAGCTTTGCATTGATCGATTAACATGCAAAATATGTTCGTCCAAGAAAAGGGCAGAGAAAGAAAACTGCTTTTAAGGAGGAGAAATGGTGGTAACGAACCGTGGAAAGATGGGAGCTTGAGGGTGTTGGAGGCGATGAGCTTGGCGGCGACGCTGCCCCAGTTGCCGCTGCCAACGACGGTGACCCTCGATTTGGGGCCGTCATTGACGGCGAGTGACGGGTTCCCCGCGCCGCCCTGCAGCTCCAATGGAGCATCTTGCTGGGGTTCAAAGGCCGGTGCCATTGCAGAGGCTCACAGAGCGGGGAGAGGGAGCGACGAAGGGAGGAGAGGAGATAGAGGGGGTGATGGCGGGGGGTGCGAGTGGACCAGAGGAAGAAGCGGGAGAAATATAAGGGAAGGACAGAGAGAGAATAAGAAGGGGAGAAGGCATTGCGGGGGAAGAAGGCGGAGAAGACATCAACACGTCTCCGTGACAAACTATGTGTATGCTGTTGAATCTGGCGATCTCCTCTATGCCTCTCTCCGTCTCTCTCCTCCTCTGTTTCCCTTCTTTGGTTAATGGCAGAGAGAGAGAGAGAGAGAGGGAGAGTGATGCGATGGGGATTTTGTCGATTTTGGAATTTTGGCATATGATTCAAAGGGGTACTTACACCCAACGGTTGATTTGGTCCATTTCAGGGGCGGGACTTCAACTTCCTACCAACTAACTGGTTCGGTTCTCATGTGGATCCTCCTCCTCCTCCTTTCGCTTAGTCGGGTGACTGGGGATGAACGATTCGGTCAGGGGAATAACCAATGGTCGATCCTCTTGTGTTGGTTGCTATGTGAGCTCCGCTTAAAGGCAAGGCAAAGGAAGTCATAGCAGGGTTGAAAGCCTTACTCCACTCTCCAATACTTTAAGTCAGAGCAGAACTCAAAAACGATTAAATTTAATTGTGATTTGCTCTTAATGGATTAGTTTTGGATTCAAACCGTGCCTCTATGGACAACGGTTATCAAATCTAGAAACGCGTAAAGTAGCAAGATTCAAAAGAATTAACAGTTGTGATTGATTCATTTATTTTGACCGAATGATAGCGGATGGGTGCTCAAAGGAGCACATAATTTTGTGGAACTTTGTAGGGGGTGCATGGTTTGGTTCGGTTTGTTGAACAGAACTAAACCAAAAATGCGGGTCAGTTCAGTCTAGGGGTACTCGGCCTAACTGTAAACGTTAGAATATATTATCTATTACTACTTATATTGGAAAAGAAGTAAGTGGTGTAACATTCACTTTCCTACACTATATAGTAGCATGTTAGCTCAACGAAATGGTCGGTTCGTACTGTGATGTAACCATTAACACTTTGAGCTAGTTCTGTGAAATACTTGTGAGCATAAGCCTTCTAGTGTTGTACTAAGCTTGCTTTCGATGTATCGGTGAAGGATGCAGTATTAGATCCTAACATGAAAGGTGTGGAACTAAGTGACAAAGTGCTATTAAGATAATTTCAACGTATCATAACATAACATGTTTGATACGAGCGAATGGAATGGAAGTAAAATGTAAAGACATTTCAAAAAAAAAAAATCCTCCATTTTATAGAGGTATTTTGCATCTCTTTAGACCATAACTATTGGAATGGCAGCATGCATGGAGAAAGATGAGGATGTGAATGACGATATTCTCTAATGTTTGCTCATGTCTGTTCTTGAACTTGTAATGTTACTAAACAAGTGCCTCAAACACATGCTGATTGGAGAACGATCATTTATGCTGGTAACATTCGCAGCGATACAAAAACCGAATAAGTTTTTATAAAAGTGTACGATATGGATTCAGTGGCATGATAAAAGTGAATTACTTTCCCAATTAATGTACGATATAGACTTGATCATTCAATTGGCACGCAAGAATTCATTAAAGTTTGGTGGCTAGTTTAACGACCATATATGATCAAAGGCGGTGAAAAGGTTATGTTGTCAATCCTCGCATGTGTTTTGATTTAAAAACTAGAAACATGACATGCGCAAAATTAAGGCCATGTTTGGTTTGTGGGTATTATTAATCACAATTCTAACTTTAACTCTACCCACTACAAAATAAAATAACTCATACAAAATCAAAGAGTAGACCTCATTTATACCACTTTTTTTCACAACAAAATAACATAACTCATACAAAATCAAAGGGTGGCCCCATTTATACAACTCTTTTTCAAAATCAAAATCTGATTTTAAAATCCTACTATGAAATCAAACGCAACATTAGAGTTCGGGTCAAACAAGCAACTTCTAAGGGCATTGCTCTAAACTTCACATGTTTTGTGGGATACGATTGATCGAAATATAAAGTTTGCAATAACATCTATCATGGTGCTTCAATAGCCTTTTCCGATGACAATGCAATTTCAATGGCTATCAAGGGGTCTTGCCTATTGGATCATGAGATGGACACATGGCTTTTTAACCAGAACTCGGTATTTCGCATCAAAATTCATCTCCAATCCCGTTAAGGTGTATATATAATTACTGAAATACCCCCATGGATTTGTTAAATTTACCAAAAGAACTTTTAATTAGGGTTCACTGTTAACCGCCTTTTTCTCGTCTTGTACCTCTTCTCAGCCTTACTGCTATTTTGCCTCCAATCAATCACCGATGATCCGCCATATTCAAGCAGAGAGCATTGACAACATTGATATGATGTCATTTATGGTTTTACCGATTGCTCTAGGCCTTTATTCATGGGATCGTGTCACTTAGTGAAATGAAATTTTCTTTTAGAACTTATATTAAACTAGTTGATACCCGCGAGTTGCACGAAAAATTTGTCAACTTTTGTATGACCAAGCTAATATTTAACTCATATGATGTACAAATGAATATAGATATAAAGAAAATATATGATAAAAAGATAAGTGGGCATAATAAATACTTAAAACTGTAAAATAAGTATATATTATGATAACAAATACATAATTTAGTCATATGAACATGAATAAGGAATGTATAGAAAGTCAATAGTACTATAATATGATCCCAATATGATTGGCCTGTGATAAATTTTTTTTTTCTTGAAACATGCATCCACGCAACAAAAGATGGGATGTTACCGCACTATACCCGACTTCTCCCTCTGTTTGAATGTATATATGTATGCAACTTGATATCTAATTAACTAATTTTCTACACATATCCGAACCGGTTTAATTCCATCTCGTGTTTACGGCTTGTTACCTTGTCGTGTCAGAAATTTTTAGTTGCGACTAAAAGTAGAAGGGATGTTAAAACGGTCATATCCCTTAACCGGTCAATTTCTACACGCTACCCAATTTTAGCATAAATGAGCCTAACAATGGACTTCACGAGGCCCTTTAGATCTTCTGCATACGTGGTCATATATAGACCAAGTTTTATCGTTTTCGATTTTCGCCGGAAAAGTACCGTATGTGTTGATAATGATGAGAAGTTACCGCAATAAGGAGGGCCTAGTTAGCCCATCCACGATTTCATTCATATCGTGGCCGCGCGGATTGCCATTGCCAGCTAAGGGGGCAAATTTTCTTTCCCTATCATGTCCCAATTCACATTTGAAGTGAACCTTTAATTACTCTACGGTCAAATTCTGAATAATTTTATTTGTCAACCGTGTGATATAATTAAACGAGAAAAACTTACTAAAAATCTTCCTCGTGGACTCAGCTATGGCAATATATTTTAGAGTATTGGTGATGGTGGTCCAATAAAATTTCTTTTTTTTTTTCAATCATAATGTAGAAGAATATATCTAAGAAAATTAGAAGAATTCAATCTCAGTTTTAGGGGTACTTGGGAAGGTGCTTATGGGAGCCGTATGAGATATCCATCGGGATATCACAATCTACACATAATATTGATTGCCAATAACATATAGATTTATGAATATGTCGTGAAAGATAATATAATATCCCATGAAATACAACTAAAATACATGTATCGACCCAGAATTGAAAAGGGAAGAACATGTAACAATATATGAATTTCAATTCAAACATGGGTTAAGATCATCTTATCGGGCAATGGAGATACCCAGGCATTCCATTAGATATTATGCAGCTCGGATACGTAATTACAAATGTCTGGAGAAGCTCCATTAGTATCGGCTGTTATTGAGCCAACCGAGATTCAATGGTGGAAACAAGAATAAGAATGCTTTCAAAGCAGAAGGAAATCAGAGGGCCAGCCTGCAATCATTACTGGTAATGGGGACCTTTGTTAATTTTATAGGTTTTATCATATGGATAGAATTACTTGCAGAGGAAACTGATTTCATCCTATATTCATTGAAAGATCACAGAGTTGCTATAATTTTCGAAATCGAATCAAGGGTATCGAAACAAGCATATAATTTCCATGTGGGGATAATAAAGCTTTTCATTTTTCCTTTCCCCCCATATACAGGCATGTAAATTACAAGATCAGTACATCAAATCCGCAATCTGTAAAGCCCTGTTAACATGACCAGAGAAGTGAAAGGGGTTTCCCCTTTTGGCATTCCTTAAGACATTCTGATGCCAACTCCTGCAGTTGCTTCTCGATTTCTTCAATCGGCAATGAGGCATCTATAATCTGCGATTCAATTAACATCAAGAAGGGAAAACGTCTATTGTATCAGCTGATATTATTGGAGAAAGCTCGAGGTTGATGAGCACTGTTATTATTTTTTGGGGTTGGAGGTAGAATGAGCAACCAAAGTATACCTTCCAAGAGGAATCACGCAAGACCTCGTAGTATTCGGCTACTTTCTTCTGAAACTCGAGTTGCTCATACCTCTCGCCTCCATAGCCCCCTCTCTCTGCAGCTTTCTGAGAATGAATGTTTGTTTTCCCATGACTACTCAGTTCCTTCATTATGCATTTTGAGGCAAAAATTTATGATAATATATTGCTGGAGTCCCGTCGAAGGGACGAATCATAAAGAACTTGCCTCGGGTGGAATGTCGAGGTAAAGAACAAGATCTGGTGCCAATAGTCCAATCTCAGGTGCCTGGAAGAATCATCATAATATAATCATAAGGGTCGTAAATGGGGATCAGAGAATGCTTAAGTAAAAGAAAACAGTTTCTAGCTCCTATTTACCTTACACCATTCAATATTGAGTCCTTTAGCGGAAGAGAAAGCAACACCTGAGTACGAATATCGATCAACAACAAGGGTGGTCCCAGCTTTCAACTTTGCTTCCATCTGTGATCTGCAAATGTAGTAAAATAGAACAAGCAACAATGGAATGTGGTGAAACGAAAGCTACACATGAAAATTATCACGGGGAAAGGGAGAAAATAGCTAAGTCCGAGAAATTTATCTCAGTAGCAAAATTTCTGTAGGAAACTTAGAGGTTACAGATAAGCATGGAATGGAATTGTTAAGTTAATTACGGTTCTCGCAAAGCAGTATAACCATCATGGAAAGTTTTAAAATAAACGTGGCGCTTATCTACCGTAATTCTTCTTTTTTTTGTGAACAGTAAATTTATAATGTATTTGGCAGAAAACAAGGTGAAATCAACATCGGACTTCGCCATCAAAATTCAGCTGCCAACATATCAATCTAGGTGGGCCTACTGCCATCCACACATGAATGTAACGATTACTTAAAAAGTGTGAATGGCTAACTTGCCACCAGAAAACAAAGAAACTAGCGATTAACATAACATGTGAAAGCACAAACTGATGATGCAGTGTTCAAAATTTGCTCTTCGTTCATAAAGACTACCTATCTGGATCTGAAAAATCGAACAACGAAACACAACTTAAGGGGGGGAAGAAAAGATCCGCTTGTCTAACGATCAATGTTAACTACGCTAAGGCTACAAAAAGGGCACAAATAATATCAAACTCAAAACTGTAACTCAAATAGGAAAACAATAAATTCTATAGAAAATTAAAAACAATGCATGAGGGATACGTGAGACCCACCTCTTCTCCCAACGATTCGCGCTGAACAGGAGATGCACTGTCCGATCATCCAACTCTGACTTGTTAGCCAGGTACGAGGATATCATTTGTCCGACACTCGTAGTTCTGTCGGGGAACCTCCATGGCTCCACGGAATGTCCCGAACCCTCCAAGTACGAAACCAGTCGGCTCGATTGCAAACTTTTCCCGCTACGGTCCAATCCTTCCAAGACAATAAGAGCCCCTCTAGACTCGCTGCTAACACTGTCGAGGTAGCTATTGTGACACTTCCTCATTCTAATGTCTCTACCACAATACTCGCGGGGGAAGTTCAACAAGAACTTCCTTGTCGTTGCAGCACCAAATACACTACAAGAAGGCAAAAGCAACAATCATCAACATCACAAGGAACAATCTTTTCCCACTTTTCCTGTTCTTGACAAACAAAAAATGGCATTTTTGGTCCAATACGCTTCCCTGAGAGAGAAAGAAACCGAGGAACCAGAACACAGACAGAGCACTGCAGCACATGAAAGAATCCATTTCAGCTGAAAGGAGACGGGGGAAATATACTTACGAAGAGCTTCGAATCTGCGAACCAATGGCAAGCATAGATCATGTCCTTGAAAACCCACAAGCTGGAATTGTCGGGAAGCACTTTTCACATTTGAATTGGACAGACATCTCTGCTTAGGAACACCTCTCCCGTGCTTTGAGCAGAGGAGAGACACAGAGAGAGAGAGAGAGAGAAGAAACGGGGACAGAGCATTTGATTTATACATAGGAGGCCACAGAGCCAACAGGGTTTTCTTTGTCTATGGGCTTAGAGAATGGGCCCGGAGAAGATGGATATGGGCTTCTAACATCGTCCCATCTGCCCACATCTACGTGCCTTTTCGGTCGGTCGATTCACCACTTGTTGTCAACAATGACGTTGTGCCACGTTCCTTAAACTGCTTTCGTGACGCGTATGGACCTATGCAAGTCTAGGACTCGTTGAAATGGAACCACCAACAAAGTTCCTTCCCCCCCCCCCCCCCGTGTAGAATTGGAATTCGAGCGGAATATTTACTAAAATGTTCAGTCTAGTAAAACTGGGAGTATTCTGTATATAAGCATGTACGTGTCACAAATTATAAGCAACACAATCGAGTTTCTCAAATGTAGAGTCCCGAACCTGCTTGATGCTAAAACGAAGAGGCGCGGAACGACATATGGGGGCCCTATTAGCCAGCTAAATTTGTTGTCTAAGTTCGATGTGCCTCTGATCTATAATTTCCACGAACTTCTATGCTTTAAGGTCCTACAAATGTCCGCGTGTTTCTCTATTTTAAGTACGAGATGCAGTTAATCATGTAGGGCAACAAAATAATATAGTTATCGAGCACAACAATCCAGAATCGGCCAAAAGGAAGGTAATTGATTGATTGTTTATAGTTAATTAAGCTTCCAAACGTCATATTATTGGCATAGTCAAAAAGGAAGAAAAATTCTCATCGGTCATTCATCAAAAAGGAGGGAAAAAAACAAGGAAGAAAAAGGAAGAAAAATTCACATTGGTCGAACTCATTTGCAGCCTTCTATCCAGAACATGGCGGACAATAGTATATGCTCATCTCATGCAAGGAGACCCCACAATTTTTAAATAATTGGGGATGCGAACTGAAAATTTTATGAGTAGAAAGATGGCGTAGTGCAGTGATAATATATTTTCACAAGTTAATTGAAAGGTTGCAAATTCAATTCTCACGGTATGATTAATCATGTCAATTTATTAGTTATTAGTATTTCTGTGGTATTCTATTGCACTGGACCCTTAAACAATCTTCGTAAAAAATCAAAAAAAAGTTTTAAGGCGTCGAGAACTGAAATAAATTAAGGGGTTGTATAAAAATAAAGAATCCATTAACATGTGAATAGATATTGAGGACAAAGTTCACAATTGCTCGTCGTGAACTTATTGATCATGTGGAACGACTGCCGTTGTATATGCAGAGACATCAATTTTCTACTGTTGTTTCGCGATGCCATTTATTTTGTTTCAGTAACAGTCTCACTCATTATTCGTGGAGCGCTCACATATTTGAACAATCATTATCTACAAAGAGTTTCCAGATTTAAATAAGAAGTATCCAATAAATCTACATGTTGTGCATGATTTGTTTATCATTTTCTTAAGAAATTTATCAGTCGATAACTTTCAAAAACTTATCGATCATGTTATTTTCAAAAACTTATCAATCATGTTATTGATCGATTGGATCAATTATTTTTCCTTATAAAACACCATAGATAAATGTGTTCTTTTTTTAATAAAGTCAAATTATATACAAATAAATCAAGACTAATAATTTAAGTTGATTCTAACAAAATTCTCTATCTATAAAAAACGATAATAGTTATACTAAATCGATTATTGAATTAGATAAAATCTTTATATGCTATAATTAAGAAAAAACTAAAAATCTTATTGAGCTAATAGTTAAAGAAAAAGAAGATCATACTTATAGTTCCATATACAATTTTTAATGTAAATAATTATGTTCTAAGAGAAACATTTTTCATTAACTTTGAAATAGAAAATGTGTAAGATACGCAATTAATTAATATGTCAAATGACAGGGTAAGTACTGAATGAACAATTTTTGGTAATCACAAATAATTAAATTACAAAAAATATTTATATTGTTTTCTCGTTCATAGTTATGTATTTATATACTATCCGTTAATATTCAATATAAATTCAATACATCAAATATATTGTTTCTTAAGAAGATATATATTTGTTTATAATTCTTTTTACTTGGGCGATATTATTTTCTTGAGGGCACAAATTATGGACGGAATATTTGTCACGAATCCGTCACTAATTAATCGGTATTTTTTTTAAAAAAAAAATTGTCACTGTTCCGTCACAATTATTTCAAAATTTATGTTTGATTTTATCCGTGACAAATTATCCATTACTGTTGCCAGTTTCTCTTGTAGTGTATTTTTATATCATTGAGGGTTAAATAGAAAAAATAATTTAGGATGAAAATGGAAAAGCAACATAAATTAATTAGGACCGGATATGGTTTTGCTTAATGTTAAAAGTTACTTTTGAGGAGATATTATCGAAAAAATAAATTACAATCAAGGCTCTTGAATGTCATATTCTTACGAGATAAACTTTCACGACGAATACATATTCAGAAAACTAGTTACACTTATAAGTATTTCAATTTTGTAGAAAGGTTTTTCAATTTTTTATGTTTTTCAAGGATAGATGTTCTATGTGCATGAACGAGTAAAAATTTATCGAGGTGCAATGAAAGGGGTGAAATGGTCTAAATATATCGTAAAGATGGAGTATGAATTTAAAATGATTAGACTTTGTTTGGAAATAGAGTGTCCATTTCAATTATAAATAATTATATTTATTGAGAGTTATAATGATAGTATTGGTGAATTATGAAAAAATTGAGAAAAAGTAATAAATAATTGAGAAAAAATAATGATTATATTATTGAATTGTGAAAAAAATAATGAATAGTTAAAAGAATTTATTATTAAAAATTAAAATTGAATATTAAAAATATAAAAAAATAATAATTAGGTTTTTTATTTGAAGATAAGTGAAATAAAATAAAATAAAATAATTACTCCATTACCAAATAAAGTCTAAGTTTGTTTGGTTTCACAAATAAATTTTAATTTTAATTTTAACTCTCCACGTAATTCTATTTATCTTCAATTCAATAACACAATTATTATTTTTCTCTAAACTATTAATTATTATTTTTACAATTTAACGACACAATCATTACTTTTTCTTAACTATTCATTACTTTTTTTTAAATTCAACAATATAATTAATACTTTTTCTCAATTATTCATTACTATTTCATATTTTTTTTTATAATTCAGTAATACAATCATTATAATTCAATTAAAATTAAAAGTCAGTTATACTTTTTCACACTAGTCGACAAACAGTTACAATACCTGTTTGAATAAAAGTCCTCTGCCCGACAATCTTGTCCGGGAAGTCTTTAAAATGATAACAGGCAGGAAAATGAAAAAGCTTCAGACAACAGTGTATGCCCCGTGACTTCCCTGTTGTCCTTCCGCCGGCCCCCCAGCTTTCGAGCACGCCAACTTTGTCCCCCAAAACTTTCCGAGATTTCCCCGGGAAGGCCCTCCGCCCCCGGCCAATTTCCAGACCTCTCATTTCCGCCCCAGAACCTTTTTAATTGATGCAATAATCCCCCACCAGCCCTCCTCCTCTATAAATGGAGGGCTTCTTACATTTGAGGAGGACTATTGGCATTTTCATGAGTTGAAAGTCTTGCCAAGAGAGTCCATATTCCCGACTTTAGCCAGTAGTTACCCGACTTAGTAAGGAGGATACCCAAGAATATCCCGACTCTTAACCCCGACGCTCGTGCATCCCGAAGTCGGTGAACGAATTTTAACACACTCCCTTGGGAGTAGGCTGGTCGGTTCGGGTCCGAGCTCGCTAGCTCGGATCCGAATCCATTTTCTTTTTATTTCTTCATTTCTGCTCCGTTTTCTTTGATCTCACTTTAAATTACCGTTATTTACATTTCAAGTTCATTTACCCCACTTTCTTCTTCTTCTTTTGATTTTTTTGCTTCTTTTCGGCTTCCCCACTCCTGTCGAGACCCTTGATACTGAGACTTGGCAGAGGAGAGAGGTCGCCCGGGACTTTTATTTCGTTAAATAAAGCACTTTACGTTCTTGTTCGTATATGTATATATGAATATATGTATATATAAGCATATATATGATATATATATATATATATATATATAATGATTTTTGTCTCCTCCTCGTCCCCGAATGGATCTCCGGATGTCGGAATCCCGACAAATGAACGGAGATCGGGATGTTTTCCGATATTCATGCACTATATATTTATTTATGCTATATGCTAATATATATTTATATAGTACATATACGTATATTTACGCCGTTATAATGTTCGTTTCGTGTTTGACTTTTCTTTTTTATCTCGTTTACTAGGACCCGACTTAGGATTAACCGGCTTAGTATCATGATTAGGGAGTTCGAAATTGTTGAAATCATCACGATTAGCTCACGGTCACTCACGGTTTGGTAAAGAAAAATTTATTAATTTTCATTTGGCGCATGGAAATCGAAATGAACGAACTGTGATGTTGGGTCTCGGTCATTAGGAGGGCTTGAACATGAAATTGGCTAATTGTCTCCACTTAGAGGTTGAAATGCATGAATATGTGTGAACACACATCTTGATCATTTGGGGGATTCGATAAAAAAAAAAAACTTATTAAGCTTCGTTTGGTTTTTGCGTTTAATTTTAAAATTACAATTCAATTTTAACTCCAACCACTACAAGACAAAAAAGACTATTACAACTCAAAATAGTGGGCTTCATATGATATTTCACATACAACCTCATTTTAATCTAACCTCTACTACATCCCTTCCTTTGCGTGTTAAGAAGGAAAAATTGTTCATCTATTGTCGTACTCCTTAGAAGAATATATCGAGACCCAAAATCTTTGAGGAATCGAGAGAATTTCATTCATTACATTTGCCTTACTTCATTAATTAGCAGTATAACGTGGAAATACAAGCATGCGCACATATATTCCAAATACAGATAAAAAGTCCAATTTACCGGCGCCTTCTTGTTTCGGCATGCCATAATTGATTTGCAATACGGTCTCATACTTCATCCATTTCGGTGCTTGTCATGTCTACCTCAATCCGGGTTCCGGGTTGATGAGGATGATTTCGAAATTCATCGTAATCTTGTTACGCATGGTCATACTCTTCGAATAGCCTATCGTGATAACTATTAATCCGAATAAAATTGTGCAATATAAAAAGCACGCAAGAGCAATTTGACCTTGTCAATACGGTTTGAAATTTTTCATTAATCTCAATATTCCAAATATGTTCTTCAAAATCCCAAAACACCGTTTAATAACATTATGAACGAATGCGTGCCGCTGATTGAACAACTCTTTTTTCGTCGTTGGAGGATTATCCTCATTAAAGTTACTTCAGTGATACCGTTGCCCTTTATAGGGAGCCAAATAACCGGGAATATTGGGAAACCCTGCATCAACTACATAATATTGTTCTGCAAGCACAATATTATGAATATTGTTTCAATATTTGTGCTTGCAGAACAATATTATGTGGTTGATGCAGGGTTTCCTAATATTCTCGGTTATTTGGCTCCCTATAAAGGGCAACGGTATCGCCGAAGTGACTTTAATGAGGACAATCCTCCAACGACGAAAAAAGAGTTGTTCAATTAGCAGCACGCATTCGTTCATAATGTTATTGAACGGTGTTTTGGGATTTTGAAGAACATATTTGGAATATTGAGATTAATCACAAATTTCAAACCGTATTGACAAGGTCAATTTGCTCTTGCGTGCTTTATATTGCACAATTTTATTCGGATTAATAGTTACCATGATAGGCTATTCGAAGAGTATGGCAATGCGTAATAAGATTACGATGAATTCTGAAATCCTCCTCATCAACCCAGAACCGGGATTGAGGTAGACATGACAAACATCGAAATGGATGAAGTACGGGACCATATTGCAAATCAATTATGGCAAATCGAAACAAGAAGGCGACGGTAAATTAGACTTTTTATTTGTATTTGGAATGTATGTGCGCGTGCTTATATTTCCACGTTGTACTGCTAATTAATGAAATAAGGCAAATGCAATGAATGAAATTCTCTTGATTCCGAAATGATTTTGGGTCCTAATATATTCTTTTAAGGATTGTGGCAGTAGATGATCAATTTTTCCTTCTTAACACGCATATGAGGGGATGGAGTAGAGGTTTACTTTGAGTTGTAATAGTATTTTTTTTTTGTAGTGGTTGGAGTTAAAATTGAATTGAAATTTTAGAATTAAACTAAAAAATCAAACGGAGCCAATTTTTTTATTCAGAAACCGAAGACCTCCTTGCACGTCTATAATGTTGTGACGTCCCTTGTTATGCAAAATGTTACTTCTTATATTTCTAATTGATTAATTAAAAGTCGAATAAAATGAAAAAGTTAAAATGTATCTAATGATAACAAATATTTTTATTCTAACCGTGATTAGTTCCTCCTTTTAAGTATCTTTGATAAATACAATTAGGTTACAGAAGTTATTTTAATAATATTTTCAATAATATTACATATTCCAGACTCTCCATCATTAACAATATATATCTATCTTTTTATTATCACTAGCAATATATTTCTATCATGTTATTTATAAATATCAACTAATGGTGTGATTGGATAGGAGGAAAATGGAGGAAAGTTGTTTAGAATTTTGAAAAATTTTCATACAACTTTCCTTTCTCTTCCTTCCTTTTCGCATGTTTCCTTCAATCCAAACGGAGGATGAAAGTACCATAAACCTTTGATTCCATTATATCTCAAAAGTATATTACACAAAATATTTAATTAAAATATATAAATATAGAGTCTTGCACAATACGCAAGCAAGTGGACTAGCTACCATAGATATAGCTTGTTGGTTCATTCACTATATTGAGCCAAGAAACACCAAAATGGTAAACCCCCAACTTCTCAATGCCTGACTTTCAGATACTCCCTCCACATTAAGGGTTCGCATTTGTTACACAGGAAATTCGTCAATTAATATCAAACACACATATCAAAAAGTGTGTAGCATAGTAGCGAACGCTTTTACTTGGTAACTGTTTGTGATTTAACACTCTGCAAGTGCATAAGCCGTACAAGTAATAGAATGATGTATAGAAATCATTCATACAGAAACTCGTACTAAAAACTTCACTAGCGTTCGACGTAAACAACTTATCTAAAGTCAAGCCAATTGAGAATTTGTTTTTTTTAAGAATTAAAATTTAAAAGTAAAAAATAACACAACATAAATTCAATCAATGGAGAAGACTTATGATTATGACTTCTCCCGTTATTTCGCTAGATTACCCAGTATTCTCTATCATTAATTTATCAAGAACCCATTTGCTAACCTCAATTCCCTAGCATTTACTGAGTTTTCGGGAATCCAAAACTATGAAAAAAGGAAAAGGAGCTTATCAGAGCAGACCAGCACGAACCCATATCAACCCACTTCTGCAGCTCTTCAGTCCTGTTCCTTTCCATATTATATAGAGATTACTATTAATGATTGCGAGTTTCTATATGAATATGAGTGGTGGCTCTTCGTTGGGAGCAGAACCGGGTGGAAATTGTGGGAGGTGGAAATCAGACTCCTTGGTTTAAGTAAATAATTTTAGTTAAAGTAAAGGTGTGTGTATATATATGTATATATATATATTTATTTATTTATTTATTGCAGAGAACACGTAAACTATCGATGGATTACGAGATGAGCGTTCATCGAAAACGCTTCTATTAAAACTTTTGATAGTAGGAATAAGAGGCTCTTGTGGAAGTACTCTCAAAATCTATATATATATATATATATAATTTACTTTCATGAGAGTGTCCTATTTCTTCAATGAGGAGTTTCCACATAATTCTTCTAGCAAAAATCCTCAGCTATTTATTGTCCTTCATGCTCTCTACACTAGAACATACATACAATTACCTGATGATTAATTTACTTATTTTTCAAAATTCTTTTTAAATCCATGATAATAATAGTAATTTTGGTTACTCTCAAATCTTTTGTTTTTCTTTCAGTTGTTATTATCATTATTTAGTCTTTAGTTTACCAAATTTTTATTATATCTGTTGATTAAAGTATTAGACGCATTTTTTATGTGACTTAAGTTTTTTTAATTTAATTAATAAGATACCTTTTAACTAATACGCGTTTCTATAACAATACTTTATAGGTTGATCAATTATTTTTCTTTTACATATTGATAGGATATTTTTAATCAATTCAAGTTTTCATATCAATATTCTCAATAATTTATGTTTGATATACTTCCATCTTCTTATTTGGTCCAAATCTACAATTATATTAATATATAAGAGATTTCTCTCGTAAAAAAATCATGGGAAATAAACAAAAGAATAACATACGAAAAATGATAAAAAAAAAAGACTAAAGCGTCAATAAATAAATTTAAAAAATAAAAATAAGAAGATTAGATTTTTAAAATATTGTACTTCATCATTTTTTTCATATTTCTTTTTTTTCAAGTTATTTCAACATTTTTTCTAATATTATTTTTTTAAGTTGATTCCGAAATATTCCCCTGTTGCTTGCATAGTTTTATATTTGATTGTATAATTTTTCATTATATATTTCGGCAGTTAATATTCTTCTACAGGCAATCAACTACTTAATATATATAATAACTACTAAAATTATTCTCCATTACTATTATATATTTCATGCCATCTGTGATTACCATATTATTTGTAAATTATATTTACAATAGTTGCCAAAAAAATCTAGAAAGGATTAATTAAAATCATAAAAATGTAAAATTATTTATATTTAAACTACAAGTCCCAAACAGTTTTCCCGATCAATGGAATGAATTTACTACAAATCATCATTTCATTATATTTGTAAAAATATGTTACACAAAAGTAGTTATTAAAATATACAAATATAAGAGTAGTGAAATGCACGAGTAAACAGACTAGTTATATATCATACATAGATATAGATGCTATTTCTGTACATTATACACTATGTGTTTATACAAGATGGTGGTCCGTTCCCGCCCTCTAGTAATTTCAAATGGGAATACTGCTTCAACCACAAAATGAAAACCTGAAAACGAAAAGAAACTCTTTATATTACACTCTAGACATGACATAATATATATTTTTCAAGGCTCCAAGTCGTTGTGCACTGGGTTCCGTCGGTGTGGTAGAGAATAGTCCTCATTGGACCACCACCGAGACACTTCCTTGTGAGTGTTCCTCATTCTCTTCCTTCCAATGGGACCTAGTCGATCATGAACCAGTTCCCAGTCTGAAAACCAATTTCAAGACAGCAATGTATCAAATGTACGAACAGAACATAGCAGCGATTCAGGAAGCCTCCTTTTTGTTTAGATTAAGGAAGTGTGGCGTGGGATGTCCAAGTCGAGTCACCTTTAGCAACATAACTCTCTCGGAAAATAGCTTTGCTTCAATTTAAATTTTGACAAAATGACATGAATAAACAATCATTCTTGTGATTACAAATCTGAAAGTGTGTCAAGACAGCACATGATGCTTAGGTTTGACCTAGGCAGCTCCCGACTGGCCCAACAGTGAATGTAACAATAGACACCAGCAAATCAACTTTGACGTACCAGGAAGATAAGGCCTCTCAGCACACGATGCCCGGGAAAGAGTAAGCAATACGAAGATAAACATGACCATCATGCTTATAATCATCATGTTAGTACTTCTTCTACTGCTTCTCCTCCTTACCTTCCTCCATGCCCTTCGGTAGGAAAAGATGCCTCTTGCTCTCCGTAGTTTGGTTCCTAAATAGAGAATGAGAACAACCAAGAGGACCCACTGACTAACAGTAAACAAATTAGAAGGAAACCCAACTTAGCTATATAACCAAAGTGGGGACTTAAGCATTTGTACTCTTTTCGATCATAGACAGGCCCATAATCTAATGCAAAGAAATAAAAAGTCAAATAAAGAGTCACTGATAGTCTCACGACAGGAATCAAACCTAAAATCTCTTAATTATCAAACGAGAGCGTGTCTCATGCTACACTTCCTTCCTCAATTTGCGGTATTTAAATTAAAGTATAGATGAATGCACGGCTAATTATATGATGGAGGAAAAGAAGAATCTTGGTCAATCTTATGGGATTGCTCAGAGGATGTCTTGGGGTTAGTTCCTTTATGTTCTTTTTCCAATTTCTGGAAGTGATCATGTTGATCCCACCACGTGATCCTTCTCTTTTATATTGGGAATGTAGCCGATTAATATATACAATCAGTCAGTTCAATCATAGTAATCTCACGACTTGTTTGTAAGTACTGTCGTCTCTATCTGATGAATCTAATCCGGCCATTATATTAAACTAGACGAAAGGCCTTGCACATTTCTATTGAAATAACCGATTATTACTATTAGAAATATGAGATATATACAATATGAAATAATTAGAATAATTGATATGAGAAATCTGTCTAATATGTAGTCTAATGTATAAAATCTATATGTTTATTTGGTAACTAATTGAACATTATATGTAAATTTTAAATTATGGCATCACTTGTATATAATAATATAATAGTAAATCAATAGTATCAACAAACTTATACGTATTCCTCAATGCTTCCTTGATCATATAATTACTTTATATGGACAATAGAAAAATACTTGGAATCAATAAGAATACCAATAATCACTTTACATTCATCAAAATATTACAAAAATACTCAAAAAAATAAAAAAAAATTATCAACGTAAAATGAGAAAATCCATTACCTTCAACTAACAAAATCATGATAAGAAATATCATAACCTCATCATCTTACTATTATGTAGAATCTTGTTACTGCCACATCCTCTTTGTTTTAGGTACAAAAGCGGAGGCAATCTAACAGTAATAGGTCTTTAATTATGAAAACTCAAAAAGAAAATCTTTCTTCACCAGTCGTAAGAGAGATACACATCCACTATATATAAAATTTTCATATGTCATTGAGTGGGAGACTTTTGGACTTTCGAGGGTTATAAACTTTTGGACTTTCATATGAGTTAAGACCTTTTAAAATTCCGTCATTTATTAATGTTTCGATTTTGTAAAGCTAAGAGATTTTTGGGATTTCATCAATGATGTGGCACCACAATTTTGCATCATTTGTTGAAATTTCATATATTGAGACTCGAAAAGTCACTCAATTAGAGGCTAGACTCATCCTACATGTAATCATATGATGCTTCACTTCAACTTTTATATATGTAGAGATTAAGAAAGAGAATGGGCTTGTTCATTAATAGAAGTTAGGACTGTTCGTATTCTGTTATTTTTCCTCTCCTATTTGATCCTTCCAGGTCTAAGGGTCCCCTTTTTTTTGTACAAAAAGGAAACATTAAGAAAAGATTTTCTATGCATATATTTTGACAGATTAATTTTTGAGATAAGGATCCTATGATTAAAAAAAAAAACTTTCCAAGTACATGAAACGATTCATTTTAAATGACAGGTTCTTAACATTTTGCTTCTAACAATTTTTGTTTTTCCTGGATAGGAGGCTCATGGCTTTCTAGGGAAAAATAGGTAGAGGAGGAAAGATAAGACGGTAAAAGGATTTCATCCGATGAGAATTCAGACAAAATAAAAGCTGTGCCATGTTAAGATCAATGTACGCTTTCCTAAGTCTCTCGATCGAGATACTTGAGGCCTTTGATATGTTTAGTTACAATATAAAGTTGGATAGACGCTTTCTATGCTTAGATAAGGTTATTCACATGCTGGTGTCATTCACATTCATATTACCATCCCTTCCATGGATCCGGTAACCATAGTCACTGTCTCATCTTAAATGCTGAAATCCTCAATAATATCCTCTGTTATAGCTTTTGATTGGCCTTCAAGGTAGCGATTGACAGTCAGTTCAAGAGATGTCTTATCCAACAACGTACACTTTCAGAAGTTGGACCGGAAAGAGGAAAAATCGAGGGTTACATAAGGAGATGTGCAGAAATGTGGATGTTCAAAGGAAACGATTTGCGAACATAGACTTCAAGGCACGGGAATTAAAATATGTTGCGCCTGATATAAGATAGTAGAAGACAATATGAACAAAAAAACAAAAGGGACACACAGAATTGATTACTCAGTTCGTCAGAAATTCTGACTACGTCTGGGAGCGCCGCCAAGCCAGGTATTCCACTATTTTGAGTTAAGGTTACAAGAGATATAAACTGTTATTTATAAATGGAACAAATCCTAATTACATCGCCGATCTTGATCCGGATTCACAGTACTTCAGGCTCCATAACTCAACAATCTCCCACTTGGAGACTGAACACGAATGTAATTATCTCTTCATCTTCATAGTCAACAAATTACCCATAAATGACGGTGACGCCAATCCTCGAACTCCTCAAGTTCCAAGGCTAGTTGAAGCCATGCATAGCTTCAACTTCTCTAAGGTCACAACCTTAGTTAACATGTTAGCAGGATTCTCGCTTCCACGAATTTTCATCAGTTGCAAAGCCTTCTTTTCCAAGAGATGTCGAATGCAATGATACTTCAACTCAATGTGCTTCGTTCTCGAATGAAAAGCTGGATTTTTAGCTAAGAAAATAGCGCTCTGACTGTCGCTGTAAATAATACTGTTCTTCTGCTCTTTCCTCAGTTCACACAAGAAATTTTGCAGCCATATACTCCAATTCTATAGTAGACAAAGCAACTGTCTTCTACAACTTAAAAGCCCAAGAGACCGATATACCACCGTGTTGGGAATTGGTGTATGCCCTAGAGACAATCTATAATCAGTTCTGTAATATGATATCTATTTCATTATAAAACGAGACAATTCTGTTATTGTGTAGATTGCACTAAATATGATTTTACACAATAATGTCCTTGGAATAATATGTTCAATAGGCATCAAGTGTGACTTGATTATGAGATCCTATAATTACCGAACATTATTCCTAAATGTCCATAGTCAAAGTATTATCGTTAATTAGGACAACGATAATACGATTAGACTAGTGTGGGTATTGATTGATGACCAAGTCTCACAGGTCATGGATATGGAGATATCAAATCACACCACAAGTATACATTAAGAGTAATGTGTACTGGACTGACCCGCCATGAGATTGCTACATGGGTTGTTACGTGACTGTCATTAGCATGGTTGTCAGAATCGCGATTCGAATCGTAGAATCGTACGATTCTACGATTCATGGGGGGTCATTGATTCCGATTCCACGAGGTGAGTCGGGATGGTGACATCGGGCCTGAATCGCGCGCTGAATCGTAGAATCGCAGAATCGGTCCGATTCTACATTCAGGCCCAAGTCAGCCCAAGTCCGAGCCTAAAAGCGGGCCGAAGCCCAAGCTCAGAGCCTTTTTATCTTTTCCCTCTCCTGCCCGTCCTTTCTTCCATCTTTCCAGTTGTTTAACCCCAATTTCTCCCTTCTTCCGAGCTTCAAGACTTCGAGTCTTCGACGAAATCTTCCATCCACCTACCTCTCCGAGCTTCGATTAACGGTTCGCCTGCTTCTTCTTCCGACAAGCTAGCTATTCCGAGCTTCCATCCACCTTCTCCAAGTGATAGAGTGGCGGGTACCTGGGATCCGCAACGAAATCTTCCATCCAGGTGACAGAGTGGCAACGAAATCTTCCATCCACCTTCCATCCGCAAGCCCTGGGATTCCGCTGCCGCTGACCACCCGCCCTCTCTGCTACTCCTCCCGCTCCATTCTCTATTTTTCACTATGTTCTCTGTTTTTTGTAATGCTCGACATTGCTACATTTTCTATTTTCTGTACCTGGAAGAGTAATCTTATTGTACCCACTAAATGCAATTCTCTGTATCGTACTGTCTTTGGCTTGGAGATTGGAATTAGGGATGTTAATATGTTAACATATCACTGATAAAGGACGTGCATGAGCTGCTAGTGTCAGACAGGGCTGCCAGCAGCGTTTATCCGATAAAGGAGATGACACATAAAGGAAGCTGCTAAAGTGCATCTCACTGGAAATTGGATTAATTTTCTTAATTAAGGAAACTTAATAATTTTGTATGTATATATTCCTTTCAGTAGTATATCCTGAAAGTTTTCATTTTTTTGGGTCAAATACGGGGCCCCAAGCCTAAGTACATTTTCGTTTTATATATATATGAATCATAACATAAAATGAAAAAGCTGCAGCAACCTTAATGGGCCAATTTCTTTTTGAAAATGAAAAAGTAGACCCCAGTTAATGACTTGGAGCTTCCTGAAGAAAATAAGTTTGATGCTTTGTACAATGATAATGATGGTGACGATGATGATTTGGATGAGATATAATTTGTTTGTTCATTTTACATTATGATTTATGTTATTAACTTTTTTATTTCGGGAGTTTGAGTTATGATTTGGATCTTGAATTTCGATAATTTGTAACAATATTATGTTTTTATCATTTTATGACTTATTGTTGATTTGTTGGTTTGTGGTCTTTATTTGAATGAATAAGGATTAATTTTTTTTGCTTAGAAAAGTATACTATATATATATATATATATTTAATTATAGGTAGAATCTTACGATTCACGATTCTACGACCCTCGACCGATTCTAGGTAGAATCGCGATTTTGACAACCTTGGTCATTAGCATATCTCAAAGTGACTATAGTGTAATAGTCCTTTGACTTGAGGTCACCATGGATTCCTACATGTAATGTCATATATTTTGATACTGTCAAACGTTACCGTAACAGGATGGTTATAAAGACAGTTATTGGGTATATCCCAGAGCATGGAAAGGAATGTGAGTAACCAAGATAGGATTTGTCCCTCCTACGAAACGGGAGCGATATCTCACGGCCACTTGGTGGTTAAGTCTAAAAGTGTATGCATACTCAAATGAGTCGATATAGCGATATCGAGCTCATTTGTTCTGATAGACTTACCCGGTAAAACAAGAAAAGAGATATTGAGCCATACAAGGATGTCATCAACCATGCCTTGGGCTCAATAGAGATATAGAGGACAAAGGGATTATATTACACGGTAACGTAGGTCACAAGGTTCGTCGAGAAATTGGCTTTCTGATTACTTGAGTAATAGTGATGCATTGCTAGATGCCGCTCATTGTTTGTAATATTGAAATAGAGATTTCGATATTACTGTCAACGTAATTGGGAACCTACAAGGTCACACACTATGACTAAATTGACGAGATATTTTGAAATAATAAAATCGTCTAATTGAGATTAGATGATTTATGGTGTGACCGATTAATCGGATATTTAATGAGATTAAATTTGTCGATTAATTAGACTCGATTTATTAGATTAAATGGACCAAATTGATGCACGATTAATACAGTGACACATGGCTTTTATGTTAATAGACATGTGTATGGACACATGTCATGTGAGGAGCAATTTAATGCTAATCCCACATCGGTGGGACTTCAATTTTGTTCCCCCCATATTGCTTATATAAAGGGGATAGTGTGCATGTACTGACATATATAATGTGTAAGTGTGTGTATGCTTTATATGTATATATGTGAGCATATATATATATATATATAAATAATTTGAGTTGAATTGTTCAATTCAAATTAGGTCCATTAGTCTAAAAATTTCGGGTGTCGCATCGGTGTTTCTTTCGAGTATTGGTCGCTAGCACCGCCGATCTCGAAAACTCGTCGACAAAGTCAGTGTGGATACCGGTAGAGGCGTCACGCGTGGGACGCTCGGTCGACAATTTTAAATATTCCAGGTACGCTTTTATTTACTCTTATTCTTCTAGTAGGTCTTGGGATTAGTTTCACGGGTAGGAAATTTTGAATTTATGTTCCTTTTTCGCTTCCGTAGATCCTGTGAAACTAGCCGGTTGTACTCTTCCTTTTATCAAGATCACCTGCCAAGTCAGCATCAACATAACCATTCAAAACCATGTTCTTGCCTTCGAAACATAAAGCCCTCTCTGTGGTACCTCGCAAGTATCTGAAGATCCACTTTACTGCTTCCCAATGCTGCTTACCCGGATTACTCATATATCTGCTTACAACTCCCACTACATGCGCAATATCTGGTCTAGTACACACCATAGCATACATAATACTTCCAACTGCTGAAGCGTAGGGAACTTTCTCCATATGAGCATGCTCTGAATCACTTTTAGGTGAATCCCTTATTGATAGCTTAAAATGGCTACCCATAGGAGTACTCACTGGCTTTGCTGTATCCATACGGAATCCCTTCAAAACATTTTCAATGTATTCAGCCTGTGAAAGGAACAGCTTTCCTGCCACTTTATCTCGATTAATCCTCATACCTAGGATCTGTTTAGCCTCTCCAAGATCCTTCATTTCAAACTGTTTGGACAATTGCTTCTTCAACTTATACACCTCTTGAGCACAAGAGCCTGCTATCAATATATCATCAACATATAATAGCAAAATAATAAAGCTATTGTCAAACCTCTTGAAGTAGCAACAATGATCAGCATTGCATCTGACGAACTCGATCTCATGCATGAACCCATCAAACTTCATATACCACTGTCTCGAGGCTTGTTTCAAACCATACAAACTTTTCTGTAGCTTGCACATAAGCTCACTGCTACCTTCGGACAAGTATCCTTCTAGTTGCTTCATATATATGTCTTCGTTAAGACCACCATGAAGAAATGTTGTTTTTACATCATCTGCTCTAACAATAAATTCTCTGCAGCAATTATGCTCAAAACTAATCTGATAGTAGTTAACTTCACAACAGGAGAGAATATATCTGTATAATCAATACCTTGTTTCTGCTGAAAACCCTTCACAACCAACCTTGCCTTGTAACGCTTGCTTCCATCCGCCTCTTCTTTAATTCTGTAAACCCACTTGTTATGTAATGCATTCTTACCCTTTGGAAGCTCAACTAGTTCTCAAGTGCTATTGGACATTAAAGAATTCATTTCATCTTCCATTGCAAGCTCCCATTTGCTCGAGTGCTCACTCTGCATAGCCTCAGCATAACATTCTGGCTCACCACTATCAGTAAACAAAAGATAGTGTAAAGAGGGCGAGTACCTTTCCGGTGCGTGATGTTGTCTTTCTGATCTCTTCAACGGAACTACCGATGTACTTGGTTCTGCCTCAACAACCTCCTGGTCATTCTAAATTTTGCTAACACGAGAGTTTGGAATATCCAATTCAACAAACTGAGGGCTTTTAACCTGAGTACTTACACTATCAATGTCTGGTGCACCCGACCTGTCTTTGTACAGAACATGCTCATTAAATATGACATCTCGACTTCGAATTATTTTCCGATTCTGATCATCCCAAAATCTATAACCAAATTCATCACCGCCATATCCAATAAAAGTACACTTCACAGATTTTGCATCCAGTTTGCTTCTAGTAGTAGCATCAACATGAACATACGAAACACAACCAAAAACTTTGAGAAATAATAGGTTTACCTCTTTACCACTCCAAACCTCCTCTGGTATGTCGTTATCCAAAGGAACTGATGGTCCTCTATTAATTAAGAAAGCAACAGTGTTAACTGCATCTGCCCAAAATGTCTTCGGTAACCCACACTTCAATCGCATGCACCTAGCACGTTCATTCAAGGTTCTGTTCATTCGTTCTACAACCCCGTTCTGCTGAGGGGTTCCTCTAACAGTTTTCTCCATGCGAATGCCATTCACAGCACAGTACTCTTTGAACTCATTGAGCTCATATTCTCCACCATTATCAGATCTCAAACATTTTACCTTCAGGCCTGTTTCATTTTCTACCAAAGCTTTCCACTTTCTGAAAGCATCAAAAGCGTCAGATTTACGTTTAAGAAAATAAACCCATACCTTCCTCATGGAGTCGTCAATGAAGGTCATGTAATATGATGCGCTACCAAGAGATGTGACCGGTGCTGGTCCCCATAAGTCACTATGTACCAGCTCCAATTTCTGCTCCTTCAAAGTTCTACCAGCCTTCGAAAAACTGACTCTTTTCTGCTTCCCGAATACATAATCCTCGCATAATCCAAGCTCAACTGTTTTTAGACTTGGTAGTTTTCTCTTTGAGCATAACTATTTCATCCCCTTCTCACTCATGTGGCCAAGCCTGCAATGCCACAAATCTGCATCGTTGTTTGCACTAGTGAGTGCAATGTTGTCATGGTTGTTCACGGTTATGTACAGTGTACCCTCCTTACCTCAAGTCACCACCATGGCCCCTTTGATTATTTTCCAGGAGTTAGAGCCAAAGGACAGGTCATAACCCTCGTCATCCAACTGCCGTACAGAAATTAGATTCCTCTTCAAACCAGAAATGTGCCTCACACCACGCAACTGCCATACGAGTCCATTCGGTGTTTTAATCCGAACATCTCCTTTCCTTGCGATCTCCAAAGGCTCATCATCAGCAAGATAAACCTTACCAAAATTACCAGAAGTATAATTCTCCATAATATCGGCATTAGGGCAGAAATGAAACGATGCTCCAGAATCCAAAACCCACGATTCCAATGGACTGTTGACACTTAAGATCAGTGCGTCACTAATCTCCTCTGCTGCCACGTTCGCTGAGTTGTCGTCTTTCCTTTCCTTTCTCGGTTCCTTACACTGATTCTTGTAATGACCACGTTTCTTACAATTCAAACACTCAATTGAACTTTTGTCTTGTCCCGACTTAGATTTATTTCTTGACTTCGATATGCTTCAATGCGAATTCCCTGATTCTGATCCGCCTCTATTTTCTGTACTCAAAGTTGATCCCGAAGTTTTCCTTGATTCTTTTCTGCGAATTTCTTCACTAATTATCAGATCTCGAACTTCATCAAACTTTAATTTCGCCTTCCCCGCTGAAGCACTAACAGCTGTGATCGTTCCGCTCCAACTTTCTAGTAGAGACGACAATGAAATTAGGGCTCTTACTTCGTCATCAAAATCGATAGCGACTGAGGTCAATTGAGCCGTTATCAAGTTGAACTCATTCAGATGTTCGGCAACAACAGTACTCTCCGACATCTTTAGGTTAAACAGCCGCAGCATCAGATGAACCTTGTTCGCCGCTGATGGCTTTTCGTACATATCGACTAAAACCTTCAGTATACCTTTAGTGGTTTTCTCCTTCGCTGTATGAAACGCCACGTTCCTCGACAGTGACAAACGAATCACACTCATCGCATTCCTATCCAACACCTTCCATTCCGCTTCTGTCATCCCGATCGACTTATCCTCTAGAGGTTGCCACAAATCTTTACCGTAAAGATAATCTTCGATTTGCATCCTCCAAAACCCATAATCCGATCCATCAAACTTTTCGATCATCAATTTTCTTCCGTCCATCGTAGATTGCTCCGATTCAAACCCGAGCTCTGATACCAATTGTTGCGCCTGATATACGATAGTAGAAGACAATATGAACGAAAAAATAAAAGGGACACACGGAATTGATTACCCAGTTCGTCAGAAATTCTGACTACGTCTGGAGGCGCCGCCCAGCCAGGTATTCCACTATTTTAAGTTAGGGTTATAAGAGATATAACTCACAGTACTTCAAGTTCCATAACTCAACAAAATAGAGAGTATTTGCCCCCACAAGAGATTTGCTAAGGTGTTTAGGTAATGACTCTATGCCTAGGCCTTTACGAGTTCTCAATTAGTAATGTCAAATAGCACCTTCATCTATCACTCAAGTTTAATTTTGGAACCATTTTGGAGTAATGATATATGACACGGCCGTGGAAAAGGTGCCATATTAAAATAGAATGATTAAGTGTGCTATTGAAGAGACAGCGCCGAAGGTGTATGTCTATGTTAAGGCTCTCTTTTCGAGAGACATGTATCCTGAACAGGATATACAATTATATTGCTTCGATTCAAACTAGGCCAAAACTCGCATTGTGCCGCAATATTTAACGAACTTATTATTACCTTAAAAGTGTCATTATATTTTTTAAGACGTTCTTTACATCAAATTATATATTATAGATGTACCATGTATATAGTATGTTACTTACATATTCGTATCTACACACACATATATATATCCGAAAACCATACCTTAAATGTGGTTAATTTAATGATTTTAAGAGTTACTTAGAAGAGGATATATTATTTTAAGATAGATAGGTACATTGCTAAATTAGAAGTATTAAAAAATTTTCAAAAATGGTGTAAAATATAATATATATATTCAATACTTTATAACAATTATAACTCAACTTTTTCATGACATAATTAAATAGCAGGTGCTCAGTCTTGAAATTAATTTTCAGGAAGATGTGTTTGGAAAGGGAGGAGAAAAATACATGGAAATTGTAATAATACATATCGGAAACATTAGAAGGGTAAAACTGATAGATTATATAAGCTTGTAAAAAATTTTAAAAATAAAACGAAATTTGTGAAAATTTGGAGAAAAAGCTAGAAAAATATGAGGACACCTGCCTCATGAGGTTAAGATGGGCCAGTTTTAGTTTATTTTGGGTAAAATTGAAATATTATATAAGTTTGTAAAAATTTTTAAAAATAAGAAGAAATTTATATGTATTGTTTACATATTAGTTTCTTTCTATTCGGGATTTTGTAATATTAATCTGAATTTTAATAATTGAATATTTGTGATTAATTTATTAGATGATAATTAACGAGTTTGAAAAAAGAGGTGTTTTGTAAACTTGTGCATAGTGCGAGTCAAGCTATATAATGTTTCATAATTCTAGAACGAGAAAGGATATTCCGATGGGCTATATCCTGCACTTTTCTAGAAGAAAGCATTCATTCTCTTCGCCATATTTCTTTTCGTAAATAACTGAACAATTTATTAATTTTCAAAACATGTCCAGTTTCTTTAATCGAACTTACGAGATGACTAACATTACATTGATCAAATTCCACTGTCATCCAATCTTTCATTTTCAAAATTATTAGCAGTCTGGCTTTGGTCAAATTATAATCAAATCATGCTAGACTTTTTCTTTTTTCTTTTTGCTTTTCGGTTGGTCAAATCATGCTAGACTTGAACATCTTCTTCTTTACTAACAAAAGCACTTACTAAAATGGGAATGTCCGTAATTTACCCAACTGAACCCTTTACCATTCAAATCGTCAACGAACAAACTGTCAAAATTTCCTATCCTCTCATTACAAGAAACCCTAATTTCTCTCCCACCATAAGCCTTATATATCACTCACCTCTCCATACTCCTTCCCTCATTGTTATTGCATTGCAGTGTTTCTCTACATTAAATAGAGAAAGTACTGCATCTTTAAGAATCACAAATATATACATATCCTCTCTTCATATTGAAAAAAGAGAAAAAAAATTTCAAATACTCCAAAGAAAATGGCACGTCAGCTCATTGCTCTAGCACTCGTTGTCCTGGCAGTTGCCGGATCTGTATCCGCAGCCTCCTCGCCCTCACCGGCCCCAGCACCTAAGGCTTCATCCCCCAAGGCTGCGTCCCCAAAGGCCTCCTCCCCCGCCACCTCCCCTAAGTCTTCCAGCGCCCCAACCCCTTCTGCTGCCTCTCCTAAGGCTGCCTCGGCCCCCAAGACCTCTCCCGCCTCATCCCCCAGCACCTCTCCCGCCTCATCGCCCACCATCTCCGAGACCCCCGCATCAGCCCCCGGCACTGATATCTCGTCCCCACCCTCCCCCGGAAGCCTGGCCTCGGAAGGACCTGCTGCTGATGATGCCTCATCCCCGGTCCCCGCTCCCCCAAAGAACGGTGCCTCCAGCATCAAGTTCTCCACCGCTGCTGGCATTGCCGCCGTAGCTGGATCCTTCTTCTTCTTCTAAGGTTCTAGAGAGAAGAACATTTTGAAGATCTTTGGAGTTAATTAATTATCTTATCGATGATTTTCTCCATTAGTTTATATGAGGGGAGCCAAATGATCATGCTACCTTGGAACCAAAATGTACTATAATTGCATAAAAAATTTACTTTGATTTTTATTTTCCCTGGTATGATTCTTTGGGTTACAAGGTTTTATGGAAGCAGATGTTTGAGTATTTGCTCTTATGGCCCCTACAAGACATTAATAAAGTTTGCAATCCACAATGCCTTGTGCTACGAAGAGACAATGATTAATGTTCAACATTGTGCATATTGGGCGTGATGTCGATTTCTTTGATGTTTGTCGCATGCTTCAACCTAGTCAAATCAATATTTTTGGTTAGATTGTCAATAGTAAGATTTCCATACCCATTTGTTTCCATTTCGTTATGGTCTCTACTTGATTCATAAGTTTCTGTTATAACTGAAAAAAGAAATAAGAAGTCGAAGGTAACACCACGTTACACCAAACAAATTATTCAGATCAAGGTCCAACCCATAGTGGAAGAACCACTTTAAGCATAGGTTAATTCAAAAGCACAAATTCTTGTCCATGTTGACTCCGGCTAGGGATTTTTTGTTGTACTTGACATCACATTTATCTTTCTTCTGTTACCCAAAAGAAAGATAAAATCATCCGCTGCTCTTTCAACTCGTTTTCAGAAAGACGGGGAACCCTGAGTTATATTGAGGTAAGATTGAGCCAAATGAGCCCTTTCAACTCGTTTTCAGAAATCATCTTGCTTGATCAATGCAATCATAACCGTTATCTTTATGCTTATTAAGGGGGAAAGTATCAAACTAAATGACGGGGGGAATCGTGAAATATTTTGAGGTCTCCAAGGACGAATCAAGACTGAGCATAATGAACCCTCAACTCGTTTTCGAAGAACAGCTTTCTCTATCAATAATCATAATCATTATCTTTATGCTTATTTAGGGGGAAAATATCAAAATAAATAAGGAAAAAAAGAGAGGGAAGTCTGTCAGACAACCGAGCAACCATCTCAGTCCTCAATCAAGGATGAGAACGATCCTCTATAGCTTCTCTACCTCCATGAGAGAGATGGGGAGCCGTTACTCACGCCTTAGTCGCGTGGGTATGGTTCATCCACCAGACTTAAGTTCCCGTCTAGAACTCAAGGATACAAAAGTACGAGCCTATATAACAGATCCTGTTCAAGTAAGGTCGTGCCTTAAGATGGTAGGGCTGCATTATATGTGCTCGTGTTTTTCGCTCTAAATTTTCGATGTGGTGTTGTCTTTGCTTCACGATATACTTAAACATAGCAGGTGCCCCCACTTGTCTCTGTGGGACAAAGGATCCAGTCTAAGGATGTATAATTTAGTACGTGGCCCAACACATTGAGACATTCAAAGGGACCACTTTACCTCCGCTACCCGTCCCAATGAGGCAATGAAACTATCAAAGCGGCTTTTCCCATGAGTGCCCATTTATCTTTTATGTGATTATATAATTCCAAAACGGAAGCAAGACATTTTATATTCTATACGTTTGTTAGTTTTGGTACAATAAATTTTAAAAGTGTCAAATGAGTCATATATGCTTACTTCGTAAGACACTTTTGATCCATTTCATAATAAAAGTGTTGACGTGGAATTGACACAGTTAATTTTGACCACGTGACAATTTCTTATTAGCAGAAACTAGAGAAAGGGACCAAATTCCGGCCACCCCTCCCTCTTGACAACCTCACAGGTTGTGCAAGCTTAACGGGAGGGAAGGGTTGTCGGAAGGGGGAGGCCTCCCGATCTAGTCCTCCCTTCCCCCCTCTTTGTCAAAATAGAGAGGGGGGCCTCCCCATCCCTCCTGGCGACCTTGCTCGGCCGGCGGGATCCCCGGGAGGGAGCAATGACCGGAATTTGGCCCCATCTTTAAAAATGTATATATTTAATATTTTATTTCTTTATTTTTATTTTTTGATTTTTCTTTTAAATTTCAGCAAACAAGAAATTGCCATGCGGTCAAAATTGACTACATTAAGTCCACATCAGCGCTTCCATTACGGTCTTACGGAACGGACCAATCATGTATTATAGAGTAAACATATAGAACTAATTTAGAACATTTGAAACTTATAGGACAAAAACTAATTGATGACCAAAAATGTATTTCTATCATTCCAAAACTTTAGTCATGAAAAATTATGTAATTACATAATACCATGGCTATATAGTAGAAATTTTGAATTATGAGGATTTTTACGGAGAATTCTATTGTGCAATCAATAAAATTGATTACAACATACCATCAATAAATTACTAAAATTCTGAGTAAAAATTAAGTATTGTACTAAAGAACTGTCTTCATAATTTTAGTACTTTATTTTTAAAACTTGAATAGTTTTCCTTGAAATGTGTGCAATTTAGTTTGAAATTTTTGCAACTTATTTTATATATTAGTAATTTCCTAAAAATTTGGCTTTGTTTGGTTTTCATGTATAAATTTTACTCTATCTAAGTTAATTCTATTTTTTCATAAATTCAATAGTATAATTATTACTGTTTTATCTTTTTCTTTATTTAATAATATTTCCTCACTCATGTTTTTTTCTAACCATTTTTATAATCAATTTTTTCATAATAAATTTTACATCCACTTTCACATCTATATATATACGTATATATATTTTTACCCATTTGTATATTTATCAATATTTGCAATCATTACATAAAATCAAGTTAAGTTGAATCTTGATCCTACTTGAAAAGCAAACGCAAGCTAAGTAATTCACTAGAAATTATAGTAATTTACCTTGATTACATGGTGCAACTGATTGCACCATAGATTAGGCATACTATTTAAGAAAGTTAGCAATTTTGTTTATTAATTTTAATAGTTAAATGAAATTCATTAGACTATCTGCAGCGTGGGTCTCCACTTGCGTCTCTGACGCAATGTGACAGTGAGAGACGCAGGGAATAGACTCCCTACATTGCAACGTCTCTCAAACATGAGATGCGTCTCTCGTTTGAGAGATCCATAGAACTGTTGCTGCGTGGCAGTCTCAGGCCCCACGCGGTAGTAGCTATTCCCTTTTTTCTTTTTAAGAAAATCTGACCATTGGAGGTAACCGCCAGATTGGGCCACAATTTTTTTTATAAATTTATATTTAAAAAAAATTATCTATAAATACCATTTCCCCCATTTCAATTTCACTCCCAATTATCCCCTCCTAATTTAATTTCAACCCTAAATTCCTCCTCCTACTTCTTCTTCTTCTTCTATAAAAAGGATGTCGGATCCAAATCATTTTTTTTTTCAGATTTTACATGCCAAATCTGAACTTGCCTCAAAATCCAAATTCTCAAAATTTCCAAATTGTCAAATTTCCAACTTAGAGAATGAAAATTGCAATTATCCATTTCCTAATTTTCCAAAATATCCACACTCATATTATCCCCAAACGTATGTCGTCCCAATTAACCAACATATCAGACTTGCGAGTTCACCCTCCCAAGATTTGGTTGGATCGGGTTCGGCATCTGAAAGCCTAATGTAGAGTCCGATCAATCTCCACAAACGACTTCTCCTTTACTATTCAGTCAACTTCCTAGCATTGGCCTCGAAAACATTGACCTGGACGTTGACGATGTGACACCTAAAAGGATAGTTAGCCGCATCCTTACTTAGTGCGTTGCTAAATATCGGGCGAGATCTCGTGGTTAAGGATGATCAACCGCCACTACATTCTGGGAAAGGGTCCACCAATATTGCTGTGAGGTCAACAAAGAATGCTTCTCGACGAAGAACTCTAACGACTTGAAGCAACGCTTCTTTAAGATTCGCAATGCCGTATTGAGCTTTTGTGGATTCTACGAGCAAGCTGAGCATTATCAACCAGGTGGAACAATCGAACAGAATGTGATGGAGATGGCCGATAACTTATACTTCCAGAAGCACAAGTCGAAATTCAACATGCAGTTGCATTGAAATATTCTCCTTAATGAACCAAAATGGAGAAATCTTTTAGATTCAAATGAAGGTTCTAAGCAAATGAAGACAAATGCTTCCAATGGGTACACGACATCATCGACCGACAATGCAGATGTGAACTCTCTAGTTCATCCACAAGGCAGAGAAACAACTAAGAGAAAAATTGGAAAAGAAAAATAATATAGAGGCAAGAAGGCTATCGCTGCTGATCACGATGAGGCGGTGCAGCTTGTCAAGTCTCTAGTTACTAATGAGACACTAAATTTGACAGATTGAAGGAATTAAAGGAAAAAGAGCTTGAGATCAGGTAGGAAGAAGTTCAGCGAAGAATAAAGCAATCGCCTCAAGACTCACCAGTATTGACACGAATTGATATTCTCCGGAAAGACTTGCCATTCATAAGATGTTGTTAGACGATGCTCTTTCAAAGATTTTTAAAAAGTAGTTATGCACTTGTAATTTATGTGTGTAATGTTTACCTATGCAATAAAATTTAAATTTCGCTATGATATTTCTTTTTGCAAATAGTCAATTAATCTACATTTTAAAACTAGTCATTGGAAAATAACCGTTGAAAAGTAGCCGTTTAAAACTAGCAATTAGAATCCTCTCTATAAAATGATTTCACTCTCATATGCACTCACTCACGTCCTTTCGTCTCCAATTCACATCCTTTCGTCTTCAATTCACATCCTCTGGAACATGGCTGGAAAGCCTAATGAATGCAAAAATTTCTCCATGGATCCATTAGACAGGATGGAAGAGTTATTGTTCGATGATACCAAGGATTGATGTCTTGACCTCCTTCTAAAGATGCAGCAGGCCATCTTTGGTGAAAACTCTTCCTCCAAACCAAAAAAGAAGACAATAAACAGGGATCTCGAAGCAAGTCATAAGCAGCGTATTCAAGACTACTTCGTTGACTAGTCGGTGCATTCTACTGAGACATTCCGACGACTCTTTAGAATGAGGACGCACATGTTCCTTCAAATTGTCAAAGCCCTCTCAAGTGTGAATCCATATTTCCAGCACGGGGTCAATTCTGTCGGCAGAGCAAGACAATCCCCGCTACAAAAATGCAAGACGGCCATGCGTTTGTTCGCTTACGGAGTAGGTTTTGACGCCGTTGACGAACATTTCCGGCTAGTAGAGAGCACCGCAAACGATTGCTTGTACAAGTTCTTCGAAGGTGTTGTCTCGATTTTCAGGCCCCAGTACTTGTGCCATCTAAATGCAGAAGATGTCCAACACTTACTACGAATTGGAGAGTCACCGTGATTTCTCGAGCATGATGGGCAACATCGACTACATGCACTGGGAATGGAAAAACTGCCCGAAGGCGTGGCACAATATGTACAAGGGCCACCATGGATCTTCGACTTTAATACTTGAAGCAGTGGCGGGACCTAAATCTGGATATGGCATTCATTTTTTGGCATGGCTAGGTCCAACAACAACATCAACGTTTTAGACTGGTTACTAGCCTTTGATGATGTTTTAGAAGGTCGTGCTCCCGAGGTAAATTATACTTTCAATGGCACTAATTGTACCTTGGGATATTACTTGACAGATGGTATATATCCACTACAAGAAATTGACCTTTTCATGACCTTTCTTGGATGAAGTTTACAAAAGCATCGCAAAAAATTCCATGTGGTGGACTTTAGGTGACGCTTTCATGAAACAATGCCATAGGTTTACCTACGCCAACGCTTAAAGAAGCGTCAACAACATTTATAAAAAAAAAATGTAATTTTTTTTTGAAATTGGATATACCTTAGGATGAAGCTTGAAAGCATTGACCAAGGGCTAAGTGGACAAATGTCGGAGAATGGGTACTCAGGTCGACGCTTACAAGGGTCGCCCAAAGTCTTAAATTAAAATAAAAAAATGTTGTGCAAGAAATTTCTAGCCTAGCCAAAATTTTGAAATCCAACCAAATGATTGTGTATATATTAGGTTGACATTTACTCTTCACAAACTTTAAAGTATGATCAAATGACTCACGATGGTTAATTTATCGAGGCTAATTCATACATATGACAGCTTGTACCTTATGATCAATTGTAGATCTTGATCGAATTCGATATGCATAAAATTAACCTGTCAACTTATTAGAAGTTAGTTGATATTGTGGATATTGATAAAAAGTTGATTTTATTAATAGTCTGATAACTTGCTAATAACTTTAATCATAAGATAAAAGGTGCGATAACTTCCTAATTGTAACTAAGTATTCGATCCTGATATATCGAACCAATTTAAGTTGAGTTTAAGTTTGAGATATGGAAAATCACACATAAGCAGACTCACTCGATTGATTCCTTTGATATGAATTCGACCATGTTTGTTAAGGAGGGATCAAACCCTATGATCCCTTATATATTTCATGCTCATTAAGTTTGAAGTCAAAATTTTAAAATCCAATTAAATGCTCACTGACAATTTGTTGTGAACGAGTTGACAGTATAAATAAATACATATGATGATTAGGTCGACATTCACTCTTCACAAGCTTTGAAGTAGGATTCAAATGACTTCACAATGGTTAAATTTTTCAAGGCGAATTCTTACATGGAAGCTTGCACCTTATGATCCATTGTAGATATTGATCGAATTCCATATGCGCACAATTAATCTGTCAACTTGTTAGAAGTTAGCTGACATTGTGGATATTGATCAAAATTTGATTTAATTAATAGTCCGATAACTTGCTAATAATTACTTTTATAATAAGATAAAATGATAACTTGCTAATTTATAATCAATTATTTAATCTTGATATATCGAACCAATTTTAAACTTGAGTTTGGGACAAGCGGACTCACCCAATTAATCACCTTGATATGAATTCAAACTTGTATATTATGGAGATGATCGAGCCCTCTAATCCCTTACCCATTTCATGCTAGTTAACTTTGAAATTTCCAATCCCGATATACTGAATAAATTAAAACCAAGTTTGAGAGACATTGAAAATCACACAAGAGCAAACTAACCCCATTAATACAAAATCAGCCGTGTTTATTGAAGAGGGGAATCAGGCCGTTTGATCTCTTACACATTTCATGCCCATTTATAACTTTGAAAGTTGCAATCCCGATATGTTGAACAAACTAAAATCGAGTTTGGGTTCAAAGACAGTGAAAATCATATACGAGCAATCTCATCCCATTAATTCCTTTCACATGAATTATTTTGTTTTTATTAAGGAGCGGATTGAGCCCTCAGATCTCTTACACCTTTTATGTTCGTTAAGTTTAAAGTTTTTTCATATATTGAACCAATTAAAACTGAATTTGGGCTCAATACGTTGAAAATCACTAACGAGCGACCTCATTCAACTAATCCCCATGATATGAATTTGACCGTGTTTATTAAGGAGGAGATCGAGCCCTCTAATTTGAAATTTTCAATCTCGATGTAGTGTACTAATCAAAATTGATTTTAGATTTGAGACATTGAAAAGCACGTACAAGCAATTTCACCCGATCAATCCCATTGATACGAATTCGACTGTAATTATTAAGAATGGAATCAGGCCCTCTAATCTCTTACATATTTTATACTTGTTAACTTTGGAATCTTTTTTCCGATATACATAAAACCAATTAAAATCGATTTTTGATTTGAGACATTAAAATCAGACAAAAGCGAACTCACCCGATTAATCTCCTTAATTTAGAATTCGATTGTGTTTATTAAGGATGAGATGAAGCCTCTATGGTACACATATCATGCTTGTTAACTTGTTGCCAACTAGTTGATAGCATGTGAATTGATCAAAATTTTCAACAATCACCAATCTTACAATCTATTAGGAGCTTGTTACCAACCGTTGCAATGAAGTGTTGCGGTAAAGTTCCCGCCCATCACCCGGCGAAAATTTCAAGCACCAAATTGGCCGAAAATTACAAAAATCAAACTAATTCTTCTCTTATATCTCTCACTTTCCATTTCCTCTTCATATTTCCTCTCTTTATACACATTCTCTCTCTTTTTCTTTGCTCCACTTCTAATCAGGAAAGGTAAGTTTTGCCAACCTCTGTTCATCAGAGTGGCAGTCGTCCTACATCACCATCAACACCGGGAATGAGAAGAGTTACGGCTCATCCTTCTTCGACACTATCGGAATGTCATTGGGGGAGTTTGGGGTTGCTAGCTCGTGGGTGGGGAAGAGAAATCACGGGGATGTCCTTTAGCGTCCGGTGAGTCCTTCCCTTAAAGCTTGCCATGGTGGATCCTCCTTACAGCCCCTATCTTGCCCTAATGGCTCCTCTCTATGTCTCTACAAGCCAATCGAGCACGACCTGGTGGCTACTCCTTTTAAGACTCTTCTCCCATGATATTGCATGGTAATTATCAAATCACAGCAGCTAAGTGATCCTTCTCTCTCTCTTTCACTTCATATATGTGTGTTTTCGTCTCTTTAAGGAGGAGGAGGATGATGATGATGGAAGAGTAGTGGGATTGTGGTATTCATCTTTATCTTCATCTTCGTCTTCGTCTTTGTTTTCGTCTTCGTCGTTCTGTCAACGAGCTGTCAGCTTGTTATTATTGATAAACAATTTTTAGGATTTTAAGGATTTAAGGTTTTAGAGCTTTTAAAGTTTTTAGGGATTTTGGATTTTTAGGTTTTAGAGTTTTGAGAGTTTTACGGTTTACGGTTTTAGAGATATAGGGTTTTGGGTAAATATTTACAAGAAGTTGTCAACTTGTTTTTTTGTGTTTTTTTGTGTTTTTAATTTCGAGTACTCAAGGCCTTTCTTTTAAAAATTAACAGGCCCAAGCGACGTTTCTAAGCTTCGGCTTAGGCTAGGTGTTGGCTGACGCTTATAAAGCGTAGGCCAAACTTTTTTTGTTAAATTTTAATTGTTCTACGACGACACTTATAAGCGTCAGTTTTGGCCTAAAACCAATGCCGACCCTTCCTAAGCGTTGCTATATGTCAACCTGAACCTAGCCCGACGAAACATGGGTGACGCTTACATGAACGTCGCCCTAAGCATCGCGAGACTTTTGGCAATGCCTAGACGCATCGTCCAAAGTCCAAAAAAGCGTCGCACTAGGTACTTTTTCTTGTAGTGATCTTGAGTGAGCAACGTTTGTGAAATCAATCCCTTGACCGCAAGGAGAGAAGGGACAGTTATTTGCCATATATCAAGCAAGGGTATGGAAGGACGTGGAGCGTGCTTTTGGAGGTTTGTAGGCTCAATTCGCTATTATACGTGACCTTGGTCGATCGTGGTACCCGAAGAAGCTTGGAACAATCACGAGAGCTTGCATCGTATTGCATAATATGATTGTTGATGATTAGAAGGGCACCTATAATGTCATTTTTGATCTGCGCTTGGATTATAATGATTCCCCCACTGACGGCTTACCATAAGTTCATCGAGGGGAGCACAGATTTGCTCCATATGAAGAATATATTCAAAATCATATCCGAATTCGAAATAGAGAACACCATCAACAACTGCAGGCGGATTTGGTGGAACATATTTGGCAATTTGAAAATACCTGCAATATCGGTTAAATTTTTTTTCCTGTTGCGCATGTATTTTTTTTATAACAAGGGGTTTCGGGCTTCACCCATAATCCCCACGGTCACGTGAACATCCTGCAAGCCCATGGAACAGGTCAGTCTGGCCACACATGTCGTGCATGTGGTTTAATAGGGAGTATTCTTCTACATGATTCATGAGGTGACTTGAACTTGAAACTTCTCCAAGTCACACTCCTTAATTATCGGACAACCCTATTGGGTTACTCGTGTATTCTTTTTTCGTTGCTCATGTAATTTTTTTTTTGTTGTTCGTATAATTTTCTTTTTTCGTCTTGTAATTTTCAAATTATTTTATAAAGTTTATTAATTATTCGTAATTAATTATTTAATTAATATTATGATTTATTAATTAATAATTAATCTTATTACGTATTAATTATTATTAATTAATTTTAGTTATTTTGAGTTATATTCATTAAATGAATATAAATATGTATATGGGTCCCCATTAAAGACTCAAAATCAGAAATTATGACTGAAGTGATGAATCTCTCTTCTCATTGAATTTGTCTTTGTCTGACATAATATTATTATGTGGGCTAGATCGAACACTGAAATGAAAGACTTATATTGGAGATGGTCTCATAGAAAAGAAATGCTGAGAGAGATAAGGGAAAAGTAACTTGAGAGAGGTGAGAGAGAGATGACAGAAAGTGGGAGATGAAGAAAGAATTGGAGGAGTGGTGTATGTAATTGATATTTAATAAAGATTGGAATTAATTAAATCAACCTTTAACTTTTCATAATTTAGTTTTTTTTTTTTCAGTTATAAGGAGACACGTCGGCCTAGCATATTATAATAGAAATATTAAATATTTAATAAAGCGGCATCGATGGTTTCACTAAATATCAAACTCAGGATCTCTTCATTACTAGATAAGCGATGCGTCACTGCGTTATACATTCTTCATATAAAGATTTTTTAATTAACTATATTGTCCAATTACAATTTTAAGAGGAGGAAAGTTACGCCCAATTACTTTCCTCATCCCTTCATAACAGTATATAGATATAGATATAAATATCATCTACATAAAAAAATTCAAACATTTACAAAGAAAATGTCCAATACATAATATTCTTTATTATACTGCTTTTCAGACTAGTCAAGGAACACTTATACAGCTGGCAAAAAGAAACATTTATACGAAGAAAGACGATTTGGTACAGATGCATTACTCTTGATCAGAAATGAAGTTGTTTTTAATTCGATTCGATCAAGTATGGGACTATATATAATTTTATACCTCTATGTTTTTCCCTTCTTATATAGTCCCTTGTAGAGCGGCCATAGTGCTCGTTTTTAACCAGGAATATATATATATATACACAGCCGATCGACCAAGAATAATATTACTTAAAATAGAATTGAGATTGATTAATATCAGAAAAAATAATAAAAATATATTAGAAAAACACGTGAAAGAAATTATGGCTGGACTGTGAAATGAGTATATGTTTTCACACGTGGGTACTTTTAGACCCACGCTTGCCTGTCTGTGAGCTCTAACAATCAAGTCCGAGTCATAAAAATCAAGCCCGTGCATTGTGGCCCAATCCGTTAGCCTCTGGGCCCACCGACATTCCATCTCCTCCCATGATTGACGGGGATACAAAGATTCCTCAACTTCCTTTCCAACTGGTTTTCACATTACATAACCAGAGAAAGAGAGTTCGATATAGTGGCACTCACACCCGACCCCGAATCAAGTAGTTTTGCGTCAATTCTCATTGATGATATCTTCGGGTCGCTTTATTTCTCCTCTCCTTACCCTTACTAAATCAAATCTTATATATGTAATCAAATGTTTTTTTGGCTGAATACATATAATCACATGTTATACTTATATATCAATGCTTTCATCTCTTAATTAATTCATTAGAAAAATCTCACGATTCGGTTCTGTAATTTACCCCAAAAAAGAAAAACACTCATAAGGAAAACCTCTTAATTTACTCGAATTAGGGTTTCAAGAGCATAAACTTACACGTACATCATACCGGGGACAACAAAAAATCTAATGAAGGACAAGGATTGCACGGTTTTGGTTCGAGCATTAAGCTCTCCTAATTACCTTGTGCATATAGGTCAAGAACGACCGAAGGTTAATCTAGTCTAGACAAGGTTTTCAACTAGAAACATACTTAGTCCATTGGACCAGATTTGTGGTGGGATTGTCATTAAATTCAGCAGCGAGAGCCCCTCCTACAGTTAAGTGCACCGGCAGTAACTGTCATGGAACCGACCAGAGACGATGGCCTCGCACTGAGGCTGAATGCCCGAGCGTAGCTCGAAGATGCACCCGCACCTGATTGTCGGAAGTATGCGCCGTTCAGCATCAGGTCCCCCTCTGACCTCCAATTCCATGTTCTCCACTCGCTTTCCGGGGCATGTTCGTGCTTGGTCACCTATACCAAATATTGATTAGTCATAAGAGAAGCATTATTATCGTGCCGGACAATCCAAGAGCCGTGCAGCATCGAGCGTGCATGCAATATCTTCAATTATCTTTAATAAGAAGCATCACAGAATGAAATGCACGCTTACTTCTTTACTTGACCTGTCGTTTGGTGCAAGAAATCTATTCCCTTGACTGTTGATGGTCGGACTGGCACTTCCTCCAATCGCATACATCTCCCAATGAGTATAGTCATTGTTCACTACGTGAAAATACCCATGCCTACACCTGCATTATTCGTTCACAACAAAAAAACAAACATTATACTTTTAACTGTCGTGATTATTTAGATGCTGCATTTTCAGAGAAATTTGTATATTTTTTAAAAGAATGACAAGGATGCGATTATGAGAAAATGAATAGAGTGCATGTAACAGGTCTCACCCCCCTTTTTTCCCTTGAAGGTTAAAAAAAACCTGTTTATTAAGTTTCCCAAGAAGGAAAGGCTCCCAAAATAAAATAAAAAAAAGAAGAGAAAGTTAAAAATAGAAAAAAGGAACAAAAAGTCAATATTCGGTGTGGGAGTACAACTTTATAAATTAACGAGAAAAAATTCCTTTTGTGAAAACAAATGAGTAAAAGTTTTTTTTATGAAAATTAATCAGTGTTTGTATATAACCAAGGAAGCATATAAACTTAGTATAATAAAATAAAAAATTTAATAAAAAGGAATGATAGTCCTACCACGATAATCGAATTTAAAACTTCTCAAATTAAAACTTTTTAAAATGCAAGTCATTACATTGTATCCATTCTCAAACTAATGAGTAATTTACCTGGGCATTCTTTGCACTAGTCCTTCACCGAAATGGTTGAAAGCGATCGTGACCTGCATGTTCTTGTCCTGCGTGTAGGAGTCGCTGTGCCCTAAAAGCATGACCTTGTCATGATGAGTCATGTAGTTGTTCGAGATGGTGATGGCTGTGGACCCGTGGATAGCATCTATGAGCCCGTCGCGGCAGTTCGAGAGTGAGCAGTGGTCGACCCAGACGTGCTGACTATTGAATATCGAGACGCCATCCCCGTCTGACACCCTCCACCACCCATAGTGGTGTGGTGAGTCCCTTATCATGGAGTAGGTCCCGGGCTTGCAGTCATGTATGTGGACGCCGTGGATAATGATGTTGGTCACATAATGAATGGTAATGCATGGGCCATTGGCAATGTGGACGCTTGCGCCCCGGCCATCGATGGTCTTGTATGAGTTCATCACGAGCTCTTCTTTCAACTGGATCACCATGTCCCGCTTGAAGATGATCCACAAGGGCTCATCCTGTATCACCGCATGACGCAGAGTTCCGGGCTTAGGGTTTACGGGATCGTCATCACCAGAGTCACTGACTACATAAATACGGCCACGCTTGCCGCCAATGGCATCCCTGCCAAACCCGATGGCACAATCAGCTAACCGCTGACGGTTGGTGTTCCAGTTCGGGTCACACCGCCAGCAGTCGTCGATGGGGTTGCCTGTGCCACAGGACAGGTATCCTAGGTTTCTCCTTGACGCATTGATGCTCCTGTAACAATTGCATGCAAACATTCTCAACCTCATATCCCTGTTCATCCGCTCATACTAGTTGCACTAAACCTGGGAAATGTATTACTTATCCAGATCTCAAGGTTTGGTTCTCTTTCTTTTTTCTTTTTTCTTTTTTTATTAAGGTTACAAATGAGACGCATGAGTTTATAATGTGACAATTGGTGTGCAAGTCCACAAAATATTACCAGTTGCCTATACAACCACCCGCATTGCCATGATGCATCTTGTGGAGAATTAAAGATGAGTCTTGAGCACAATGTTATCCGTTTTTCTACGTACATTACGTCGGACTCTAATTGTTTACGAAGCTTGAAGCATCTATACACACACACACACAACATTCAAGACACAATAAGATACAATACAGCAGGAAGGTTAGTTGCTCTTACTTGTGCACTTCTTCAACAACCGCCTCGGGGTTTCGAACTGGTGATGATGATGAGGACACTTCCCCAAGATGTGGAACGGCAAGAGAGAAGAAAAACAAAAACATCAAAAGATCCGAAGATTTAGACATTCTCTCCCTCTCTCTCTCTATAAACCAGTGGAGGGATTAATAATAAGAGAGAGAGTGTGAGAGAGAGTGAGGTGATATGGGATAATGATAATCAATGGGGAGGGCTATATATAAATGGGATAGGAGCCCGGATGGAATGGCGTGATTAACCTAGAAATGTGGGGCCCAAGCCTTATCGTAATTTCAGGCGGGGTCACTGCATGCGTTGCTGATCAGGCCGTTGATCGTGCATGAGTATACCCAAGGATGGAGAATTTCAACCCTCGGATACATATAGGGGTCACAGTTGTTGAATCTGTTGCTTGTTTTTTATTTGTGTTTTCTCTCATGTAAACAAGCTTTGCTAATTTCTACCCTCTTCTCTTTGTCCTTTTCATATGGAAGAAAGGGTTGGGGTTTGGATTTTGGTAGTAGTGTACGTATATGTAGGGATTTTTTTTTTCCCGTAAGGAAAAGTATTGGGGTTTGGGATTTGGTGATAATGTGCATCTAGGGATGTCAAAGAACATGAAGTACATCATGATATAGTTTAAGCAGTGAAATGTGGCTCAACAATAAACTAAATTTTCAGTGTAGACTTTACCTGCAGTGTAAGAATTCAAAATTCACTGTAAGCACTTCTCAATTAAAATCAAGACGAGAATATCTCGTGATTTCACAAAGAAAAGAACGAAAGAACCTGATGTAGATTGCACCTCATGATTTCAAATGATAAGATGACAAAACTAGAATATTCTAACATGCTGTCTAACAATATCTGTGCAAACGAAATGGAATAATCAATTCAGAAGTTTGTCAAATATATAGTAGCCAACTCCACAAAAGCCAGGGTGATCATGGCATTAGATGATGTATGATGTTACCCAATGTCATTCACTACCTTCGATCCAGCGCAGGATCATCGATGGATCCGACATTATTGTCGCCTAGCCAATATCCAGTTAGTAATGTCAATGAATATTATTGCATGTGAACGTGGAAAATTGATATAAACTTGAAAGTCGTCAGTCCTTTTATTATGAGAGTTAATTTTGAGGGGTTTTCACCATTGTCCAAATCTCAGCTTTCCGTTCGACAAAGATATATATTTTAAGCCTAACGGAATTCAACAGATTTTTCCTTAAAACATTATATATGAATATACTTATCCAAAAAAGAACTATATATTTGTGTGTGCCAAATGGTTGGATATGGAATTTTGGGTACAACTTCTATCAGGAGAGTGGTGAGTCAAATATGAGTAGTTTGATGGAAATATGTAGTATCCAAGAAATGTAAGATGTGACCAATTTATAGGCATCCCATATAATCTAAAAGATGTCATCCTACTGCACCGGGAGTTGTAATAATAAGGACGGGCCGAGGGATCCCAAAATGTTGATGCTCAATGAAAACTCACGTACTGTTCTTCAATTCTCGATAATTCAGCTCTCCTTGTAACTCGAAAACTTTATGTTCTTAATCACTCCCCTAAGGACCGTACCTCCGATCCTTTTGAGCTAAAATCCTGCGTCGGTCCTTGTCTATGAACAAAGTGGTACGTAAAGCGTTGACCTTCCCTTCAACTTCAAGCTTCCTATTAGGGATCCAGATCTTCGGTGGCTCGTGCAAGGTGTTGAGAATATCTTCGTACAATGTAATTATCGGCCTGCTTCTTTTGCCTCAGCACCGAATCAGATTAGTGCATGCCCTCCTCCGTGCCAATATTCATATTAAGAGGTGAAATTCTGCCAGTGATGCATTAGCCTGTGACCATGGTGAACATCGTTCTATAAAAATAACATAATAATTACGACGTTAAAAGTACCTCCTTCCATAAGAAATGAAATGGTTATTACAACACCACCTCATGATGACGAAATAGTAAATATAATTGGAGATTGTTGACTTGTTTGCCTCAGCTTAAAAGCAGAGATTCCAATCCAATAATCTGCTCTCCTAATTGCGTTGACTAGTTGTCGTTACAAGTTTGCACTAACTGAACAAGCCTTTCTATGTTCCTGTTATCCAGAAGACATCATGATCAAAAGTGCTTTTTAATTATCCGCTGACTGCGGGTTGGACTTTGACTTACAAACAATCTTGTTGGGTATAAATACAATTAATTTCGAGGGGATTAATTAACCGGTAGTTACAAAAACAAAGGCAGAAATTTCAGGCACGATAATATAGTTCATGGAGAGATTTGAAACACACTGAAAGTATCTTATATTTACAGCGAAATCGACGTTCAAACGAGAATTAGTCTCAACTAATAGACTGAGAACACCTCATGATTTTACAGAGATAATAAAGAATTCCCAGGTACTACATAGATAGATAAATATATGTATGTATAGGAAACATATATAATGAGGCCGGTTGATAGCCTTTATCCCGTGCAAATTGTTTATTGGAATTTATCGGCTCTTTTTCTATTTTGCATGGATTTTCTTGTTTTTTGTACTATGTGTTCCACGAGGCAATACTTCATAAAATTCTAGAATTCGGCACGGTATTACATAGATTCTTTTGGGCATGTTCTCTAAAACGAGGACTTGGCACCAGAAGAAGGATGAAAAAGAGTCGTAACGCTCACAATGTTGGGATTCGAAAATCTCATTCAATGAAAGCACAAGAAAACAACAGATTGGGGGTGCTGAAGATGGGAACACCCCAGTTAAGTTAATGGACCTCTGCAATAAAAGTTGGGCCTTTTGGGCTTTTCAACTTAACTTTAGTTCTCTATTTCGGCCTACTTGGTTAAAGTAAAATTCGTTTTTCTTTTGACCAGTAACATGAAAAGTATAAAAGTAATTTATGCGACAATTTAAATAAAAAGTTCTATCATATACATATAAAAAATTGCATGTATCATACATGCATTGGGCAACCAATGAATCCTTGACACATCAACATCCCACTTCCTCCTATTTCAAGTCACCAGCGAGTTCAAAAAGAGAAAAAGAAGTCACAACAGGTTATCTGACCTTTTCGCGATTGGCCCTGAAGGTTTTATTTTTTTCTATTACATGAGATATAAGTATATTACTTGTGAAGTTAGTAATTTATTCATAACCGAAGTAATTTACTTGAAATGTAAGTAATTTACATGAGATGTAAACTAAATTACTTGAGAAGTTGGTAATTTATGTGGGTCAATGTATTTAGTCAAAAGAGTTCCAAGTAATTCGCTAATTACACAAGAGAGTAATTTACTTGGGTCAAAGTAAATAGTCAAAAGGGTTCCAAGTAATTCGCTAATTACACAAGAAAGAGAGTGATTTACTTGGGTCAAAGTAAATAGTCAAAAGGGTTCCAAGTAATTTACTCAGAACTCAAGTAAATTACTGAGGAAGAGAGTAATTTACTTGCGATCAAAGTAAATAGTCATAAAATTTTTTGAGGAGCTATTAATTTACTTGGGTCAAAGTAAATAGTTAAAATAGTTTCAAGTATTTTACTCATAACTAAAGTAATTTACCTGAGATGTAAGTAAATTACTTGTGAAGAGAGTAATTTACTTGCGGTCAAAGTAAATAGTAAAAAAAAATTGGAGTAATTTACTTGAGTGTTAGTAATTTGTTTGAGATGTAAGGTTTTTTTTTTTTTAACGTGAGATCTGAGGTTAAAACAATAGTGAGAGTTTCGAGAAATTTACTCATAAATTGAGTAATTTACATGAGACGTAAGTAATTTACTCGAGCAGAGAGTAATTTACTTATAGCCAAAATAATTTATCTGAAATGTAAGCAATTTATGTGTAGCGTGAGTAAATTTACTTAAGGAGAGAGTAATATCTTGAGGTTAAAGCACATATTTCAAGTAATTTACACGAGATATATGTAAAATACTTTGTACTCGAGTAATTTACTTGATTCCAAAGTAAATTATTGTTGCCCATGTAATTTACTCATAACTCTGTTGCCCATGTAATTTACTCATAACTCAATAAGTGAACACATGCGAGGTTGGTCGTGGTCGATGGGGGTCAAAAAACAGCGTACTCGGTCCTAATCAGTGGACGCACATGAGGTCAACCGTGATTGACAGAGGTCGAAGAACAACACGCTCTCCCTCAAAGACTGGACACACGCGAGGTTGATTGCGGGCGACGGAGGTCCAAGAACAGAGGTTTACCTCAATCTGTGGACTCACACGAGGTGGGCTGCTATTAGCGGAAGTCCAAGTAATTTACTCATTACCTATGTAAATTACCAGTGGAGTAGGTACTTTTTACTTTATTATGACTCCTTAAACATAGTAATATATTAGGTGAGGAATATGTAACTTCAGTAAATATAAAGCTAATGGAGATATATCAAACCTAAAAGGATATATCATTTTCGCAAAGGTAAACATAACATATTCTAATATTTTGATGCATTTGTTATGAGTTTTCTAGCATTTTTCAAATTCATGGTTCATATAGGTTATAAATAAGTTAGATATCGTTGAGGAAGGAAGTGAGGTTGGTGACGATCGATGTAGTCCTGAGAGCAGCCTCACATGAGTTTTTTTTTTTTTAAAAAAAAAAAAGAGATCACGGTCGAGTGGACATTGATTCTTGAGAATAAGGAGGACTATTAGACTAGGGTGGTTTACAAAGTAGGTAGTTACAGGGAATCGCGAACATTCACCGTGATGCTTGATCGAGTTAACCTTCATATGCAATGTTCATGTTTAAAGTTTGAGACTATCGGATTTCCATGTAGCCATACCTTTCATGTCATGAATGTTGAAATGATTAAGAAATCCCAAATAGCTTGATCCTCCATAGATGGACAAGGCTAGCAAAGAGTATGTTTACATCCGTTTTTCGTACCTAGCTTAGGTTACGGAGCCCATGGTACTTTATTGAACTCAATTGGTCAAAATCGGGCCTAATTAGAGGTCCACTAGACAACATTATTGGTTGGACATACGAAGGAGCCCAAGCGAGGAAGCAGCCCATGATCAAATTTTCAAACCCGACCCGAGATATCATGACACGACCCATTTGGACAGCTGCGGCAGGATATTAATTCACAAAAGAGATTATGGAAATTTCTAGCCGAGCTTATCAGATGGCAATTCACTGAGGGCACATGGTTGACAGCCCTCAAGGAAAGAATTTCGATCCTTTCCAAGACAATCCCACAAATGTACCTTGATGCACTCATGCATGGACATAGTGGCTCTACATGGCAGTAAGAGATAACTTCCTTGGCAACGCATGCTTGACCATCCGTACAGACAATTATTTGGTCAAAAATGTACAATATTCCTCCGTGGGACATGTCTAGAACAAAAAGAAATGTCTTTTTTCTTAATCTGTGCACATTGAATACATATAAATAGAGTCTTTCGTGTCAAAATTCAAATTATCCAAAAAAATTTTACTTGCCCAAAAGAAGTTTAAATTATCAATCAATCAAAACAATTCTAAAAAAAATTGAGAGAGAGTGTTAGAGAATTCTCGGAGTTTGCTAATTGAGAATTCATGAGACTTGTTGTATTCCGAGATAGACTTGCTATTCAACTCTCTAACAATTTCGTGTGGGGACAAATAATTCTCTTTGAAAAGCATAATATGCACCTCAAGCCTCGAGTTCTTCACCGACCAACTTTGAAGTTCTTCATCAACTCCGTCTCCGATCCATCTCTAAGGTCCATCCCCAACCAAGTAAAATATAATATATTATGTTTTTACTTTTGGTCTTATTAATTTATAATTTTTGAAAATAAATTTCTTTTATATTCTATCAAATTTTCCATGCAATATACAGGTCATTGCTTAGTTAAAAAATAATTAGAAAAAAAAAAGAAAGAAAAAGAGAGCAAATTGAAGTGTAAGCTGGAGTTCATTATATTGAACTTGGCACGAAACTCACAAGCTAATCTTTTACAGTGCGATGAAGTTCCATTATTTGATCACAATAGCTTCTGATCAAGTTTGCAGAAGATCTACAGGTGATGATGGTTTTTTTTTTCCCTTATTTTTAATAGTTCATAATTAAAAATAAAAAATTATATGTTTATTAACCTGCAAATAGTGATCAGGGAGTGTCAGCAACTGATGGTGGGTTCAAGTTGTCTAGTAGTTTGCGAACAGCAAGAAACCACAACGGCCTCCCGATGGACCCCCTCTTGTCTTCCACTTGAAGAAAGCACACCTTTGGTTTGCATTATTTTCTGCAAAAATCTGTTGGAAATTGAAAGCTCTCGATGAGTAGCTTCTTTAATCGATCGTCGATGAATTGTATCAGAAATAAAATGATAATATATAAAATTAAGTATTTGAACATAAGATTCTAACGATCAATTAAATTAATTAATATATTTGAAAATTTTCATTATCTTATGTAGATACTGTATTTTACATCTTGAGATGATTTTCATTCTAAGTTAATTATTTCACCGAGCTCATATATAGATAACCGAGTCATTTTATTTATGTACTATACTTTCTGTCGTGATAATAAATTCTCCACCCCAGTGGATTCGGACATATATCCAATATGCTGACCGTTTTCTTTATTTTTTCTTTTTTCCGGTGGGTTTTCTTTTTTTGGTGGATGTTGATCAGTTTTTTTTTTTTTTACCTTAATATCCGAAAGTTCAATTGAGTCTTAATTAATCCAATGGAGCCAGATTGGCCTCCTAAGAGTTAAACCTCTATCAACATGGATTTTATGTATTAATAAAGACTCGAACTCAAGATCTTACTTGAGCGGAAACGCTAAACCGTTTGAACCAACTCACATTTGTATTGATCGATATCTTTAATTCCCCTATAGTATTTCTAAATATTTTATTTCCTAATATGATAATAGCTTGGCTGAGACCAGACTGACTTGGGTTTCTCCCTCTGTAAATGTTTCAAGATTATCATCATTTTGATCAGATACAGCGTGCTTATGTCAAAAACCAAATTAAAGTTATGCATGGTATCTGTGTTTCTCAGCTCCTTGACGAAGAGATAAATGCAATTTAGTAGAGATTGGTCGTTCATCGTCCCAGATCCTAATCACATCCCGATTTTTAAGATCTGATATACATAACATCTATGATGATAAATCGCCGAGCTTCTATTATCGGTTCTTTCTTTCTAGTCATCTGCACTAGGAATAATAATGGCACATTATATTCTCCTCGATCTTTTGGAAGATCCGAAAGATATAATCAATTCAAATATCAACTCATTCATGATCACCAGTGATGATGACTAGCTACGATTGCATTATGTGGTCGTTTTGAGAACCACCAATCCAACTCGATCCCTTTAAGTATAAGCAATACTTGAAGGGAAAATCAACATATATAACTTCATCTTCCGCCACAGATTAATTAAGCTATGCTTTTGATTTAACTTGCTCTCCTTATTCCCTTTATTCTTCTTTTTCAATTGTTTTCGCTGCCAATAATATAATGTGTCAGCGTCCACGCATGGAATGATTATACAAATAGAAATGAAAAAAGAAAAAAGTGAGAGTACTTGAGGACACAGGGAGCGAGTTGCTGTCCTTTGGAATCAAACATTTCTTTGAATTAATATTAATGTACAAGCGGTACATTCCATTAAACTATTCAAAATGATGATGCGGGTTTGCATCGACTTACACCTTATAATAAGAACAATATTCCCATCGCAACTGACACCGAGAAAATAAAACACTTGATCGGGTCGCTAATTATATTAATTAGCCCGATTTAATAACTTGCCACGGCATTCGATCATTTTTTTTTTCTAAAGGGTTAGTGAGGGGGTAGAACAATGCTGACCTCTCTTTGCTTGTTTTAATCAATCAAAAGGGTTAATGGATACTTAATTTGAGTAATCAGACGCTGATGGTACGGAACGGGGCGCCGATGGGCTGACTCGACCCGGAGAGGGTATGGAGCAGTCTCTTCCTCTCTTTGATCGCTGGGTCTTCTAGGAGGAGCACTTTGTCTCTGTCTCCGACCCCAATCATGTGTAGATGTTCTGTGTCTTCCCTCTCTTTTCCTCTGAACAACAGCCTTTGCCCTGCTGGCTCCAGGCTTGTCAAGAGGGACAGGATCATCTTCAATTCCCCTGAGCATTCAAGCAAATCTTAGATGATCGGTATCGATGATCGTGACACAACTCGACACAATGAATAATTGATCTTCTAAGTTTATAGAACTCGATATACTTAACGAACATACTTTAGGTAAGTCAATGCTATGGCTTACCGAAAGTTGAGGTGGCTTCAATGGGAATGTCGTGCCACTGAGTGCCATACGAGACCCTTACGGTGATCATACCCTCTCCTGACTTCTGGCTCTCGCGCTTCTGGACAAGCATCCCGCCGGGCCTGAGCTCCCACTTGATCTCTCCCATCACTCCATTATTGTAGCATCCCTTGTCCATTGATGATGACCCCTTGAGGCTGCTCCCTCCATTGCCATTGGCACCATTCCCAAGCTTGGAGCTGCTCTTGGAAGACTTCTTTGACCTCAACTTGATCATCATCTTAATTTACTTGTCAAGAAAGCTCTCTCTCCTTAACTGAACTCTTGACTGGTTAAGTCTCTTCCTTGGAAGTTCAGAAGGTGAGGGGGGAAGCAGAGGATGTTGGTGTGGGCTAATTATATACCAAAAGGAAGCTTGTATAGGTACAAAAGAAGGTATGAATATAATACAAGCCGCATTGTCCTTTGTTTTATTTATAATCAAGGGGGGTAGAATTACCTTCCACTCCCTTACAATTTGCATTATTGCAAAATCGACATTTTGAAGATTCACATGTTGTTTGTTACGCCATCTTTTATCTGTCGAGCTCATCCAGCACGTGTCTATATCCAATCTAAATTTGGCCGCTCTAACGCCGTTTCGATCTGATCAGATCTGTTGATCTTCAAAAAGAATCACGATCGTAATATTGATAAAGGAACTAGGAGGGACGTTGTGTTTCTTGTCACTAATACCGGAAACAATCGATGCTGCATCCAATTACTACAAAAAGTCACATGGACGGGGCTGCCTAGTCCGGCATTACAAGATGCAACCACATGCTAGTAGCTAGTAGCTCTTAGAATTATGATGATGCGATTGCAATTTTGGAAATGTAAATGGATATAAATGTAATTTAGGCAACAAGTAATTAACAAATATGTATGATAATGATGTGTGGATGAATAGGCTTAAGACACAGAAGCAAAGACTAGAAAATAAATGAGGGAATAGTTTCTTATCCTGATTTTATAGGGGGGCTAAGGCACATGGGGATGGGGCGGGGGTGGGTGCTTATAGCGACACGCTTTTTGCTTGATTGGCGGGCTCTAGCAAAATCCCATCAATACTGGTCGGTGGGTCTTTTGATACAAATGGAATTTTTCTTAAAGTGAATATCTCTTTAGGGGGATATTCTTTTTCTTCTTGTTCTTCTAAATTTCTAATTGTTATTTTCTTGAAGAAATTTGTATATATATCTATTCGCAGGGAGTTTTATCTTTTTCTTTATCTTTATTTTTGACATTTACAAGACAATTGGCGGCCATGAGATCTTGAACTACGCTTATACAAAAGCGTTGAAATAAAATTGCTAACATGAGAACACGAAAAATAAATGCTGACAGGAGAAATGACCCTAAATATACTAAAGTTACAATAATAATTCGTTGGTGCTTAAGTTGTGCAGCAAGTACAAGAACTTTCATAATCATCTATTAATACGCTGGAGAATCACATTTCTTATCATCAGATTAACGCAAAGTTGAGTTCTGATTATATTTCTGACAAGATATAGTCTTTGCTTATAAGATAGTAAAAATGTGCCTACTAGGCCGCTCCAAGTAAAAATGATCATAAGCAATTTTCTTGTTACCCAGAAATGACGTTAAAAGTATTATTGATTATAGATTAGTGAGGCATTCGATGGATAGCTGCAAGATATTTAATATAAGGATTGAAACGTATTAACAGAAGTGATTGTTAAATAACTACTAGCTACTTTGCAAAGCTGTAATCGAGTTTTATTAATTTAGTTTATCTTCAAATAATACGTAAACTAGCCTTTCCACCACCTGCCAACACGAAAGGCTTAGAAATATTGATTAGTTTTTTCCAAATGTTGACATTTGGTTTGAGTACTACCCCTTTCAATTGGAATTTAGCGCTAGATCACTTTTTCATTGACAATTAGCAAATTGATGCAGATCGCTTCTAAACAATTTTCTAGCAAGTTTCGAGTACAAGACCACCACAAAAGAAGAATCCTACACATTCCAGTGAAGTTCTCTTGTCCGATAATTGGATCATTTTTTAACATGTTGATCCAATGGGTCTGATATTTCACGAAATGTCCAATTAAAAATTTTCTATACAATTTCATGGGGACTTTCTTATTGATTTTTTCAGTTCTAGTATAAGACCTTTTTTAGTCTATTACGATATTGAACTAAGTGCTCAATAATGCCAATGCGCACATTCATATTCACCTAATTACCAACCAACGGTCATGAACTGACTCCAAGAGTTTCTTTCTTTTTCTTTTTAGTCACTATTATTTTAAAATCATTATAATAATCTAACCAGCTTTGGAGCTATTATGTGAGCATTCTCTAGATTGGCTTTTTCTTTAATTCTTCATATATAATAAAACAAAATATAATTTTTTTCGTGAATACCCGAAATCTTCTCAATTTATTAGCTGAAATCAATCTCCACTCGAGTTATACATAAAATTTGTTTACTCGCAACATACTTTGTGTAGAATATAATTTAATATTGCATAAAGTTTAATTCACGTATATTTTATTTCAGTTGTCTTTTGAGCAAGTAAGCTTGGGCAAAGTCATAGAAAAGAGGTGCAAGACAATTTGCTTTGGACAGTGCCTTTAGTTCGGCCTTTTTCACATCAACCTTTCGTATTTCAATGCTTTTGAATGCTTCTCCAGTCTGCTTTTTCTTTCCTTTTTTTTTTTGGGATGAAAATTCTCGTTCTGGTAGCTTATCTTCCTTGAAATATATTTATTCAATATTTATGAAAAAGTCGTTAATTTATTGACTAAATCTTTCAAAAAAGCTTTTAAATTTTATTTGCGATTTTAATATTGCAATCATAAATAATAAATATAACATTTCATTTTCAAGAAAACTTCTCATCTCTCAATTTTGCTAAGATCAAAACTTTTAAAATATAATGTAAATTGTTAAAACTTATCAATATGAAGAGTCGCATGTCTCACTTTTTTTAAGTGAGAATACGATGTCTTTTGAGCCAATTATTGAGATTAGCTAGTTAGGGCGTCGATTTGGCTCTATAAGTAATTGATGGATGGATTAGCCTATGTTGCACGAATATTTTGGTGGAATGTGATTTGTAACCTCGTGGACCATCGAGAATATTAGTATAAAACATAGTAAAATTGATTTCTTGGACAATTCCATACTTTAACTTTTTTTTGTTTGGGCAATGCACACTTAATTAGTTCACTAGATTAATACGTTATCAATTGGATGATATGGATTTTAGAGGCTCTTCTACTTGTTCAAGAGAACAAGGCCTGACATTATTTTGTGGAACCAAGATTCAGTGATTTTGTATGCGTGTCCAGTACGGGGTCGAGAAAACCTTCTTTTGGTCCCTGTCCTGCTTAGAATAATCCAATGCACGTCCCTCGGAGCAAGCGATGACTCAGCAGAGATGAGTCTTGGGAGTTGGGACAATTAATTTGTTCGTTTGAATAAGTGAAGCAATTAACATTAATTGGAATATTAATATGACAAGATAAGTTTTTTCTTTTCTTTTTTTTTTTTAAATTTTAATTGCAAGACAAGATAAGATTAACAAGTTTGATTAGACCAAAATCAAAGCGCTTGTCCTCGGCAGCTGCACATGCAATTTCCAAAGTAATCACTATTATTAATCAAGCATTTGCCCCCTTAATGAAGTATATAATTACAATTAGATACATCGGCTCCGGAGTAATTTACCTCCTCAGTCGCTTATTCACCGAGATCATGGCCGAGGGGGCTGAGATTTGCTCAGGCATAGATCCACAACCTTGTCGGCATAAGGGCTGTTCTGAAAATCATGACTTCTCTAGGATAATTATGCTCTATTGCACCGAACTCTCTTCCCGCATAAAAATTCGCCCTTTTTATGTTAATAATTGTAATAGGATACCCCCACTATTTTATCATATAGACCCATAGAAAAATGTTTCAGGTGGTTAACTAATTTTTTCTCCCCCCATTGTCTAATCTTATTATAGGGTGGTTGGCCCTTCTTCCATAGGGCATCAACCCATGTGGGGGATAGGCGGTGCGGAATTTGCCATATATTTCCTTCTTCTCTCTCTGATCTTAAACCTTGTCCGAAGCGTTCTCAATTATTGCCCCTAGTGTGTGCGTACATATACATACATATATATATATATATATATATATTTTGTTTAATTTGCTTCTATTTGGAAAATACATTCCATAATGTAAGCGAATGAATCTGTACAACTTTGCAACAATCTTTAGTAATTAAATAAATTTCGATGATTTTACCTCATCAAGCTATTTATCGACACCGCAAATTGATCAAAAGGAATCTCTTTACCGAGAAGGTTGGGCCGCAAAACCTCTTTTATTCAATTTGTCAAGATGTCTTTCTTTCAGAGAAGTTTAAAAGCACAGCACATGATTTTGCAGAAAATATGTACGTAAGAAAATTAAAAGAAATTTCAAATTTATTAATTTGATGTTTTTCAATAACCCCTTATTTTAGGAGACCAGATTTCCTATACTCATTTATTTAAATTTTTATTTTTTGTATTAAATCTACGAATTTTGGTAACAGAAAAAAAATGATTCTGTTAAAAGGTATGCTTGATCATAGAATAATAGTGAAAAAAAAAGGTTCGACATTTCACTTTTTAATTGAACGAGTTGTTAATAAGAACAAAAATGGCAGAAACCAGGCTAGCTATTAAGGTGCACTTTTAAATCATACTGAAACATGAAAATTTATATTCACTGGCTTGTAGGTAAAGCAAGAATCGAGAATATAACGGAACACGACGCGCGTACGCACATAATATAAACAACCGAAAACTGTTTTCCTAACCGTAACCGTGGATAGTTAAAGATGCCGCGTCGTCCCAATAAAGTCAGTATAGGCTTTAGCTTGGACCTCCTTTTGCTTGGAAGAATGTTAGGAAAAGTACATGCGCATGCCCATGATAATGGGAAGAAAGAATATACACAATGAGGACAAGGGACGTCTGATGCCCCTCACGCCCATCAAGAAGATTTGCTGCCTTGGCAAAAGATCCTCCCAAGGTGAATCGACAGGTTTCATCTGTTGTGGTCGGAATATATATCTTAATCCCAAGGGAATCCATGCTTGGCTTTGCACCAGATTTTGCATTGGTCTCTGGCTAGATTGTCACGCAATATAATTAGGTAGATAAATCTTTGTTGTAGCATTCCTTGGAATCTAAATCTTTTTTGTCCAAGAAAGGGACAAAATATTCAAGGAGGAATAATATACTTGAGGCATTTACCTGGATCTGTTTGGGCTTTTCTAGTTCTAGTTTTCGATCTTTATGCCTTTCCTTCTTGTCATAGACGAAGAAAATTGCACGTTGCATTTTCGGGAAAGCTTGTTTGGTCTTTCTAAGGAAGCAGTTTCTTATCTTTCAACTATCATATCAACTTAATTTTCTTTCTGGGTAGAGAAACGGCGAACGAGAAGCAAAACATAAATTAGGGGACTAAACAAGACTGGGTAAGGCGAAGCCCTGACAACTTCTCCCAAAAGCACAGCCCGGTGCCATCCGATGGAGTTCAGCTGATGTTATGCGAGTCACCAACTATCTCGTCTTCCGATGAGTATAGGAGGTCTCTTTCAAGTTTTCATGACTATCTTCAACTTACCAGTCTCGCACGAAGAGTGAACAGATCGTCCTCACTAGAGGAGTAAGCCGAGCAGCACACAAACCTCTGGCTAAAGTAAGTCGATATGCAATAGCCAAGTCAACCCCTTCGCTACAATAAGGTAGTTCATTAGCAACCAAATAATCAACTTTCAATGCTGAAATGTCACATCTAACAATTAAAATATTTCTCAACTAATCCTCAAGTCTAATAAATATGAAGGTGTTGCTCTCTTCTGCTGGCAACACAATAGTTAGTAAGTAGGATGTACACAATGCCTTGATGGCACCATAGTATTTGCAGAAAGAGGTCTCACATTGGTTAGTTCTTTGTTAGAACATCAATTTTGGACCCAAAAGTATATTGGTCGTTTGATGTGTGGAAGCCCAACATGGTGGTCATATCCTAGTCCATCTTAAAACAAGGCCAGTATTGTCCCGGACTTGTTTGGCAGTGCAAATTCATATGTTATAATGCCGAAAGCAGGCCCATTCGAATCTTCAAGCCCAAGGCCCAATTGATAGCGAGGAAAGCCCATTCGCCTAGTAGAGAATGAGAAAGAGCAAATAAAAAGTATGGAAAGTCCCACTAATACATAACGCACTCGAAGCGTGAAGTCTGGGAGTTGATACCCTCAAAAGAATGACATCAGCTTTTACTTAGTTTGCTCTTTACTTTAGGGAGAAAGTATAGATTTAGCCATGTAGGTTTAGTCAATTTTTTTATTTTGATCTTATTTCTAATATTTTTCTATTTCCTTCCTTTACATTTCGTAACTTTTTTGTTTTCATCCTCCCGCTAATATGACTGTTAAGTTTGCTGGCATGTAATTTATTTGAAGCCACCTTATACCGCTAATTTGACTGTTAAGTTTGCTGATATAGAATTTATTTGATGCCACCTTATCTGTAAAGGAAGTACAAATAAACAAATTGAATATATTGCACCCAAAAATCAACTAAATAAATATTACAAAAGAAAGAAATATGAAAATAACATTCTATTTTCTTCTTCTCCACCCACCTTTTATATATATATATATATATATATATATTTAAATAAACTATTGCAATCATTTTTTTTCTTTTTGATCACATATTCATCTCCTATTTTTTTTTCCTTTTTTCGAGATGAAGATGTATGTCAATTTAGGTATTTGATTAGATTCCATATCAGTAAATTTAACAGTCAAACTGACGGAATGATGAAAATAAAAAAAAAACTAGAAAAAATAATGGATTGAAATAGTAAAAAAATATAAATAGAACGAAAAAAAGAAAAAGATTAAATTTATAGGACTAAATATATACTTTTTCCTAATTTATATCTAGGGTCTTGTTCCGGATCAAAGTTAGGATAAGTATAATTGGGTCAGTGTTTTCCTCTTCACTCTGTTGACATTGCACCAGTTGCTCCATTACGGTTTTCTAAGGGAACTATCGAAGGCCGTGTGTTTGGTCTTATTCATTTTCTCTTATTCATTTTTTATACGGTAAAACTGACATCACAAAAAGTTAATCTGACGATATATAAAGAGCTATTAACCGTTCATAACTGGCATTGTACGAATTTCATGCGACAATTTTATTATTTTACAATGAAATAAAAAAATGAAAATGAAAATGAAAAAGATAAATTACATTATCCATTTTCATTTCAATTTTGTGAATGATCCAAAATTATTTTGCCAGTTAACAGACTTGCCAACCGCTTACTTGCAATGAATGGCTGTGAGGAGGCCACCTCCCACTGAGCAGTGAGCATCCATCAGAGTTCCCCAAGGTTTCCCGATTCCTCTCTCAATCACTGCTTAATCACTGTCCGTGAGCTCGACAACTTCCAAATTGCAAGGTACGCGCTTGCACTCTCTCTTTGGTTCCAGTCTGAGCTTCAAAGTTGGGACTTTACATGATAAGATGCAGTTGCGCGTCTCAATTGAGCATCTCTCTCTTACCCAATAGCTGTCCCTCCTAAAGATGCAATCTTTGGGCATTTGCCCTGTGAAGGGCGATTCTTGGGCGATACCCAGAAAGAAACTACCCAAGAGAAGGGCACCCGTCAATGGTCCGCAGTGTAGTAGTTGTTATTTCTTGATGGTGTTCAGCAATTCAGCCAGATTCAGTAGTAATATTGTCAGCTGGGGTTGTTCTGGAAGCGCGAATTTTCGTAATGGGTTAGGGCTATTTGTCCCAAGAGAATGTTCTCGTGCGCCTGACAGTGCGTCTTTTGCATTGGCATGGGCAATGGGGGAACAGCAATCTGCCAGTAGTGAAATAGGTAATAGTTGCAATAGGGTGGATGTATTATCAGGGAAAATGGGGAGTGAAGATGATGTTGGTGAGGAAGAGAAGCCTGTTGGTAGCCCGAGTGAGGGAGAGGAGAATGAGAGAATTGATGTTCGAGCGTTGACAGAGAGTTTGAGTATGGCAAAAAGTGCGGAAGATGTGGAAGAAGTACTGAAGGAAAAGGGGCAATTGCCCCTTCAGGTCTTCTCGTCGATGATCAAAGGTTTTGGCCGTGACAATAGGATGCACTCTGCTCTGGCAGTTGTGGAGTGGCTTAAGAGAAAGAAGGATGAAACTAATGGCTTAATCAGCCCGAACCTCTTCATTTACAACAGTCTCTTGGGTGCAGTGAAGCTTTCAAAGCAGTTTGATTATCTTGATGAAATCATGGAAGATATGGGAAATGAAGGCGTGATTCCTAACGTTGTCACTTATAACACACTGATGGTGATATATATCGAGCAAGGGCGACCTCAGGAAGCCCTAGACATTCTAGACGAAATTCCAAAAGCAGGCTTTGCTCCGACCCCGGTGTCTTATTCAACTGCCCTGATGGCTTATCGGAGAATGGAAGATGGGAATGGGGCCCTAAAGTTCTTCGTTAAATTCCGAGAGAAGTTCAGGAATGGTGAAATACTGAAAGATGGAGAGGAGGATTGGGAGACTGAAATTGTGAAGCTTGAGAACTTTACAATTCGTATCTGCTACCAGGTGATGAGAAGGTGGCTTGTCAATGATGGAAACCTGAGCGGAGATGTACTAAATCTCCTCAGCAATATGGACAAGGCTGGGCTCGCGCCCAGTTGTTGTGACCTTGAGCGGCTTGTATGGGCTTGTACACGAGAAGAGCATTACATTGTTGCCAAGGAATTGTACACTCGGATAAGGGAGAGATACTCTGACATTAGCTTGTCTGTTTGCAACCACGTGATTTGGGTCATGGGCAAGGCCAAAAAATGGTGGGCTGCGTTGGAAGTTTACGAGGACTTGTTGGACGATGGCCCCGAGCCCAATAACATGTCGAATGAACTTATCATCTCTCATTTCAACGTTCTCTTGTCTGCGGCGAGAAAGAAGGGAATTTGGAAATGGGGAGTCAACTTGATTAATAAGATGGAGGATAAGGGTCTAAAGCCTGGTAGCAAAGAATGGAACTCAGTCCTTATTGCTTGCTCCAAGGCCTCTGAAACTTCTGCTGCTATAGAGATATTCAAGCGAATGGTTGAAAAGGGTGAAAAGCCGACTATTATCTCTTATGGGGCTTTGCTTAGTGCCCTTGAGAAGGGCCAACTCTATGATGAGGCTCTCAAGGTGTGGGACCACATGATCAAAGTCGGCGTGGAGCCCAACTTGTACGCCTACACAACAATGGCCTCAATACTTACGGGGCAGGGGAATTTCCGGAGACTTGATGCCCTCATCCGAGAAATGGTCTCTCTAGGCATTGAACCTACTGTTGTTACTTATAATGCAATCATAAGTGGGTGTGCAAAGACTGGCTCGGGAAGCTCAGCATATGAGTGGTTCCACAGGATGAAAGTTCAGGGCATTTCACCAAACGAGGTTACTTATGAGATGCTTATAGAAGCTCTTTCTAAAGACGGGAAGCCGAGGCTCGCCTATGATCTTTACGTGAGGGCCCAAAATGAGGGGCTTAGTTTATCATTCAAAGCATATGATGCTGTTTCGAGGTCGGCGAAAGGATATGGAGCCGGTGTGGATTTGAATGCCCTTGGGCCTCGGCCTCCCGACCCTAAGAAACAGAAACTTCTCGAAGTTTCTGGGAGGAGAAACTCAAGCGAGTTCTATGATTCTTCACATGTTCAAAGAGGAAGCACACATTCCATGAAGTGTGAATTTGGAGAATAACGTACTAATAGCAACAGATTACGAATGATTTTCTTGTAAAATTGTACATTCTACAGGATACTGGGTTTCCTCAGAATGTCTTATAACAGGAGGCAGTTCTTGTTCCTTTTACAGCAAATGATGATTACTTGGTTAGAATGCTTCTCGGTTTGATGTAACATTTCCTGCTATTCCGTAAGTAATCTCAAGACAGAATTTTTGGATATATAAAGAGGATATATGACTTGAATTTCTTGTTTTTATCTTTCTTCTCCTGTAAGTAATCCCTTTGGCATAAATATGCAGCTATGATGGTCTTGAATCCGTCGCGACCGTATACTTGCTATCCTGCTTGATGTTTCTTTTCTTCTCAAGCCGTGTTTAGTACGAAAGAATGGAAGTAACTCGTGATTGATTCCTCCAGGAAGACACCAAGGCACCTAAAAAGTTTCTTCTAGCTACTTTTTTGGGGGACTTTTGCATGTGATGGCTGCTAAAGATATTAGGTTAGGAGACCAGTCATTTTAGGAAGATAAAGAATAAATGCATTCTTCTTTAGCTTTTAATCACGTACTGCAAGAGATGATTAAGTAAATCTCAGGGACAGGGGTCACTACGACACGTACCATTTTATCGACGGCATGAACACATTACCTCTCTTATGGTTCGAAACAAGCGGAAGTATAAGATCTAGAGGGTGAAATGGTCATTTCTGATTACCGGAAAGGATGAACAGGATAGGTTCATGCGCAAAACTATCATCATAATTGGTGACCATGAAGTTGCGATGTGCCCACCATTAAAACCAAAAGAAAAATGGTGAAAAAGCTGAAACAATTTAATCATCGATTACCAAATTAAATTTTCAATTAGCGTGAGATGCACTGGAACTACAGAGGATTTCAACAGCAGAGGATTCGTTTTCCAACAGGGACAGTGTTAACGTATTACACCCTTCCATTTATTTTATGGACTTGGACCGACAACTGAGCTCTCTGCTTGGTTAGATCACCCAATCAACAATATAAGAATAACCAAAAGTAGCTAGTCTTTTTTTTTTTTAGATGGAACATATTCAATTCATCAGATCAGATATGATTATCAGTCCATGAGAGACTTCTAAATGAAAGCAGCCAAAAAGATTGGATGCTTTAGAAAGGAGAACCAATCACATGAACCGTCCAAGTCAAGTGGACGAGAATCTATCCGTCCATCGAAACACAGATATCAATGAATTAAATATTCCTAACTCAGATATCAAAAACACATATTCCTATGTCAGATATCATAAAAGGGAAATTCTTACGACTAGTTATGGAATTTTCAGTCGGCTACCTTGTACAAAATAAAACTCTTGTGCAGAAGAGTATATGTTTTGTACTTGGAGATGACTAAATTTTTGGTCGACTGAATCCAAGTTTTGTTACATATTCCTAAGTCAAATACTGACAGGAGGGATTAGGGTTGCGTGAGAGATTTTGCTATCTCACTATTGATTCTAATGTATTTTAGACTCCCCAGTAATCTCGCACAAATACCATGTTTACTTACGAGGCTGTAAACGTAACCCGTTCTGCGAGCCAACGATGAGAAAATGCTTTTCAAATGATGATTTCTCATGAAGAGGGAATGATTGCAAATTCATTCATCATTTCGGATTGTATAAGGAAGTGCAGTTAAAGGTTAAGAAATAATTATTATTACAAGAAAAAGGCATAGACCGGGAGATGGTTATTGCTAAATCAAGTAAAACTGGCAGAGATGCTTTTAGTATTGGCCATATCATGCTTGATCTGTTAATATTATATAATTGATATTATATCAATATTATATCATTTAATTTCACGATGTTATTAATATTATATTATTATATTGAACTAACTATTTTGCTGCTCTCGATTAATTATTCCAACTTTTTCTTAAAACAATTTATTTCTAAGCCAGCTAATTGCAGAGGCTGCTTCATCGTGAAGAAAGACGACTTGATCAGTAGGGATATCAACGACTCGAAATAAACCATGTAATTACTACCCTCTGCATGGTGGTCGATAATGACATGATTAATAAAACGGTAAACAGGAAGAAAATAAATTAATGTTCCTTTTTATTTTTCCGTAATAAAATTAATGCTCCTTAACGTATCCAATTTGACTTCTTTTCCTTTAGGAGAACTCATCAGATGCAGTTATCATAAATGGCATTAGCCAAAAAATTAGAAAAAGGAAAAATAAATGGGAGGTCCCAACCACCAATTTTGCGGCTAAATTATAAACAAAAATGAAGTTAGTGTTATTATTATTATTTTTTTCGGATAGGACAAAGTTACTACAAACAATGAAGAAAAAATTTAAACGGAAACTATTATAAGCCCTTTACCCGGTTGTGTTTCGATTAGTCAATGACGGCTGGTCCAGGGGCTTCAATGACTGTTTCTTTTAAATAAATAATGTCTTGTAGTGGAGTCGGTGAATGGAGAAAATACACAATACCCTTGAGTGAGCGGACTCGCTCGAACTGAATTAGTCAGTACTTATTGGACAAGTGAATATCAGGATGCACGCGGAAAATAATAATAATAATAAGATTAACAAAAGTAATGATGTTCTTGTGAAATAAGCCAAGTGGACTAGTTACTTAGCAAAGAAAAAAAGAAAAGAAAAGCCAAGTGGAATAGATTAAGAAGAAGAAGAATAGAACATTTTACGGTTGTGTCTGTCGGAGCAGTGACCGCTGACTCTCTCTCTCTCTCTCTCTCTCTGAGCCTCTCAGGTGTCTATCCACGAAACGATTTGAGGTCTGAAAGTGAACAGTTAATAGTTTGAGGAAAATCCCCCCGTTGTCTGGTTTTGCCGTCATTTCACCAAAAAGTCAAAAGACTGCTCTCTTCATTTGCTTATTACTCTCCTCCTCCAATTATCACTGATCCCAACCAATTCCATTCCCACCAAAGATTATGAAGAAAAGAAAAAATTCTTTATGGTTGGTGCCCGAAACAGATTGAATCCTCAGAGCCTGTCCAATTCCTTGTCGTGGGATTCCAGCAAGTTGCTTTGTGGGTCATGCTTTCTTCTTCTTCTTCTGAACTCTGTTTTGCTCCTTCAGTTTCACTGTCCAGGTGATTTTTGGTGACTGGAGATCGTGCTCATGCCGCACTTGCAGAGGTCAGCAGCCTGAATTCTGTTTGTAAGTTATAAATATGGAGCCTCCGCGGGGGGTTCTTGCTTCGATATGGAACTTCGTGTGCTTTCTTCCTTACTTCGTCGGGCTCCTGTTGCTTGGCAATATTAAAGGTCAGTTCCTCGATTTTTTGCTCTGGTTTTTCGGTCCCCTTTGGTTCGCTTCTCTTTGAGACTGCTGTCTGCACATTAAGAATTGTTAATGTTCTGCTGAAGGATGTTCTTGCTCATAAGTGCATCTGGGCTTTGGTTCCGGGAATAGATTTTGATACTTTGAGAATTGAATTCGTTCCTTTGTTTGAATTCCATTTGGATGGCTTATTAGCATACGGAAGAAGTGAAGCGATTTCATATTCCCGCAATTACAATAGTCTTCCTCTTTACTATAATCTAGAGCCCAATAGAGGAAAAGATGAGCCCAGTAGAAAAGCCTGCTGCATACCTTCCTTTTGTTGTTCTTATTTAGTTACATAGGTAACATGAGGTTGCTTCCTCTTATATTTTCTTACCTTACTGATAGGTACCTCTGGTCTTGCGCCATGTTTCGGGAAAGCGATTCCCTTCCCTTGAGCATTTTAATCTACTCTCTCATCTTGTAAAATTTAACGCCCGAGAACAAGAGGAAAAAAACATCTCTGAGGGTGCTTGTAGATGTCTCAGGTCTCAAAAATCGAGCTCTGCATTTGTGATTTGTGTTGCCTCCCATAATCTTGAACTTTTGTGGTAAAAAATGTCTGTCGAAACAAATTTTATTGTGGCTTTTGGTTGGGAAATACTTATCTGTAAGTGCGAAGAGTTAGCATGAATGTTCTTCCAAGGATTCACTAGTTCTAGTTAGAAAAAATGAGGAATAAGACTCAAAATGATACTGTTATTCTCAGGTATACTATTCTGTCCTTTGATTTGCTTGATCATAACAATCGGCAACTCTGCGATCTCACTGGGACTGTGGCCAATTCACTTCTTCTGGACATATTACTCTGTTCTAAGGTGCTTCCCAAGTTGCACTATCTCAATCACTTCTCTTTTTGATGAACTTCGATTTGAGTTTATCCTATCATTCTGAGCCTATTTTATTTTCCTGAATTTATCAGAGCTAAAAGAATAGGCCCCGTCTTGAAGCTGATCCTCTTCATTTGCCTTCCCGCGCCCTTGATCTTATGGCCTGTGGTTGCTATTGTTGGAAGCGTAGTGGGTGGAATATTGTATGGCTTTCTTTCGCCAATATTTGCCACTTTCGATGCTGTTGGAGAAGGAAAGACGAATGAAATTTTCCACTGCTTTTATGTATGCAAACAAGTTCATTGACCCATTTTTAGCTATAGCATACTCTTATGTCTTGTTTGGTGCGAAAAGATGGAAATTATGAAAGGGAATGGTGGGAAACCGCCAAGTAGCCCCATTTTGTATGATGATTCCATGTTCACTTCTTTTCCGTCTCTTCTTAGTACCAAGCATGGCCATTTGTTTCTGATCTCATCATTGAAAGTAGATATCTCCATTCACAATGTCTTTTAGGATGGGACATGGAGCACGATCCAAGGGAGCTTTACAGTTGTTCGGGACTTCATGGATGTTTCCCTTCATTCCTACCTCTCAATCATGGATGATCTTCGTCAACAAGAGCTTGAAGATGGGAAATATTATGAAATTAGGTTCAGTTCTATTTTTGCCTCCTTTCTGTTTTCCTTTTTCATTTTCGGCAACTCTTCTGATTCCTCCAGTTTCAAATTTTGGGTATTCCTTTTTTCTTTTGTGCAGATTGTTACATCTTCCAGGGGCTGTTGTCGCAGGAGTACTAGGTTTCATGATCGATATGCCTATGATCACACTGATTGCCCTATACAAGAGCCCTTACATGCTCTTTAGGGGCTGGCACCGGCTATTTCAGGACCTCATTGGTCGCGAGGGCCCGTTCTTGGAGACAATTTGTGTCCCATTCGCTGGTCTCGCCATTATACTTTGGCCGCTAGCTGTAGTTGGAGCAGTTATGGGATCAGTTGTTTCAAGTATCTTTCTCGGTGCATATGCAGGAGTCGTCGTCTATCAGGTTAAAATAAAACACATTCTTCCTTTCATATTTCCTTTTATAATGCTATTATTTTTCTCCATCTTAGAAACCATAGTAAATGTGTAAGGTATGAGTTCCGAGGAATCTTCATAACCGAGTATGTAATGTAAAGTGAAATTTAACGCGTCACGAACATTCTGTAAATTACTGGAATTATTACAGGAGTCCTCTTTCTGGTTTGGGATTTGCTATATCCTCGCATCATTGTCACTCTATGATGAATACGGCAATGACATCCTTGACATGCCGGACTGGTCCTGCTTTCCTAGGTTCTGCTCTTAACTCTTCTGCAAGTGATGTTTTCTTCTTTTTATGTCCCCTTTGAGCAGATTTATATCTTAAATTCATCTCATCTCTGGGATTTTGACAGGCCACGGTATAGGAGGAACATTGTGCTGTCGCGGACAAGTTCCCGAGCAAGTGGTATCTCAAGGCCTGGCTCTTTCAGAAACCCTCCCTCTCGTGTTGGCTCGGTGAAGAATCCCATTATTGAGTTGAAGCCACTTGAGGTAAATTAACTATTTCCACCTCCTCCGAGGCTTGATACATAGGTTTGCTCAAAAGGCTATAAAAGGATGTTATTACTTGATCAGCAAAGCCTGATCATATGAACCTTATGTATCCTCGTATTGTTATTTGAGACTGAGTAAAGGTCCTGCTTCTTGGAACAGGATTCTCTTTTGTTAAGCCTTGGCGCAAATCCACACAGTAAATATAGAGTTCGAGGCATTTTCTCTTGGAAAATATTAAAGGCTAACAACCTTAGACTACATAGCTGTTGTTTTCCTTATAAAGCCAATTGCACGAAGAGCTGCAGAATCCGGATCTTTGCTTCTCATGAGAGAGGTATTGAAGGTGATATTACTATTTCAAAAGCTGCTTTTTTCTTGTCCATTTGCAGCTACTCGACCACGTCTTTGATGAGGCCAAACGCTTTGGTGAAAGCTTGGTATCTGAAGGACTAATAACACCGCAAGACATCGAGGACACGAGATCCACTAAAGGCGGTGGAGTCGTGAGCATAGGCTTACCTGCTTATTCACTTTATCAAGCCCTTCTACGCTCTGCTAAAGCCAACTCCTCTGGCATCTTGTTAGGTAAGATCACTAGCCATCGTCATGGTAATTTCCACTTTCTTTTTCCTCCTTTTCGGTTGTTAATACTGTTTACAGTAGGTGAAGCAAGAAAATTTGCGGATGAAGGTGATGATTCAACGGAGCTGACTAGCACAAACAGACCGAAGGATGTGTTTTTTGACTGGTTCTTGAATCCTCTTCTGATTATCAAAGACCAGATCAAAGCAGAGAATCTTTCTGCTACGGAAGAGGACTACCTCGGAAAGCTTGTCTTATTAAGCGGCGATCCTGTAAGGTTGAAAAGTCCATTGATGGGCCCACCTCCTGAATCTGAGCGCAAAAGGGCTGAACTTGATGCATTAGCTCGTAGGTAATACTCCTAATATCGAAAACTTGGTCCTATGTCTTTTCTGGTTGTGGAAATATAAAAAGGCGAGGAAAAATAGTTTTAGTAAGATTCTTTCACGATTAAGGCATGAAAACTTGTTTCTATTTGCTCCGAAACTGAAGAAAACAGAGTTGAATTGCATTAGCAAGAGAGAGGGAAAGTGGAACCATTCTGCAGAATGATGTGGATTTCTTGTTTAAGTTTTTCAGTAAACATGGAGAAGTTTTTAATAGTAATTATCCGAGAAAATGAATTCCAATAATGATTCTGATTGGCTGAAATTGTTGTGTTTCCTGAATTGCACGAAATCTTTGTTTCTGTCGAATGCGTGCTAAAATGTGGTCTATTCCTGTGAAGGCTTCAAGGAATCACCAAGTCGATATCGAGGTACCCGACATTTCGCAGGCGTTTCGATAGCCTTGTGGAGGTGTTACTGGAAGATCTGGCAAAAAAGAATAGTGTAAGCAGACCAACAAGCGAGAGTCAGAGGCTTTCGAAATCAAGGAGCATCTTTCGTCGGGTGTTCAGTCAGAGATCGTTCAGAGGCAGAGCAACCAATCCTGGGTGCGATCAAGAGCAGCAGCAGTCTGTCGATGGAAATATTGAGAACGTATAGTTGCAGCACAGCAAGTAAAATTTGTTCGTTTTTTGCTCGGTATATAGTAAGGTCCATGTAAATTGTGTTAATTCCTTATTCTTAATCCAGAGGTGGAATACATTTAAATATGAAATCTAATAGATGTGCAAATGACTATAAAGATGTAGTTTATCTATTCTTAGCAGATGGAGACCGAAAATCGTCCGGAGCCGAATATGAATCCCTTCCGACAGTCTGTCTGGTATATCATGAGCACTGGGAACCGAATGAAATAAAGATGATTATATTCCGTCTTCCATTGCAGCAGACTATATGAGGCATCAGAGTTCACAGAAGATTAATAACCGAAGATCTCTAGCCTCAAAAGCTCTTCACTACATCCTCAGTCTCAGTATCCTTGAACATAGTATTCATCTGCTGAACTTATCGAATATGTTATGACTCAGAATCTGAAGATACTATACAAAGATGAAACTGTACATATAAGGAATAGTTCTTCTTCCCTTCATGACTGCTATTGTTTCTCTAAAGTAATGCATGAAAAAACTGAATCTTGACTGAAACCCGAATCGGCTATCTTGGGTATATCGCTGTCCAGGCAAGAAGCCTTCTATCTCACTGGCCACCTTAAACAGCTATAATCACAAATACAAGACCTTACTCCATGTCTTGCAACATATCTCCACAGCAGCAAGCAGCAGATGTTAGAAACAGCACCACCATTTTTTCTGCAATTCAAGAACCGATGCTCGATAAGTTTAGGACTGCTTAAGCAATAAAAACCGCACAAGAAAGAAAATGGAGAGGATTAACTAAAACACCCTCGCAGAATTTTGTTAAAATAACAGTTCCAAGCTCAATTCCAACGGACGTCGTCGTTATTTTTCAGACACTGCCCTCTTAGTCGCTCAAATACTCAACAAAGACTTCTTTTCTGTGAAAATCTTGTTTGATATTGTAAGATGGCACTTTTTCGGTGCGAAAAATTGCAGTTAGGTTCCATCAGAAGATGCACCGTTCAGAGAGTAATATGAAAGTCATTTTCCTTTCAAGTAGAGAGAGACAGAAACTGTGATAGTTAACTGATTGTCAATTTAATCAGTTAGTTGATTTCATGTTTACACGGTTTTAGGCAGTCCTTTTTCTGTACGTGGCTTGCACATCTCACCGTCTAATAAAATCAACAAAAACGCAAGGATTCTTATGCTTGGAAGGTTGAGTGTTCAATTAGATAAATGTAAATTTGGCAGGCACATTTATAACAAGCTAAAGTCATAATGGGACGTGCCATGGCAGGGTCTTGATAGTTTTGTACTGGTTTAGGCGGGTGGTAAGCAGCTGATGGAGGTGGCCCTGCTCCCACAGGTCCTGCTCCATTGGACTTCTTCTCGTCCCTCGCTTTAGTGAAGATTACCGTGAAGCCCTCAGCCGAAGCGGGATTGTTAACGTCCCACTCACCGAATTTAGGCAGGGGCCGCCCTTTTTCCTGCTGTAGATGATCATTTTCAACTGTAAGCAGGGCAAACTTACACCAACCCTCATGAGGGCCCATTCGGAAATGATCACAAAAAGTACAAAAATGTTCTGAAACATGTTTTTCAAGTTGTTCACAATAACTCGTTCTTAAACAGAAAACACCTTCACACCAACCACAAATGTTGGTTTTCCGAATCTATATTTGAAAGATGTTTCCAGACATATCACAAGCCAGAAATTTTTTATCATCGATGCTAACAAGATGAAGAACAATAGGCTTCGAATCGTATGCTACGTGGTTCTTACAATGATAAAAATTAATGATCAGCGAAGAGAGAATCGGGATCTTACCGTGGCCATTGTGATATGTCGCAGGAGCTTTTCGGGTCAGGAAAATGGCTGATCCTTGGAGGGAGGAAGAAGGGGAGAGAAGAGGAGGGAAGAAAGAAGAAGAAGATGAGGAAAGAGAATGACAGGGGAATGGGAGGAAGAAGAACAGAGGAGCTGAAAATCAGGAAACTGAAGATCAGACACCGATTTTGAAGGTTCCACATATGGACAGCATCCTATGTAGAAGGATTAAATTTGTTTCTACTGCCTTACCCAAAAAAAAGCCTTACCAAAAAAAATTTGTTTCTGCTGTTAAGTTTTTATAACTGCATGGAGTTACCTATGAATACACGGCAATATTTGTAGATCGGGGAGAAAAAATTCAGTTCGAGGAAGTTTCCTGAGCACAACTGATCCAAAACCGACATATTCTAGACGGTTGTGAGGTGACTTGTTAAATAATGAATAACCGGTCACCGAATGGAAACACTTAGCATATAATACTTAAATTGTTGCATTGAAAACGGCACGTTACTTTTTTTAAAAATAGATATAAAGGAGGTTTATAAGAATAAAAAAAAGTCTAATCAAATTCAAATAAATACCTCTTAGTTCTAAAAAAGAATAATTATAAGAAAATGAAAGTCAGAATTGGAGATAAAATATTTTTAAAAAGATAATATGATAGAACATTGCTTTAGGAGTTTGAGAGTAGAGAGAGAAAATAAGGAGATATTGACTTGTGAAATGAAAGAAAGAGAAGTACATTAATTAGACGATAGAGTCCGTCAAATTATCTCTTTCATTTTTAATTGCATAATATTTGAACTAATAATAAAATATGTTTTGGACCTTTTAACTATCATATTAATTAGGTAATTATAAAAATGAACTCCAGCTTATATAATAGCATAAGCTAGAAGATAATGTAATCAAAGAAAATGGATATAAGATTTTCTCAAGTAAAACAAAAATGGAAAGAATTGCCAAAACCATTTTCAATCAAGGTAAGTAATTTCAATCAACTTGAACCAGTTTCCCAGATTAAGAACTAGTGCTTTTGTCATTTTGTCAATTAAGAAATATTAACTAAACCATGCATATATATATATATATATATAATAGTGAAACTACACGTGCTTTGCACGTTCAAAGATTCATCAATTAAGTGGGAAGACGTGGTACTAATAAAATGCTAGAAAATATAAAAAATAAATTTCATTTAATAATTAGGTATGAATTATTTATATAATATCATTAATAATATTATTGGTTGATTTAGAGATACCAAAATAAATATGAATTACTAATATCTTTAATGTATATTGATACTTTTCATTTTAATAAAACAAATTGATATTATAAAAAAATACAAATAATAATTCAATTTTCCTGTAAGAATTAAGTCGATTTACTTAAAAAAATAAAGCTTAATATAAGAAGTGAATGTATAATCTTTTAATATTGCATATTACCAAACTATTATATATTTTTTGGACTTTAGGAATAGTTAATTGAAACAAAAAAAATCTAATGTTTCATCAGAAAAAATTGTAATATATATTCATTTTCAGTACATTAGTAATCTAATATTCTTGTTGTGTTACACATATAATAAATTTTAAAATAAGAAAAAATAAAAAATAAAACATAAGCAATAAATTAATTAATATAAAAAGTCCTAGTAGAAAGTTTGATTAAAATAATGATAATCAAGAGTAAAAGGAGTAAACACTGTTAAAGGAACATGTGAGAAAAGCAAATTAACAAAGTTGGCCCGTTTGTTTTCAGGGTTAAAATCACAAAAATTTTAACTTTAACTTTAACTCCACCCATTACACAACAAAAATACACATTTTCAAATTCAAAAAATTTAACTTTAACTTTAACTTAACACATTATACAACATTTGTCACTTTCCACAATCAAAATCAAAGTTACTTTAACTCTGAAACCAAACGCATCATAATTTTTTATAATTCTAAGTAATGAATAATTATTGCTAATCTTGTTTTTAGTGCAAATCACATATAATTATAATTAATTCTCAAATTTCATTTGGGATAAGTACTAAATAAGAAAAAAAATTGAAACATTTTCATTTTTAGACCAAAATGTTTTTTTTTTTGGGATAAGTGGCAATATTTCATTGAGACAAAATGTATTTACATCAAAAGATTACAAAACATAACAAAAGTTTACTTTTGTATAAACATGACAAAACATTTGTAAATATTTACATAAGGCATTTTCACTATTTTGAATATTTTAAAAATTTTAAAATTAAACCTAAAATTCGTAATAAAAAAATAGAAAAATTATATAAAAACACATGAGGAGCAAACTTATGGGATCGAAGAACAAAAGAGAAAGGCAAATCGGGCCAGCGGTGGTTCATCGGAGGGCACCACCACCCCTGGCGAGGTTGTCAGCGGATGTTAGTTGCTAGCCAAAGGCTCCCACCACTCAATTTCCTGCTTCCTATAAAAATATGAACAAGAGTATGAAGAAAAAGATTAACAATCAAATAAATCTCGAGAGGGTTAATTACACCAGGAGTACAAAATGTTTTAGAAATGTATCACTTCGATACAAAAAGTTTAAAATGTAACAATTGAGTGCATGAAGGTTGATAATATTTACAATCATATATATTACGTCCATTTCTTATTGATGCTGTTAGCAAAAATTGATGCAGTTAGCAAAATGCTAACGTGGCAAAATAAATAAAATAAAAACAAAAATTAAACAATAAAAATAAGGGTAAATTACACTGGTGGTCCAAAAAGTTTTAATAATGTATCAGGTTGGTCCAAAAAGTTTTTTTTACTATTTGATGATACAAAATGTTTCAAAGTTGTAACATGATAGTACAAACCATCATCTTGCCATTGACGTCGTCAAGCCGACGCTAATGGTGCAAAACCGATTTTTGTGGAACGTCACACGATGATGCAGAATATTTTGAAGTTGTAACTTAATTGTACAAAATGTTTGACGTAAGTTACACGATGGTGTAAAATTTACAGTCTTATAAAGGACGGCTTGACGGCGTCAATGACGAAATGACGGTTTGTACTATCATGTTACAACTTTGAAACATTTTGTACTATCAAGTAGCAAAAAAAACTTTTTGGACCAATATGATACATTATTAAAATTTTTTGGACCACCAGTGTAATTAATCCTAAAAATAATAAAAAATTAGAAAAATGCTTTTTAAAAATTCTCTCTCCCCTTATCTCTCCCTCGCGTGTCTCTCTCTCTGATCTTCGATCAAGGTCAACAAAGTCCAACAATGGCGACACCCTTCTGGCCTTTCGTACAATATCTCCTGTTTCTGGGTTTCCTTGTTTCATTGCCAGTAGCAAGATCACAGCCTCAAGATCAAGGTCAAGGGTAGTCCCCATTGATTCAATATGCTTTTCCTGTTTACGTAGATGTACTAAACCCAGAGCTTGGGTTGCCGAGTTCATTGAGAATCTTTCATTTTCTGTTACCCCTGGTTGTTGTATCTCTAGTTTAATTAACCCTATCTGAAAATATAGAGGGACAATTATGGTATCCTAAAAAAAGAGTAAAATTTATGAATAACAACATATGAAGGGTTATTCGAGAACCGTACGTAAATATTCTCTATTAAAGACCTATAAAGAATATATAAAATTTAAGGGAATAGAAATATATAAGAAATGACATACTTTTTGAAATATAAGAACACGATTAATTATTGAGATTTTCGGGGCAACAATGTTGAGAATCTTTTAATACTTCTTAATGAACTATCTAGTAGAAAAGTTTTAGAGGAAGGAGTGAGTTCAAGGGATTTTTCATACTGTACGCATCCAAATTTCGTCTTGTCGGGACACGCATGCGAGAGCCTATGCAATGTGGATTGGGAGTGTCCACCTTCCCGGGGACGCGCGACGGACGCACGTGAGAAGGAGTCGCTACTTGTCATTTTACTACCCGAAAGTCGAGGGCCAGCAAGTTACCCAGGTCTAGGGGTACGAGGTACACCTAATTGCTAAGGCATATGGTCTGTGAAACCCGAGGTTCCGAATTCGGGGGTTCTGTTACATGCGAGCCTATATCTCGCATGCCTATCGGTACTCTAGCTTGTCTAGGCTTGCAATTTTAATTTAATTACCGCTTAATTGAGTTCCGGTCGTCTTACGCGTTTTGACACCGTAAATTCGAAGAAACACTCCGACCGCCTACTCTCCGACTGTGATTCTTACATGAATAAATATACAACATAAACCCTTACATTGTCCTCACAAATAAATAAAATACAAATTACAACAACTGAATCCCGGTCGGTTCGCGTTGATTTTTTATTCCACTTGTGCTCACCGTGTGATTTGAAAAGACCGGAATTGAAATTAAGATGCCCGCTCAGTGTTTGGGGATTGGACCCCGTGATCTACGATTGGGGCGTTGGACCCCCTATGGATTGTATCCTAAATGATCGAGCTCGATCCGCATAACAAACAAGTGCAAGAATATAACAAGCGGGCACAAATAAATAAACAATAGGGTTTTGTTATTGCCGAATTTACGTGAATTAACCGATTATTAACCGGGTTATCTTGGCATGCAAATCCAATCCTAAAGCAGAAAAAGTGGGTACAGGGTGTGAATCTGTCAAGGACCGCCTCGGGAAGGTATTTCGCATTTGGTACTATTTTTCGAGGACCCGAGGTACGTGACGTCTGCCATCAAGTCTTGTGTTTATGGATTGCTTTTAGGATTATTATATGTCGTGACACTACGGTTGTTACAAGTTATTACCAAACATGGATTTCGCCCATAAGTCCTAGAACCTAGTGCCTATCCCGCTATTGCCTGTTTTTGTCTTAACCAAGTACACAATTAGTCCGGTATTTGTATTTTGAGCCAATCCACTCGAACTAACTACCCGAAACTATGCTAGAATAACAAAAACTCATCGATCGGATAGAGCGGGCTATGCAGATGAACCTGCGCCTAGATAGATAGCCCACCCCTACCCTGATACTGTAGTGTTTCCCTTATTCTAATCTTAGGGATGTCGCTAAGTTGCAAATAGACGATTTTGCCCTTGAGATGAAAATTATTTTCGGAAAAGAGAGATTACGCGATGCGGGCCACATTGGCCTGTGACCGGCGCTAACCGATCCCCTGGACCTTCTAGGGTTGTTAAGAACCCTAAAAAGCCAAATGATCGGTTAATTTATCAGGAAGTGATCTAAGAAGAACTTCCACGCCCCGACCTGAGTTTCTTGAAATCAGGTGAGGTCTCGAGTCAAGACGCACAAGTCCTTCCTAGACATCCATGTCACATCGAGCCACGTGTCTCGGGTTTTATAAAATTTGCAAGTTTTGAGAAGGGCACCAACGCATGTTTGCAACCTATCGACGCGTGTTACCGGTTTATTATCAATTCGTGCAAAATTATTATGGCCAGTGAGTTAATTAATCGCATGAACGTCCTAATTACCCCGTTAGTGGAATTATTGGTCAAATTAATTTATGTTTTGCCAAATACTCTAAATATGCGGATTTTAGACCGTCGAGCTGATCATTAATGGACCGTCCGATGCGAATCCTAATTCCTGACCACCTTGGGATTTAAAAATTAATTTTAGGTCGAGTTTGCATGATTAAACCGATTCATGTGAGGTTTCGATTAAAACGAGAAAATAAAGCGTTTAAACACGAATCAATGGCACATTATCACGTCAAGCACGACAAACATACATATTTTACACAATCGATGCCGTCATGATCATGATAAACACATACAAACATACACAAACATTGCTAGTTCCACGGGGCTAACGGAAGCGAAAAGGAACAGAAATTCAAAAATTTTCTACCCGTGAAACTAATCCCAAGACCTACTAGAAGAATAAGAGTAAATAAAAGCGTACCTGGAATATTTAAAATTGTTGACCGAGCGTCCCACGCGTGACGCCTCTACCGGTATCCACACCGACTTTGTCGACGAGTCTTCGAGATCGGCGGTGCTAGCGGCCAACACTCGAAAGAAACACTGATACAACACCCGAAATTTTCAAACTAATGGACCTAATTTGAATTGAACAATTCAATTCAAATTATTTATATATATATGCTCACATATATAAAGCATACACACATATGCATGTACACATATATGTATCAGCACATATATATATACATATATGTGTTTTATATTCAATATATTTGTGCCGTATGTTTCTATATATATAGAGCTTGGGGGGATGATTTTCTTGTCCATGACCGGTGTGGGACAAAGTGAAATAAGGATCCCAAATTACCATGTGTCATCGTTTTAATCGTGCATCAATTTAGTCCATTTAATCTAATAAATCGAGTCTAATTAATCGACAAATTTAATCTCATTAAATATCCTCTTAATCGGTCACACCATAAATCATCTAATCTCAATTAGACGATTTTATTGTTTCAAAATATCTCGTCAATTTAGTCGTAGTGTGTGACCTTGTAGGTTCCCAATTACGTTGACAGTAATATCGAAATCTCTATTTCAATATTACAAATAGTAAGCGGCATCTAGCAATGTATCACTGTTACTCAAGTAATCGGAAAGTCAATTTCTCGACGAACCTCGTGACCTATATTACCGTGTAATATAATCCATTGTCCTCTATATCTCTATTGAGCCCAAGGCATGGTCGATGACATCCTTGTATGGCTCAATATCTCTTTTTCTTGGTTTACCGGGTAAGTCTATTAGAACAAATGAGCTCGATATCGCTATATCGACTCATTTGGGTATGCATACACTTTTAGACTTAACCACCAAGTGGCCGTGAGATATCGCTCCTGTTTCGTAGGAGGGACAAATCCTATCTCGATCACTCACATTCCTCTCCATGCTCTGTGATATACCAAATAACTGTCTTTCTAACCAGCCTGTTACGGTGGCGTTGACAGTATCAAAGTATATGACATTACATGTAGGAATCCATTGTGACCTCAAGTCAAAGGATCATTACACTATAGTCACTTTGAGATATGCTAATGACAGTTACGTAACAACCCATGTAGCAATCTCATGGCGGGTCAGTCCAATACACATTACTCTTAATGTATACATGTGGTGTGATTTGATATTTCCATATCCATGACCTGTGAGACTTGGTCATCAATCAACACCCACACTAGTCTAACCGTATTATCGTTGTCCTAATTAACGATAATACTTTGACTATGGACATTTAGGAATAATGTTCGATAATTATAGGATTTCACAATCAAGTCACACTTGATGCCTATTGAACATACTATTCCAAAGACATTATTGTGTAAAATCATATTTAGCGCAATCTACACAATAAAAGAAATGCCTCGTTTTATAATGAAATAGATATCATATTACAGAACTGATTATAGATTGCTTCTAGGGCATACACCAATTTCCAACAAACATAATATTAACGGAATCGATAAAACGGCACCGACTCATGGAAGCGGAAAATCATGCAAAGAACACGTATTATCATGTTGTATACATATAATTACATAAATAAAATATTTAAATGGGGCACATACCTTGTCGGTCGGGGATCCAAGAAGGAAAGGGTTGGGTATCTTTAGAAAATGTCTAGGGATTGATTTGAAAATTCGGATTATGTTTCAGAGGATTGATTTGAAAATTCTGGAAAAATTGGGGACTGCATAAGAATTACTGAAACTGTCTCAGGACTTATTTGAAACGAATTTGAAAATTCGGGCTGATCTGAAAAGTGAAAAAATGCCCCAAGGACCAAACTGAAACGACTTTAAAAGTTTTCGGAACTGGTTTAAAAATCCTAAAAAATTCAGGGACTGATTGGAACGTGCTACAAATGGCCGGGACTCGACTGAAACGAATTTTAAGATTCGGGGCAGATTTGAATAGGGTGGAAAATAGCCCCGGGACTAAACTGAAACAACTTGAAAAGTTCCATGGAGTGGTTGGAAAATTTTGAAAAATTCAAGGACTGATTGGAAAATGGTAGAAATGGCTGGGACTTGACTGAAACGAATTTTAAAATCCGGGCCGATCTGAAAAGGGTAGAATAGCCCCGGGACTAAACTGAAACAACTTGAAAATTTCTTTGGAGTGGTTGGAAAGTTCCGGAAAATTCAAGGACTGATTGGAAAATAGTAAAAGTGGCTGGGACTTGACTGAAACGAATTTTAAAATTCGGGGCAGATCTGAAAACGGTGGAAAATAGCCCCGGGACTAAAATGAAACAACCTGAAAAGTTCCCTGGTGTGGTTGGAAAATTATGGAAAATTCAATGACTGATTGGAAAATGATAAAAATGGCTGGGACTTGACTGAAAAGAATTTTAAAATTTGGGGAAGATCTGAAAAAAATAAAATGCATCCTCAGGACTGAGATGAGACAAAATGGAAAGTTCGTAAAAATCGAGTTCGAGACAAATTCGATCGCCCACGCAACCTAAGAACACTCATTTTATGTGACATCCATCCAAGCAAACATTAATATACAGAAATGAAGCGCTAGACTTGCCACTAAGTCGAGAATTTACCTAGTTCAGGAAGTTGAGGGGCGGTTCTGTAAATAAAAAATAATAATAAAAAAAAAGAATCGCCGTACGAATTGGGCTGCTGGGGGAGACTGGGCCGGAATGGGCCTAGTGGGTCGGACTGGGCTGTTGGACCGAGCGGGCTGCTCGCTGGACCGAATGAGCCTCTGGGATCCAGACTGGGCTGTTGGGCCAAACTGGGCCGCTGCTAGACGGACCGGACCGCGGCTAGTGGGCCCGTGGACGCTGTCTGGGCTGGGCCGCGGATATTTGGACTGGGCCGCTGGGATCCAGACCGGGCTGCTACTTGTGCTGAAACGGGCTGAGCCGCTGGAGGAATCCAAAAAAAAAAAAGGAAATGGACCCGGTTAGCGTCGAAAAGGGAGTCCACCGTCGTGCTAAGAAAAATTCGTTGATCGATATTATGCGATAAAATTATTTTTGATCTTGAATTTTTTTCTGAATTTTGAAAATTGACGTCGATGTATGCGAAATTCAAAAACGTCCCAAATAGTATTATTTTTGAAAAATCATAAAATTGGTGTTAAATTAGGAAAATGTGCTATTTTCGAAAAGTCGTGAATACTCGAGTAATTAATAGGAAATAGTTCCCTCATGGGTGGCAAAATGACGATTTTGCCCCTCTGAAGTCGGTGGACCAAAATTGGATGCTGACACATATGTTTATTTGAAAACATAAGGTATATATAGTAGAAATAAATGCAACTCTTTGAATAATCACATCTCTTTAGCAATCACTTCCTTTTACCAGAAAATCATATTTCACCAAATATGAAATAGTGTTTGATCATTAAATTTATCTATACTAATTTAACTATTAAATTTATCTTCTTATTAAATTATAGCTTTCTCTTCTTCTTTTTTGTCGAATCTTTATATTTTTTGTTATACTAAGGAAGATATAATTTTATGATAACAAAATTAAAGTATTGTATGAATTACATTTTGCCATAGGAGATGCAATGACCTCTAGAAATGTTGTTTGAAAAGTTATTTCGTTTGTATTGTTTGAAAGAATTGACATTTACCAAAAGGTACGATGGTTTCAAGAATTAGTATGGCTTTGTTAATTATGTAGAACGACAACTTTGTAATATCATTATTTAAGTAAGGAAAAATATGAAGAAAATTGAATTAATATGAAATAATTGGACAAGTATACCTGCAAAAAGGGCTACTCGGTTGAAATAAATGTGGGGGGACAAATTGGCAAATACCAATGATAAAGAGAAAGAACACAAATATAAGCATTATGAAATCATGTGACTAAAAGTAATAAACCTAAAAAAGTAACGAAAAGTCGCGATGGTACGTGGATATTTTTGAAATAGTGAGAATTTGAGAAACGCATCATACTTTTGCATATAGTACTAGTAGGCCGACGCGTGCATTGCACGTAGTTCGATATATTAATGAAATAAGAATGACAATTTATTCTATTATTATACATATTGTAATTAATAAATTATATAAATTCATAAGGAAATGTTTGACCTTATTTTAGTGTCTGGTGTAGTCTTCTCTTCTTCATGGATTTCATCTAGTTTTTTTTATGGATATTCCACTAGATATCCCAACTTCTTTTCTCTTGAAAAACTTTCTAATAATTATTTTTCAAACATAAAATTATCATCAAACCTTCGTAAAAAAAAAAAAAAGGAATTTCAACTTTGTTTTAGTGAAATATTCGGTCTTTTTACTCTAAATAATTTGTGAGGTCAAATAAAATTTCAATTTTGTCGGAAATTATATTTTAAAAAATTATAATGAAATGAATCAGACCAGGCTACGGTCATGTACGAAGTAACCTGATGGCAAGCCACCTTATTCCAAAAATTAATTTTTTGCAAGAAAATTATGAATCCATGACCTCTATTTTATTTAAGCTCCCACTGGAAATTTCATCAACAAATATTTACATTTATAGAAATCGTTTTTGGCTAGAATTTTCCATCCTATTACTGCAATGAACTCTTCAAAAATGAAAATGTGCGGTTGACTAATTATAATTGATTGAATCTACGAAAAAATGCAATAGTTTATCCTCCATAGATGGGTAAGCACCTGTTGGATTTTAAAGTTTAATTTTACAACTAATAAAAGAGTGCCCAACTAACAAATAAGAAAAGTTCCAAAAATATATATAAATAAAAACTCCTTGAAATTTTTCCCCAGAAAACTCCTTATAATTGATAAAACAAAATAAAAAATCTCTTGACTAAAGATATTGGAAAAGTACTTATCAAAAAATTTAAACTACATCAATCTATTTAATTGTTGACTTTAAAAGGCATATATACATAGATATAATTGCATGTGTACATTCCCCTTTAATCACATCCTCCAACCAATCATCGTCACAATCATGGGGGGTAAGGCTGCTTCCGTGCTCCCACAGTAATTAAATATTAGTTCTTGCTCAACCAAAGTGGCCTTTCGCACGGACTAATCAAATGTAGCCACGTTAGCGTCTATCGGGGATAAATTGTGTTGCTAAATATATCACCATTCCTTCTCCTTTCCTCCTTCCCAACTCTCTTCTCTACGACACTCCTCATTCCAAAATTGAGGCTGTTAGCTTGGCGTCGATTATCCCCGCCCTATGATAACTCTATGAAAATAGAGTTATTGGGCACTTTTAACGGGTATAATTAGAGTTAGTTTATCAAGTGTAGGTTAGCTTGAGTATTTTTAGTTTATTTTTCATCCATTTGCATTCTTAAAGGGTTTAGGAGTTTTTATTAGTTTTTGGTTAAGTGATTTTTGGAGTTAGTTAAGTAATTGATCTTTTGCAGCCTCTAAATTATCGATGTTTTTTGATAGGTTTAACTCAAGTAATTGGTGCAAATTGTATGTTGTTAGAAAGATTATCAAGTTAGGAGCGCAACAGTTCAGATAGTTATTGATTTGGAGATCGGACGAGAAAGATACAACAAGTTTAATTTTACTGCACAAAGCTACTTTACTTATCCGAAAGGGCCTTAGGCTGCTGATTTGGAGGACTAGGCCGGGTCTGATCTGTTCACCCGACCAAAATGCGAATTTTTCAATGTTTGATTATAGGTATGTTTAGAGAAGAAAATTAAGATGGAGATATCTTGGTTTATTTGGGACATTATTTTTGGGTCTTAGGAATGATATTTCCTTGATGTCTAAGATAGGAAGTTGAATTTTGATTTTGAGGGAAATTAAGATGTGGTTAGGTCGTGATTTGATTTTCACGTAGACCCTATTTAAGCTCAAGTTGGGTGTGAGTGTTAGGTGTGAACGACATTAGGAGGCAGAGATCAACTTGAGGAAGAAGTTGAAGGCTTGGAGATTGACGACAACATCTTTGCTTATTTGTTTTACACCTTTGTTGATTGCTTCTTGAATTTGATGTCTATGTTGAATTCTTTCATGTGTTCTTTATTTCCTAAGGGCTAAATTCTTTATGCTAGGATTATAATTGAACCTACATGTAGTTAATTTGTTTATTTTGTTTGGACTTAATGAGTTTTTGATTTCAATCTATTTATTCTATCTTGTGCTTAATGCTTGCAATTACTTGATCAACAGTTGTTAAGATTTATTAATCTGAATGAACTTGAAAAAGGAATTTTTGGTTTAGAACAAGGGTAGAATAGGCTTAAATTCAATCTCAAGGAATCGAATTGATTAATGGGTAAGATAAGAATATACTGACATACTTTAGGTAACCAATTCAAGTTAGAAATTAATGAGTTTAGCTTAATTACGATTCTCGTAGGAATATAGGGAATCGATTGGGTTAGATATTTTTCCTAAGCGATTCGAAAGATACTTAGGAAATAATTGTGAAATTGGGGTTAGTAGATTGGATCTTAATCGAATTGGGGAAAGAGGTAGTAGATCAAATTAGTGAAGTGTGAGGGAAATTGTTTTCCTAGGTCGTCTCATCAATTGAATTTTATTTCTTATTTATTTGCTTTATATTTCAAAAATTGGTTTCCGATTAGTTTACTTCGATTAGTTTGTGATAATTCGAACGCTAGTAGAATTTTAGGTCAAGTTTTTGTAGGAATGATACTCTACTCATTCTATATTACTTTGTCACGGTCTGTGCAGTGGTGGGATTATAAATTGTGCGGATAAGGCACAATGTATCACCATTCCCTCTTCTCTTCTCCTTCCCAATTCTCTTCTCTATGACATTTCTCCTTTCAGAATCAAGACAATTGGCTCAGCGCTGATTGCCTCCGCCCTGCTCAATCTCTTGCTAGCCCATCTATAACGTCACATAAGCAATCAGTGACGAGGCGAAAATCATGGCAACAGTATTAGATCACCTCGACGAGATGGTAGGATAGAGATCCTGATAATGTTTAGGTGGCAGCGCGTGGAGTGCAAATGAGCATCATGTCGGCAATAGTGGTCTGGCCAAAAGAAAGAGAAAGAGACAAGACAAAGAGAGACAGAGAGAGGAACATAACAGAGAGAGAATGTAATTGGACGATTTTGTGTTTTGATTTGAACCCAACAAATTTCAAATGTACTGTGTCACACCATTATTTCTCTTTGTACACATTTCAAAAGAAAAACAAAGCATTTTAAAAAATAGAAGCAAGACCCAACACATACATATGAAAAATTAATCTTCGACTGTTGTTATATGTCCTCATCGAATTTTGATGTTCTTTCTCAAACAATCTTCCCACAAGGAAAATGCTTCTCTCTAAGACAAAGAGTCCTCCAAATCTGCAAAACGTTGCAAAAACGTTGCTTAAATTACTCGCCATATGATCGTCCCTATTTGGAAGAAGGATACTTTCTATGTAAATGTTGTAGGACATAGACAATTTCTCGTTGTTTCAGGAAAAGTGAGAGCATATCGATCCTATTTTAAACGGAATAGAATCATACCATTACTTAAAGAATTGCTTTCATTTTCAATGGATTTCCATGAGGGGGCACCATTACCTTTTGTTAGGAAGTGGAAGGGCATGATGAGATTTATTTTGCGCAAGAGGCAACTTTCCAATGAAAAATTGAGAACTAATTTGATATAAGGGTCTGATTAGGAATTATAAAAGTAGAAAGAGGCAAATAAAATGGGGTAAAATGGAAATAACAAATGTGGAGAAATCAAAAAGAATTTCACACTTTTATAATTAGTAAATATATATGTATACACATATATTATTAATGAAAAATACATATAGAAACCGATGATTAGTTCATAGGATATAAATTACATGAAAAGGTACATGCAGTTATGTAGAAAATTACAATTGAATAGACATATAGAGGGATATAGTGCATACTTTTCAAAGTTGAAAGGGTACTTCTAGAAAGTAAAAATTGAGAAATACTTTAAGGATTTATACTTTAATATATTTTATGAATTACATATTTTTTATTATAATTTTTATTTTATTACTTGAATTGGGGATTTATTGATGAAAATATGCATTTAGAATGAGGCGATTGGTATAGATGACTTAGTATAGACGAAAAGGTATGCGTGGTTATATTTTACATGAATTAAATAGAAAGATAGAAGAAGGAATATAGATGCATGTTTTGAAAGTTTGATAAGTAAAAGTGAATGCGAAGCAGAGAATAAGCAAGCAGATGGCTAACAAAATTAGCTGACGAACAAAGTAAAAGTAGAAATCTGAACATATCAGATTGACCAACATTTTTTGATATGATTTTATTTATTTTATATTTTAGATATAGTTAAGTGAGTTTTATTGTTAAAAACGGCGATAGAGAGGTGTACATATTTATAAGCAACGTGTCTTTTTTGAATTGGGAAGGCACCATGATCTAATTGTGATTTAGGATGTACAATTAGTAGTCATAAGTGCAAAATGCTTTAGTGAGTTAGATATATATTGTTAAATTTATATAAGGGACTATTTTATCTTTCAACGAACACAAATATGATGGGTCATGTTGTTGTTTAAATAAAAATTTAAAAATATGTCTCCACACGAATGAGTGAATGGAGTTTAGGAAGATATTCACGTACATTGAATCGAAAAAATAGGAATTAAGAAAACTGACTACATACATTGAATGGTAAAATGAGAATTTTGAAATATGGAGAAACACAATAATGAGTTCCAAACTTTTATATATATAATAGATATATATAGATGTAAATGTAGATATATCTTGAGTTTTCATGACAGTTATTTTCAACCTGTTTAATTTGACTTTATTGAGTTTGCATTTCTAAATCATTTTTATAATTAATGAATTTAATTTCTGTAAGTTTCACGAATACCTTTGAACAGGTTAATTGAACTCACGAGCACGTCGACCCATAACTTCGGTCTAATATATAATTTAATTCTCAGAACTATATAAATTTGTTGCAAATTGAGGGAATATAACTGGATTTTATTTATCTAAAATTAGAAAAAAAATCAAGGTAGAAAAAAATTATTTCTCTAGAGATCCAATTTATATATAATCAGACTAAACTACTTAGAAGGTAATACTTTTAAAATGTCATCAACGAATCACAAGAATTGTATAAGATGATATTCTCTTAATTTTCAGTTTTTTTATCAGTAATTTTCAATTAGATTGGCTTTACAATTATTATTTAGTAAATAATGAACATATGATTTCGGATTTTGGTGGGAACTATTTCATGTTATTTTTTTAATACTGTAAATTCAGGTAGGTATATTATATTGTCGATTAAATAGGAAATTCTAAATTTCCGTTTTAAAGAGGTTATGCTTACAAATTATAATTGAGGTGAATATACGGGTATCTTTTCTTTATTTTAGTTTAATTTGGATAACTTAAAGGTATATATGTTCTCTTAGTAAATGTCTAGTTCTGTGTTTGAGAATTTACATTGAACCTTGTTGGAGTGATAGTCACAAAGCAAAATGGATAATATAACTGTTAAGACAATTGGAGCTGATGACGATGGAAAATCTTTTAAGGGAAAAAAGATTATCCGCAATCTTAATTTCAATATTTATCGGAGTAGCACTACTCAGATAACTGAATTGTGCAAAACAAATTAAAATAAATCTTGAGACGTTATTTAAAATTATCAATTAATTTTCTTTATTTTTTTAAAAATAATCATAACAATGAATTAATTAATATGCATGCACTAATAATGTGGACTAATTAGAACGATTTTATTGAACTTGATCAAATTGAAAAATGTGGCAAAATTCGTTCAATGAAACTGTAAGGGCACTCATATGGAGTTAACGGTTTGTTAACTAAGTTTTGATAATTAATATATTTCCATCAACTATATTTTCCTTAAACTATGTTATCAAATTTATCTAGTGGACTTAAGAGTATTTTTAAAAAACCGAAAGCATGTGAATTTTTATTTGAGTTATATAGAATACGTAAAATGATATAATATATTTGTCATGTTTAACAATAAATGTAAATAATTGTTCAAGTGTACCATTGTTGGGAAAATACATATGAGTTAGTTGTATAATGTAAGCTTAGACTTCAATAATTAAAACATATCTTATGCCAGAAAAAAGATCTAACAATAAGTACCATGTTTTAATTGATAATGTGTAACGCAGGTTAGGAAAATATAACGCAATAAACAGATGTATTTTTCATCATATTATTGGAAGGTTGTAATAGAGTTTATGAGAATATTCACATAATGGTATAGACAAAATAAGAATTATGAAAAGTTGATACACACTTCAAAGGGTACAACGAGAATTATAATTTATATATGTTTGACTCTGCGAATCGTAGATCATGCTTTAGTACATACTAGTACAAATGGACCAATCATATAACTAATCATTGACTACTTGGATTTATGGAAAACGTCTTCGACGGCGGACTTTTACGGTGACCTTGGCAAAGTTCATCATGCGTGGAGTTTATCTATCTCCACTCTTGAAATAAAATGGGCTAAGGAAGATAAATACTATTTGAAAGTCCAATATTAAAATTACATGGCACAAATATTCACACTGGGTATCAAACATAAAATCTCTTAGTTATCAGGCGAGAACGTGTACCATTGACGTTACATCCCTTTTGATTGTTCAAATAGATTATTTTTTTGGTATGTACCTTGGTATCCAGAAACCCAACGGGATCTGACTAATCCAGTCGGGAGATCGAACATTAAAGGTTATTCTCCATTCTAATAAGTGCGCTTCCCGGGATTAGAACTTGTGTTCTCCTCTTTACGGGGATGAGCTACTTACCACTCGGTCAACACTTTTGTTCAAATAGATTTTTAATTTGCTGAAAACATCGAGACGCTTTGTGCGATTACCCCTAATTTGAGAAACAAGAAACTTCCTTAAGTTCGTGGTTGGAAATAATTCTAATTAACCATTAATCAATCATATTTACGAAACCGTAAATTATGTTATATATAATTGGCTGATTACTTACGGAAAGGTCGTCCATCGACAACCGATGCTCATAATTGGAGAGACGGCAACAATAGTAAAGGGCTGAGTGGGATGCATTTTGTTCGTCCAAAAACAGGTCTAGAATGCGTCTTCAAAGAAAACTTGATAAAATAAAAAAGGGTGTAGCGCAATTGCGTATAGCCTCGCATGGTGACTGTGAAAAGAGAAGAATTGATTGAATAGAAGGTGATAATCTTTATTGATGTGATAACCAGATATATACAAAATACTCATTGACATCTACGGTAAGTAAAAATCTAAAAGGATACTGTATAAACTATACAAAGAATATCCTAAGAATATCCTAGAGTATCCTAATATACAAGAAGATTCTAATGTAACAAATCTCGGGGAATATATGAAAATATCCCGGAAATCATGGCATATCCCGTAATACTCCCCCTCAAGTTGGAGAATGAGGATCCCGAATTCCCAACTTGCGAAGGAGTAAATGAAAGCGATCTCGACCGAGAGCTTTAGTGAACAAATCTGCCAACTGTGAATGTGTCGATAAATAAGCTGTAGAAATAATGCCCGACAGTATATGATCCCCGATAAAATGGCAATCGATCTCAATATATTTGGTTCGTTCATGGAATACAGGATTTGCCGCAATATGTAGAGCGGCTTGATTGTCACAATACAAGAGTGTAGGTCCAGGTATTGTGACGCCCAGAGAAGATAGAAGACTTTGTAACCATATGACCTCACTAACAGTCGCTGCCATAGCTCGGTACTGAGCTTCTGCAGAAGATCTAGAGACTGTGGTTTGCTTCTTTGTTTTCCATGATACTGGACTACCACCAAGTGTGATAAAATATCCGATGACTAATCGTCTAGTCATTGGACAGCTAGCCCAATCGGAATCACAATATGCTACTAAATCCATGGAAGCAGGTCGTAAGAATATTCCCTGTCCCGGTGAGCATTTGAGGTAATGAATGATCCTTAATGCTGCATCCCAGTGATCCTTTCGTGGGTCCTGCATGAACTGGGAGAGGATGTGAACCGAGTAAGACAACTCAGGACGAGTTATGGTCAAATAAATTAGACGACCGATCAGACGACGATATCTAGTCGGTTCTGATATTGGAGAGCCCGAGTCCGATGATAAACCATGACGTTGTTCCATAGGAAAGTAGGAGGGCTTCAATCCAAGTAAGCCGCACTCATTGATGATGTCGAGTGCATATTTCCTTTGGTTGAGAAATAAGCCCTTCTCCATGCGGGTTACCTCTATCCCGAGAAAGTATCTTAAAGACCCTAGGTCTTTAATGCGAAAATGAGTATCAAGATATCTCTTAAGAGATGCACAGTCTTCAGAATTATTCCCAACGACAATCATATCATCCACATAGACTAGTATCGCAAGGAATTTCTTATCCCGCTGTAGAGTAAAGAGAGAATGATCGGCTCCAGACTAAGAGAAACCATAATTGCGTAGGGCACTCGTAAACTTAGAGAACCAATTGCGAGATGCTTGGCGAAGACCATAAAGAGATTTCTGAATACGACATAAATAACCTGGGCGTCGATGAGAAAATCCCGGGGGTAACTTCATATATACTTCCTCCTCAAGTTCCCCATGAAGAAATGCATTATGGACATCTAGTTGATGCATTTCCCAATTATTAGTCACTGCGAGAGAAAGCAGAACACGTACCGTAACGAGCTTGGCGACGGGCGCAAAAGTTTCATGAAAATCCACACCCTCTATTTGTGTGAATCCTTTTGCTACAAGACGAGCCTTGAAACGTTCAATGCTGTCATCCGCATGACGTTTAATTTTGAAAACCCATTTGCAACTAATGGATTTCTTGCCTTCGGGAACTGGTTCTATTCGCCAAGTATTGTTAGATTCCAAAGCTCGTATTTCAGCCTGCATAGCATCACGCCATCGAGAATCTTGCACTGCTTCCTTGTAGGATCGAGGTTCAACCTCATGGTCCAATGCCGCAGTATATGCAAAATGATAATCAGTAAATTTTGAATATGGTAGACATGGCTCAATTGAATAAGACTTACCCGAGAAAGTCGATGAAGTGAGTGTGCTCGAATTGGAGAGGGGGGGGGGGTGAATTTCAACTGTATGACAAAGAAAATCCTTATGCCAACTGGGAGGATTTCGATTTCTGTCTGATCTTCGTAACTGAACATTCTGATTATCTGGAGTACTGTCAGCATAGGCAGAAGAAAGAGGCCCAAAATCCATGGGCTGAATCATTGGACTGTGTACAGAGAAAAGGAGCTGGGCCGCAGAAGGAAGGAGCTGGGCCTCGGAGGAAGAAAGTTGGGCCGCGGGCCGAGCTGGAATTTGCTCCAGTTCCGCGGGCCGATGATCAGAAGAAGCAGGCTGAGCTGCTGAATTAACTTCGGGCTGGGCATATCCTGATTCCTCATTGGGCTGGACTGATATGAATTTATTTTCTTGCTCAGAATTCTCCCCCTTGCTTCCATAATCCTAACCGGGCACAAAATTCAAGAACAAGGTGTGTCATTCTTGTCAATAATTCTACTGTCCAACTTCTCTTGAGAAAAAGGAAATGTGTCCTAAAAAAATTTCACATCCCTAAAGACAAATATTTCTCGTGTTTTCAAATCATATAAACGCCAACCCTTCTTACCGTATGGGTATCCCACGAAAATACACTTACGTGATCTTTCTCCAAATTTGTCTGATACGCGTGACCTATGATGTGCGTAGCAAAGACAACCAAATACCCGCAGATGAGAATAATCAGGTGGTTTATTGAATAACATCTCAAACAGAGTTTTACTCGATAAAATCGATGATGGCGTTATATTGATGAGGTATGTAGCAGTGGTTACACATTCTCCCCAAAATCGTGTTGGAAGACTTGCCTGAAATAAGAGTGCCCGTGCCACGTTTAATATGTGGCGATGTTTCCTTTCTACTCGCCCATTCTGCTGTGGAGTATAGGAATAGGAAGTCTGATGTATGATGCCACGTTGTGAGAAAAAAATTTGTATTTCTTTGGAGAGAAATTCCGACCCATTATCAGTTCGAAGAATTTTCACTGATCTTTCAAACTGATTTTGTACCAGATTGATGAATCCAATCAGGTTATGTCTGGCCTCGGCTTTATCACGTAGAGGGTATATCCAAATAGCTCGACTATAGTAGTCAACAATCGTCATGAAATAATAAGCCCCAGAAAGTGATTTAATTTTGTATGGCCCCCATAAATCACAATGAACTAATTGGAATAAATAGCTCGCTTTATTGAGACTTATTGGAAATGGAGAACGAGTTTGCTTTGACCTATAGCAAACATCACAGTCCTTATTATCATGACAACTCGAATTAGATGTAATACCCTTAAAAATAAGACGACGTGACAGGTGCCCCAAATGGTTGTGCCAAAGCTCATTATTTTCATATGTGACTGCGGAAGCTATGACTGATGATGATAACACACGCCATAGATAGTAGACCCCACCGAGCATTTCACTCACTCCAAACGTCTTCCTCGTGGTGAGGTCCTGTAATAAGCACATGTCACCATGAAAAATCACCCGACAATTAGAATCAGTGGATAATTGAGCAACTGATATTAAATTGCACTCAAAAGATGGAACTAGTATGACATTCGATAAATTGAGATCCCCAGCGATATGAATGTTTCCTTCCTTAGTGGCTAGAATAGAATTGCCATTAGGAAATCGAACCCTGAAATTCTCAATAAGTCAACTAGAATTAAATAAGTCAACCCTTCCTGTCATGTGGCGTGAAGCACCCGTGTCAATAATCCATTGATCATCTGGATTAATGGAAATTAATTTATTACCGACAAGAGGCTCAGTTGGGTGATCATCTCTTCCGACTATATCAAGAAGCTTCTCGAACTGGGATGTGGACAACTATGAAATTTTGCTGGGCTTCGGACCAGAGCTGGCGACCTGGACTGCATTTGAACGGGCCTGCAGATTGCTCGGCCCAGTCGCTGCATAACTTGGCCCGTGTTTCTTCTGCTGCTTGGGCCCGCCTTTGCCTTTGCTCCTGGGCTCCCAATCCGTGGGCTTTCCGTGAAGTTTCCAGCATGTGCTGCGAGTGTGGCCCATGCGGTCACAGTGATCACAGTAAGGTCGTCCTCCCGATCGTGCGTTGGGTTGATTTGTTCCAGCTCCCTCCTTGACATAATAAACTGCTGCCTTTGGTCCCGACTCATGTCCACGAGCCACAATCTTTTGTCGCTCCTCATGAATCACCATGTAATAAATTTTGTTAAGAGAAGGAAGTGTATCAAGACTCAGGATATTGGAGCGCACCATACCGAACTCCAGGTTGAGCCCCATGAGAAATTGATATGCTTTCTCTTTCTCGCGATGTGAAGTCACGGATGCTGCCGCCGCACAAGTACAAGTAGGAGCCGCAAGAAAATTCTCTAGCTCATCCCACAAGACTTTGAGATTGGAATAATACTTTGCGACGGTTTTACCTTCCTGTCTCATCAAACATAAACGAGATTTCAATTCATATATCCTTGCTTCGTTGCCTTCCGAAAACCTCTCTTTGAGATCATCCTAGAGAGTCTTCGCATTTTTGATACATGCAACACTCGATTGCAAATCTTGATCGAGAGTATTGGTTATCCACGCCATGACCATCGAATTGCACATGATCCATTGCAATTCATTGGCATCTCCCTCAGCTGGTTTTCGTACTGAGCCATCGATGAACCCGAGCTTATTCTTTGCTCGAAGTGCAGTAGTCATTAGCCTGGACCAAGTGAGATAATTCTCACCGTTCAAAGTGCAGGCGATGATCTTGATTCCTAGCGCATCGGAGGAGGTGACAGCATAAGGTGAAACAACGATGATGGATCCCATTCCTACTCCAGTGTTTGCTTCCATGGGATAATTGGAAAATAAGAAACGAATATCAACAAGGATTTGATCGTTTTCAAGCCTTTGAAGCTCTGATACCATGTGAAAAGAGAAGAATTGATTGAATAGAAGGTGATAATCTTTATTGATGTGATAACCGTATATATACAAATTACTCATTGACATCTACGGTAAGTAAAAATCTAAAAGGATACTGTATAAACTATACAAAGAATATCCTAAGAATATCCTAGAGTATCCTAATATACAAGAAGATTCTAATGTAACAAATCTCGGGGAATATATGAAAATATCCCGGAAATCATGGCATATCCCGTAATAGTGACAAAGAGATTCTAAGTTCGATACTCAGATAGAATTGTCCCTAACCCCATATTAGATAACTATGATTTTCATTTCATTGTTCTAAGTCTATTGGTCTCCCGTATAACCGACAAATGAAAACTTGATACAGATTCATCAAAATAAAAATTTCAGCACAGTAGATATCGAAATAAAGTTTAATAGCAATTCATCAAATGAATATATGGAAGAACCGGAACATCAACTAATGTATATCCAAATTAAAATCTAAAACGAATATGGTTAAGCCCATATATATATATATATATATATTGTTGCGACTGATATACGATAGTAGAAGACAATATGAACGAAAAGCAAAAGGGACACACGGAATTGATTACCCAGTTCGTCAGAAATTCTGACTACGTCTGGGGGCGCCGCCAAGCAAGGTATTCCACTATTTTGAGTTAGGGTTACAAGAAATATAAACTGTTATTTATAAAGGGAACAAACCCTAATTACATCGCCGAACTCGATCCGGATTCACAGTACTTCAGGCTCCATAACTCAACATATATATATATATATATATATATTTGATTACTTATATGTATTCCGTTGAATTTGGTGTTTTCGGTTTTCAAATTTAGAAGCCGTATCCCAAACCAAATATGGCAATGTAAATATGCACATAGAGCTACATTGTTGAGCTATTGAAAATTTACTTCAGTGGCACAACATTTTATACGTCCTTCCTTTAACATATGAAGAGAAAGGAAAATATGATTTAGTATATGTGAATTTACATACTAAATAGTAACTTAAAAAAGAAGTACCTCATACAGACATATATATATAGGTATAGTCTTAACTATGAACCATGAGCCTTCCAATGCTCAACCATCTTCAAGAGCTTCTCTATATCCAAGTCTTTACCTCATCGTTTGTCTACCCTTAGCCTCTCCTGCACCTCGATGAAACACCCTTTGGGCCTTTCAGAATGGAGTCTCCTTACCATTTAGTTTCTAATTCGTACTCTCAAATATACGACCTTACTTTTTAACCATGATAACTGAGGCAACTTCCCCACAAGTCAGGCACTGAGAATAATCAGTTGTAATTCTCTGGCACCCGAGCATAATCATGCCCTCAATGGAGAAGCTCATCGCACATATGTCACATTCCTTCCTCTCCCCAAAATCTCGCCTTGGTGCGCACCCTTGGGCTTGGTTGACTTCCCCTCGAGACCTTCTCTGGAATATTGCCAAATTGGTTAATTTTTTATTTCTTTTGCGAGCCCTCTACAAAGGTCTGAATTTTTCTTTGAAATTTCTTCTCGGCAAAAAAGTAAACCAAATAATTTTCCTTCCCACAACTGAAAGCTAATTTATAATTAATCATGGTCGTCAAGATGGGCATGAGGAGGTCAACCAAAGCCCAAAGGTCCACCAAAGGAAGCTTTTCGGGAGAGGAAGGAATGTGACATTTGCGCTATGAGCTTCTTCATTGAGAGCATGGTTATGTTTGTGTTCCCGAGGATTAGGTTTCTACTCTTTTGTGCTTACTTGTAGGGGATTCCCTCGGATATTTTATGCACCGAGACTAAGTACCAACGAAGAAATCATGTTGATGATGTAGGGATAGTGATGTGACACATCAACATTTAATGGTGAGAAGGTAATTGAGGTGGACAGCTTGATAGATTAGTGACAAAACAGAAATCAAGTGATTTTACAGCAAAATTTTGAAATATATGATGTATTAGGAAAACTTTTGAAATGACGAAATTTTTTCGCCGTTTACACAATTTGGTTTTTCCGATTTTCAACCTTAAACCAAACCAAATATAATAATGTGAATAAGCACATAGAGTTACATTTAGGGAAATTACTTCGGCGACACAACATTTTATCTGTCCTTCCTTTGATATACGAAGAGAAAGAAAAATATGAATTAGCTTATGGTAAGTGAACTTATATGCCTAAATACTAAGTTAAAAAAAATGGAGTACATAGAGGAAGGAGTCTTAGTATAATGCCACAAGGCGTCACCCAAAATGAAGATGTCCTAGGGTCGATCCTCATCAGTAGTATTTATGTGTCCATTTATTTGGCTTAATTTTATTTCCTTATACGAGACTTATGTGCATCTCTTAAAAAAAAATGGAGTATGTACCTCATGCATAGAAATCCATAGATATGGAGCAATGAGTTTTCCAACACTCGACAAGAGGGTTCCGATGATCTTGCTCTTCGCCCTTCTTTCCTTCAAGATAAGAGCTTTTATATATAGTTTTCTCAAATTTTTTATATCATCAATATTAGGGCGGAACCGGCCTTTTTAGCAGGTGACCATCAAGCTCATCTCTCGACTTCTCTATCACGGCGTTGCTCATGATCAGCTCCTCAAGGCAGTGCTCAATGATAGGAGTGCAGTGCTCCACCAGGTCTGATTTATGTCCTATCCATCTTGAAGAGCTTCTCTAACTCTTTACCTCTTTGTTTCTCTGCCTCTATCCTCTCCAACACCATGATCAAGTCCCTTTGGGCCTTTCTAAACCGATCCTCCTTACCTTTTAGTTTTTGATTCGTGCTCTCATATTCATGATCCTAATTTTTGGCCAGGGCGATTCCCTCAAAAGTGAGGCGCACAGGGTAGGTTGTAATTCTCGGGCATACGAGCATAATCGTTCTCTCAATGGGGAAGCTCATCGCGCATACGTCACGTTCCTTCCTCTCCTGAAAACCTTGCCTTAGTGGACCCTTAGGCTTGGTTGACCTCTCAAAACCTTCTGAGCACCGTTCTTATATAAATTACTTTTAACGATGAGACGAAATATTATTTGGTTATTATGTTTCTTTTTTTACTTTTTGAGCCTTTTAAAAAGATCTTATAATTTACCTGGAACATCTAACCAAATAATTTTGCTTCTCTTCCTAAAAGATAATTTACAAACATGGTCATCAAGAAGGGCTTGAGGAAGGCCCATTGAGCCCAAAGGTCCACCAAAGCAAGATTTTTCGGGGGAGGAAGGAATGTGACATTTGTCCGATGGGCTCCTTCATTGAGAGCATGATTATGTTTGTGTTCCTGAGGATTAGGTTTCTACACTTTTGTGCTTTACTTGTAGGGGATTGTCCCGGATATTAAGTCCAAGACACTGGAACAACAAAGAGGTAAGGAGATAGGACCTGTACAGGTCCTCTCTGATCAAGATGGAGTACATCAAGTGTTGGAGAGGCTAAGGGCATGGAAATAACGACAACCGCGAGGGGGAAATGTAAATTAACGGCCAGAGCAAAGTAAACTCACCATGAAACACTGAAGACAATATTGAAAAATGGAGTGTGAATTAGGACGAAATTGAAAAAGGCTAGTATAGATTGAGGACAAAATGAACTTTTTCTTTTATTAGGTCTACATGGTCAGTGGAATGTATTGTCAACTTCTAAATCAAGAGTGGGCTGCTGGGTCATTTGGTAATACCTCAAGGGAGGAAGTGTAATTTCCCCAAATATTTAAAACAATACAGAGGCATACTAAATAGATATGCCCATAGTTAAATATACGGAGAGAGAAGCCACTTAAAAAGATATATATAGAGAGAGAATCTATATATATCTATACACTATATATAATATATAATTACTGAGGCATTTACCATTGTGTATCATTTGTCTAAAACTCGAAATGAAGGCTTCTCATTCAATGACTTATCATTATCATCATCAAATGGTTACATCGCTTTCACGAATCTTATATATAATATATAATTGCCGGTATATTCACCATTGTGTGTCATTTGTCCAGAAATTCAAAATGAAAGCTTCGCATTCACCGACTCTTTGTATGCCTTATGTTTCCATAACTTCGACTAAAATGATGATTGTTATCATCGTAGTCGTCATCATCAAATGGTTACATATCTTTCACCAAATGGAATAATTATTTAATAATGTTTAAGTTTTAAAAACTCTCCTTAAAATTTTATAAAACTCTTAGTCATTGTTTTAAGTTTCATACTCACCATTATTCATATTTTAATTTCCTACTCTACTGATAAAAGATGAGTGAGAAATTGTATCTAGACTAAAACAATGAAATCTATTACGTAATATTTTAAATTGGGTTAGTAACCAAAAAAATTCCAAACTTCTCACATTTTAATGATTTTAGTATAGACTTTTTTCTTTTGCACAAAAAAACACAAATTATCGATTTGATAACAATGTTAGCATGACGTCAATATCTCTATTAATTTTAACTGGAATTGCTTACGGGTACTTGGCGGTACCATGTATCACACAGTGATTGGCTGAGTGGCTCATAGATATTTTTTTTTGATAAAAATTATTTTGAAAAAATAAAAAAACAAAAGCAGTCAAGCGTTGGCGCAATGGCGCACGCTCTCACCTGTTAACCTAAAGGTCATAAGTTCGATACTTATGTGAGACTACCCGTGCCATTTTATTAGTTATTTATGATTTCTCTTTCATTATATTAGGCCATGTACCTCTTTTGTAACCGAGAAGAAAAACTGCATATTCAACTGCCAAGTTAAATTGCACAAATGACATATACCAAGGCTAGAGATGCATGTTTATGTTAGAAGGCATCGTGCGTTTTTCCATAAGAAGATATAAGCGAGTAAGGCAATCATAGTTCATTGTTAAGATCTTGAAATGTGAAAATGGAAAGAACTTCCTCCATGAAGAAATCGGCCTTCTCAAGGATCAATAAGGAAAAGATGCATCCGTGGCAAGTCCGCACACACCCTGGGGGAGATCAGGAACCTCCCGGGCGATCCTCATGTACCCGCCCTCGCCCCAGGAATCGCCCCAAGAGTTCTTCAAGAGCCAGTACTTGGATCCATCCTCAGGCGCTATCCCGTACCCCACTATAGTAACAGCATGGTTTTGCACGTTCCTGCAGTCAGTACCGCGGAAGATCCCATCCTTGTAGGCCCTGAACAGGTCGCTGGCTGTGATGCCGACAGAGACAGGCTGCTGGGCCACGGCCCTCAGGAGGTCGGCCTCACTGCTGGGTGTCACAGTCCTGAATCCTGTGATCTGGGTTAGCGGGGCAGGTGCGGCGCAGTCTTCTTTGGCCCCTCGGTACGGGTATTGGTTTTCGCCGGAAATCTTGTTATCTAGGACGTATTGATAGGCACGGACCATTGTCCCGCCTTCGCAGCCAGCATTGTCCGTGACGCAGTCCAGGAGCTGTTGTTCAGATAAATCCAATAACTCACCTGCTCTCATCTTTATAATCGACTCGATCGCGGCTACTGCTGCAAGTGCCCAACAACATCCTGAAATCAAGGCATCCACTGTCAGCTCTACTCTATCATATCCGATATCATGACTCTTGCATAAGGGATGGACAAAGGCTCGTAATCATGTTCGATTCTATATTCAGCAATTTCACGAATATATGAGTTTGTTGCAGTTACACACCACATGTCCCTTGATTTCTTATGCCGGTAACAACTCCGGCTTCCACCCAGTTGACGCACTCCGGAACTGGAGCATCGTCAGAGATCCTAAATGATCCTGTCATGTTCATGGAAGTCCTCGGTGTCATCTTAGTAATGGTGTAGGTTGCCCGGAACTCTTCGGTGGTCAAATCTGAGAACTGGTTCAAGCCCAATCTGAAGCTTGTGTTCCCAGCTCTGTTGAAATCCTCCACGTGCTGCAAATTTTCTCGGAAAATCTTGTAACGGTTTTCCCTGTTAGCTTCATCACTATATTTTTTCCCATGTTGGGCCACCCACTGCTCGAATCTGTCACGGGCGACCGAATCACTGACTCCGGAAGACCGAGCAAAGAATGATGATGAACAAGCTCCGAGAAATTGGAGCATGATCATCATCGCAATGACATCTCTTCTGAGGATCATAGCCATTGTTTTTAAGTACATAGCATGAAGAATTGGCCTTATTGGTAGCTATGACTTTGCTCAATCGGCAAGATCTTACATTTTGTCCAAAAGATATATATGTGGTAAGCTGTACCAGTGATCAAATGGCTCCTTAAATACCGAATATTTCTAATCGACTCGTTTGACTTTCTCCCTACCCAACGTAACTGTTACACATATATGTCTCTCTGTCTATATATTTATAAAAGTAAAATTCACTTTAATAATAATAAATGCGTTTGAGTTGCTGTTAATTAGATACTTTAAAAAATAATTTAATTTTATAACTAAAAATATAATGAACTAGTTAATTGCATTAGCTCAATAGTAATAAACGCTTTGAGTAAATTACGCTTGCAATAAATGCACGCATTAGTTGTTATCATATATGTTTCATAAATTAAATATTATACTAAATAAAATAAATATAACAGTTGATAAAATGCTACAAATAAATCCATATCTATATTTATTTATCTATACAATATGTAAAATTAACTTGAGATCAATAAATGCTCCTCAATAGTTATAATAAGGAGGATAATGTAAATATACGTGAACTTATAATACGGATGTCATCTACACAAATTTATTTAATATTCTTACTATTAAATAAATATATAATATAATACTTACTAATTGAGACTATTTGTTGCAAAATATATATTGAACCATGCAAAATTAGTCTAATTTTATTATTTAATTATATTATGAAACTTGAAATTAATTAGTAAAAATATTTTATTGTGTTAAGAAGTCAATATGTTTTCTAAAATTCAAAATAATTCTTGTAAAAGTGATATAAGAATGTTTTAAGCTCATAAATAAAATATATTTCTCAACAAAATAATGGTCTTATAAATGAAAAATATTATGATATAGCGCTATGAGTTTAAACTCATAAATAAAATTAAAATTAAAATTTTAAAAATAATATTTCATAAATATTGTTTAAAAGAACGAGCGATATGAAATTTTATTCTATTACTAAACTTAATACATTTCAATCTATATTGATAATTAATAAAAATATAATGATGCATATCAATTGAAATAAATAGTTTCAAAATGTTATTATAATAATTAACTTGACTCTAATTTTAGCAAAAATGTTAAGATAAATACTTGAAATTATAACAAATAATTGAAAACATTAATTATTTTTAATCAGAAACATTAAAAATCCAACACTATCAAGAGAGGGAGGAGGTAGGGAGTTTGCCCCGAAGAACGGCGGATGAGGACTCGCAAAAGTCGAGAGGAGTCGGTGATGGTGGGTTGTTCTCTTCTTCACCTTAGATTTCCTCAACATTCGAGGAGAGAGAGTGCAGAGAGATAAGGAAGAGAAGGAGTGAGCGGGGAAAGAGAGCATGAGAGGGGAAAATTTTAGCTTCTAAACTGAAACTTCTGGCTAAATGGGAATTTCCCTACTCAACTTTTTTTTTTTTAATTTTAATATTTGGCGATGCTTCTAAGCGTCCACCAAGGTCCCCTTTGCCGATGTTTTCTTAAGCGTCAACAAAAAGAGTACCTTTCTTGACATTGTCTCAAGTGTCAAAAAAATAACCCCTTGGCCAATGCTATTGCAGCATTGGCTAAGCTTCCCCTTGGCCGAAACATAAAAAAGTGTTGGCTAAGGTCTCCCTTAAGCGTCAGCAAAAGGACATTTTGGCCTACGGTTACAAAGCGTTGGCAAATATTCCCCGCAGCCGATGCATAAAAAAAGTCCACTAAAGTCCCTATCACCGACACTTTTCATAACCTTTGGCGAATTTTTCTTAAACGTTGGCAAAAGGATCCCTTGGCCGATGCTTACAACGCATAGGCAAAGGTTCCCTTGGCTGACGCTTAAAAAAGCGTCGACTAAGATCCTTTCCAGATGCTTTTTGGTTAAGCTTTTGACGACGCTTTTCAAAGCCTTACGAATGTGAAAGGTCGGTAATTAAGGAACTTACAATTTGCTGAGTCCGCAGGCAAAAAACGACACGACTGCTTTAGCAATTAATAAGTATTCAAGCCTTTTATTGTAAACAGTGTTGGTGGATAGCCAATTAATAGATACTTATTGTTGATAGTCACAAATTAATATGTAACAATTACATATAATCAATTAATGTTAACAGTTTACGAATGCAAAAGGTGCATGAAGAACTTCAACTTTGCCGAACTGACAAATGTGGTAAACTCCCGTTAAAACCTCAGAAATTATATATTTTATATTTTATATAGATACACTGATAACTTCTGCCCATTCTCTATTATACTGTTTATGTAACCCTAGACCTTGACTGGCACGAAGCTTTACAGAGGTCTGGTTTTGCTTGTAATTTCCTGCCATTAAAATCATGACATGTGCAATTAACGGCTTTTAGGCATGAAAATCACATCAACAGCTTCGTAACACCTTGTCAGTGAATGGACTAAAAGTGTTTCATTTACCAAATATTTAGAACTCATTTTTGCAAAGCTAAACTTCTAAGATTTTAGGGCCATCACCATTATTTCCCCTCAATGCGGTATGCTCATTTCTGGTTAACAATCAATTGAAATAATATTTAACTCCAACTGATGGATCAGTAAAGAAAAAATTAACGGCGTGTTTGATTTGAGGTGAAAGATGAGAGAAGGTGGGGAAGGGAAGGGAAGGGAATATTTCGCCTTGTTTGAGTAGAAGATTTTTATGGAGGATAAGGGAACTGGAGGTTAAAAATTCACCTCCAAGACTTCATTTTCTTTGCAACCCTTATTTGGGGTCGGAGGTGAAAGATTATTGAAAAATTCATATTCATTAAGAAGCTTTTTTTTCTTCCTTTTGCTTATGAGCCCATATGGAAGGACAACATTGTCATTTAATTTACATTTTCTCCTTCCCCTCCATTTACTTTGCTAATGTATATCCAAACCAGGTTAATATTTCTGCTCCCTTCCCTTCTTTTTCTGATTACAAAGGAGGGTCAAAGCCAAATAAAATGAAACAAAAATCCTAAATAACTAATAAAAGAGTACTAGCAGTCCCATTATATGTTAAACATGCGATCTCTAAATTAAGAAGCGAGAGTGTGCACCGTTGCTTTACACCTTCGCTTCCCTTCTTCTCTACTTCCCTTATCGAGCATATCCAAATATAAAAGAGAGTATTGGTCTTTTGTTGGGAGAGGATGAAAGTGTGAAGGGAGAGAAATAGTGAAAGGGAATGTGAGAGAGGAAAGAGGGAGAGGGGGTGTGGAAGAATCGGAAATTTAGAAAAAAAAATTTAAATTACTCATTATTTATAATTTTCTCATCATTCAATGGTTGTATAATTTTTAAATCTATTGCTATCAGATAGATATTTTTTATGAGAATTGCTTCAGCGCCATAAATAAAAATATCGTATGCCCCTTTGACGTCACAAGAGATAAGAAAATATGAATTCAAACATGGTAAGTGAACTAATATATCTAAATATTTAAATATTAAATTATAGAAAATGTGATATATGTACATACAACCATGTAGTAGTCATAATCCCTGCACCACTGATCCTTATCAGACAACTTTTACGTTATAGTATATTTCATATAATCTAATTAAAACAACTTTTAAAAACTTTTATCATGTTCGAATGTAATGTTCGAATCGGTTTTTCTATATGTTCGAATCGGTTTTTCTATCATGTCAATTTGTAAAAGGTCTTTTAATTTTTCTTTTCACGTAATTGATTATTGTCCCCCTCCATCGTACCTTGTGTTATTTTTGATATATTAAAAATTCATAAATTTATAAAATGACATTTTCGGTTATAAGGGATAATTATGGCTTAACACAAGAATAGCGAAAGTTAAATAAATGGACACAAAAATACCACTAAGAATGACCAAAACCGAAGTCTCACGGTTTAGAGTCGGCGAGTTATGACACTCCACCTAATCTCTATCCTTAAAAAGAAAAGATTATATGGTGTAAGGTGGCTGTGGGATAAGAAAAGTTGATATTATACTTAAAGTTCTTTTATTGCAAGGTTTTGGTTATATATATAATAATTAAAATCATATTATGAATAGGATTTCTCTTTTGATATTCATCACTTAGTATTCGAAAGTTCAATAGATCCTGAATAAGTCTGTTCAAGTCAAATCGGTCCAATACAAAGTAAGAAAAACAAAATGGGATAAGAAAAACAATTTCAAACCGTTTGAATCAACACACATTGGTTTAATATGACTTATACTCTTAATATTTCAAAATCAACTTTCTACTAAGGTCTCGTTGAGTAAACTCTCAGTCACTATATAAATTTTATTTTCTTTCTTGACCTGTTTACAGTCTCCTAATTCTTATGGGAAGATGGACCGACATGTCCAAGACTAACGCTTCCCGCGCCCATACGAACGCCTGCCAGAGGATCCTACACGGCAGGAGGGCCCAGCCACAGCAGAGATCGAGGCAGAGGTCGTAGCATCAGAGGAGGAAGCAGCCCGTTCAGCAATGGCCATTTCAGCAAGGTGATCATCGAGCTCGGACCTCAACTTCTCCAAAGCGGCATTGCTCACGATCAGCTCCTCGAGGCTTTGCTCATTGATCGGAGTGTTCCAGCAGGTCCGTTTTGTGCCCGTGTCCATCTTCAGTAGCTTCTCTAACTCTTTACCTCTTCGTTTCTCTGCCCTTAGCCTCTCCAACACCTCGATGAACTCTCTCTGAGCCTCCTGGGGCCGATTGCCCTCACCGTTCGAGTCCCGCCTCGTGCTCTTAGAATTACAGTTCTTACCTTTGGCCATGATATCTGTGGCAATCTCCCCACATGTGAGGCACAGGCAGTAGGTTGTAATTCCCTGGAACGCAAGCATAATCATACCCTCAATGAAGAAGCTCCTCGCGCAAATGTCACATTCCTTCCTCTCCCGACGAGCTTGCCTTGGTGAATCCTTGGGCTTGGTTGACCTCCTTGAGACCTTCGGGGCCATGGTTATAAATGAGTTTTTGGCTAAAGGCAGTGAATATTATGTGGTTTTTCTTTACTGTTCTTTTTTCTTTTGGTTTCTTGTGAGGAACTTAAGGAAAAACCGAGCCTTTTTATATGGCTCACCAAGGGCTCGCCATTGATGTACCTTACACTTTTGGGACAATTTTCTTTCTGTAACCTTCCATATTCCGATCGATTCATTTACGGACTTACGAGAATAAGCTTACTACTGTTTTGAGCTTTCAAAGTAAAATCATAAGTTTCACCAGATTTCTTTCTGCTATCCAATTTGAGTAATTAACATTCATATATTCAATTAAGTAGAGAAAAATATTGTGATACTTATTGTAGTTAGCAGGCTCATAAAGGAAAGTAACTTCTATCTTGTAAGTCCGTAAATGAATTAGTTGGTATACGGAAGGAAAAGAAAGAGAGTGGTGCCAACCGTGCCCTAGGATCCATGCGGCAAGCTGCTCGAAAGAGGAAGGAATGTGACATTTATGCGATGTGTAGCTTTGTTAAGAGCATCGTTATGTTCGTGCTCCTGAGATTAAGTTCTACGCTTTTGTGCCTTACCTGTGGGGGGTTGTCCCAAGTACTACGCCCAAAGACGGGAACAACAGCCAGAGCACGGGGTGTTGAAGAGGTGTTGGAGAGTGGCTGAGGGTAGGGAAAACGAAGAGATAAGGAGTTAGAGAAGTTCCTAAAGATGGACAGGGAGCCAGAATAGACTGGGGGGTACACTCCGATGAATAAGAAGAGGCTTGAAGAGCTGATTGTCAGCAGGACCGCAATGGAGAAGTTAAGAGATGAACTGGATAGGCAACTCACAGCATAGTATAGGGCACTACCGAACAAGTCGCTTCCACCTCTGTTACAATGAAGAGACGAGCTGCTATTGTTCGTTCTTATGTGGGGTGGCGCTATGGCAAGCCTTCAACTAGCATTCAATTTCATCTGGGCAGTGGTTTTAGGAGAACATGAACAAGATGATGAGCTGGGCAGTGGTTTGAGCAACCAACTGCCAACATTAACTGCAGCCACCACAGGATGAAAATGCCTTCTCTGCATTTCAGGTGAAAGTAAATCAAATTAAAGAATGGAACCATGATCTTTTCAATTGGAAATTCGATGAATAACATGGATAAATCATTGACAATACAGAGCAAATATTGGGTGAATTTTACTCATCCACTTGAATGTATAACACCCAATGAAAATACCTGAAATTGAAAAACTGACTCCACAATGAGTCCACTTACAAACATTTTGATTGGTTCTTACACATCCAAAGTGAATTAATAAATATCATTGAATATTTTCTCAACGATATAAGAAGACGTTGTAGTACTTGAAGTAATTGATAGAAAATAGAGCAGAGATTAGTAGATCATCAGAGTTACATTATCAAATCTACATAAAAATTAATAATCTAAAAAATTAATTGATATTTTCAAATTTTAGGCGAACCATTTGCATAATATATATGAAAATAACTCTTTAATAGTAATTAATCCAGCGTAATGCTGGTGTAATTGGCTAGTTACTATTATTTTGATATATTTGTCTTGTCATCTTTTAAAGTGTGACACCACTAAATGTGGTGATCTTGCAATTTCAAACTTACTTTCATGTGATTTGATAACTCTAATGTCCCTCTCGCGGAGAGAGTTTGGGAAATCCGGGGCAGCGAGCCCTCTAGCTCCGATCACCACCTCCCAGACAAGGTCATGGCGAACTCATCTGAGGGGTGCCGGTTGCTTTGGACACGTCAGTGTCCCATTAGCAATCGTTTAAATTTGTTGAATTTCGGATGCAACCTATATTTGTTGAATTTTGGATGCGACCTGATAAATTGGTGACGCAGTGAAAAATCTGAGGATAAAAGTAATTTTTTATATATGACTAAAAAAAAATAGCGTACTACAATGCACACAAATCTTTCTCCCACTATTTTTTCTCTATTTCTGTCTGGGCGCCAAACCCATAATTAATGAATAGATACTAGAATTTTGTACAGACTCCTGATGTATATTTAATCTGTATCAATAGTAACGCCAGATTCATACTGAACCCGGAGACGTCGGACTTGGCGCTGCTCAGCTGTCGGTTGAGCGCTCTCTCTCTCTCTCTTTCTTCCCCCCTCTCGTCCATTATTAGAACTCACTCTCTCCCCCATTTCTTGCCATTTTTGCTGCTCCTCTTCTTCATCTCGCCGCTCAACGAGGAAGGGGGAGAGGGGGAGAGAGAGAGAGAGAGATGGCTGCTTCATGGAACTCAACTTCATTGGAGATCACGTACCAAGTTCTGGGATGGACCGCTTTCGTTTCCTGGTCCATCAGCTTCTACCCCCAAGTCATCCTCAATTTCCGCCGCAAGAGGTAAACAAATCAATCGCTGAGTTTTATCAATTTCAATACACCTCTGCTGTCAATGGAGCCCTGACCCTTCAATGGTTCTGACGCTTTTTTACGGGTTCCGAGCAGCGTTGTGGGGTTGAATTTTGACTTCGTATTGCTCAACCTGACCAAGCACAGTTCTTATTTGATCTATAACGCCACCCTCTACTTCAGTGCTGCTGTCCAGAAGCAGTATCACGACAAGTATGGACACGGGCAGGTTTGTGTCATTGTGTTTTCTCCAGTTAATTGCAGATTGATAGATGTTTACTTCTGCTAAACTAATAGCAGTCATATTCACATTTTCTGGTGTCAGTTTCGGATAATTTGTTGACCGGAGCACAATGGCTTGATGTGATTCTAGGGACCCCAGAACAAATTTTCATTCTCATTAAGAATCGTATCATAGTGTATTTGTCGAATTAATAAGTTTGAACGGGCACATTTACCGGACGAGACTACACTCTTGTGGTTCACCACCTTGAGAATGATCTCGCTCCGTCTGTAGTGAAGTCGATGTAGCACCAATCAGTCATATGGACCCAAAAGACTTACATATATGTGAAATGTTGTGGACAGGTTTCCTGTGGCTTCTTGATGAATTGTAAATGGATTCGTCTGTTCTAATAATGTTCGATGTTCCGAATCACTGCAGATGATACCTGTGGCTGCAAATGATGTGGCATTCTCCATACATGCCGTTCTGCTAACAGCTGTAACCCTGTTCCAGATAGCAATCTACGATGTAAGCAGCTATTTGTGGTTTCCAAGCTTGTTCTGTTTTGCTCTTGATTCCCCCCCTTTTAATGTTTCAACTTCGGTATTTCTCAAACTTAATCTTAAATTTGAGCAGCGGGGCACTCAGAAAATCTCAAAGGTGTCCATAGGAATTGTCTCTGCAGTTTGGTTAGGTGCAGCAGTTTGCTTTTTCATTGCTCTGCCTAGCCATACTTGGCTTTGGCTCATCTCTGTTTTCAAGTAAGTCGCGGCGGAAATCATGTTTTCATCTTCTTATGATCTCCTATATATTCTTATTTATCATCAATTGAAAAAGTTACTGGAATTTTATGAAAACTTAGAGCTCCTTTTCTTATTTATCTTGACTTGGAGTTTTCCGTCAATGTCAGTATTTGCAGTTTCATTGTAAAAGTCACTGTTATTGTGCATCTTGACGTCATTTTGTCGCGGTTAGTTGCACTGAATGAAATCGAAAGGTCTGGTGAGAGAGGCAGGTTATTGTGCACCTGAGCATCAATTTTTTGATAATTTCGCTTTGGGAAGCCTTCTTTTGTTATCTATAATGCAACTTCTTTGGTCAGATGAAGTTTATACCTGCCTCCTTGGTTCTCTGACTTGTTTGAGCCTCTCATATCTATATGCAAGAGAGAGAGTATTCGTCCTAATTGATGCATTTTAGGCAATCCATGCACAGCACCTTTGTTAGGAATTGGCACTTTATCTGGGTCATTGTTGAAACTCTTTTGGTAGCATCTGCAGTGATTGGGAATTTGATACTTACATGTTTTCTACGAATATGATACTAACTCCTATGCTTTTGCAGCTTGATTCAAGTGAGCATGACCGTTATTAAATACATACCGCAGGTTAGTCATTTGCTCACTCTCCCCATTTGCCTGCTACGTTCCCTCAGTAGAGTCAGTCCTCAAAAGTGGATGTGGACCACTCGTCGGGCCACTGCAGAATTTGCTTTTGGTGTTCTCTTGACTTTCATGGAAGGCCTAAAGGATGGATTTATCAAATGCAGGCAGTCATGAACTTTGCGAGGAAGAGCACAGATGGGTTCAGCATTGGAAATATCTTGCTAGACTTTCTTGGTGGCTGTGCAAACTACGCGCAGATGGCCGTTCAGTCTATCGATCAGAGTACGTGACTTACTACAGCCAGGTGCAAGTCTTTTTACGAATGAGATTCGACTAAAATTATGGTCTTAACCCCTCCATATTTGCAGATTCTTGGGTAAACTTCTATGGAAATATCGGGAAGACATTGTTGTCTTTGGTAAGAGCATCCTCCAAAGCTAGCTAATTGAATCCTTCTGCTGCAATTTGAAGATACCATTTCCCTCTTTTAAGAATTAAGTGACCTACCCGATGATGTCTAAATAGTAGTAATTAAGCAGAATGCGTGGATAATGAATTCTGGTCGTCTTCTTCGATGTAGGTATCAATATTCTTCGATCTCCTCTTCATGTTCCAGCATTTTGTACTCTACCGCTCCAAGGAAGTACCGGCTAGCCATGAATCCAAGGACAAGCAAGATCCACTCGCGAAGACTTCTTCTTTTGACCCTCGACAGCCAGAGAATGTCTGAAGCATGGCCGCGCCATTGAGGGAACCTTGATATTTATGGAAACTCGGACCAAGGTTGTCATCATCATGATCCTACTCAGGATCAAATGGGGTCCATAAATTGGGACCATGGGATCGAATAAAAAATCACAAGATCCTATTTAGTTAAAATATATAAATGTAGATAAATCGGGACCATATGAAAATATAAATGTATATATTTCCGCAAACACTTTTGATTGAGTTTCGACTAGGGCATTGAACAAAACCCGTTCAATATCACAGCTTCGCAACAGAAAATGTCAAAAAATAAAAATAAAAAAATTATAATTTTTATAACTTTTATAAAAGCTAGGCAAAAATGAAACGAACAAATAGTATATAGTCAATCAAGCAAAATACAACGATGGTTCGATAATTATTCACTAAGGCAAACAATGCACGACTTGCATCTCATTATGAGATCGAAAAGGTTTTACGTGTCAATGACTTTAGCAGTTAATATGAAATGGCACTACGAGAATTGTCGAGCGAAAAATGTTATATGTCATCCTTTCGATGGAAAAGATTTTGCTAGTGAGCCTTCCAGTAGTCAGCTCGAATTTTATGCAGATGGACAGCTCCTTTTGTGATTACATTTTTTTCGATTACAAAAATTATGGGAGATATTTCTCTTGCAATTATGGGAGATCGAGCATTAAAGTTATTCTCAATTCCAACAAGTGAACTTAATAAATGAAAGAAATGGAAGAAGGCCCGATCGATGCTCGATTGGTTGGAATCGATGTTGCTCATTGCTGCTAGGTCGACACGGAGAGGGTAGAGGGGCGACAGCTCTGCAGAACATCGGAAGGGAGGAGGAGATTTACCACTAGAGAGATAGGAGGAAAGAGAAAGTGTTAGTAAGGAGGGAGGGGAGAGGATTGAACTCGTAACCAATGACACCCCAACGAGGGAAATGCTTACTAACCACCCCACTATTACCTCCTTTGTATCATAAATGTAAATTTTTATTCATTTCTATGTAAATTTGATTTATTTACATTAACCATCACTTAATATATTAAGTTGCTATCATAAACACTTATTCAATTAATTTAGCACAATTATTTATAATTTATAATTTAATTAAATCTGCGATTCGACTCGAAAAACCCTAAACTCAAGCATCGACTGATTCAATATCCGGTCCGATTACGATAAAACTGCTTTCAAGAGGCGTTATATCATTGAATCAAGTTTTTACTACAGGAAGTCCCCAATCAAAGGAAATGTCATCCAATGTTTTTGCAGATGACCGTCCATCGACGACCAATAACCTTCGTTGCCTCTGATGACCTAATCACTGACACTCAATAATTGGATAGACGACAAGAAGAACAGTGATGGAATGTGGTTCTGAATTCCGTCTCCGTTCATAGTCTTCAATAATTTTTGCTTTTTTAATGCAAAAGTGACAAATCTGCAGTCTCTTTTTTCTTTTTCCAAGTCTGAAAATATAATTTTCATAAGATGTGTCTGTATGTTTTCATGGAACAATTTTTTTAAAAAAAATTATCCAGAGATTTGTATTTTTGTCTTTGGGAAACAACAAAACCTCTGAAATTCTGACATATCCAAGGGAAGGGATAAGTGCTGACATAGATACCTACGAAGATATTGGAACACACTCTTTGTCTCTAGGTCTAGGGTAAAAAACGGGTGGGGATGAGTGGAGGTTTCCAAAATATTTCAGTTTTTATTTAGTTTGGATCGATTTTTCAGAACAAAAGAATCACATTAAAATTACTTGGGAGTATAAAAAATCCACCGCTCATAGTTTCAGCTTTTTTGGGTGATTTTCTCGGGGATTGAAAGTGAAAAAATTATGAGATTAATTGAAGAAGTTTAAAAAATGATCAAGGATCGCAAAAAAAAAGTATTGAACATTTTTCTTTCTTTTTTCATACAAATTAATTAAGATGTATAATAACACTACAACATAATTATTTCTCAAAAAATTGAACAATCTATCAATATTTTTAATGAAAAAATAATATATATATATATATATATATATAAATGTATGTATATATATGAATTTCAGGTGGTCTCCGTTTATTTTTTTGGTGGGTTCAGCTACCGCGGGATTTTTAGTCAGACCCCATAAAGTTTTTTAAGTTTTCGGGTTCAGCTTTTCCTATTAGGGCAGGCTCAATTTTTCGGATTTTTGTTTTTTCATAATTTTTCTTACACTCCTATGCTCGATTCATTTAAGTGATCTTATTTATATTCAAGAATATAAACTATCTCATACTGTTAACAACTAGTAGAAGAATTTCTATGGATAATGATCACAAATAAAAATGCTAATCTTAATTCGTAGTCCCGATAAGTCTCATTTCGATGGAAATGTAAGGAAATTTACCAAAATCGATATTATTTGCTTATCATTAATCACTTCATATTTGTTCTCCGTCCATTTAGTTTTATTCCCTCATACCCAATATTGCTCACGGGCGAAGAATGTTATTTAATTGTCCCGTTTGGATTGAGAGTTATTTGATTTTAACTTTAATTTTAACTTTAACTCAACACACTACACAATAAAAATACATATTTTTCAATTCAAAAATTTTAACTTTAACTTTAACTCAATATACTACACAACAAAAACACACGTTTTTCAAGTCAAATTTATAATCACATCTCATTTATCTTTTTCCACAATCAAAATCAAAAATCAAAATCAAAATCAAAATAACTTTAACTCTGAATCTAACGGCCCCGTATCTCGTGCAAAACAACACGGGGCTAAGAAGAGACCATCCGAACATCTTCTGGGGTCGATATCTCGATTCATCCGATTTCAGAAAACAAATGGAAAAAAATAAAAAATTCCCTTTTGCTTTCTTTTATTTTGAATTTTCCTCCAGAGATTAAAAAAAACTTTTTTTTAACCAAACCAAAAAAATTAATCTGGACAAATAGGAAGACCCGATTCAACCGAAGCCGCAGTGCTTCTCTCTCCTCTCCCCTCCATATTTGCAGAGCACAGACGCCCATTTCTAGCCATATTTGCTGCTCTTCTCTTCTTCATCTCTCCGCTCAACGTGGAAGGGGGAGAGGGGGGGAGAGAGAGAGAGATGGCTGCTTCATGGAACTCGACTCCATTGGAGATCACGTACCAAGTTCTGGGATGGACCGCTTTCGTTTCCTGGTCCATCAGTTTCTACCCCCAAGTCATCCTCAATTTCCGCCGCAAGAGGTAGACAATCAATCGCTCGATCGATCAAATTCAGTTTTCAATCAGCGTTCAGTGTTGGTTAAGTGATCGGTGCATTATCAATTTCGGTTTTTGTTCATCCCTCCAGTTTTGAGTTTATCAATTTCAATCCACTTCTGCTGTCAATGGAGCCCTGACCCTTCAATGGTTCTGACGGTTTTACTTGTCCCGAGCAGGGTTGTGGGGTTGAATTTTGATTTCGTATTGCTCAATCTGACCAAGCACAGTTCTTACTTGATCTACAACGCTACCCTCTACTTCAGCGCTGCTGTTCAGAAGCAGTATTACGAGAAGTATGGCTATGGACAGGTCTGTCTGTGGCATCACTGTGATTGTGTCTTCAATTAATTGCTGATTCATAGGTGTTCACTTCTGCTAACAGCTACTGTATCATATTGCCGGATGTCGGTTTTCGATAATTCATTGACCCGAGCATGATGGCTCGATAGAAATTTTGATGTCCAGAAACAAATTTTTCGTCCTCAGAATCGTTTGGCCTCATTTGTCAGGAAATGTTCTCGAGACCTTAGAAAGTTATTACAGTTCAGTTGCTGTGACTGAGGTTTATCTAAGAGTCATACGCATTTGCAGTTAGACTTTGTGGAATGTCTGTGAAATTGATGTGTGAATGAAAAGATCTGCGGAGCTCTGCTCTTGTGCTTCGCCACCTGAGAATGATCTTGCTTTGTTTTGTGCATAGTCGATGTGGTGCCAACCAATCATATGGACTGAAAGTTTTACATATATGTGAAAGCATATAAACAAATCTAACTGTGGCATCTTGATGAATTATAAATGGATTTGTCCGATCCAATAATGTTTGATGTTTCAAATAACTGCAGATGATACCTGTGGCTGCGAATGATGTGGCATTCTCCATACATGCTGTTCTGTTAACAGCAATAACCCTGTTCCAGATTATGATCTATGATGTGAGCAGCTCTTTCAGGTTCCCACGCATGTTCTGTTTTTGCTCTTGATGTTTATTGTATTTCAATGTCGGTATTTCTCAAACTTAATCTTATATGTGAGCAGCGGGGCACTCAAAAAATATCAAAGGTGGCCATAGGAATTGTCTCTGCAGTTTGGTTGGGTGCAGCAGTTTGCTTTTTCGTTGCTCTGCCAAGCCATTCTTGGCTTTGGCTCATCTCCATCTTCAAGTAAGTTTCTGCGCAAATCATGTTTGCAGTTTCTTCTAAGCTCCTATTATCATTTATCATCAGTTGAAACTTAATGTTATTGGTATTTTAAGAAAACTTTTCGTACCTGCGATATACATGGAGATATGCTATCTTGACTTGGGGTCTTCCGTCACTGTTAGTATTTGCATAAGGTCATTTTTTAGCAATTACTTGCACTGGAAAAATTGAAATGTCTGGTGAGAGGCAGGTTACTCTGCCCTTGAGCATCAATTCTTTGAGAAATTTTTCTTTGAGAAACTTTCTTTTGTTATCTATAGTGCTACTTATTCAGAAAGATGGAGTTTGTACCTGTCTCCTCAGTTCTCTGACTTATTTGAGTGTCTCATATCCATGTGCACGAGATAACTTGTAATTGATGATTAGTAGGCAATCTATGCAACACCTTTGTTAGCAAATTGGCGCCTCATCTAGGCCTTTGCCGATACTCTTCTGATATCACCTGAAGCGACTGGGAATTTGATACTTGTATGTTTTCTGCGAATATGATTCTAAGTTTAATACCTTTGCAGCGCGATTCAAGTGTTCATGACCGTTATTAAATACATACCACAGGTTAGTCATTTGCTCACTCTCCCCACTTTGTCACAGTAGAGGCAGTTCTCAAAAGTGGATGTGGACCACTTGTTGGGCTACTGCAGAATTTGCTTTTGGTGTTTTCTTGATTTTCGTGTAACGCCTAAAGGTTGAATTAATCAAATGCAGGCATGCATGAACTTTGCAAGGAAGAGCACAGATGGGTTCAGCATTGGGAATATTTTGCTCGACTTTCTTGGTGGCTGTGCAAATTATGGGCAGATGGTCGTTCAGTCTATCGATCAGAGTACGTGACTTGCTACAGCTAGGCAGTCTTTTACGAATGAGATTCTACTGAATTCATGGTGTTAACTCCGTCCATATTTGCAGATTCTTGGGTCAACTTCTATGGAAATATTGGGAAGACATTGCTGTCTTTGGTAAGAGCATAATCCCAAGCTTTCTGACGGAATCATACTTGTGTGTCATATTAAGATACCATTTCCCTCTCTTAAGAATTGAGTGACCTACTCGATGATGTCTAAATAGTCGTCAAGAAATTAAACAGAGTGTGCATGAATACTGAATTCTGGTCGTCTTCTTTGATGCAGGTATCGATATTCTTCGATCTCCTCTTCATGTTCCAACATTTTGTGCTCTACCGCTCCAAGAGAGTGTCGGTTAGCTTTAAAGCCATTGAGGAGGAGCAAGAGCCACTTATGAAAACCTCTACTTCTGAACCCCAACAGTCAGAGAACGTCTAAAGAATGGCTGGGCCAACTGGGGTTACCTTGACTTTCATGGAAACAAGCAATGAAGTAGGAACTGTAAATACATAGAAAACATGTAATAATCGAATCGTCCAAAAGCGAGTCTTTTCACATAGGTATACTTATTCGCAACTTGAAACCGAGATTGTGTGGTTGTAAATTGATTGTAACCCAATATCGTAGAATTATGTGGCAGTGTCTTCCGCAAAATGCATATGTAAGCTGATTTTTTGCATTGATCAAAAGGGGAAGATACATCAACAGATACAGCTAGCCAGCAGTTTCCGACCAATTAAAGTGCCATCATACCCATGAACCACTCTACTTCATGGGTGAGTATGGCAGGGCTCGGAGTATAAATCATTGCCTTCGTTCAGTCCAGAAATCTAAGGACTAGACCAAAGGGGGACGAACCAGATGAAACTGCACGATGATAAGGTTCCAAATTCTCAAGGTGTTCAGCCACAAGATTATGTACTAATTAGCTTGCGAGTATGATTAGTCCAATTACGAATCCGATACTTCTAATGATAACAATGAATTATGATAAAAGAGCAGATATTTCCAATGATAACAAAGAGTCGAGATAAAGAGCAGAGACGATGATGTTGAGTGAGGATGAGGGAGATGAAGAATGGTATTCTGTTGGGGAAAAAAAGTTTGGTGCCTAAAGTGCAAATAGTTCAGAGTTGAAGGAGTCATTATTGACCCAAGAAATGGTTAAGACATCTCATCACATCTTCTACAATTTTTTGGCATTTTGGATTTTTTATTTTTTAATTATTATATTGATGTCAATGTTACCGTCCGTTGCCTTGCTTCACAAGAACTATGACCAATCAAAACTCCTTGATTCTCAAGCATCTCTGTCTATACCTACATATAGTTCTCACTTCAGTTGATCACAGTACATTTTTTCCTTTCAGCTCACAATTGTACATTTCAAGATGAAGAGAGAGGGTCGACAGCACGGGATGGTTAGGACTTCTCGGGTCCTACCGCCCCCGTATAACCCTCGAGAGGGATCCCGGCTCATCAACAGATTGGATTCGCCCCCGACCGCTGGCTTGTTCGCCAAAGTGTCATCGAAGCCCACGAACCACTCCAAGTTCACAAGTAAGTGTTGCAAGGCCCGGTGCACCGAGTGCCACATGGGCCCCATCCAGAAGTCCAAGGACAAGACCAAGGGAGCACAGAAATTGAAGTCCAATGATGTCGTCTCGAGCCACCGGTTGATCACCTGGCGGGTTGTGGATGGCAGACATGGCTCAAACTTTGCCGGCCTTTCTGCCACGGGGCTGCTGGATCACCTTGCATATGAGTCCACCGACAATGATCAGAGCTATGATCATGAATACGATGCTTCTGATGATGATGATGATGTGCCGGAAACGAGTACCAGTAAACTGGATGGTGGGGAAGATCGTGGTTTTCGTATCGATGGAGATGATTATGACGAAAATCTGAGCTTTTTTGATGTGGGGCTGGTGTTGAATCAGGTTGAAGAAGATGAAGAAGGTTGGTGTTTGGTTGGAGAAAATATCATTGGCTGAATAATGGACCATCTTTCCTCGCAAATAATGCAATCTATTTTAATTTTGTGTGTTGTTTCTCTTTGTAATTACATTTATATGGATAATTTCATTTGAATAAATAATATATTATGTAATAATTTCCAGAGATTGCGTGGGCATTTACACCAAAGTACTTTTATTACAATTTTATCTTGTACTTCGAATATTAATTATCCACAGATTCATTTTTTACGTGTATTAGTTTCTTATCCTCACGGTCAGGGACCCTTCAATCGCCGAAGCGGTCAGTTTCACCGGACACGAACCCATTAGGCTTGTGCACGGCAAATATACCAAAACGGTCATTAAACATCTGATGATCCATGTGTTTGTGGGCTCTGATATATTGGTGAATGATATAAACGTTCATTCTCCGTGTATGAGTAGGAAGAAGATCTTATAAGCATATTTAATGTCTTTTGACACCGATACAGTCTCTGGGAAAGTGAACGGCTCAAGGAGGAACTAAAAGATCGAGAAAATCAGGCCATGGCATATGGCAGGCGCATTTTCTGTGCTGAGATGGGGAGTGCACTATCAAGACAGGAAAATAATAACATGTTACATCCTTAAACATGATTGCCGGAGAGGGCACCACGGTCGATTTATTAGTTGAGCACCAGGTTATAGCATATGTCAGCAGGAACAGAAGTACATAGTCGATTTCGAACTTATAGGATCGTAAGTTGTTTGCAGTTGCATGAAATTTGAGTTTATGAGCATCCTCTGCTCCAACAATGATGTGAATTTCTGCACAATGCTAGGGTTATGAGATGATTAATTAGAATTTCTGCACAAATATTGATTAGATGAACAGTACAATGGCCTGTGCGGAACTCAATCTCTCGCTTTCTCAACATCGATCAGTTGTATTTGTCATGGTGCGCTATGAGCACATTCCCTGAACGTTTGGAGATATGTTCAGCGCAGCAGTCATGGGAGATGTTGAAGTCCGAGAAGCTGGAGTACGGTTGTTTCTGCCTTGAATATGCTAGCCCTGGTTGTTCTTGATTGGATTTCCATTTCCGAATTGCGGCAAGACTGGGCTTTCTTCCAGATTGAGGCCATATTGATGGCACCTGCAGCAGGGCGAAAGATGAAAAGCGCCAGTATGCAGTAACGGATATCATCTGGTAATTCGTTTTCTGTTATCTTCACTGTCAAAGTCCTAAGATTCATTCACATAATCTCCATGCAACTTTATCCTGTGAAACTCTGCTGGTTCAACCTACTCTAAGCTTTTTTGGTGCAACAAGTCTTACCATTCTTGTTTACTAGACGGAGACATCAAAACTTAGACAGCATTTATTAGCATTCTGCTTTTTCGGGGTGTACTATGGGAAAATCGAGCCTCAGTTTTTTAGTTTTTTATTTTTCAGGAGTTCAAATCTCATCAGCTTAGATTGTTTTATATCATTTAGCAAGTGGTTTCTTAGGACATGGCAAAGCATCGAGTACAAGAGGATGAATACTTTGTCGGGCGAAGATCTTACTCAGTTGCAAGAGATTTCCCTTTTGGGCCTGCACTTTTGCTCTCAACAGCTGAACGGACATTGGGTGTTCTGGATGATCGAGGGGGTGGCCACTGGTTTTCTCGATGTCCCGTTTGAATGGAGCTTCTGTCAGGTAATTGAGCTCATCAATACTTGCCAGAATGGTTTGAAAATTCATTCGAGTATTCCAATCAATCTATGGGATATTTTCCAGATTTCCATTGTTGGTTTTTCTTTCATCAAAATGAAACGAATAACATTTTCAACGCTTCTATAGAAACAAACAGACAAGCATTCTTGCTTTGAAGCAAAAGAGGCTGATGAATAAGTAATCACCACAGTCGGAGTCATGCAAATTTCTCTGGACTGAAGAAGTTCCACCAACTCTCAAGCTTCCAACCTTCCAACTTCGAGTTTGGCAGTCATAGCAGTTGCTCTACTGATGCCTCCTCTAGTGTGGAAATGGATGAGGGCACACCTATTGGCAAAATCTATGGCCGACTTGTCATTACTTCTCGGAGTGGCACAAAATTCTCTCCTTGTGTAAATTCCCATTGGGCCAATAAACGATTGGGTCCTTCTCAAACTCAAAAGCTCAAACCGGCAAGTTGTGGAATCCAATCTCTTAAAAACCCATGGTTTTCTCATTGATTTTCCAACGTGGGATAACAACTCTCAACGGGCATCACTGTTATTGTGTTTTCAACTAATTGCTGATTGATAGATATTTACTTAATGCTAACAGCTGCTATATCCACACTGCCCCTGTCGGTTTTCGATAATTCATTGACCCAAGTATGATTGCTCAATTGAGATTTTGGGGGATGCCAGCGCAAATTTCTCTCTCTAATTAAGATCAAATGTTCCTGAGACCTTTGAGAGTTATTTCAGTTCAGTTGCCGGGATGCTTATTTTGTAGACTGATGGGAATGTCTGTATTACCAGTAAATTTGAACAACATATCTACAGAACTCCGGTCTTGTGGTCCACCACCCGAAATGATCTCCCACTGTTTTATGCTTAGTCAATGTGGCCCCAATCATATGGACCTGAAAGTTTTACCTACATACGTGAAAGCATAAAAACATGTTTTTCTGTTGTACGTTGATGCATTTATAAATGGACTCCTCTGTTCTACTCTAATGATGTTCGATGTTTTAAATTACTGCAGATGACACCTCGGGCTGCAAATGATCTGGAATTCTCCATAGATGCTGTTCTGCTAACAGCAACAACCTGTTCCAAATTATGATCTATGATGTGAGCAGCATTTTTGGTTCCCACGCTTGTTCTGCTTTGCTCTTGATGTTTATTGTATTTAATTTTGGTATTTTTAAAACTTAATCTTAAAGTGAGCCATAGGAATTGTCTCTGCAGTTTGGTTGGGTGCAGCAGTTTGCTTTTCTCATTGCTCCACCAAGCCATTCTTGACTTCGGCTCATCTCCATTTTCAAGTAAGTTAATGGTGCAAATCATGTCTACGGCTTCATTGTGAAATTTACTATTACTGTGCATCTTAAGGTCGATTTTTTAGCACTTAGTTATTTTATAAGCATCAAACATTCGGTAAGAGAGGCAGATTAGGTTGCCCCCTGAGCATCGATTATTTGAGAACTCTCCTTTCAGAAACCTTCTTTTGTCATCTAATATTGCAACTTGTTCATTCAGATGAACTTTATGCCCGCCTATATGCTGTCCTCTGACTTGTTCGAGTAACTCATATCTATATGCACGAGATAACTTGTCATTGATGCATATTGGTTGATCTAACAACCTTGTTAGTAAATCAGCGCGCCTCAACTGGGTCTTTGCTGAAGCTCTTTTTGGTATTATCTAGAGCGATATAGGAAATTTGATACTTGTGTGTTTTCTACAAGTATGTTACTAACTCCAATAATACTTTTGCAGCTCGATACAAGATTTCATGACCATGATTAAATTCATACCGCAGGTTAGTCATCTGCTCACTCTCCCCACTTTATCACGCTCAAAGATTGCATTTCTTTAAGGCCTGCTACGTTTTCAGACTAGTGTCGGTCCTCAAAAGTGGACGTGGATCACTTTTTGAGCTGCTGCAGAATTTGATTTTGGTTTGTTCTTGATTATTTTTGCGTAACGACTAAAGGATGGATGGATTAATCAAATGCAGGCTTGCATGAACTTTGCGAGGAAGAGCATAGATGGGTTCAGCATTGGAAATATTTTGCTCGACTTTCTTGTGGCATTGCTAACTATGGGCAGATGGCACTTCAGTCCATCGAACAGAGTATGTGACTTGCAGATTCTTGAGTCAACTTCTACGGAAATATCGGGAGACATTGCTGCCTTTGGTAAGAGCATCATCCCAAGATTGGTGGAGCGTAACTTGATCATGTTGTTGTCCAAGATCGTAGAATAGAATTTACTATATGGTAGTGTCTCCCGCTAAATGCGTATTTAGGCGCATTTCTTGACCATACATGGAGCATGTGATTAGTTATGATCAGAAGGGGAAGATACATCAACAGATGCAGCTCGCCACCAGTTTCCTTCCGGCTAGTTAAAGTGCCATCATGCCCATGAACCACTTCTACTTCATGGGTAAGTGCGACAAGGCTCAGCGTATCAATCATCGTTTTCATTCGGTCCACAGATTCAAGGACAAGACCAAAGGGGACGAATCAAATGAACCTGCCCAGTGACCAGGTTCAAATTTTTCAAGGTGTTGGGGCTACAAGATTGTGTACTACTTAGCTTACGAGTATGATTAAAATGATTACGAATCTGATATTTCTAATTATAACAATGTACCGAGATAAAGAGCAGAGACGATGATGTTGAGTGAGGATGAGGGAGATGAAGGATGGTACTCTGTTGGGGGGAAAAACTTTGGTGCCTAAAAGTGTAAATAGTTCAGAGTTGAAGGAGTTATTTGACCCAAGAAATGGTTAAGACATCGTCCAATGCCTTGCTCCACAAGAACTATGACCAATCAAGCAAACTCCTTGATTCTCAAAGCATTCTCCATAACATCTTTCCTTTTAGCCCACAACTGTACATTTCAGGATGAAGAGAGAGGGTCGACAACACGGGATGGTCCGAACATATGGGATCCTAACCAGCATGTATACCTGACAGGAGGCATCCGGCCAGCTCGTCAACAGATTGGATTCGCCCCTGACAGCTGGCTTGTTCACCAAATTGTCATCTAACCCGACAAACCACTCCAAGTACACAAGTAAGTGTCGCAAGGCCCGGTGCAACGGTTGCCACGTGGCCCCGGTCCAGAAGTCCAAGGACAAAATGAAGGGACCACAGAAACTGAAGTCGTACGACGTCGTCTCGAGTCACTGATTGATCACCTGGCGGGTTATGGACGGCAGGCATGGCTCAAACTTTGCCGGCATATCTGCCACTGGGCTTCTGGATCACCTAGCATATGAGTCAGCCGACAACAATGAGAGCTATGATCACGAATATGATCCTTCTGAGTTCTGATGATGACGTGCCTGGAATGGAGAACGGTGGATTGGAAGTTCATGGTCAAGATCAAGATTTCCGTATCGATGGAGAAGATTATGACAAAAATATGAGTTTTTTTTTTTTGTGTTGGGTTGGTGTTGACTCGGGTTGAAGAAGATGAAGGAGGTTGGCGTCTGGGTAGAGAAAATGTCACTTGGTTGAACAATGGCCCAACTTAACCTGTTAACGTTGCAATGTATTTTTGAGTTTTAACCGAAGTTGCCAGGGCATTTTCTTTATACCGAAGTACTTTAAATACAATTTTATCTTATGCTTCAAATATTAATTATCCGCATATTCATGTTTTTGTGTATAAATTTCATATCCTCACGGTCGAGGACCCTCCAATTGCTGAAGCGATCAGTTTCGCTGGTCACGAGCCAGTACATGGCAAATATGCCAAAGGGCCATTAAACATCTGATGATCCATGTGTTTGTGGGATCTGATACATTCGTGAATGGTCTAAACATTCGTTATTTGCATCATGAGTAGAAGTTCTTATTAACACACTGAACGTCTCTCCAGACCAATACGGTCTCTGGGAAAGTGAGTGGCTCGAGGAGGCACTAAAAGATAGAGAAAATCAGGCAGTAGCACATGGCATGCACATTTTCTGTGCTGAGATAGGGGCTGTATTATCAAAACACAAAAATAAGGCAGGAAAAAACATGTGACATCCTCAAACATGATTGCCAGAGAAGGCACCACAGTCAATTCATTAGTTAGAGCACCGGGTTATAGCATATCTCAGAAGGAATGGGAGTACATAGTTGATTTCGAACTCATAGACTTGCAGTTTGCTTGCAGTCGCATGAAATTTGAGTTCATGAGCATCCTCTGCTTCAACAATGACGTGAATTTCTGCACAAGGATTATGAGATAATCAGTTAGAATTTCTGCACAAATATTGATTAGATGATCAGTACAATGGCCTGTGCGGAACACAATCCCTCGCTTTCTCAATATCGATCAGTTGTACTTGTCATCGGGCACTATGAGCACATTTCCTGAATGTTCGGAGATTTGTTCTCTGTAGTAGTCATGAAAGGTTCCGAAGTCTGAGAAATTGAGGCAGGTTCCCTTTTGCCTTGAATTTGCTTGGACTGGTTGTTCCTGTTAGGTCTATGAGCTTGAGCAGGTAGGGAATATTCCATTATTCGAATAGCAAGGAGTCCTGGTTTTCTTCCAGACTGAGGCCATGCCGATGGCGCCTGCAGAGTGAAAGATGAACAATAAGGCGTAATCTCATTTGTGCTGACCACAATGCAGTAAGAGCATAATCTGGGAATTCGTTTTCTGTTGTATTCACTTTCAAAATCTAAAGATTTATTCACATATAATCTCTCTGCATTTTTATCCCATGAAGCCCAGCTGCTTCGATCTATTCAAGTATCTTTGGCAAAAAAGTCTAACTATTCTTGTTTCCTAAACAATGACACTAAAGCATGTGTAAGATTTCTGGATATCAGTTTTGTGAAAACAGAGGAAGAAAATACCTTTGCAATCGGCTTTTTTGGGGTTCCATTCTCTTTATAAAATTTAGGCAGCGGCCTGGCCTTGAAACACAAAGTTTGTCTGAACTTTTTCAGCTCGAGATCTGCTTTCTCCTGCACAGAATAGAGGATAACAATCAACAAACAAGGCATATAAGTTTGCCAAAATTTAATAAACTGATGTTCAAAACAGCTTCAGCTTTTAGTTCTCTTTACGAAAAGATAAGAAAACATTCTTGTTGAGAAAAGTTTTTCAGAATGCAGTGTCTGATGATTTTCCCATATCTTTTACTAGGAAAACCAAAAACCTGAAAACTGTTCTTGTGGAGAAAAATTTTCAAAAGAGAGCTTACCTTTACCATCTTTGCTTGTTGCTGGACTTTCTGTGCCTCATCAGCATTGAATTTCTCTTCAAGCTTCTGGAAAATATACATAAAAAGAATTAAAGATATGTCAGCATTGTTTCGGCATCGATGCAATGCAGAAGAAAAGAAATTTGAAGCTGAATAATGGAGCTGCCTTCTTACCTCCTTTCTCCTTGCAGATCTTTCGATGGTCTTCAACTTGAATGGAGTTGAGACACCCGGTGATTGTAGTTTGCTCTTGCAGGCACTCAATAACTTTGAACTACTGCTGCTGGAAAGAGAAAGGGAGATTCAATTATGTAGTTCAGTTAAATGTCTCCCTAGTCATTCTAACCCGAAGATAAACATTATAGAGCACTATTCTACGTAAAACCGTTGATAATATCTGCAGTGTTGCTAACTCAGGAACTCAAACTGTGGTGCTTATTTGGACAGAACCTCAATCTTCATGGTGTACTATGGGAAAATCGGACTTCAGTTTCTTTTTAATTTTGCGTTTGATGGTTTATATCGTTTAGCAAGTGGTTTATTAGGACATGGCAAAGCATCAAGTACAAGGAAATGAATAATTTGTTGGGCAGATATCTTACTCATTTGCAAGAGATTTCCCTTTTGGGCCTGCACTTTTGCTCTCAACAACTGAACGGACAATGGGTGTTCTGGATGACCGGGGGGTGGCCACAGGTTTTCTTGATGTCCCATTTGAAGTTAGCTTCTGTCAAGAAATTGAGCTCATCAATAGTTAACAAAATGGCTTGAAATTCCATTCAAGTATTCAAAGCAATCTCTGGCAAATTTTCCAGTTTTCCGTTATTGTTTCTTCGAGCAAAAATGTTAGTGAATTAAGAGCTGCTGTTTTACTACTCTCTTTGTTCTGTTTTATTGAAGTCCTAGTCCTTGGGAGTGACTAGCTGTTGTGGCTATTTTTTAGGATGTTCGTTGCTGTTTTTCTGGTCAAGCAAGTAGTTGCTAACGTGTCTTTGTGGGTTGCAGTTTTTAGGAATTCATCTATGAGTATTTATTCTGCACTTTCACGTTAAATCAAGTTAATCTCTTTCAGTTCAATTTCCTTCGTATGTCTCTTCCCAAACTTTGAAACAACAAAAATGAAGCGAATAACATTTTCAAAACTTCTATAGAACTAAACAGATAAGGATTTTTGCTTTGAAGCAAAAGAGGTTGAGGAATAAGTAATCACCGCTGTAGGAGTCATGCAATTTCTCTGGACTGAAGAAGAAGTTCCGCCGACTCTCAAGCTTCCAACCTTCCGAGTTGCAGTCATAGCGGTTGCGCTACGGATACCTCCTCTAGGTGTGGAAGTGGATGAAGGGACCTGTTTGGGAGTCGTTCTCCTTCCATCAGCAAAATCTGTGGCTGACTTCTTATTAATTCTCGGAGTGGCATAGACTTCTCTCCTTGGATGAACTGCTGGATTTGAGGGCTTAGCCGGTGTTGAAGGTTGCCGCCTAGCTGCTTTATTCAGTCCCAGCGACTTGGAGGGAATTACTGCCAACATTTTCTTATTCCCGGAACGAAACGAAACTTCTTTTCTCCCCGAGTTCTGTTGCAAATCCTGCAATTCAAGCGGTTCAGAATGCTGCATAAAGGACATCTCGACATGAGTATAGCAATATAATTGTACCTTCAACAGGGGTTTCTCTATTTCTGGTGTCCCACATTGCTCGGTTTCACCAACCTCATCTTGGCCATTCGGGTCATTGCAATCCAAAGCGGGGGCAGAATCGCCAGTTGCAACTTCATCAAGCAGCGAGTTCCGGGCCTCATCTGAGGCTGCACTCACCTGCTCGGCTTCGAGTTCGGCTTCGGCTGCGGCTGCTGCTGCAGCAGCGGCCTTCCTAGCGGCCATTTCCCTGTAATGGGCCTCGAAGAAGGCCTTCTTCTGGGCAACAGACCCGGGCCGAGCGTACCTCTCAGCCTCCTCAACGTAGCGATTGTGGGAGAAGACTGACCACTTCTCCCACGAGACGGAGTCCGAGACAAACCTCCCGAACGAGATCGATTGCCCTAGCGAACGAATTGGGTCCCGATTACCCTGCAAAACAGAGGATTACTGTCTCCAGACACCATTATGGAAAGACAGCCATCAGGCAACCTTCCAGATCTTCGTATTACAACCGGGATATAAAGATTAAGGTCCTTTGAAAATTGAAGAACTTGCAAATAACGGAAAAAACTGAAACTGTTTTTAAACAAACTCTTCCCAAAAAGTGGCGGTTTTGGCATGAACTGGAAAACTGAAAACTGTTTTCCAACCAAACATATCAACAAACTCATCCAAAACAATGCCAAATTGATGCCCACGAACTTATCAAACATTACTACCCAAAGAAACAAAAAGGGGTCTAACCCAGAAGCTGAAACTAAACCAAAATTTGCAGCGCCAAGTCGATACCCGAGTGAAGGCAACTACATCTCAAGTTCTCACTGAAAAAATATAGAAATATGCAGATTGAAAGAAACAAGATGAAGAAATGGGCTTTAAGAATTGCAGAGCCCTGACCTCAGTGGGATCAAAACATGGGAGGCCTGAGACATAAGAGAAGGGCTGCATCTGCATCATCAAACATGTTGACTCTCCCATTGTCCTTCGAAGTTACTCCTACCCCAGCAAAGTCCAGAACTTTGAGCTCTGGTTCTTATGTTGAGGGCTGTCTGGTTTTGCCGTCTTTTGCTTATTGTCAGTTTGGGAACCATTTGAGTTTAAAAATTGAAATTCAAAATGGAAAAGTTGGGATAAAAGTGTTGCAGAGGAAGGCATCTTAGAGAGAGAAAGAATGACAAAAGTGAAGAAATGTGCATTTTCCTAGAATGTGTCGTGCAGGTGGGGACAGTCCCAGTCACAGGGGAGACTTGGATTGGGACAATGGGATTTGGAAGAAAGAAACTGACAACGCTCTCTTCCTCTTTAGCTTTTTTCTGTCTTGGGACCTGTGGGGGCCGTATCTTTGGAGTTTTTGAACTTGTTCTGTAAAGTGGAAAACGAAAGGGAAAATTTTCACTTTGCACCCTGAAGTTTGACATATGGATCATTTGCATCCATTTTTAATTATATTCGAGGATTTGAATTGTCAAGTGATTTTTCGCTCAAATTTTTCTGTGATTCAGGATCGAACTTCGAGGAGGACACTTGGAATGGATGAGCTCCCAAAGAGGGTCTACTGTCTGAGTCATGCGGCATCTTCATCGACCTTGTGTCAAGCGGTCAGTATTGGATCAAGGAATATCTGGTATTGGAGACTTGATCACCGGTCTCGAAGCATCATATTTCGGGGTGTTAATTTTGGTCTAGAAGAATAGCATAATTAAAAAGGTGTGACATTTGCCTGCGAGTCAAATAAACACACTCGGAATTTGTTTTGAGTTCGTGTAAAAACGAAATTTCCATTTAAATTAATACATTGTGACTTATGGCTTCTCCAACGCCAAAATACCCACTCAAATGTTAAGGTTTATGTCGAATTTGCGACATTGACCTTAGAATCGTCTATGTTTTCTAAACGAAAGAGTTGTTAGTCCTAGACGTGACTTGCTCTTTTCTTGGGGAACTTGGGGCTGAAATCAAAATTACAAATTGAGGAAATCAGAAGCAGGAATAGAACCTCAACAATATCTGTTAACAACAAGCGGTCTGAATGTCTAGGAAAAATACCTCAAGAGAGCGTCTAGCTAGCCGATTGGCACAGGGGGCGAAGTGAAATAACCACAACTTCAGGGAGCACATTGAGACGGAGCAAATTTTGGAGCATCTATCAACGTTCAAATTGTAAATTTCCCAAGGGCATAGAGCCCCGCATTGTTGCTAACTTTCTATGAAGACCTTGGAGTCAGATCTTGACATCAAAGGTGTGGGAGCGTCACGAATCCAAGCACGCCGCCGACCTCGCTGCAGCTAAGGCTCCCTGCCAGCCCCTCTCCCTCTCCTTGTACCGGATTCATTCTTCCTTTTCTTTCAGAGGTCCAGCATCATAAAAACGAGAGACTTTGCTAAGATTATCTTCTAAACCAAAAACCAAGAATCATCTCAATCTATATAATTCACTTTCTTATCGCCATGTCCGGCGTGTCCAACTTCTTTTCACAAATATCCCTCATGTATGAAATAAAAAAGAGAAACAGAAGAAATTATCTTGCAGCTCTTAATACATCCTCAAAGCTGACCGTCGGGCTAAAGTCTCATCTTAACTTGCATCAGTCAGTGGAACTTCGATTTCCTCGGCATTTTCTGTCAGCACAAGCAGTTACATGGTCAGCTAGTCAACTTTATCTTCATGGCGGCTTCACTTCTCGAAGTTGGGGGACCATCTCCATTTTCGCATTCTGAACAATACAAGTCTACCTGACAGTTTAGGGCTCTGAAGGATCAGTCCGAGCCTCGGACATATCTATCGTCTCCGTAGGACGATCTCCTCTTACTTCTATAGCCTTTCCCCTTTGGCTTCTTCCCTTTACGACCCGAGAAAAGCACAGATGCAACTGTCAACAGTCCTAATCCAACAAAAATCCACATAGCGACCAGCCAAAGTTTCCAAGTGGAAAAAGACTCGCTGGGACTTTTGTTAAAAGCAAAAGTTCTCTCTATTTGTCCAAACTTTCTTGAAACCGTCGTTTCAGTTTCCTTCGAGTCAACCAGCCCCTTCAAGGTCCCGGGCGGAGGGCACTTCCGCCTGACGTGATGCAAGCGTAGGGCCTCATCCAGGGTTTTGGCACATTCTATGCTGAGGAGATCCCTCTTTAGGAGGTTCTCATCAGTGTGGTGTAGGGTTGACGGGTCAGGAGGAGCCGGGAACTCAGCCCAGCAGGTGTTGACTACGTCGACTTCTCTCCAGTTGGCCTTGTCAAAACTCCAGTTCCCAACTTTAAATTCAAGCCCATAGTGGAAAACTCGATACTTGACTCCAGGTTCCGGGACATAGCCAGGATATATGAGAATCTCTCCGTTTATTATATGCCTTAGTTCAAGCTGCAAGGAGAATAACAGTACGTAAACTTTGGAACCCAACAACATTATTCTCAAGTACTCATTTTCCAAAGTAGGACTAGCAAGTGAATTTCCTATATGCATCATCACCATCGGAATGTCGTTCTAATGGTGAAATTGGGAGAAGTAGTTCTAGCTATCCATTCTTGTCATTGTGAAAAGCAAACAAACAGCGCAAAGGAAAACCACATTGGATCAAAGAATGCTGCATGAGTGCCGCTCAACATTGTCTTTTTGACTTACCTTCTGTGTTTTTCAAAATGAGAAAACAGAATGCTATAGTTGTTTTTACCCATTTTCCATAAGCAAACATGGCCATCACATTTGGTTGAGTATGGGTTTCAATTTTCATTAGTCTTCCAGAAAAACTCAGGAAAATTTTTTTCAGTTATCATTCTCTTAGGTGTAATTTTAGTTTATGTAGTTTCAGTCAGCAAAAGAATTAAGAAAGGGAAGTCAGCCCATTGGAAGTTTTATTAAGGAGATTTTCAAACAATTATTTCAGTAATCTTGACCACAAAAAAAAAAAAAAGAGCACTGAAAATCTTCTGAAATCGCAGAGGCCCAAAAAGAGTTGTCATTACTTAGTCATCCAAAACTGGAAAAAAGAAAAAAAAGGTTTCAAATAGAAAAGGTGGTATACCTCTGCTGCTCCAAAAGAGTAACCATACATCTCACTAATCCACCCCGATTCATAAATATCTCCAGTGAGATTTGTTGCATAGTGAGCTTTGTCTGCTCGAACTTCCTCAGTCTTATGCAACCATAGCATTGCAAACTGTCGCAGATCATCGATATGCATGATTATTACACCTCCAACCTTGTCGCAGGCATCAGGGTGACGTGTATGGAGTTTTGCGAGCTCGTTCTCACACCCAATGAGATAGCTAGCATTCAAAAGGACCAACAGTTGCTCAATTAGTTATAGCAGCACTTAGCTACAGCAAATGAATGTAATGGGAGGGCAAGAAACATCATTTGAAGTTGAATGAAAAATAGTATTTTGATATTTCATAGCAATAGATCATGTTAAGTGACAGCAGTTCCCCTTTAAAACTTGAGTTAGCAGATGGTAAGCAGACTGTGTACTACATGGTTTAATTAATCATACTTTTCAGAATTTAATCAAATACCAAACTGGTTAAGCTATTGGATTCATGTGTTGAACTCGAGGGTTAAATAAGCTTAATTGGATTTATTTCAATTTAAAATATTTTAATTTAAATATCAAGAAAACAATTTAAAGCAAGAAGAGGCTGGTTGAGCAGTAATATGGAGTAATGCATCTTACTCATATGGAGTTGAAACTGGGCGGCCACGAGCGGCACCAAACTCCCAAGGAGTGATTGGCCCTCTTAGGATCATATCAGCATCCAAAATCACAATAAACTCAGCATCAATATCTACATGATTAAGCCAGTGGAGAACAGCTGCTGGCTTGTTAATGGCAGGGTACCTATCACAGCAGGAAAAGAATATAATAAATTTACCCGAAGTATATGAGTATTCTATTTAATGAGAGAAGGGCTGATCTTTTAAATCATGTTATCATATGTCAAGCTTGCATGATAGTTCCTAAAAAAGCAAATTTGGGTGGCACATAAGTTCAAAGCATTAAACGACACCCATCAACGCGTGTTTGATTATCCTCTCCTTCAGAAAAGGAATTATAAAACTCAGAACCTTATTTCATTTTCCAGAAATTTAAAAGTTTTCCCAGTTGACTGTAGATGATTTCCAATAACTTAAGGGCCAATTCATTAGGATGCAAGGACATGAAAAAGGAATGAATTAAAATACAACTACAAATATCATCGAATTGCATCTCTCTCTATTCCAGTGGATCAAACAGGGTATAAGAGTGTTCTGCTAACCACACAGAAGAAAAGGCGAAACCCTTTCGCACAAAACAAGTTCCTTGAATCAAACGGAGCCTAAGAATTTTTCATATCCAAAATTTCTTAGTTTTTGCCTCCCCAAAGAGAGTACAAAAATAGCCAACTTATTGCTACTTATCAAACAAAATGAAAGACTGCATGTATACACTAACAAAAAGAGAAAAAGAGAATATACCAGTCCCCCGTTAAAGGATGACGGCTCATTGATGGAACATAGTGGGTGGGTGCAAGATCATGGCCTTTGTACTTCTTCAAATCTTCATCTGTACAGCTGAGGAGTCTCGTGATATTCCCAGGCTGACCACTCAAACCAAAACTATGCATGAGCCCCACCGTTTGCCAATCAAAATAGGGCGTACATTCAGTGGAAAAGACTGTATGAATTTTCGGATGAGCCACATCAGGTTCATTTGGTGTTTCGTGTTCTTCTGTTTCGTCCTCCTTCTCAGTTGTCATACTCTTAGGGACTAAATATTTTGGTGAGGTAAGATCCGCGAAAGTTTTGCTCTTTAGGAAGCTCAGATACTTTGACCACTTTGGCTTCGAGCACCCACTTGCTGCATGATGAAGCAAAAGGCCCTCATTTAAAGAGTTAATGCATTCTAGGCTGAGAAATAGACCTCTCAATTTGTTCGGGTCAGGCTCCATCTGTCTTACCTGAGGAAGAAAAAAGAAGGTAAGGATTAAATTAGGCCTCATTCCACATCCACCGTTTTCAGCGTCACAGGAATGTATTTTATTATTTAGTAATATATATTACTTAGTAATGCTTTCACACCATTTAATCTTATACATTCATCGTTATCAATTTTCTGTACACAACAGTCATTCTGTGGTTCCATCACCCTCGGCAATACACACTTGATAATACCCCGACCGAAAAAACAGGATATTTCTACCAGTTTTCCAGGGGACAAAAAGTAGGGGCCAAAATTTTCTTTTCTACTCTATTATAATGTTTAGGTAAAAGGAGAAAAATGTGGTGATCACATATAACAATAATAAATTGGTTAAGTACGTGCCTACTGAAGTGGAAACAAATGCATCTTCTCCTTATTTCATCCACTTTGAAAGGAACAATTACAGAACCAAGTAAATGGGAGCTCTACAACTCATCTATGAATGATTACTATCAAGAGCAGTTAAGATGAATAGGAGCAAACATCCTAATTTACATGTTAATTTCATGTATTTTCATATTAATTCTTTTTATCACATACCTGTCTAGGATAAGGAGGTTCAGGAAAAAGCCGGCCACAGTCATAAACAATAGCATCATCATGGTGATCTAATTTACTAAATGACCAGTTCCCAACAGTAAATGGGAGACCATAGTGAAGAAGAATAGGTTCGACTCCAGGTCGTGGAATATAGCCCGGGTAAATCATCAGATCATCATTGATTTTGTGCCGGAGCCCAACCTGAAAGTGCAAAATAGACAAATCAAACATTAAGTAGAGATATTTAGCAAAGAAGAAATTACAAACAAAAAATAATGACTGCCATAAAATGTAAAGACCAACTACTCACTTCAGCAGCACCAAAAGAATATCCATACATCTCACTGATCCATCCTTTTCCATAAATATCTCCGGTTATGTTAGTTGCCCAGTGGGCCCTATCTTCTCGAACCTCCTCCGTTTTTGAGAGCCACAACGGTGCGAGCTTTCGAAGATCATCCATGTGCATTGCTAGAAGTCCCCCAACCTTGTCACAGAGTTCAGGGTGGTGTGTGTGCAATTTTGCAAGAATATTGTCACAACCAATAAGATACCTGAATAACAGTTGTTTGAACAATGAACATAAATTTCTTCTCTCTCTTTTTTTTTTCCAGAATAGAAAGTGCTCATGGAAACTTGTCATATGTCGTCAAGAAATAGCTTTCACTAATCTTCTATGGTGAAAATGTGCTTGTGCAACTATTTTGACATAAAACGTTCTCAGATATGTTAACGAATTTCAACTGCTTAGGCAATAATAAGAAGAGCATGGGAAAACTTCGTTTCAGACCATATCGCAATTTGAGAAAATAAACGAATATTTTCAAAACAAATTCCAAAAAGCATTTGCAGAAGACAACTTCTTGAATAAGTTCTGATGCATTGTCTGTTTTGCAAGCACAAAAACAATTATCAAAAAATTTTGCAGGCAAACCTTAACATTAATTCTTTTGCCGGACCCATCATTACCATACAGTTATCTACCCTAATATCTTCTGTCTTCTCAAATTACAATTCTCCTTTCAACTCTAATTCCATTCGCAATGAGTTTGGGACAAAATCACATGATAAAGTCAACACATATGATACCCATATAATGCCGCGACTGGTCTGCCTTTTTCTGCACCAAGCTCCCACGGTATAATTGGGCCTCGGATTATCATGTCTGCATCCAGAATGACAACCCAGTCCACATTATCTGCATCTTTGCTGTGCTTTAGCCAGTGGACTATCCCAGCAGGTTTGTTGATTGCAGGGTACCTGCGATTCCGGAAGACGCATACATCAATTGCCTTGCATGACAGAAACAGGACTTCCTGAGATCCTCAAGTGACAGAAACATGGCTAATTCCACCCAATAATCTCCAAGGAATCCAACACCAATGGACCACAAAATTCTATCCTTTAGTTTATTCCACCAGCCATTATAAGGATCACGTGATTCCATCACCATCCATCATCACCGTCAGACAAAGCATGTCTCCAACTGATACCCAGAATCCAACCATCACAAGAATTTAACAGATGATCCAGTAAAGGAAAGCAGCATCAAGATCATGCAGCCATGAGAAATGCAGAGAATTGAAAAAGAGAGGAAATTTACTGGGCAATGATTACCAATCACCGGTCTTGGGGTGCTTGCTCATGGAGGGGACCACCATGGTGGGGGCCAGGTCCATGCCCCTGTAGCCCTTGAGCTCTTCGTCCGTACAGCTGAGCAGCCGGGTGACGGGCCCGGGCTGCCGGGCCTTTTTGAAGCTGTGGACGAGCCCCACCGTCTGCCAGTCGAAGTAGTTCTGGCACTCCACCGAGAACAGCGTGTGGATCCTGTACGGCGACTCCCCGACCGTCACGGCTGAGCCGCGCCCCGCCAGCAGCATCAGCAGCGCCGCCGCTGCGGCCAAGATCGAGACTTTCCCCATCGGAGCTCCGCCTCAGGGCCGGGACTGAAATGGGTAATGCCCAAATCGATCTGGCATTAAGAGTTTACGCGGTTGATGGTCAAAGGGGGTGATATGAATGAGGCGAATAAAGAATCCACGGGAGAGATAGAGATGTCATGTAGATTGTTTACTATTTTCTAATGGTGATTGAACATGCAGGGTGGTTGACATTTGGGATTGAATAATTGCAGGGACATAAACAACTGTGAGCTTCAGCAGCTTGTTTGCTAACTATGGCTGTTCGTTCGAGTGAAGTGAAGGTCGATGAGCCGCCGGAGTGACGCCCAGTTAACCCAGTCAGACGTTGGAGGAGGAGGAGGAGCAGGTGGGATTCAAAGACTAGGAAAAGGTCCGAGCCAGCGGGCAACCACGACGGTCTCCTTCCCGAAAAACGACATAGATTTGTCCCATTTTTCTAACCACACAAACAAATAAATATACATTTGATCATCTTTTTTTTTTTTTTCCTAAAACTCAATATGGCTCGACTAATTTAGTTCGAGTCACATGGACTCATCGAAATAAAACTCTCATAATCATAATTTTTCTTTATTCGTAAAATTCGAATTCGAGACTATATTTAAAATAAATAAGTGTCGAATTATTTCAATGAATGCACTCTGACTATGAGAGTTGTTTTTCTTTTGGGTAGAATGATGGTCTTATATACGGAGATGAATGCATTGACATTTGATCAGAGTATAGGTGGGCTAGAGGCTGAGTTTGGTGTACGTGAGTATTAGTTTGGCAAGTCTAGTTACGTATAAAATCGGATAGCGTCACATTTTTTTCTAAATCTATCTAAAATTGTTATATAAAAAAAACATTATGATTTCTTTTTTGTTAAAGTTAACCGCTTGATGCCCACCGTTCTCTTTCTTTCTTCAATAGATCCCAAGCTTGCGAGTAAGGAGATTCCAAAACATCGCATTCTATGAAAAAGAACCCGTTCCCGCGGCACCCGCGCCCAACCTCCTTTCGCTCTTGTATCGCTATGGGGCTTTTTTCGCTCGTTTAGGAAATTGAGGCAGGCTAGCTGCTAGCCCGTGTCAGGTGATAACGACGCTGTAGCATTTCAATTTGTAGTGGCCAAATTATCCAGTAATAATGGAGGCCGGTTGCTCGACCCCAACCGCTAACGACTAGGCAAGCGCATCAATAGCTTTGTCAGTAGCCAACACAGTCAGTGGTGGTCGACATTGAGCGGCTCTTCTTCCTATCTCCCACTTCTCTCTTGTAATCTCCCTTAGGTAATGTTCTTCCTCTCTCTCTTCCCTCCACTGACACTGCATTGTCTCACATCCGATGAACATGGAGTGTTAGGAAGAAGGGGGCCTGTCCGGTGGCATCAAGCCTTCCCACACCTATTTTTCCCCTATTTTAATTTTTTTGGCATTTTCTATTCATCTTAACAAAATTAATAGAAGAGGATACATTAGCCTTAATAGAAGAGGATACATTAGCTTTAATGAGGGAACAAATGCTCCCAAAAATTAGTTCAGAGGCAAATGATTCTCGTCGCAATAGTATGAAATCACATGTTCGATACCTAGTGGGATTACCCGTGCCGCTTTATTAATTATTTAGTAATCTATTGATTACTAGGTGAGCAAGGTGACCATGTGCGCCACTGTGTTATACCGTCTTTCTCGATACATATCTTTCTTTTATTTATAGTCATTCATGTCATACATCAACTATCTATTTTTGAAAGTTATCTGTAACACGCAGATATCAACTAGATATATAATGATAACGGAAATAGGAGACTATAAAAATATTTTCCAAAGTGACATATAAATTAGATAATTGGAAAAAAAATCCTAAAATTCCTAAAAAAATTTCCAGATAAATGTATTATTTCTTTTCAATTTTCTCCTTTTAACTTATTTATTTATTTATTTCTGAGGAATTTTCAAAGTAAATGCTTAGGGCAATATTTTTGATATCTTGATCTCGAGCAAAGTCTACTTATATGCAGTATTTTTCTCAATAAAAAATTTTTAAGATAAAGAAAAAGATAATAATGTTAACACCTCTGCCAAGGGAAATGATTACAACTATTCATTGAGTCCCTCGGTAATCTGGAATATGTGCAAGGCCCTAACCCTATCTTACTCGTGCCCCTTTTAGTGATTATTATCTGCTAGAGTTTCTCGCGACATCATCGAGAGGGTAGCCCAACGTCCCTTCTCTTCTTGTTGAGTCTACGAGGCTTCCATCTCCAAAACATAGAGTAGCTAACTTGAAATATCGACATTAAGGAGTGGGGTTTTTCCAACAGCTATACCCATGCTCTAGATAATCGAAAGCCGTAATAGTTGTTGAACCTCAGATAAAATACTTTGCAGTCGTTAATTTATATTAAATTATTTTAGTTTTCATAAGACACTTTTCATTCGCAAGTAATTTATATGTCAATAGATTGGACGAAAATTCATATGATAAGACCAAAGTGAACTTACCAGAACATGTTGATATTGCTGAATAGAAAATGAATTAAATCGAAATCGAAAAATTAATTAAAGATTAAGGATCAATGAAATGTTTTTTACTTGTTCAAGATGAACAATATGACAAAAGGAAAATTATCTAAAGGGTTGAATGCTGCTGCTACCGAGATCGGTGAGGCGGCAAGCATTGTCAAGTCTCTGTTTACTAGTATAGACGACAAATATGACAGATTGTAGAAAATGAAAGAAACAGAGTTCGAGATCAGGTGGGAAGAAATTATGGCGAGAAATAGAGAAACTACCGCGAAACTCATCGCAACGGACACGGGTAATTTTAGTCCGGTAAGACTTTCCATTTACCAAATATTGTTAGACGATGTTCTTGTGAAGCTTTTTAACAAGTAGTTATGCTTGTAATGTTTCCAACCATGTTAGACTCATCAGTTATGTTCATAATGTTTACCTAAGTAATGAAATTTACATTTTACTATGATATTTGTTTTTGTAAATTGTAAATTAATTTACTTTTTAAAAACTAACCTTTGAGAAATAACCGATGGAAAGTAGCCGTTGGAATTCTCTCAATAAAATGATTTCACTCTCATATGCATTCATCAATATCCTCTTGTCTTCAATTCACATCCTCTTGTCTCCAATTCACTTCCTCCGAATATGGCTGGAAATCCTAATGATCCCAACAACATCTCCATGGATCCATTGGATTGGAAGGAAGACTCGTTGAAACTTGCTATGGATGAGCGCTACGTTGACCTCATTTAAAAGATGTAGCAGGCCATCTCTGGTGAAAGCTCTTCCTCCAAATCGAAAAAGAAGACTATAAATAGGGATTGCGAAGCAAGTCATAAGCAGCCTATGCAGAACTACTTCGTTGACAAGTTAGTGCAGAGACATTTCGACGACGGTTTAGAATGAGGAAGCACTTGTTCCTTCAAATTGTCGAGGGCCTCTCAAGCATTGATACATATTTCCAGCAAAGAAGAGATGCCATAGGCACAACAATCATATCCCCGCTACAAAAACGCAACACGGCCGTACGTATGTTGACTTATGGAGTAGGTTCTAACGCCATCGATGAATATCTTCGACTAATAGAGAGCGCTGCGAATGAATGCCTACGCAAGTTTGCCGAAGGCGTCGTCTCGGTTTTCGGGCCTCAATATTTGCACCGGCCTAATGCGGAAGATGTCCAACGCCTACTACTAATTGGAGAGTCGCGTGGTTTCTCGAGCATTATGGGCAGCATTGACTGCATGCACTGGGAGGGGAGAAACTACTTAAAGGCATGACACGATATGTACATGAGTTACCATGGATCTCTAACTTTAGTACTTGAAGTAGTGGGGGGACCTAACCTCTGAATATGACACTTATTTTTTGGCATGGCTAGGTCGAACAATGATATCAACATTTTAGACCAGTCATCGGTCTTTGATGATGTGTTAGAAGGTCATGCTTCCTAAGTAAATTATGCTATCAGTAGCACCAACTATACTTTGGGATATTATTCGATAGATGATATATATCCTGAATGGGCAACGTTCGTGAAATCAATCCCTCGATGAGAGAAGAGAAAGCTATTTGGAAAATATCAAGAGAGGGTACAAAAGGACATGGAGCGTGCTTTCAGGGTTTTGTAGGCTCGATTCTCTAGTATACGTGGCCCTGCTTGATCGTGGTCCGTGGAGAAGCTTGGAATGATCATGAGAGCTTGCATTGTATTGCATAATATGATCGTTGATGATGAGAGGAACACCTATAATGTCAACTTCGATCCATGCTCGGAGTACGATGATCCCCCCATCGGCGGCTTAACATCGATTCGGTGAGGGGAGCAAAGATTTGCTCCATATGAGGAATATATCCGAAATCGTATCTGGATTCGGGATAAAGAACATCATCTAAAATTGCAAGCGAATTTGGTAACATATTTGGCAATTTAAAAATACTCGCAATATCGACTAAACTTATTTTCCCATACCTCGTGTACTTTTTTCGGTTACTTGTGTAATTTTTTCTCTGTTGTTCATGTAATTTTCTTTCAATTGCTCGTTTAATTTTTCGTCATGTAATTTTGAAATCATTTTTATGAATTTTAGTAATTATTTGTAAGTAAGTATTTAATTAATATTACGATTTATTGATTACTAATTAATATTATTATGTATTAAATAATAATAATAATATTATTACATATTAAATATTGTTAATTAATATTTATTAACTAATTTTAATTATTTTGAGTTATATTCATTTAATAAATGTGGGCCCCATCGGAGATTTAAAATCAGAAACTGTAATTGGAGTAGTGAGTTTATCTTTTTATTATGTTAGTCTCTATCTGACAAAGCCCCTATGTATTAGTGTGGGGCCCAGATCAAGGACTCAAATGAGAGACCTGGGATGGAGATAGTCTCATACTCTCAATAATACTAACTCTTGAAATGTATTTCAAGAATTTTAGTACTTTTTTCATTAAAAATAATCTTCCAATAAGTAAATATTATTTTTATTTATGTTTTTTAAAGGGCCATATGTTACTTACAAAATATATGTTAATTTTTTTTCTAAATTTTATTTAAATTTCTTTTATTTTCTAACTTTTAAACTTTACAGTCTTATATAAGAATTCTATTATTAATATACTATTGTCTTTAATTTATCGCATAGATTTACCAATGTGATGTGTTAGTTTACATTCTCATTGACTACTAGATAATTTTGTTAAAGATAACTATATCTTTGAATATACACACGCTTATACCATATAAAGTTAGTGTAATCTGTGACAATGTAACATTAATACAAGTAAAAGAAATCTAATAATTATTGTTCTAAGACTTCATATTCGTGTATCGCATGGGCAAATTATGGCTATGTATAAAATAGAGCACACGTGTTATGATGATTCGTTATTAAAGACATACCCATTTTAGGAAAGAAGCCACCTTGAAAATTACTAGTTATCATGTTCCAGACTCCCAACTTATACTGGATAAGATCAATACCTTGTGCACAACGTGAAGGAATAAAACACTCATGAAGCGAGCAAACGAGGAACCCGAGATATTTGTTTCATCGTTTTTGTCTTATGACCCTGATCGAATCGCAATCAATCATCAATCTATCAGCACGATCGAATAGATATTACAATTTACAAGGACTCCAGGCTCTGTGGATTGATAACCGATTAGCCGTCCAAAATTTATACGTACGGGGGTGATCTGTAAATCGGTAATAGTTCTAGCGTAGTATTTGCAATTAAGTTAATTTGGAGATGTAGTTTGTAATTATGTCCTTTTTATAAGTCTTGGTCGGCCCTCGTCGGGCAGGACGGCGGGCCCTCATAGATCCGACCTATAAAAATTCCTATGCGCCGGTTAAATGAAACCAACCGGCTGACGTGGCAACTCTCATTGGACTACCCATCGCAGAACCAGCTCCTGTCCGATCTCCGCTTCGACGGGAACGTCATTGATGATGACGACCTCCTTGAGATGGAGCCGCCTAAGCTGTCTCTTTATCTGTTGTTTATCACTCCCTCTGCAGTTCATCGCGATCTCTTCGGCCTCACTGTCCCAGGTAATCCGCATAGCTCCTCTGAGCTGATTCCTATGTTCTTTCCTTTGATGAGGTGCCGCCTCCTCGGCCAGTCTGTGGATCTTGAATTTTATGAACTGGGTAGTTCTTGATCCGGTTGAAATTTTCCATCTTTTGAACTTGGTATCCACTGATCTTTGCATAATTTCATTTTGGATGTTAAAGTTCATATCTTCACAGACTGTTACGTGCGTCTATCTCCTGTTTGACGTAATGCCGGCAAGAATCTCTGTACCACTGTTTGGTTCTGTTTAAGCTGCAAAAATTCTTATCGCATAAAGATTTTTAGTGGCAGAGCCATGGTAGTTAGCTCAGCATGGGTTGCCAAAACCGACAAGTTAACAATCAGATCAAGTCCTGTTAAATCATAATTATCCTCCATTCGGTAGTTTTACCTTTTTTGTCATACTAGAGCAGAGATGGGAGATGGGAGATGCGATGCTATTTACAACTTCGTTCGGTTTTTTGTTTTCGTACTCTTAGTTTACTTATTTCCAATCGGGATCAGGGTGGCCTGATCATTAATCATTTGCTCACACTGGTTGCTCATTTCCAATCGCACTATACATCGCCATTCACCTGACATGGACCTTTGTTTTCTTCCCCATCCTGGTATATTTTTTTTGCAGCTGGTGGTATGGTGGTTTTCATCTAATGCAACGTCTTTTCTTGTTTTGCTTGTTTCAGGATTCTGAAGCATCTGCAGCTTCAAGGTCTGTTTGCTGACTTCATCACACTTGTACAAAGTCTTACCATTAATTACTTTTTATCCCAATAGACTCGCATTATAATGGTTATGGACTTATGTGGATTGTCTTTGGTGAAGCAAGTCATTGGTTAATATAGATGAAAGTTTATGACCCGTCACTCATTTGTCCATGACGGTTTGAAATTACTTACTAGTTATCGGTATTGTACTCTGAGTTGACACGTGATATGCGCCTAACAATATTAATAATCCTTAGAAACTTGGGGCTAGAGCAAGGTGGTTCACATGAAGTCCACTGTTCGAGGGAAAGGAGCAGAGCTGCTTCCAAAATTATAGATGAGGTGAACGTAGAATATATTGGTGCTTTTCTATACATTTTACTTAATCAGTTGTTGGGAATTCAAATGCGAAATCTTACAACTTTTTGCAGTATCTCACGCCCTTCCTAGAAAAGGAGAGATATCAACTTTCGACAAACTGTAGACTCCACCATGAAAATAACCTGTACAGGGATCAGGAACAGCACAAGATCCATACCGATATAAATGAGTGGAAGTGTGGGTACTGTAGAAAGAGATTCTACGAAGAGAAATATCTCGATAAGCATTTCGACAACAGGCACTATGATATGTTGAATACGGTATGTGGTATATTCAATATCATTTCATGTCTTTTTGTATTGGAAAGATTTTCTAGCTATGATTCTTCTTTGATTGTTCACTTCTGTATCATAAAACAATGGACTGCTGGTCCCCTTATACGGTAGCCAGCTCAGTTTCCTAGCATAGTTTGGTCCCCTTATAACTAGGATATGCCTAATCTGCAAATGGTCAAATTCTACCTAACTGCTTGATCAGTACGAGATATTCATGAAAGTCTGCTACTTTAATGCTCTGATATAATGATATTTATATTGGTCCCATATCAGATTCGACGTATCAAACTAAATACACAGAGTCGAATTGTTTAATTACTCGAAGTTTCTCTAACTTTAGAATGAAATCAAATGGCCAGTGTCATCAATATACTCATATCATCTGCTGATCTAGTCAACATTGGTTGCTCATGACTTATCCTCTAAAAGTCTAAGTTTGTTGTGTGCTTCTTCGATTATGGATTTTGCTTTGGTTTGCCATATTAATGCTATACTAAGAGTCTCATACTACAAATAAAAACATAAAAGAATGCGATTCCATGGCTTTCCAATTTGATTGTTATTAATGCCAATCCCTTGTCATTCCATCATACAATGGCCCTTCAAAAGTGAAAAATGGATAACATTTGTTCTCATTCCAGAGCCATGGAAGGTGTTTGGCAGATTTATGTGGAGCATTGCATTGTGATTATGTGATGGACTCCACACCAAAGAAGTCCAAGTGCAACCCTGCTGCTGCGGCAAGGAACGGACACTTATGTGAGGTGCACAACAAGAAACAGTGTCTTCTTTTCCTCTATAACATTTATGATTTGGCATTTTTTATTTTTATTTTTTCTGTTATCGCAGTATGATATGATGTGTATGCTTGACTTCTGCAGAGCCTAGCAGATACTTGTTTCCCAGTTAATCAAGGTCCTTCAGCAAGCCGTCTTCATGGTATGGTTGAACATCTCTTTCCACTTGCTCGACTCATTGATTCAGAACTAACTTTTGTTACTGTCTTCAGTCAATAATTTTGCTATTAACAAATTGACAGAATTTTTCTTGCGCCAATTCTGTGACGCTCACACCTGCTCTGGAAGCCGAAAACCCTTCTCAAGGGGACGCAGGGTAAACCAAATTCCATACCCTTCATCCTCTTCCCTTTAGTTCCGTCCACATAGAAGCAGAAATTGGTCTCCGCAATTTAGATTCTATTCTTGTGCCTTTGCGTGACTCTTGCACTTGCTTGACTGTCGTCTTAATATCGATAAACCTGCAGAAGAGGAGGAGTGCGTTCTATATTGTCATCTCCATTTTGGTTCTTCTGCTGCTTCCTCTGTTCTATATCTTTATCTACTTGTATCAGAGGTATGTGATATCTTCGCTTCTCTCTCTCTCTCTCTCTCTGTATTTTTTTTCTTCTCTCGTTTATGGTCCTTCTGAAAAGACTCAAGAACATGACATGATCAAAGTTTTCGTGTGACAGGGGAATCAGAAGTGGCACACAAGATCTTAAGCGCATCTCGCGGACCACACGGAAGAAAAAGCCCTCATAGACATCCCATTACGAGTTTCGATTACAATTTCATTGTAAAGAACACATTTGTAGTGGAAAAAATGCATTTAAAGGATCTTCTGTCGAGCAAGAGTTTGATATTCGTTTGGTTGAGTCTTCTAGGTAGTGATTGTTTCAAGGGTAACATGCTGATTCTATTCTTGAGTAATGCCACACGACCAGATAAGGCGTACACATTTTAGCACTGCAGACTGCACAAAATCCATACACCTCGCAGGCGTCAATGTTTTGTTCTGTTGCCATCGTACCTCGACAATGGTTCAGTACCAAAAGATTTGGCCATCCCAACCTATTACCTGTCTAGCAGTGAAAATTCACGTTTCAGTGTCTAATCTCAACCAAAATTCATCCTCTGTTCTTGCTCCTTGATGTATTTGCAAAGTTCTCCATCCCAGAGCCACTCCAGATTGTAGGTTTTCTGATATATAGAAAAATTTTGCCTTTTTTTCTTTTGGTCTGGTTTGTAAAACAGGATGAATATTTCAAATCCCCGATCGCCTACAAAAAGATGGTTAGAAAATGTCATTCATTTTAATATTTATCTTTATATTTATAAAAATGGACTTAATTGCCTTCAAACTCTGGAGACAGTGGTAGTAGATATACAAATTTTTTTTAACCCTTTTAAGTTTGCAACTTGGTATGTGGGAAATCCAACGAATATCGACTGATCTAGTTTAAGCCAGTCGACCCACTAAGCAGTAAAACTTTCTCAGCGTGAATTTTCTCTATTCACAAGACTCGAATTCTAGACTTAATTTAAAGGGAACAAACTTTGAAGTTTGAACGGCTTGAACTAACTTACTTTGATGGTTGTAGATATACATTATTAGCTCTCACGCACTTTGTACGTGTGAGATTGTTCTCATGTCTTTTGTGCAAACTAAAGATTGCTCAATTTAAAAAATATGACCCGACTTTAAAATTGGATAGTGGATGAAAAAATGCAAGAGATTCTTAGGTAATGGAATGGTTGATTTTTTTAAAAAATATTTCTTGATATCTTCCTTGAAAAAAAAAAGAAATTTTAGTAATTCGCTTTATATAAAATAAAGTTCGATAATTTTAGAAAAGGCTGTAGTGGTTACAAAATAAAGATCCTCCGCATTGTGGGCCAGTAGAAGTATTTGCCTCAATGCTTTGTTAGCTATTGACCTGCCTCTTTCTGGTGCTCCACAAATTCCTTCGTGAATTTCTCTTAAAGAGGAAGTTCCCTTCACTTTAATCAACGCGTCTTAACAAAGGATGAGAAAAAAGCCCTTTATATATTGGACCTCATCGACCAACGTATACATTGCAGTCCTCGTCTGTATTTTCGTCGATAACTTCTTATTTTCGGGTGACTTGCCCTCAATGACTGGAGTCATCCAACTCCTTTTTGGTCATTAATTTGCATTACTTCTAGTGGAGTAAAACGAGCCGAGCTCTTAGCTGTTCCATACTCCACAAAATTCACTCTGGCCGGGGTGAAATCTATGGCCATTTTGGCCAAAATGTCTGCTGTCTCATTTTCAGCTCGCAGAATTAAGGTTATTTGATATGAATTGAAGTGAGCTAAAACCTCTCGAGCCCGTCCCAGATACAGCTTCATCCTTTCAATCTTCGATTCACACTCCCCATTAATTTGGCCAACAACGAGCTGCGAGTCACTTTTAACATGTTGCCCACTCTGAATCCTTTAGCGATCATAAGACCTGTTATCAAAGCTTCATATCCAACTTCATTATTTGTTGTTTGGAATGGCAAGACCATAGCGTACTTCATCTGCTTTCCTTCAGGTGAAACCAACGTAGCGTCTCCTCCAGCTCCACGTTGAGTATCCGAGCCATCATAGTGCAACGTCCAACTTTCCACGAAATTTCTTTGCTCGACTTCATTATCTTGCTCGTTTTCGTTCCTTGTGACCTCCACCACCAAGTCTGCCAATGCCCGTGCTTTGATTGCGGTTCTCGGCACATACTCAATCCCAAATGGGCCGAGCTCAATAGCACACTTCACATTTTCCCAGAGCGTTCAACCTTATGAAGGACTTGCCTCAAAAGCTGATCAGAGTAAACAACAACTGGGTGTGCGTAAAAATAAGGTTGCAAATTCCGGGATGTGAAAACTAGGGAAAAGCAGTCTTCTCAATCATCAAGTAATTAAGCTCGGCACCTCGTAAGACTTTGCTGATAAAATAGACAGGCTGTTGCTGCAATCCCTCTTCCTTGATGAAGATCGCACTTACTGCTGCTAGATAAACATAAAAGTGTTTCCCCCACTTCAGGCTTTGCTAATGCGAGCATGGAATTCAAATACCTCTTAAGCTTGTCGAAAGCTTCATCGCACTTTTCATTCAGGCAAACCTTTTGGCTCCCTTCGACGTTTCCAAAAAATGGAAATGAGTTAGTTCCATTGGGGGCTTTAGCTTTCTTCCTTTTATACTCGGCTCAAGCTCAGGTCGGTTAATACTAGTGCCCGACTGGGCCTGGTTAAAGGGTTGAGTGAATGGTAAATGGGCCCTGGGCCTCACAATGGCGAGTTGGGCTCTTCCAATTGGGCTGGGCCTCATATCCTAAAGCCCGAAAAATCCATTTCCCTTACTCCTGTCCTTATCAGATCAGACCATTTTGTTCATCTCTTCCCTTTATTATAATTAATCTGAATGTGAAATGGAAGATCTCGCAATTTCACTTTTGAAACCATTGAAAACAATGTTTAAATATGTCCAGAATAAGAAAGGGGCAATTATCGAATCGGCCGCAGCATAGGAGAATCAATGACAAATATTAGTGAAAAATAAGGACTACATAATTATATATAGATGTAATTGATTAATTGTTCCTTTAGCTCTTTTTAGGCATGCCATCCATAATTAACATTATCATCATCTTAATTAGTTCATATGTCCTGATACATATATAGGTCCGTACCCGAAAATTTAATACTACCCTAATGATTATGATTAAATCTTTTTGGGCTACATAGAAAGGCATATACCTCAATTAATTTTGTTGGCCCTTATATTTTAAATTTCCTTTCCTTTCCACGTATTAATCCTTTGCTCTCGGAGCAATCGATCAGGTAATTAAATTATTAATCCTTTGCAGATGACAAACTTATAATTTACACTTATCCGCCTAAAGTATTAATTATTCATAAAATTAATTAGCTCTATTTGAAAGTTTATTATAACATAGTAGAATGATTACGATGTGGATAATTTTATAGGTGACGCCAGCCACATGGCTCCGCAGTCTGCACATCATCTAATGACCAATGTTATTAGTTAATTAGCCAAAATTAAAAACATAAATTGCACCAACTTGACATTGATTAATCTGTTCTTTTTTAAGGGCACCAACTTGATGTTGATGGGGGAAGTGGTTATGTCAACCGTCTTATATTTGCCATATTTATACAAAATATTTATATATCTCCAGCTGGAAGCTGCTTTGAGATTTTGTATCAATAATAAGGAGCATTTGGTTTAAGTATTGTCAAAGTAGATTACGATAGAAGTTCGTATAGGTATTTGAATACTGTCACATTTAGTGAGCACATAGTGACTTTGTTAGAGGAATAACCAATGTAATGCACTCTGTTGCGATTGATATGCAAAATTAATAATTTATAAAAAAAAATGTGTAGTTCTATGAAAATTTCCTAAATTTGTTTTATACGTTATACTCATAATTATGTTTTGCTACCAAATTTGTTATTACTTAATTTATTTTATACGTTTATACTCATAATTATTACTCACAATAAGATACAAATTAAAAATATATGGGTTGAAACAACTAAGTTATATATTAACGGAACACATCATAAATTTTATATATTAATAATGCAAATTAAATATAAGTTGAAACGATAAAATTTAAGGATCTAGAATACACATTATAAATTATATACTACAACTTTTAATTATATATTATAATTGTTGAGCATGTTGTGAACTGTGTGATCATATTGCATTTACCAGATAATTTCGAGATAATTGTAACTCATCCTTTTATGCTCCAAGAGAGATTTTAATTCCATATTATAATTTCAAGCGTATATCTAATGATTGAAGCTTGTGTACTGGTACTTACGAAACGTTTAAGCAAAATTGATATTTGCACATGATTTTATGTATCTGATTGTCTCTTGAGGTCCTGAAAGGGACACTACCTAGTCAACAAATCAAATAAGACATTGGTGCCTGTAAAAGGATTATTAGTTGCCTTAGACATATAGTACCAGGAAAAGTTTGAAGAAGAGATTGACTAAATCAATTATAACTAAAGTGGGTTTTTCTGCTTATAATATCAATAATTAGAAAATAACACAAACATGGATTAGTGCAGGTGGTCAGTGCCTGTTGTCTTAAATAATATATTGGGTCTGCGTCTCGTTAATGGAGAACATCTACAACGGATAGAATTTCACCACTTAGTGACTTGGTTGACCCTCAATTAGATTAACGGGACTTGTTGGACTTTTGGATGCCAGCTAGTGCACACTAAAAAAAACTAATTCTATATATATAGTTGATTTGAAAAAAGCAGCAGCACTATATTATGAGTTTGGAATCAAATCACATAACAATTTAGTATCAATTTGAATGTTTTCAGATTGCTAATCTCTATTACACACACACACACACACACACACACACACACACACACACACACATATATATATGATATTTGAATTATTGAGGTGATGATACAAATGCGGTTCGGATGGCCTATATATGCATATATTGCTGATTTACGAACATTATGACATTAAAGAAGATTTTATAGTTCTGAATTTCTAACTAGTGTGATGATAATATAACTGTATCCTTCATAAATATTATATATACAATAGTACTCCCAATAGAGACCAATTATTTAAATACTTATTGCATTCATGTGTTTGGAACGTATTTTTTTTTCTCGAAGTATTTTTTATTTTAAAAATTTGTAATATTAATGAGACTTTTTTCCTGTTTCTTGATGTTGTTTATAATTCAAATATTGGTTTTGTAAAAACAAAAGAAGTACTTCTAAATCTGTCTATATATATATATATAAACAAAGGCCGAGCCGAATTCTCATGTTATCACATCATCAAAAATAAGAAATTGAGCTCTCTCATTTTTCCATGTTATCACTTATATATTAAGAGTTTTTTTTATAATTAATTATACAGTTAAATATATATTATTTGCATAAAATTCAACAAAATATTATATATATATATTAGTTGCTATTCAGAAATTTTTTTATATTGTAGCTATCGAATTACTGTTCATATATATTGTAGCAAAATATAGAGTTAGAAACCAATATTAATGAGGATTTAATAATATTTATAGAGTTGCCCTTTTCACTATGGGAAATATATTCTTACAATATTAACCACAATCAAATTCCCATTTTTGTTTATACAATCAAATATATTCTTATAATATTTATCTTGTTTGTTTATTTATTTTTACTAACCTAACATTAAATATTCATAATATTTTCTTATCTAATACATATAATAGAATATATATATTATATTTTCTTCATTTTAGAAATATATATGTACATTTGCAATATATATCATATATTGAGACTTAGACTACTATTACCGATTATATAGGTGCCGTGTATATCATGTAGTGGAACTTAGACTATTATTTCCTAAAATAAAGATTTCATTATATTGGAACTTTTATATTCAATATGAAATTTCCACATTATATTGTGAGGTGGTATAAAAGTTTATCGTATATTAAAAAAGCGACCGAAAGAAATAATGAAATAATCAATTTTGATATTATTTTCCTTGGTAAAGCGGCGTACTTTGTGTGTTTAACCAAGTATATTATTTTATTAATCAAAATTAAATTTTTACTAATTTATTGTTTCTAATGAAATTAGGATTCATTGATGCATGTAAGTATAAAAAAACCTCAAATTGATTTGTCCTAGGCCTTACTTTTCAAAGAATCTTTTACACAATTAATAATTTCAAGATAATTACACTCTCATTGGAGTATCTTCTAGTTGGTACTCAAGTGAAGATATCGTTTTTGCTTAGTCGATATGAATGATTTTTTGTAATTTGTTGATATCCTTAATATAATTCATTCGGTTTTGACTAAATTATATTTATGCATAACGTATAAAATTATTTAGATTAATTGCAACAAAAAATTATTCAATTGCACCTATGCAACGCGGGGGTCATTAACTAGTTACTTTATATTTTTTATGAAGTATTTAATTTTCAAGTAAATGACAAATTAATGTAAAAACATATAGCTTAGGAGCTTTCTAAATAAAGCTTCACTTCCTCTCTAGGCAACTCCTGCAATGCATATGAATATTGACCAAAGGAAAATTTTCAAATTTGTAAGAAAATTTACAAATTAAAATAATCTTTGAACTTATAATGGATTTGTTTTCTAGTGATGCTCATAACTGAAGAAACTAAAATCAAGTTTATTAAAAATTGAATCAGAAATTAAACTTCTTTTCTAATTGTGTAATACCAATACTAATTCCAAAAATATAGTCGACCGACAGCAAATCTATGTGACAATATCACATCCATTTTCTGTAGTGGGAGAAAGGAGAAAGTCTTATATGTAACGGTCATTACCAGGTGGCAATGATCAGTCCAAGTTGAGAGTAATGAATTTATTTATTAGACCCCCCTCTATTTGATTTTACTTGTACTATACATAAACATCTCATTACACATATATATATTTTTGGTAAATCTTATTCTATATAATTAAAATCAAACATAAGACACCATCTCGTCACAGTACCTCTCTTATCCATGTTCTCTCTCGCTTTCCTCAGTGTCATCTACTGCTACTGCCAATACTTACCCCGTGCGATTGCCAGCGGCTTCGATGATCGCCGACAACCTCATAGGTCCAGTCTGGTTGTCACCAACGGGGTTGGAGCATGGGGGAGTGGGTGCTTCCTAGCCATCTCTCTTTTATTTGTTCCGGATTTTTTTTTTGAAATTTTCTTTATTTTCTTAATTTAAGTCACATGCACTGCACATGATTTTTCGTCTATTTTGACGGATATGATAACGGCAGGGGCACGTATATATTCCTCATGCCATTGTTGAGGGTGCAAATGTTCTTGAAAAATTGTTTAGGAGGCAACACTGACCGAGGCCAATAGTATAGGTGGTGGAAATGTAATTTCTCCTTTAATTATTAGTATCAATTTGATCATTTTCAGCAATATTGCTGATTTCTATTGTATATGATCTCATGAGACAAATATGGCTGGGTACCTCTCTCTCTCTCTCTCTCTCTCTATATATATATATATATATTATACTATTATTTAAGAGAGAATTTCATTTTTTAATCACAACCACTTTTCCTAATGTTAAATTTTAGTGTATTAATATTGAAAAATTAAAAATTTTTAAAAGTAACTACTCTATTTCCTCAAAATTTTCCTCTATCATATCCTTTTCTATGATTTTTTTAAATTTTAAATAAGCAAATTCTTGAAAGTCTTCAAAAAGTCCGCTGAAAAAACAACCACAAAATCGTTGCATGGGAGAAGGCTATATATGTATATAAAATTGTATCCCACACATTAAATAGTGTTAGAAAGGTAATTTTTCAAATATTATGAGGTCATAAAGGTAAATGTGTAAATAATATCCAAGATTAAAATATACTATCTTAAATAAAATAAATACTATATTAATGATATATTTACATGAAATAAATGCAAATAAAGAATGACGTAAGTATAAATATATATACAATTAATACACATATATACACAAAAAAAGAAAAATAATTTTTTAAAATTTTCCTCAAAACATAAATAATTGTTTGAAATTTTATTAAAATAAATATATACTTTGATCTCTCATGAAAATAATTCATTCATTTTAGATAAATTGTACAAATTTTAGCTAACTTTATTTATATAGATATATAAACTTGACTACAATTAATGGATGGGAGTGTATATATGTCTTATGAACAATATGCTTAGAGGATAAATATTATATATATATGGAGAGAAATAAATTAGGGTCAATAATTTAAATTGTTCAATATGCTAATAAAATAGTATTAATTTCCACCTCCCAACACTATAACTCGGCCACAAAAGATAATGTCTACTAATTATATGCATTGAATGGTCTAATAATAGTATTTTTACCTTCAATGCCAATGCCAATGCCAATTCAAAGTAAATTTTACCGCCAGTGTTGTATAATAAATGGGGTATAATATAAATATATTATAATTCATAGATTGATATGTTAAATAAAAATTAATTAATAAGACATATTATTCGAAATAACAACAGTAACTATGAAAATGAAGAATAAATTAATTCGAAACATTATTGTTATTTCAATAGTAAATAAATATTTGTAATATGAGGAAAATAAAGAAAATTTATAATTATAAGAATTTAAATTTTATTGCATAACGTTTTAGAACTATTGTAAATCTTATAAAAATTCAATTAAAATAATTGATTTGTTTTAACTAATATTATTCAAATTCACAAAATTTAATACATGAGATTTACATACGAGAATAGCACAACATATAGTGAAATTTGATTTTTTTTGAAAAAAATAAAAATTATCCTAAAAAACCTTTATTTTTTTTATAACTCATCAGAAATCTCAAATAAAAAGAATATTGTAGAACAAAGAGATTGATATATGAAGAGATTACCCACACTCTACGACATCAAAATATAATAGGAAAACAAGTACAATAAAAAAGTTATAGTTACTAATTTTTTTTATTGGATTGAAAAAATGATAATTTTGCAAACATTAGATCACTATTTTTTTTCTATTTCTCCAACATATTTGTAATATATGAAATTGATTAAAATTCCTAAAGATATTTGGATATAATTAGTATTATATACTATAAAAAAGAATATCTTTTCATGAAATTCATGAAATTTAACTAAAAAAATTAAGTTTGAATTATGTAAATAATAATACATTTGCACGGGTAAAAAAAAACTATAATGTACATATATATATATATATACATATTTGCTAAGTTAAGAAAATTATGACGTTAAAAGAGTATTTATAATTCTGACTTTCTAACTAATGGGATTGAATTGCAATATAAACTAAAATTACTTAATATCAAAATAGGTGTAACAAAGCATGTGACTTGGTAATCAAGAGGTTCGATATTCGATACTTGGTGGGATTACCCGTGCCCCTTTATTAACTATTTGGATTTATATTTTATTATACTAGGATCACGGACTTTTTTTGTAATCGAAAAAAATATACTTATACTCTTTTTAAAAATGTTATATATATATATATATATATATATCATGATAGAAGTAGTCACTTAGGTATTCTAGAAATAGGGAAAAGAAAGGTTCTAATTTCTATATTTAATTTACGATAATTCGTGACTCTATATTGTTACATAAGTTTCATGTATTTGAAAATTATTTTAATTAACTAAGAAATATTTTGTGGATAATACAAAGGAACTTGAAAGTACCACTTTTTTTTCTTTCTTTCACTAGACCAACTTTTGAAATGTAAAGAATTTCTATAAACAAAAAATACATAATTAAGTTTACAAATTTTGAAATACAAAAGAATAGATAGGAAAACAAGAAAAAATTTCAAAAGATAGGTGCAAGAAGAATATAAATGGTCGGTTCAAGACCTTTCACAATCCTAGTATATCTTTATTAAGTTTTATTATAGATATGTTATATAAGTTAATCGAATTAAGGGCATCCAAACTAGTCACAAGGTACTTATACGAAAAAACAAAACACAAATTACCACTTAGGTACGTTTCCACCTACCTTATGCTATGTTTACATATTTGCTTTTTATCATTTTAATTCTTCATTATTGAAAAGCCACTTTCTAATCACCAGATATAATAAGTTCACAAATCGTGCTACTAGTGCATAGGTTCAAAAACCCACTGGAAAGACATGATGAGTCAATGACCCAGTGAAGAATAGTTTCAACTAATTAAACATAAGTTTGAATTTCGGGAAGCGCGTTTGTTGGGATAGGAGTAACGTTTCATGCTCGATCCTTGAAATTGTAAGAGCAATGTCTCTTATAATTTTTTAATTACCGAAAAAATAATGTTTTTGTGGTCTCCAAAAAAAAATCACTTTCTAAAGGGCATTCTCAAGTTTCATAATGCTTTCTTCCAAATCTTCTCCATCCAAAAAGAAAAAAGAAAACATCACCTGTCAATATAGATTAAGATGTTTCCAAATTTTTAATACAACCAAATATATATACAAATGGGTTATAATATTATTTTTTCGGCTTCAGAGTTTTCTTGTTATCTTTAAACTGATAATGCGTATGGTCATGTTAATTCATAAAATTTAAGATTTCATTTGCATATATTTGTTCACGCGTTTCACATGAAATCAATATTTATTGCTTTCGGAGAAACACGTTGTTTGACTATTTCTCTATCATCATATACCATCCCTTTTTTTTTTCCCTCATATATGAGCTGGTTGTTAGCTCAAGAGTACTAATCCTCACATTTCAACCTTAATTTTAGTATCACAAAAAGAAAAAAAAAAGAAAAAAAGGAAACTCTAGATTACCTTTCTACGTTCGACTTTCCCCTCTTAATTCCTAGGGGTATATATTATCTATGTGATGGTCAAGATTATTAACACATTCCTTAATTAAGTTCCGTATCAAACATGTGGGATCAGATGTAGACACACCGACTAAAATTTACTCACAAAGCGATGTAATTAACCACATCAGAGTCAGATTACGTAAGAATAAGATGAGTTATTTCTTTTAGTGTACAACCTAGTATTTGGAGTCTTAACGGGCCCCGACTAATCAAGTTTGACCAGGGTCAGCCCACTATAAGGGGTAAAACTTTTCTAATCATGGATTTTTTTCCATTCACAAGATTCAAATTCGAAATCTTATTTTAAAAGAATAAACGTCAAATAATTTGAATCAACTCATGTTGGTAATATGAACTATTTTATCACACACAAACAGATGTTATAGTAATATAGAGAAAACTATACATTTGGTCTTTTAGATTTGGATACTTTTCTATTTTTTTTATCGTTTAGATCCTATTCCTTTGAATACTTTTCTGTTTCAGTCATTTTCTTTTTTCTTGAATCTTTTCCATCAAATACCTTTGATTACTTTTCTATTTTTGTCATTTTATCAAAAATTTTATTATAGAAAATTTTAACTTTGGTCATTAACTTTTTAAAGTCATTTTTTAATCCTAATTCTTATATTTTGTTCAATTTTTGTTAATATTAACCTTTTTGTTTCTTATACTGCTACGGCTCTACCCTTCTAATTCTCATAAAATGTCCACATAACATTTTTAAATTTGAAAAGATTATTATTTTAATTTCAAAATTAAAACAAAATATATCAAAATAAAAAAGAAAGATCATGAACCTACTTGAGAGAATGAACATGGGTTAGCGTTTAGGTCACATGCAATCTTGATATGTGAGTGGCGGTTTACGTAGGGAGAGTTGATATTCAAATTTGCGAGTAACAAAATAAAAAAAAATACAGAAAAAGTAAAGACGATTGTGGTTCGATAGCCACAAACCACACCTATGAAGTTGGTAGTGATTCACTAAGCAAGAACATGGTAAACCTGGATGCACGGAATGATCTTGCAAAGTGTAATCGTTGATGAAGGTATAGGTCTAAGGTGACCTCTCCTAGGGTGGTGGTGCCCGACTTCGTCCCATATCGGCTACCCTTGACTCTCTTCCTCTCAATTTACCATCCTCCTTCTCAAAATATATTTTGATAGATTTTGTTTAATCTTTGGAATTTTAATAATAATTTTTTTATAAATTTCAAAAATGTCGTCTGAGCATTTTTATGGAAATTTGAATGGTAAAAGTATAAGAAACAAAACATTTAATATTAAGAAAAATTGAGCCAAAAAAAGAATTAAGATAAAAGAATAACTTTAAAAGGTTGAGAACTAAAGTTAAAATTTTCTCCAATAAAAAATATGATAAAAGGACAAAAATTGAAAAGTAATCAAAGGTATTGGATGAAAACGAATTAAGAAAAATGAAAAGGATTAAAATAGAAAAGTATTGTTTTTCCTAGTAGTATATAATATTTCTATCCAAAACAAAAACCTAAGAAATCTACTAAAGTTCGGAAAAAATCTTCATATATAAAAATTTGATGAGATTTTGTATCTTCATCAGTCGCTTTCAATGCTTTGCACGACCTAAAACTCCAATGACCCTCTCTCTCTCTATATATATATATGCAAGAAAATATTAATTGATTAAATGATGGTGCGATTGTTTGCTTTGAATATCCCGCGCAAAAGAATATATTATAGTAAGAAGTACTAAATAATCGAAAGAAAAGATCAATTAGTGAGCTTATACTAATACATTGATGTATTTTTTTTTCCTCCAGCAATATTATATATGTGTGTGGGTGGAACTATTTTATTAATATGCTTTGACAATGTTTATATGACAATTTCTATTTGACAATACTTGGTGGAAAATAAATGAGTTCTCTTCTGATCTCTCAGATCATTGAATTTTTCTTGCCAACTTGGTAATTAGATGGGGACATACAATTGTATAATACTTCAGAAATGAATTTGGAAAGCGGATATAGCATAGTGATACAATGATACGCCATCGCTTGATAATTTAGAGGTTATAAATTCGATTTTCATGGTATATATATATATATATATATATAAATCCACATATATGAAAATTTGATGAGATTTTGGATCTTCATCACTCGCTTTCAATGCTTTGCACGACCTAAAACTCCAATGTATATATATATATATGCAAGAAAATATTATTTGATTAAATAATGGTCCGATTGTTTGCTTTGAATATCCCGCGTGGAAGAATATATTATAATAAGAAGTACTATATAATCGAAAGAAAAGATCAATTAGTGAGCATATACTAATACATTGATATATATTTTTTTCCTCCAGCAATATTATATATGTGTGCGGGTGGAACTATTTTATTAATATGCTTTGACAATGTTTATATGACAATTTCTAATTGACAATACTTGGTGGAAAATAAATGAGTTCTCTTCTGATCTCTCATACCGTTGAATTTCTCTTGCCAACTTGGTAAGTAGTGGGGACATACAATTGTATAATAATTCAGAAATGAATTTGGAAAGGAAGTACAGTGTAGGGATACAATGATATGCCCTCGCTTGATAATTTAGAGATTATATGTTCGATTTTCGTGGTAGGACTATTCGTGCTTTTATATTAGTTTTTTTTTAGAAGGAAAAGAAAAACTACTCTGATTGTTCTTAACTGAAATGGCTCTGTGGTGTAGTTGGAAAATTTTGGTGCCAGTGGGTAAGATTTTACGGGTACTGCAGGGAATCAAAACTCATAAGATATGTCGTAACCTCACCGAAAGAAAAAGAAAGTCATCCTGGCTGAGGGTTTTTGAACAAACAACTACATGAGTGAAGATTTGGCATTTTGGAGCAATGGAAAAGGTTGTCAACAATAGCAATAAGTATGTATTAGACCAAAAAGATTAATGTGCAACGAGTGGCAAAGTTGAAGGAAATGTGAACTATTACAAAGAGATGAATTTTACACCTAATGCATATTCAATCACAATCGTGATCTTCGATAAAATTAATTACATCGTAAAATCGCGTTTCTTAGATGACAAGATCGGCAGAAGAAGAAGAAGAAGAGGGAAAAAGCTGACAAAAGCGGCTATGCGGACTATATACTCTAGAAGAAGGAAAAGTCCCCCTGCTCTAAGTAATCGAAATCATCCCAACTGAAGATCGAGTCAACGGAGCCCTCAACGGGCCATTGCTGCAGACTGTTACTGTTACCAATACTGAGGCTATCCTCTAGGATGGACTGTATTGACTCGCTTGCAGAAGCCGTATATGAATTGTTGATAGAATCTCCAACCGACACCGAACAGCTTTGGGACGTCATTGAAGGATTAGTATATTTGGTGTCCTGAAATAATCCCTCGCCGAGCAATAAGCTGTTGTTCCCACATAATGCTGCGTAGTTATTCAATAGATCGTTGCTGTCTTCATCCAATAACAATTCAACCTCATCGACTCTCTTTCTATGCTCTACTTCCAGTGAAATATCTTCCCTACTCACTTCGCAAACCAAAGTGGGTATCTTCCCGTCCGAGCTTCCTTCTTCGAGGGGAAATGACAGCGACTCCGCTGCTGTTTTCTCATTGTTATGGACAATACTAGACCTGTTGTTCTCTTCCGTCTTCTCAATAGGCATGTGCGTAAGAGGGTCTATTCCAAGTTGCTTTAATCTCTTCTTGATTCTCGTGTTCCAGTGGTTCTTGATTTCATTATCAGTGCGGCCAGGAAAATTTGAAGCTATCTTGGACCACCTGCACGATGGACTTCATTCGTTATTGTCTGTCTTTCCAAACCATACTCAAAATGGAAAATAACCTTTCCGAATGAAGCATCATTGAAAATGATAAAACCTTATAAAATTGTCCCGGAAAATGAAAACCCGAAAACTCATACAATGGTCCATTTTATACCCATGCATACCTGTTGCCAAGACTCGAATGAAGTTGAATTATTTGGTCTTCTTCTTCTTCAGTGAAGTCACCTCTCTTAAGGTCCGGCCTCAGATAATTAATCCATCTTAACCGGCAACTCTTCCCGCATCTCAGTAGACCTTCATCATCAATTATACGGACAACATTTTTAATAAAATAATGATCATATATATATATATATATGTATGTATGTATATGTATGAGGAGATACGTATGGCTAAGTAGAAGTTCAATTACCTGCAAGCTTAGGGACCGTTCTCCAGCAATGAATGCCATTGTTAAGGATGAAGTTCATGAGCTTGTGATCCTCATCTATGGTCCAAGGACCACGCTTCAATCCGACCTTTTCGCAGCAAGGTTGTCTTCCCATGATTCGATCTGATCTTCTTCTCTAGCTAGCCAGCTGGCTCGATCCCACAAGTGTCCCGGGAAAGCAATGTGGAAGCAGGATTAGAGAGCAGGGGGCAAAGAAAGGAAGAGCCTTATAGGGCCGCCCCCAGCAAAGATTCTCTTGCCAGTTCAGCTTTGAGATTAATTAGTCAAGATGTTTAAAGAAGGGGGAGATTGAATGATTGATTAGTGGAAAAGCTAGCTAGCACTCCTTTTTTTCTTTTCTTTTTTTAATTAAAATTTTAAGCTAGAGTTGATTATGGACTAAAAAAGGATTAATAGGAGAGTTTGGATGAAATTATCTTTAGACCCCTTAGAAAACTTTGGTTGAATGAATTTACACCTCGCGGGAAAAAGGCAAAGACATAAATTTTCTTTTAATCGGGATATAACCAAAAAAGTTCTGAATTTAATTCTTGTCGATAAGACTTCTCATGCCTTTTTTTTGGGCGAACCCTGATATCTGGAAGGCTAATTGAGCTACAATTAATCCAGTTAAGCCATGTCAGTTTACTAAGGGATAAAGCTCTTATAGTGTGGATTTTCTGAATTTACAAGGACTCGAATCCAAAACCTTGAACTTTTCATTTCTTTTTAAATGAAGGAAAGGCCACCCCAAATGTTGTTCTTATGGTACGTTTTTTTTTCCTGTGATAAAGGAGGCTCATGAGTTTAGTATAATGAAATATAAATTCTAATCCTAATGGTCTCAGAACGAGTATCGAACTTGAAGTCTCTCGTCCTTATTAAATATTTTTCCATCTGCTGAAATTTCATCTCCCAAGTTACCCTCATAATGTTCCTCAATTATGCGTGTAACTGATAATGTAGCATCTACGCATTTATCTTGTTCAATGAGAAGGCATTGATTACTGGGATGCACGGAAAAATATATACAGCACCTAATAAGATTTTGGGTTGAACATGAACGATCCATCGACGGTAAAAATTACAAGCATGGGGTGAATTGGTGATCAATCGCATACATGAAGTTATTAAAATAGGGTGAACTTTTTATGACACATAATGGAGGGGAATGTCCTATTACATGCAACGAATTAGAGAAGATGGAGTCATCGAGAAAAAGGAAAAAAGATGAAGAGGGAAAGGGAGAAGAATCAGGAGACGTGGGTATCTCTCCCGTTGACAAAACTATCTAATTGGCTTTTCAATTTAGGTTACCCCCAAAATTAAAACAAAGCAACGACAAAGCAATAATATAGCTGATACCCCTTTTGGAGATTACAATTAAAATATTTAGGTTGTTTTTTCAATATGTAATTCCTGTGGCCCCCCAAAGCCGGCCAGCTTTGTCGTTAGGAGGCAACTTCTCATCAACTTCTCTTCTTATAATTTCCGCACACGGGAGAAGAAGAGATATGCCCTCCACCAAAATCATGATTTACGCGTCCCCAAAATAAATTAATTTTTTCATGTACTAATTGGTGGTTCATTAATTGTTTCAACAGATATTGAAGTCCAAGATGAATTGTTTTCGGGACATTACATTTTCTAAACTTAGATCTCAATCACATGTTCGAAAACGATATGAGAAAAGTAATTGAGTGTAGCGGTACTCGGTCTCGTTTTGGAACCAACTTGGTCCAATGATTATTTGTTGGAGTTTCTAATGCTCTTCCCCCCTCCCCTACTTTTTTAAAAAGCCCTGTGAGCTTTATTTATATGAAAAAAATCTTTGAAAAGATTTCATTTTGTTCCATATACTTTGAAGAAATTAGGATGTCCAAACTACGTATTAAAAAAAATATGAGACATCTGTGTCCTAAAGAATAAGTTACTTTAATATTGCACAGATTTATATATAAAGTTTAAGCTCGTCAAACAAAAATAAAGTTAATTATTTATTTTTGGAAACTCCGTATTTTAACTAAAGATAGTGATAATAGCTGAATACAAGGAATATATCAAATAACTGCAATATGCATGAACGTTCCTGAGGAATTGAAAAAACTAAAGCATCAGATTTGGCTAAGTTCGTCGTGCACAACAGTATCTGCTGCTATTTTTGAACCTTAGATACTAGATCGATGATCTCTTTCTTATTAACTCACTGTTTTATCGATCTTTCCTTCTCTAATTTGAAGTTTGAGTTCTTTTCCCGCAAACCTTTTTCTTTTTTAAGATTAGATTTCAACTTAGTGCAGGATTCACTTGAAGTTTTGAGCATCTTTGAAGAGCATAAAAATTTGACAAGACGACATTTACCAACACATGTGGGAGTTCGTCTACAATGTTTTGATATTTGATGTCGACAAGGAAAAAATTACAAATTCCAGTTTGGATCTATTGGTGTTGGTATCACATAATATTTGACTCTCATGAAGTCCTTTATTAAGCAAGTGGGGAAAACGACATTTACATAGACAAAGGAAGTTAATTTTTATTGTGTACAACATTGAGAAGAAGTAAATATATAAATGCCCGAAGGGAAAAAGACGAAATCAAATTGGATCTGGACGTAACTTTATTAAACAATTATGGCTTCATAAAATTCCATCCATGAGAGACCTACGGGCATCAGCTTTATAAAACCTCAATACTGAAGTTTGGATCGATATGCCCAATTATCTATTTTAATTAAGTCTTGATGGAGAGAGGGGTGTGGTGTAGTGAAACACTTGTCCTCAGCTTATAATTAAGGTGATGTCAAGTTTCATTTTAATGGTGAGACACTTTTGCTCTTATATTTTCCCTTCTTATATTGTCTAATTAGGCTATTGAACCCGTGAATTGTATGGATTTTTATAAAGAAAATTTATTATGATATATTAGATAATAAGACAATTATTAATATTGAATTATAGTTTATATTAATATATAGAAAAATTATTTTTACACTATATAAATTTTAATGCAATAACTTTCATATCCATGCTAGATAATTTTTATTTAAGAGCTCATAAAAAATATGCCATGTAAATTATTTCATAGACATAATCACAATTATCAATTCAACTTATAAGAAAATAATTATAAAATCCAAGAAATTAAAAATTCCTAACTTTAATTAATGAAAGATTAAAGTCTATAAAATTTTAACATTTATTCACGATTCTCACTCAAAATTCATATATCAAGTTTTGTAAATTTAAATAGTTTTGAATAAAATTAATGACTAATCACTTCGATGAGAGATTTATTTAATTTAACTTTTATAAGACTAATAATGATTATTAAAATTAATTAAGTGAAGTTTAATAATTTTTAATTTCTTTAATATTTTGTATATTTATTTATCAATAAAATAGTAATTTTTTATAAAATAAAAATAAGTGATTAGAATTTTTTAATATATCTTTAATATATTTTTCTTTAATTAAAATAATAATTATTTTTATTCAATTTTAATATAATATACTAATTTATTAAGACATTTACTCATATATATATATATATATATATATATATAGAGAGAGAGAGAGAGAGAGAGAGAGAGAGAGAGAGAGAGAGATAGGCCTATGGGCTTCACCAATTAAGTAATCTACACAGTTATTTTTACTAGCTCTAACAATTAGATATTTTTCCAAACCAAATTTTATCAGTATATTTTTATAAGTTAGGGTGCATTTGGCTCACATGAATCGGAATTCCATTACAGACATATTATATATGTAACACCTATTACGTTGTTTACTTTGACCCGTAATTGTAATTGCAGTTACAAATAGGACTTGCTATCCGTAATAGACCCCAAATTGCAATTTCCCACCTCCATGTACATAATAGGAATTGATTTACTAAATTACCCTTAACTGTCCTTCAAATTTTCAAAATGCATCACCCCTCCTCCGCCGATCGCTGCCGCCGAACTTCCTCCTTTGGCGAAATGGTGAAATCATATTGGCTAAACTTGAGCCGGCGAGGCCAGACCTAGCTCAAGGGGCTCATGGATGGTTCGAGTCCCACCCACCCCTCGAGGCATGCCAAGGGCTTCAAGCCGTGGCTAGAGCTCTCTCTAGCCCCGAGCCCTTGTTAGACGAAACTAGGGTCGCGAGCCCCAAGGCATGGTTCGTGACCCAGTGCGAACTCATCCATGGGGCTTGGAGCCCTTAACGTGACTCGGGGCCCCTGGCTAGCTAGAGCTCTGAGCTCCAACTAACTTGAAGAACAGTGTGGTCTTCTTCCCTTTTTTCCTTAAAATAATTTTTTAATTGCACTTTACATATTTTTCAACAAATATTACCTTAATATATATTTTGTCTAAAGGAATATTTGAATATATGTTGATGGCTGTTTCCTTCTTTGTACTTAAATCTTTCTGTTCATTTTCTCGAACCAAATTTAAGAATTGTAATTTCTATCTCCTCTATTACATTCAACCAAACAAATAAGTTTTATTACTTATGAATTCATATTATATACTTGACATTCATAAATTATTCCATGACAATAAAACAATTATTTGTGAATTCATATTATATACTTTACATTCATAACTTATTCCATGACCATAAAACAACTGTAGTTATATGAGAATATTTACTTATGGTGCTTGACACTTTATCTTTTCTTCGTTTTCCACGAACATTAATGTTAAAGATTTCATAAACATTAATTCTATCGAACGTTGGATATTATTATTCACCATCTAGTCGGTAATCGAATAGCGACCTGAGTAAATACAACGAGAAGATGGCATTTTCATTCTTACCCAAATCACAAAAAACTTTTATGTTGATGCCAAATTTTGATGCAAGGCGAAAGATTCCATGTCATGGAAAAAGCAAATACAAATATGCGAACATCAATCAAAATCGCAGCCGCAATAAATAAATAAATAAATTATAAAAGCAACTAAAACAAACAAATGACAATAATAATATAAACAGAAATAGGAAAAAAAGAAAAGGTTGGTTCATGCTTGTTTAGTTGCATCCTTGTAGGCCATTCTTCAATGACTTTTGATGTGCATTATGATAGATGCTCTTAAACATATCAAGGTTAATCAAATACACTGTACCCACATATGTACCATGCGTTGTATTATGCTATAAATTATGTGTATATATTGCTATATATGCATATATGTGCTATGCTTACATATCAAAGTTCCGTACAGATACATACAACCTTAGCTTATTGTTGTGGTTTATCAAAAAAAAAAAAGAGAGAGAGAGAGACCTCATTGCTTTGACAAATCAAATAATTATAAATAAAAGGTTCATTTTACTAATCAACGGAAAATTGAGCTTCTATTGAGCATACTTCACGTAAAGATTTAGAGATCTGAAACCCACTTAAAATACCTTGTGATTCGGACCAAATTAACTAACACTTGGACTGCGTGTTAGTCCTAGCCCATTGTTTGCCGTATATAGCCAGTGCATAGAATCCTAGAAGAGGATTTGGAAGAACCAAACAGGTCGGTATGTAGAGGATGTGCTGCGATCACAAGAGTTTTACTTAGATCATCAATTCCATACGTTTTGAGGCTTGTTGAGTCAGACACGTTACAATACGAGAAAATTTGTTTACCGCAGAACCGAAACATATCAAAACATTGATAAAAACCCAAAACCTGTAGGAAGACGGTTTCTCTTTGGAGTTTAAAAGAATTCAAGGCGTTCACCGATATTACTGTATGTAATGCAAGATGTGACCTCCATGATTTTGCCTACAAGGCATTGCACTTATATGCATATGTTCATATATTGGACAAAGTCCTCAGATTCGTATGAGCTCAAGGAAACTCCTTCATTTTCAGATGTCTAACGTGGAAAACAAAACTATAATTAAGGAGAAAATGCTTCCAAGTGAGAATAGTTCTGCAAAATAACTTGCAAGTCGGGAAAAGCCTACTTACACCACAATTAATCTATCAAAGAAAACCTGAATTAAATATAAGTCATTGCCCATATTCAGCACAATTCGCATGAATGGGGCAGGATTCGCACCTCACAACTCCTCAACCCGAGATCTAGTTTTATACAGTATCGCGTTTCCGTGCATTATACCTAAAATCTACATTGTAAAGCTGAAAACATGCTAAGCAGAATCAAATCACATTCAGTAATTAATCCATTTTCTATGTAGACAACGTTAAAGTCCTTTCTCAGTTACTACCTATGAAATAAATCATACTAAGAGAAAGAAGATAAAGCGCAACTTCGCGTACTTTCGCTTGGTAATTGAGAGGTTTTAGGATTGATTCTCGTGATAGAACCGGAATCCGGAAATAAATCATATTAAAGTATAGCAAACCTCATGATTTATGGCCTCAAATTTCAACATGCATATACCCCTCTACGCATCTTTTGCAGCTGGGGATTGGGAGACAGGACAAGAGTTCCGGTGATGCGAATCTCTTTGTTCATTTGATGTCTGCTAGAACTACATTACCTGCTAATATTCCTTACAAGCATGCCAATATTGGTCAAAATTAAATTATAAACATATAAACAAGATATATATATATATATAAGACAGCTTTAATTTTCGTCCCACATAGTAGTTGGCGGATTTGTTTTCCCAATTATAATCTTACTCAACTCAACTCAATTTTATTTTTCTTTCAATTCAACAACACAATCATTACTTTTTTATCTTTTTCTCTAATTTAATAATAAATTTTCTCACATAATTTTTTCTAACCATTTTAATAATCAATTTTTAATAATAAATTTTCCATCTACTTCCACATCTATATATACATATCAATTTTTTAATAATAAAATTTTCATCTAATTTCACATATATATATATATACACACACATATATATATATATTCTCACACATCAATATATTTGTCAATAACTGCAATCATTGCACAAAATCAAATTGAGTTGGATCATTCTCCAACTCGAAAACCAAATGCAAACTTAGTTTCCAAGAATATTGGACCTGTCGCCATCCATAGCATCAGATTAGGCTTGACACCCAAAGGGCCAGAGCTCATATCTAACATATGATGAGTGTTTTGACTTCCTCTTGAAACCAACACGATTATTATTTTGGGGACATTAAATACCAAAATTAGATATATATATATATATATATATATTTATTGTGAAAGGACACCCATATTTTCTATTTGATCTCGTTATAGTGCATGTAAGAAACTCGATTTTGGTCACTACATCTATGTCTTTCTCGAGGTCTTTTGATATTGTGAACATTAAGAAATCTAGAAATAAATTAAAATTTAGACTTGTCAGCTACCAATGATATATTATCGTCATAATGCGCTTCACATCCCCTTTTAACTGCACAAGACACGAAAAGTCACGCAATATGAGACTGAAATCCCAACTATTTGGAAAATATATTCATCCTTGTGACGGCTTCTTATCTAGACTACTATAAAGGGAGAAATTAAGTCTTCATCTAACATTTACTTTCCATAAATGACCTTTCTGAAATTCTATCGCAAAATTGTGATCGTTGGATTAACGGGTGATATAGTAGATTATCTATCCCATAAAAATTAACTGCCCCACTTTTTTCTCTCTTTTTCCCTCATTTCTCTCTTTTCTCTCCCCTCTCTCTCTCTCTCTCTCTTTTATCTTCGTGAAGGCAACCTTTCCATTTTTACTCCATGCAAAAAAGAAGAAGGATAAATTAGTATGGCACACAATGTTTTTATTATAGTATATTGCATTATTCAATAAATTAGTATCTTATGAAAGACTATTAAAATAATAAAGTTGCACAAAATCCGTGTGGGCATCGGTCTAGTTTATATAGATTTTAGAAGTTATACAAATTTCTATGGTATGGTAACCATAACCATAGCCCTAACCAACCACGGCAAACAAGCCCTTAGAAAGAAGCACCCGAAGCCCAGTGAAAGCCCAAACGTTTGGGCCCATGAGAATATAGCCGTTGCCAAATCTCCATTCAAAATATTTGACCGTTACGAGAATCTCCGACTTTCCCTATGAGCCTTCCTTCCACAGAATAGGAACAGTTTCCTTTCTTCCTTCCTTCTCTCTCCCGAAACCAGAGAGGACGGAACGGAACCCTTCTGCAAGAAATGGTCAGGGAGGAAGAACCCAGGAAGAGTCCCAGAAGCTCGAGCTTTTCACAGAGGTCGCCTAATCCCGTCTTGAGTAATGGCAGGTTTGGGGAAAACAGCAGTACTATGTTCAGCCCAAGATTCAAATCGGTTGCTGCGATGGCTGGATGGGATGAGGAGACCCTTCTGATCGCGAGCCTGATCGTCGATGACACACCCGATCGCGAGTTTAAGCAGAGGAAACGGTCAGACCTGGCCTTCAAGACTCCTCCTTCCAATTCAAGAAGGTATTTTTTAAGGATATTTTGCCCATTTTATCAATATCTTGTTCCGGGATTATAAAACTTTGTTGGGTGCTGGACTCAGGAGAGCCGACGGATTCGATTCATTGATTATTGGCCTAGTGAATTCAGCTTTAGGGATTTATTGCGCACGCTGATCAGCGTCTAGCTCACAAATTTTTTTTTCGGGGAAATTTGTGAATCATGAATGGGAAAAACTTGAATGATCTTGTCTTTTCTTTTCATTTGCAGAAAAAGAAGAGATCAGAGGAGAAGTCCTGCACCAATCCCAGCTACAGTTCTTAACCTCGACGAAGATGAGTCTGAAGACACAACTGGGAAAGGTATCGTGCTTTCTGGCTTTCCGCACCACTTTGAACTCATCAAGTCCATGACTTTTCCCTGTAGTATCGGGTTTGTTTTACTGGTCGATGTTATGACTGACTCTACTTCGTCCAAACAAGCAGCAAATGAGACCAGTAAGAAAGCGGAGGCAGAGAATCAAAAGAAGGAAATCAAAACCAGGGGAAACGAGCCGCTGGAGAACAGGCCTACCGATTCGGCAGCTCCTGCCGCTCCGCTTCCTTGCCTGGATAGACTCAGAGAAGAGCTTTCTTGTGCTGTAAGATCTTTCTCGCATTGATTCTGGCTTATTAAACTATTTCTTATCTGTCATTAAATTTCTGTATCTGCATTTTGACAGATCTGCTTAGAGATATGCTATGAGCCTAGTACCACAGCTTGTGGTCACAGGTACAAATTTCAACCGAATCTACTATGATTTTCCTCCGGCCTGCATCTCGTAGAACCTCTTGTCAGTAATTTCATTCTTTTAAATATTATTCTCCGATTCTCATTAACATTGTTTCGAAAATTGATGCAGTTTCTGTAAGAAATGCCTTCGATCAGCAGCTGAGAAGTGCGGGAAGCGCTGCCCAAAGTGCAGGCAGCTAATCAGGTAAATTCTCGAACATTTCTTTCGCTACTGTAGTTGAGTAGCTTGTCGAACATTTCTTGATTTCTGCCTATTAGTCTACACACTGCCACATAATGAATTGGGATTCTGGTTTTTTGACTGCTTGCTGTAGTGCGAGGAGCTGCACTGTGAACACAGTTCTTTGGAACACAATACAGCTTCTGTTCCCTGATGAGGTCAAATCAAGAAAGGCAAGCAGCAGATCTCCCGCAGAATCTGTTGGCCCTGAAACAGTGTCTGTAAGGCAGGGCCAAAGAGATACTCAAACCCAACGAAATTCCCGAAGTAGAATCCGGCCATCTGCTTCGTTGAGCAGCAGTATGGTCAATGCAGAAATCCTGAGGAGGCGGCCTGATCCACCGGGCCAAGATGAGGATGCCGCCTTGGCCTTGAGGTTGCAAAGGGAAGAGTTCATGGAGGTCATAACTGGAGGGGAGGGAGGAGTGGGAAGGAGAAGAAGAAGTAGGCATGACCGTGATCGTGATCATGATGACGGTTCTCGAATCTCACTTTCTCTGGCTAGAGAGAACTTAAGGGCCATGGCTTCTCGGGCCATCAGCCTTCGGGCTCGAGGCAGACATGTGTGATAAAATCCAAATGATTGCGGTTTGTTTAGCACTTGTTTGTAATTTGATTCTTTGAAGTCAATGCGGGTTTTATTGTGTTTGGATGTAACATTTCACAGCAGAAGGTTTATGAACAAGAGAAAACGACAATTAAATAATAAACAACACATGATATATCGGGTGTGTTAGTTTTATAAAAATTTTTAACTCAACTCAACTCAACTCCACTTATCTTCAATTCGACATCACAATCATTACTTTTTTTCATTTTTAAAATTTTTTTAACCATTTAATTCAATTTTTAATATTAAATTCTCTAAACTATTCATTACTTTTCACAATTCAACAACACAATCATTACTTAATCATTACTTTCTCTCAATTATTTATTATTTTTCACACTTTTTTTCATAATTCAACAATACAATCATTACAAATCAATTAAAACCAAAACTCAATTCAACTCAACTCTAAATTCAAACTCACTCTCAATCATCGCAGGCAATCTGATGCGAATGCTTACGTGGCTAATACCATTGCTGAAAATTTTAAAAAATTTAAAACATCATTTTTTTTCCAAAATTTTTAAAAAGTAAAAATAGATCTTTTTTTTTTCCAAAGGGAGGGAGGAACCAGATCGGGGACTCCCTCCTTGATCGGCTCGATTCCGAATTGGTTGGGACCCTGTGGGATGAATACCAAGTGGTGCACACCAACATTCAGCCTCACTTATTTTATCTTACCAGTCAGAAGGTCACAATCGTTTCAAGAGGAATCCGTGTTCAGGAATTATTTATTTTTTATTGTCTTCACAACAAGAACGGTATGATCATGATATACAAATACATTGAAAGTAAACTAGAACTACAACTTTTTCAGTTTAAAACTTTTGAATGTGCTTTGAGTTTGTGATGTCAGATTGTCGACGAGAACATCGCTCGCACAAAGCATCCAATGGAGGAGAATCAAAAGAGCACGTTAATGGTATATAAATTGTACAAAGTTAACTCATACAAAGCACCCCGATTAGTAGACAAGAGTGTGAAATAAACTTAATGCAAGTACCATTGGCAAGTTGTAAGGTTCCTAATAAATCCTAGATCTGTCAATTTGGAGATTTAAGTTCCATGTGCTCGTCTCTCTCTATATCTCGTTCATCACCTCCTAGAAAAATAGTTGAACGACGCCTCCTTAGTAGCCTAGAATAGTATGCTTATATGTGGAAATTTATTATTAAAATATGCAAAATCTCGAATAAACTGGCTTATGAAAAATTATCGCTCTTGGAGAGCAGGCAATCCTGTACCAATGACCCACCCAATCAAGGCATGGGTTCGTGCTCAAATCTATATGATTCTTGTATCTCTTGCATCGGAGAATTTGAAAAATATCAATTCATTCTATGGATTGATTGGAAAATGTAACACAGAATATGCACCGACGAAACTTACGTTAAGGTCTTAGGGGGAATAACTTGCTTCTTCCATAGTAAAATCAACTTTTATGTCACCAACCCTTGCTCCTTTTGAAACTCGATAAGCCTATTCACGAACAATTATATTGATTAACAAGAGAGCTAAGAGCTGGAGACTGAGGATATGATCAATAATGTAACTTTTGAATGACTAACCTTGCACAATTTTACTTTGTGTTGCTTAGTTCAGTTTCCTTGCAGGGGATAGTGAAAGCCCAATAGTCGTTCAATGAATCAAAGTAATAATGAAAGACAAATCACTTGATCTGAAAATAAAGTAACTGAAGGAAAGGCTGCAGTTTTTGAAGCAAAAATGGTAAATTGATTATGCAAGAACTGACAATTGGAAATTGACAAACACACGTGCAAATTGATCACTATCAGGAAATGGTATAATATAGTGGTACACCTCTCACTTGATAATTAAGAAATTTTAAGTTTAATACTCAATGGGATTATTCGTGCCTCTTAATTAGATGTTTAAATCTTCAACTCCCACTACTTCCTCCTGCGGTGGAGCTATGACGTGTTCCTTTGTTTCCAGGGGTAGGACACTTGTAACGCCTTCACTAGCCACCTCTTCCATAGTCTCAACCGGAAAGGCATCAACACCTTCATCGACAGTTAGAGGCTCAGGTGTGGCGACTCTAGTGAAGGTGACTGAAGTGTCCAGGATTGCTATTGGTGCTTGGACGAGCTCTCCAAGATGGTCGAGTGTAGTAAACCGTTGCGCTCCATTCTCCTCACGACGAGGATCATCCTACATTGATGAACACGAAATTGCAATCGTTCGATTGGCAAGAAAACGTACAAATCATAGAAAGTTAGGGATTCTTACACAGCCACAACACGAAGCAATTACAGCGAGAAAAGTGAAGAACACGAGCAGCATTCGAGAGAAATCGAATCGACTGGAATAGTAGGTGTCCACAGAAAATTGAGTAATCCACATGAAGACCTCAGTTGCAAAACACTGAGTCGCATCGAGAATACCATGGGCGATCCAATGGCGGGCATATCACAACATACGCAATCCAGGCAGACACGACGGTAGCTGAAACCACACTCTCTGCACCTTTAAACGCGATGGTTAGCCCGCAGCAAATAGGGACGCCGTACTTCAGGATGAATCTGAGGAGCTTGAGATGACCTGACCGTGGCTCTCGGAGTAGATAGCTAAGCATCTGCTTTTGCATAGGAATGCCAAGTAAAAAGACAAGGGTGAGAGCATAGACATTGACGGAGATCCAAAACCCGATTACCAAGTCGACTCCTTGAAAGTTTGTGAATTAGTCAGTCCTGAAGCGAATAGTTCCTGTGTTTTTGTACTCAAGTCGACTCCTTGAGGATGTCCTAGTTCTCGTGTTTTTTTAGTGAAGTTGACTCAAAAGAATTGATCTTAGTTTATCCAGTCGGTCAATAAGTTGATGTGACTCCTTGAAAGTTTGTATGTGAATTAGTCGTGTTTTTCTCTCTCTCTCCTCCGCTGTCACTATCTCTTTCTCTGAGACAGAGACACCGCCCTCTCGCTCTCCTTCCTTACATTTTCCCACCCTGAACATACGGGCCTTTAGAATAAATCCCATTACCTTATCCTTCTTGTGGAACATCTCCCGTTCCGGGAGGGTCTTGGGCTCTTATGTGCTCCGAAGCTCTCATAAACAATCTGTTCCTTTGTCGGGGAACCGGTGTGGGATTTTTGTATGAAGTGGCCGCAGGTGGGAGGTGGGCTGAGAGGCGAAAGAGAAGTCACGTTTGGATGATGGATGAGAGAACGAAGACGAAGACTGGCTAATTGGGCCTCTGGTTATTGTTTCTCACTGGGCTTTAATTGAATTCCATGGAGATTTGTGGGCTCAAATAAGCTTCATTGGCTATGGTTTATTTTATTATAATTAGTAATTTAAAATTTTAATTATTAATTCATAGATTTTTACCATAAAGTACTATTAAAATTATTGGTTCCAATTGTATCCAAAATTTATCATCAACAATAAAATATATGAAATAATTAAAGTTAGGAAGAAAATGACTAAATAAATTTTAGGAAGGGAGAGAAACGGCAAAGTGGGGGGAGGAAAGAGAGAAAACTGCGTTTATTATGAAAGTTAAAGGTGAGTGGGTGAACATCGGAGGATGAATTGATGAATTTGTCTCCAACGATTGTCTAATTTTATGGCTCCAATTTTTGTTAGACTAGTGAGAAGACCACGTGGAGCACATTTGTAATTTTTTTACTAATTACAGCTGAAGGACAATGTAAGAAAAATGCATGTATCCTATATAACTTCTAATAATGATCACATTTGCTACTCCCAACATAAATTGACCTTCGAAAGTGAGCAAAAGGGAAGGTTTGTTAGGCATATATATTTTCTGGCTTATGTTTCCACAATTGAACAATAAAGCCTCATAAGTTTAAGAGATTAGTAAATTAGCTATTCTTTAAAAAAAAATTAATAAAGCGAATGTAATATATGGGGCAAAACATGTAGGCAAATAAGATTTATATCTCCAAGGCACATTAAATTTTATCGCAATTCTATATAATAGCCAATAGATAATAAAATAGATAGTGACAAAATAAATAGTGACATAGTAAGATAAATCAATGAGAATGAAAGGACCGAGTGCAATTACGATATTATCGTATATGAAAATAAAATTGAAAAGCAAAATATTTTTCAAGAGAAAATAAAAGAACATAATAATAACCATGTACAATAATAGATTTTCTCTACTTAATCTTTCTTGGCAAATTTTCAATATTTTATTCATACTATGCAGTTGTTTGAAACACACACCCATATTGGGAAGAATTATGATATATATATATATATATGTGTGTGCGCGCGCGCGCGCGCAACCACAATATAGAAGTAAAAGGAGTAATGGCAAACCTGAATAGCAATTGTTTGTATTTAGCCAATATAATGCAATATCAGAGACAAAAAGTACAAAAATTTACCCAAAAAGATTAAAAATAAAAGAAGAGAAAGAAAAGGTAATGGCAAATAAGAAGTTCATCAAATATCTCAGAAAGTAATGCTACAGCAAGAAAGAATCCTATTACCAAAAAAAAAACAAAAGAAAAATAGTTCACATGTTCACTTTCTGAATTTTTTTTTTGAAGGCTACGATATTAATTTCTTAAATCTAAGCATGAATTCCTTCTTTTACTTATAAGCACCATCACCATCAAGGCAGTATGCAATAGGATATCTTAAGTCTAAGATGAAAATGATGAAATAAATTTTCTACGTGAAAATGTATGGATTGATAAAAAAGAAGAAGAAGAAGAAGGAACCCCATAAAGTAGGGCTAAATATTACAGTTAGAGATTATAAAAATTAAATCACAAACTATCACTTTAAACAACAAATGTAGCATCTATTAATTTTGTTGATGGGGTACATAGCGCACCGATGTGGCACTTGAAAAGGTAAAGAAAAAGAGAAAAAAGAATTATGAAAAGTTAAAAAAATTCTGAAAATAACATGAAAATAAAAAATAAAATTCAGAAACTCGATTTTCTTTCGATGAAGCCATGGACAAAACATAGCCCGCATTCCCCCCTCCCCCGGGTGAAACGCAGATTCCGTCGAAGAGGACATAAATAGATGGAGGTAGAACAACTCTCCAACAGATGCAATGTGAATAAGCTCTCTAGCAGCTATATTTATGGCTTTTGATACAAAATTAGATCTTTGATTTATAAAACGAGAAGATTCCTGAGATACTATGATTCACTGTAGGCAAAAGAAGAATCACAACTACAATAATAAATCCTTCATGCATCTTACCAAGTAACACTTGTATTGTAATAAGACAAGAAAAGGTGTTAAAAGCATAGTAAATAAACCATGGACCACCTTTTTAGTCCCCGTGCACTGAAAATTTGGCAAGTCAACGAATAATGCCCAAAAAATGTACCTCAATGCCAGTCATGGAATTTTTCGACATGTGCTTCACTAAAGATGGCTAGTGCAGGGAGCATGCAACAGTTAGTGCAGTTCTGGTTGAAGGGCAATGGCACTGGCCGAGGAGTTCGGACCCACAAGTTACTTGTATTCGGGATTTGGCCACAGCTCTCGAATCTTCTAATCAGGACAGAGTCTTATGGACCCCTCAGAAGTCTGGGCAATTCTCTATTGCAAATGCCTGGCAGTGTCTTAGATCGAGAGGCCCTAAAGTGGAATGGGGGAATGCAATATGGTTTGAAGGACATTTTCCTCGCTCTTCTTTTATTAGCTGGCTCAGTGTTCATAATAAACTAGCTACTAAGGACCGGCTATCAAAATGGGGGATTCAGCTTGCGTCAACTGAGTGCGAATTTTGCAGTATGCAGAGGGAGACTCGTGACCACCTCTTTTTTTGAATGTCTTGTTACCGAAGGAATTTGGAAAAGTCTGCTAGCTCGAATCGGTTTGCACCGAACTACGATGAGTTGGAATACGGAAATCAACTGGATTACTTCCCTTCGAGGGAAGAAGCTTGATGTCATCTGCCTCAAGCTTCTTTGGACTCACTACATATACTGTATATAGCGAGAGAGTAATGTTAGAATTTACCAAAAGCATATCTCTCCTCCAGCGGCAATAGTTTAGAAGGTTTTTGCAGATGTGAAAGCGAAGCTGAGTGTTTACCCCCGTCTCTCACAGAAAATTGTAAATGCTACTTTAGTCGGTCACATGTTTAACTCTTCTGATTTTGTTCACAACTAATTAGCTCCCTTTTGGGGTAGAGTTTGGGGCTTAGTCTCTCATGTTGTACTGGGTTAATGGCCTCTGATGTAATTACTTTTGATTAATGAAATTTGCCATTCATCAAAAAAAAAAGATGGCTAGATACAAGCTTGTACACTACATGCATCGTCAAGTTTAAGCTAAATAAAATTGAAGTAATCCAAAAGATAAAACATATGGCTTATGGTGGCAGCTTGGATGCTGAAGGGCCCAGTCTTTGTTTGTAAATGTTGTTGAATGCTGAAAATGATGAAACTCGGGGATATTCATGCAATACATAAAGGTCGACTCATAGTTGACAAGCTCGTCATGGCAACCCTTCGGGATGCCCATGTTTCGGGCCTAAGAGCACTACTGCTGCTGCAAATACCTAACAAGACCGTGTCAGGCCAATGAAATTGATGAACTCATATAGCCTGTACATTCCTTTCCTGGGACCCCGGCGGAGAATGATCCACATCCATCTAACAATCTATAAAAATATCAATTGAAAAAAAATTAAATTGCAAGCAAAATAATACAGAGCTATAGCATAAAGTTATAAATGGAAACCCGTTTTTGCTTCTATACATATACATTATCTATTGATGAACTTAAAAAGCAACACAAAATCTAAATAAAGATGTAAACAGTAAGAAGGTCATTTTGAGAATGTGATGTTAAACAAAAAAGATCAACGCAATATTCACCCAAAAAGAAGACAAGGCCAGCACCATAACCTGAACGACAATCAAAGTCGTACTCATCCTTCTCTTTATGCCGCACACCAGGAAGTTCAAATGAGAGAGTTCAAACATAAATGATGTACATGACTTTTTTTTTTTTTTAGATAAGTGGGGAAGAGGATTTTCACTAAAAGGGTACCCATAGTTTTCCGGAAGCATCATACACGCCCCTGATTCAACGATGCACGAGATCTGCTGAATTTCTTTGGAATTGGAAAGGATATTCAATCGAGCATGTGTTGGACATAAGAACAAGAAAGACCGATTGTTCATGGTTAACGAACTCAAGTACATCAGCAAAATATTCAAAATTCTGAGCGTGTGAGGTAAAGGAACAATAGATTGTTGTCGGTAGTCCAAATAAGAGAAAATTTGACATATCCACATCAAGACAGAATATATTGTCACAAAATTTAGGGTAAATTACCAAAAAAAAAACCTAAATTCTGTAAAAATTGTCAATTTTATTCTAAATTTTACTTTATAATAAAAAAATCACATGTTTTGATAATTGTCTCAGATTTGACCTCCGTTACTATTCCGTCAAGATTTCCGTCTATTTGCCTACATGGACTTTATGGGACCCATCAAATTTGTACATTATTTGATCATCTTATCTTTTCTTTACAAAAATAACCTAAGTTTTCATAAAAATCTCAGTTTTGTTCTAAATTTTAATTTGTAATTTTAAAAAATACATGTCAGCACCTAGTTTTGATTCATTGGCTCCAAGAGAGAATATCAACAACATTTTTTACTATAGCTCGGAAACTATTACAGAATAAGGCCCGACAAACCCGAGGTTACTATTCACAGCTGGATCAGTCGGGTTACTTCCCAGCGATGGATGGCGGAAATGACGATTTTGCCACTCTTCCTTGTGTTCATGCTAGGTTGTCGATTTTGAATTTTTCTCGTGCTGCAATCCTCCGTGCATCACTGTCGGGGCCATTCGTTTGACATGGCTGACCCGGTTGTGAATAGTAACACGGGGTTTACTGGGTATTCTTCTGTAATAGTTTTCGGGTTGTAGTTGGGAATGTTGTTGATGTTCTCTCATGAAGTCAGTGAACCAAAACGAAGTGTTGACATGTATTTTTTAAAAATTACAAATCAAAATCTAAAACAAAACTAAGACTTTTATGAAAACTTAGGTTATTTTTGTAAAGAAAATAAAAGATGATCAAATGATATGCAAATTTGGTGGGTCCCATAAAGTCCACGTGGGCAAATAGGGGAAAATCTTGACGGAATAGTAACGGAGGCCAAATCTGAGACGATTATCAAAACATGTTATTTTTTTATTACAAAGTAAAATTTAGAACAAAATTGACAATTTTTACAGAATTTAGGGTTTTTTTTGTAATTCGCCCATTTATTTATTTGCTCTATTTTAAAACAAAGACATAATAAGATCAGTGAAACATCATTCAAGATGTCCAAATTCCTCAATGAAAATTTCTCCAAAATTTATATTTTTATATTTGGTAATTTCTTTTTGTTTTTCTTTGTTTTTTTTTTGGCGTGAAACCTATCAAGAATTTCAGTGGGGCTTTACTAATCCAGTCGAACTAGTGGGTCCACTAAGAGGTAAAGTAAGTGCTCACAGCATGGATTTTTTGCATTCACAGAGACTCGAATTTGAAATATTGCTTAAGCAGAACAAACATTGCACTGTTTGAATCAGCTCACGTTAGTTCTTCTTGTTTTTCTTTAATAAAAGAAAATATTGCAACTCTATATTCAAATCTCTGTACTAAGAGCTTACCCAAAAAAAAAAATCTAAGAAAAATATATTCCAATGAATGTAGCTTCTGATGGAAAGAAATAAAATTGCATGTATATTGTACTTACTGAATGAGGTAGTGTCCTTAATGTGCATGCGATGTCGTAGCGAAAATCTTCTCATCTGTGCCTATATGAGTATTTTAAGCAAGTACGGAAGTGGGATGGTCTAAGATAATCTATGACTAAACTCACTTTTTGGTCCCTGAACTTTACAACGCTATACAAATTAGTCCCTGAAAGAATTTCGTTAGATAAATCAGGATTTGCAAATGAAACGTTAGAACAAGTTAGTCCTTCCGTTACCTTTCACAACTCATCCCTGACAGAAAATGCTGATATGGCCCGTTAAGTGGTGACCTGGAATATTAAGTTCGACGTTGGTAATTTTCCCCCAAAAACGACGTCGTTTTCTTCTTAATTTCTTCCAAATTTTTTTTTAAAAAAATTTGCTGTGTTCATCTTCTTAGGGGCAGATCTGACCCTACTGATAGAAAGAGGGAGGGGAAGGTGGGGGGATCGGAGCCCCCATTTCCGGCGACCTCCCTCCCTTGGCTCTGGCCCTCCCTTTCCAGCGACCCTCTCTCCCCCCTCGGCTGTCTCTCTCCTCTGCTTCCCCATCTTGCATCGTCGAAGTTCTACAGTGCCTGCTTTGCTGCGAAGAAGAACCGGGGATCCTCATCGGTTTCCATCCTTTGTTCTCGGCAGGACTTGCTCCGGGGTCGAGTTCTTTGGGCCTGATCATCACAGGACACAATTTCTCGCTTCGATCTCGAGGAAATCTCGGGTCTTGGGTCTCTTTGATACCCAGCACTATCAAAGGTTCTTCATTTCGCTGCTTGCGGGGAGACACTGCAATCATATATGTCGTCTAGGTCTAATTTGATCATTGGAGCTCCAAAGAAGCTCTGCCTCTCCATCTCTCTCAGACACAGAATCTCCTCCTTCTCCATCTCCATCTCCATTTTCATCTTCATCTTCCGGTGCATGCAGTGCTGGCCTCTGCTCAAGGCCGGGGAGCAGAGCATCTCCTCCCTTTCCTCCCTGCAATTTAGACCGGACCCTTTTGGTTTTTTTATTCTTGATGATCAGCTCCCCCCTGCTTCCATGGCTGTGGTTCGAGACGAGATGAGGGTTTTAGATGGGTTTTAGGGTTTGCTTGAAAACCGGGGATCCTCATTGGTTTCCATCCTTTGTTCTTAGCAGGACTTGCTCCCGAGTCGAGTTCTTTGGGCCTGATCATCACAGGACACAATTTCTCGCTTCAATCTAGGGGAAATCTCGGGTCTCTTGATACCCAGCACTGTCAAAGGTTCTTCATTTCGCTGCTTGCTCGACCAACACACACACACACATGCGCGCGTGCGCGCACTCATATACATATATAGACGCATATATAGGTAAATTCCTGTCCTCCACATTTCGATCCAAAGCAATGGAAATGCCTGGGCTTGAGACTAAGAAGGTTCCTTTAGGGTCATCGAGGTCAAGCCTTAGTTCTGGGGAGGGATTCACAAAAAAGAAATTGAATAGAGAGCATAATCTAGAACAGTGAGAAGAGTTCAAGTGATATGCAGTGACCTTGAAGCAACCGAGTCTTCGAGCGATGAAGAGGCTGCTCTTGCATATTAGAAGAAGAAGCTTGAGCTTGATCATGCAGTCATATCTAGCAAAAACAAGATTTTGCCCAAACACATCAAGGAAGCTTTTCAAGAACAGGAGCTGTTATTCGACCTAGTTAGGATATCGTTGCCAGTGATGAGTCAAGATTTGGATCTGGATCTCTGAGGGGGAAAATAACTTCCAAGAAATAGATTTTATTGACTTCAAGAAATTATTTTTTTCTCCAAGAAAAAGAGCTACAACGACATAATTTTGAGTCCAACGTGGGACTTAATGTGCCAAATCAGCATATAACGGGTCGTATTAGCATTTTCTGTCAGGAACCAACCGCATCTTTCAACGGAAGGACTAAAAGGACTAAACGTTATACACAACCTGTTCAATTAGTATAATAAATATCTTTCAGGGACGCATTTTCAAAAATTGCATCTTTCAGGGACCAAAAAGTGAGTTTTGTCGATAATCTATCCATCTATATATTTATAGTAAAAGAACACTCGCACTATCTTTGAAGAAAATAATAAATGCTCATGTTTAACTTTTTAAATCTTTGTACACTTAAGTTGTTGGGTGATCCTACTTCACCATGTAGCGTGAGCAAGCATCAATAAAAATACATGAAACTAGGGAGTTGGGACTAATCACTCGTATAATTGTCATAATTATTCATCATAAAAGAATTTTTATTGGTTCTTTCTCATCACGTCATTTGAGGTAGGATTATATAAAATTTTCTCTTTAAATTCGAGCAAGACCTATTACAAACTTGTATTTATCCATATGGACAAAAAGCCTAACAAAATTGCAGCGAGGCCTATCAAGCAGAAGAACTCGTAGGCCTACCAAGCAAACAATGTATATTTCATATTTAAAAATTCCCTTTGAAACTATTATTTCATATTATTATTGAACAATGAGTATATATGATACAATATATATACTATCTTACCTAATCTTATATGATACAATATATATACTATCTTACCTAATCTAATCTAATTTATAAGTACTTCAAACAGTCCGTGCAACACACGGATAATATCTTCGATATCCTAATTGTCAACACCCCATTTCGATCCATCAGCTCCAGGGGGCAAAATCGTCATTTTTTCAATTTATTACCTTTTCATTAAAAAAAAGGAAAAAGTCAGAAAAGTCAAAGTCGGTCAAAACCGGTCAGAGCCGGTCTGACCGACAAATTTCTTAAAAAAAAAAAAAGGTGGCATCGGTCAGTTGACCGTTGCCTCTCCATCCTCCTCCTATTTTGTCCTCTTCTTCCTTCCTTTGGCCCCCGACTCTTCCTTCTTCTTTTCTTCTTTTCTTCTTCTTTCCAAATACGAAAACCCTAATGAAAAGAAAAAGAAAACGAAACCCTAGCCGCCACCTTCTCCGCTTCTCTTCCTTTCTTTTTCTTTTCTTTTAGCCGGATATAAAAGGAAAACCCTAGAAAAATGCCCGGCTCTCTCGATCTCTCTCTCGGGACGGAAATTCTCCCAAGAATCCAAAAGGAAACCGTAACCCGTTTTGGAAGGAAAATCGCAGCTCATTATGGAAAACAAACGGTAGCACATTCGGCAAAAAAAACCCTAAGCTCGCCCATATTAAATAAATAAAAAAGAAGGAAAAATGCTGGGGGTCGGCTAGAGGAATCGGGAAGCTCCAAAAAAAAACAGAGAGAAAAAAAACCCTCAGTTCCCCGGCGCTCTTCCCCACAGCTCGACTCTTCTCGCCCAAGGCTCCCCGGAACTCCCTCGGCTCAGACATCGAAGTCCGCTACCTCCTCGTGCTCGAACTCGGGACATAACTCCACGGGATCGGATCTCTTCGATTCCTCGTCGCGAGAACCTTCCGCCGAGACCATCCCTCTTCTCTTCTCTATTTTCAAATTTCTTTAACCGGATTTGCCGTACTTCCGAATCGCAAGGGCGACGCTCGTGAGCGGCCGGTATCGTTCGCACGATCGGCAGCACCGTTCGTGCAATCAGCAACCCAGCCCGTGCCGGCCCAGCAATTCGGCCCGCGGCAAGCAGCCCAACCATTCCGGCAGCCCACGGCCCAAATCGGCCTAATCCAGTAGAGGCCCAATTCGACCCAATTAGATCCAGATCTCAGCCCCGTTCCTTCCGCCCAGTTCGGCAAGGTTCGCCCAGTCCAGCCCATCGGCACAGTTCGGCCCACTCTCCCAGCAGCCCAACGGACCCGGCAAATTTTTTTTATTTACAGATCTGCCCCTATTCTTTTCAAACAAGGTAAATCCTCGACTTAGTGGCATGTTTAGGGCTCCATTTTTGAATATTAATGTTTGCTTGGATGAATATGATATGAAATGAGTGTTATTGGGTAGCGTGGGTGATCGAATTTTTCCCGAACTCGATTTTACAAACTTTCTGTTTGTCACATTTCAGTCCAGACGACATATTTTTATTTTCTCAGATCTGTCCCGAATTTTAAAATTATTTTCAACCAAGTCCTAGCCATTTTTATTATTTTCCAATTAGTTCTGGAATTTTCCAGAATTTTTCAATCATCCCAAGGAACTTTTCGAATTGTTTCAGTTTAGTCCTGGGGCTGTTTTCCGCCCTTTTCAGATCTGCCCAGAATTTGAAAATCTCTTTCAGTCAAGTCCCAGTCATTTTTACCATTTTCCAATTGGCACCTGAATTTTTCAGAATTTCTAAACCTATTCCGGAACTTTTCATGTTGTTTCAGTTCAGTCCCTAGGGTATTTTCCACTTTTCAGATTAGCCCGAACTTTCAAATTCATTTCAAAAAAAAATCCTGGTACATTTTCAGTAATTTTTACACAGTCCTGAATTTTTCCATAATTTTCAAATCAATGCCCCGAATTTTATCCGAATTTTCAAATCAGTCCTTGTTCTTTTAAAATTATTCAATTCAGTCATTGGACATTTTCTAAAGATACCCAATCCTTTCCTACTTGGATTCCCGATGTGTGTGACCCGCTCAAATAATTTTGTTTCAGTAATTATATGTATATAACATGTCAATGTGTGTTCTTTATGTTTTCTCGCTTCCATGAGTCGGTGCCGTTTTATCGATTCCATTAAATTTTATGTTTGCGTATGTTTGTATGTTCTTATCGTGATCATGGCGGCACCGATTATGTAAAATATGCATGTTTATCGTGCTTAATGTGATAATGTGCTCTTGATCCGTGTTTAAACGCTTTATTTTATCATTTTAATCGAAACCTCATATGAATCGGTTTAATCATGCAATCTCGGCCTAAAATTAATTTTTTAAAAAATTTTAAGACGGTTGAAAATTAGAGTTTACCGGGCGGTCAATTAATGGCTATTTCCGACGACTCGAAATCCGTAGATTAAAGCATCCGGAAAAATTTTTTAATTAACCTAAAATTCTACATACGGGATAATCGGAACGTTAAATTTGGCTAAGTTAAATCACTTGACTTCTTTAAATAAATTGTACGAACCGATTAATAATATGTAATTGCATCGATCGTTCAAGAACTGTTAGTCATGCCCTTTTCAAAATTCACAATTTCAAAAGCACCGAGATACGTACAACGTAATCTTGATTTTCATGCATACACATATTTACCGATTCAAGAGCATTATTACCGGTTCCTGTCATGCCGTCACTCTAGTGTAGGTTTGTGTTTAGAACGGGTTAAAACATGGGAAAACGGATTAATTTCAAACTCGGCATAATCAATATGGGCAAATAGTCAAGTAGAGGGTTAGGTTTTGGGTTTTAGATGAAAACACTCTTAATCTGTAAAAGCCATATTGCCACGATACAGAATAATCTAAAAATAACCCACACATTCGAGACTTGACTACAGACGTCATGTCTATCGGATCCGTTTAAAATAATGCCGAATGCTACATACCCTATCCATCATCCCTTTTGTTTGTTTTAAGGTAGGATTTGTATGCCAACATACCCCGATTAATAATCAGTTAATTCACGTAAATTCGGCGATAACAAGAAACCCTATTGTTTGTTTATTTGAGCTTACTTGTTACATTTTTGCACTTGTTTGTTATGCGGATCGAACCCGATCCTTTAGGACTCGATTCACATTGGGTCCAACGCCCATAACCTTCGATCACGGGGTCCAACGCCCCCATACATCGAGTGCGCATTTAATTTAATTTTTGATCTTTTCCAAACCATACGGTGAGCATGAGTGAAATAATGGCCGAACGCGAATCGACCGGGATTTAGTCATTGTAGCTTGTCCTTTATTTATTTGAGAGAACAATGTAAGGGTTTATGATGTATATTTATTCATGTAATAATCCTGGTCGGAGAGCGGACGGTTCAAGCGTCTCTTCGAATTTACGGTGTCAAAAAGGGAGAGTCGAGTGCAACCCTAAATCATGCGGTAAATAAATAAAATGGCAAGCCTATCAAGCTAGAGTACCGAAAGGGCTTGTGGGATATAGGCCCACACGTAATAGAACCCCCGAATTCGGAATTTTCGGTTCCGTACAGGACTATTGCCTTAGCATACTAGGTGTATCCATACTCCTAGACCCGGGCGACTCATCGGCCCTCGACCTTCGGGATGTAAATAGGTAGTGGCGACTCCTTCTCACGTCCGTCCATCGCGCGTCCCCGGGAAGGTGGACCCAACCAAGCTGCGTTGCATTTAGGCGCGCGCATGCGTGTCCGACGAGACGAAATTCGGGTGCGCATAACTTGGCTAATCCACTAGGGACATTTAGAGGGTTTGGGCTCGATTCCGCTTGTCTGTTTGCTTGTTTATTTACCGCTTTCTTTACTTACGGTTCATTTACTTTCTGCACATTTATTTCCTACACATACATTGCATATCATACTGGCTTTAGATACCGATGGGTCGCGTCCCACGACCGATATTAGAAAACACAGGTTAGATAGGGGTTCCGAGTAAGGGTATGTCGCATGGATGGACCGTCGATTAGGCCCCCAAAGATCCCCGCCCAATTTCAAGGAATTGATACCCTTGAGTCGGGGCCCCCCATTCTTACGTAACACGGTCCCTGTAGCACTAAAACCATGCATTCTACAGGAACTCCATGCATGCTTCCATCCTGATTTTTGCGATAGTCTTTAGAGTTGACCTGTGCACCGTTTTGAGTCTTTTTTTTTTTTTTCGTTTTGAGAGACATGTACCTTGTAACATTAATTAAGCCGTGGGCGTTTATATTTTCGCAAGCATGCATCATATAAATTTTCAAAATTAGGATGCCATTCGCATTAATGAGTCTTAAGTCGATCTTCCTTTTATCTTGGTAAAGGATGCCGCACTCGTTTTCCTGTCCACGCCTCGACAGAGTCACACCACCACTCGAGGAGATTGCTCGCATATGGACGACGCTGCGCCCAGTCGACCGCCACTATATTGCTGCATTCGTGGGAGATATTCCTTTGCTGGCCACCCGACACGTCGATTGGAATTTCCTCGAGGCCGCCATCACATTCTAGAACCCAAGTCGCGCTGTCTTCGACATACAAGGTACCGAGCTCACGCCGACCATTGAGGAATACCGGACACTCATCGGTCGAACCATAGCTGCCCGCAACATTGTGAAACCCAACTTCCACACTGCCCGATCAGCCCTAGTCTCACGCCTACTCGGGGTTCCGACGACCCATTTGAATGCTGAACTCGCATACTCCGGCAGCACGGAGATAGCAATCGAGAAACTTCTCCTTTTTATTGAGTCCCGAGCACACAGGGTCCAGGGGAATTTTCTTCGAAATGATTTATGTCATGCTGTTTTACTACTAATTTTCGGGACCCTCTTATTCCCTCGCTCGCATGGTCTCATCGACGCGGCCTTGGCCAGCGTTGTCCTCCAAGTGGTCGGAGGGCGTAGTTACGAGGCAGCCCTTATAGCTGAGACCATTCGGTCACTCGACCATGTTTTGAGAACATGCGACCGAAGAATAAGAGGATCCCTCATCCTTTTACAAATTTGGTTTCAAAGCCACGCAAATCCCTTCGGTCTAGTGCGCCCGGTTATGTATTTTAATGGCCCGGAGTCGATTATTTCTCGATTGCTATCCCTCGTGCGCGTGGAAGAACGCAAGATCTCCGAGTGGGTGAAGGTTTTCCGCGAAATATCGCCTAAGGGCTTCAAGTGGCGTGCCGCGTGGATACCACCAAGACCCATGGCCCTTAGATGTTCTGATTTTAATGGAGTCCCACTCGTAAGTCATGCGAGGTCCACCACTTATTTTCCGGCGCGAGTAGTGAGGCAGCTCGGTGGCCTACAGACAGTTTTGGAGAATACGGCAAGGACTAAATTCAAACATATTTGGCTGGAGGATCAGACATCCGTGGATCGTCAAAATAGCATCCAACAGGTCTTGGCTGCATGGCTAACAGTGGCTCCTAAGCACTTGTACTTCCCCGAGTATCCGACCCACGAGGAACGAGATTTTCAGGCTACAGAAGAGTATGTCCTTCGCTTTTACCGATGGGGTCCAGTAACCCACGAGGATCTCGCCGACTCTCCACAAGACAAAAATGACGAACCATCCGGGGCACCTCCCACCCCAAGTGTAGGCATCCAAGCGGAGCTCGCTAACCTCAGGGTCGAGAGAGATTATCTTCGCCGGGAAATTGCCGAGAAGAATGAGCAGCTTGTCGATCAGCACCAACTACAGAAAGAGCTTGCCCAGGCCCGCGCCCAACTGCAGAGGCGTGATCAGGAGTTTGCGCAAGCAAACGCTGCCTTGGAGAGGTCCAGGAAGAGGGCCCGTGGAGGTCCACACACCCTAGGATAGACACTTCCACCAGGCCTTCCCCTGGAACCGGTGCTTTCCATGGCGACGGTCGCTTGCACCTCGGGAGCGGTGGAAGTCCGATTTAAGACTATTTTTTCAAAATTTGTATTGCACTTTAAACCGTTCAGAGTTAATGCGAATGACAGCATTAGTTTTCGGAAATTCATGCATTTCATGCATTCTCTCTTTATTTCATTGCTTTGCATGTTTATTTGGAAGATAATTTTCTTGCATCAAACTCACGCGCTTATGGAAAATAGGTATTAACAACTGGCGGTGCCCCACCGGTATCCCACACGCATTCAATTAAGAATGGCAGAGGAAAATCAACTCGCTGTCTTCGAAGGGAATACACCACCGACGCCGGTTCATTCTCCGCAGCCTACGATGCACGCGCCACCACCGCTTACCTCCGCAGGCGTGCCACTAGCACATCATGGAGCTCCCTTGGCCCATCTCCCACAACAAGCACGCCACCACCGCCGGGGTACACGCCACCACCACCTGGGTACGCGCTGCCACCACCGATGTATGTGCCGTCGTCGGCCGCTTAAGCACCACCGCCTGCCCATGATCCTACTCGCATAGCCATGCTCGAGGGCAACATCACCACTCTTCAAAACATGGTTGACCTAATGGCCGCTAATATGGCCGAGATGATGGCCTTGCTCAGGGGGCCGAATCGCGCGTCTTCGAGCTCCACCCTTTCTCTCGCACGCGGGCCAACTGTCGACCCCGCTCCTTGGGTTCCGCCAACCCATACATCAGAGGGCGACATAGCGGCCGCCCTAGCACCGACAATTATCCCAGTGCCCACTCCTCATTCGACGCGCACGCCGGTAATTCACCTGGTCGACTTCTGCCATCCTCAGTCCACCATTCCAACAGCCGTCTCACTTCCGCCCATGACGATTCCCGTGCCGGATCCGGTTATGTTCGTACCATCTCTCGTGTCCGTGCCAGCTCCAGCTATCGTTTATACTGCTCCTCCGCCGATGGGCTTCCCAGCATCGAGCGCCCCTGTTCCTGTTCACACAACTGAGCCTTTCCCTTACCAAGCTCCACAACCCCATATCAGCCTCCCCTACCAAGCTCCACCTCCCATAAATATTACTTTCTCCGAACCGAGCACACCAACTCAAGCGGCCCCCAGAGCTCCACCCACAAATTTCTTTCCCGAAGCGGAGACCGAACATGAGAGGAGAATGAAGAAGATGGAAGAGACTATCAAGGCCCTCCAAGCTAGTGATCCCCGACATAGCACCAGTTATCTAAATTCGACTCTCTTTCCAGGGATGCAGCTACCCGCGAAGGTCAAGGTACCCGATTTTCAGACGACGGAACTAAAGACCCGCGACACCATCTCCGTCATTACCACGGGAAGATGCTTCAATACTGGGACTACGAACAGTTCGTCATCGCGACTTTCCAGGAGAGCCTGTCAGGACCGGCGCTTAATTGGTTCATATCTCTTCGAGCGGAGCACATCCTTTCCTGGACCGAACTGGCCAGGAAGTTCGTTGAGCAGTATTAGTATAACATGGAGACACCTCTATCCTTCCTCGAGATGAGCACGATGGAAATGGCGGAGGGGCAGAAGTTTGAGGATTACGCCACGAATTGGCGTTCGGAAGCAGCAAAACATTTTCCCCCAATCTGTGAAGCGCAGCAAATTCAAATGTTTCATGGGACTCTCAAGGGAGCTTACTATTCTCATCTCATGGGCCACAAGTCTACTTTCTCGGAGATGATTATAGCCGGGAAACAGGTAGACCTGGGCATTAAACTCGGAAGATTAGAGGGTCCGGCAAAGAAGGGAGAAGGAGAATCCTTGAGGAAGACCGCGGTCGCAGCAACCCCTACTAACGGCAGAAAGGGAAATGAGGCTTCGGTTAATGTAGTCAATCTGGGACACCCGGGATCTCAACAGTACTCGGTGAATTTCATACCTACACCACCTGCCACTCACGCATATGCTTCGTTGACTGTACACTATCAGTCTCAACACCCCGCACAACCGGTTTACTATTCAGCCCCGCCGGCCCCGCAACAAATTGTCCACCATTACCCCCTACTTCGACCCCACAGTATAAGCCCCCGGCTTCGAGAGCTCCTCAGCCGGCGCAACAAACCCCAACCGCGCAGGGCTAACAGAGCGGTACGACGCAATCCCGATAGCGCATACAGTTCAAGCCCCTGCCTACCCCACTCTCCCACATATACAGGCAACTATTAGCCGGTAATATGATCCGACCCACGGTTCCGGATCCCAGTTTCATTCCGGCGAACCAGGATCAGAGTCTACACTGCGAGTACCACTCAGGTACTCTCGGGCACACCACCGACAACTGTTGGAAATTACGGCAGGAGGTCCAGAAGCTGATCGATGCCAAAAAGATCTCATTCAATGCCTTTAGGCCTCCGAATGTGCAAGCCAATCCTCTCCCTAATCACGAGTCGAGCTCGGGGCCCACTATCAATATGATCAGTGTTTGCACTATGAGAGAGGACGAGAGCCAACAGGAGGGCCCTGCTCCATTTGTAATCGAGTATGTCCTCGCGGAAGCCATTGTAGGGTTCACAGGGTCTAGTGCCGCGTCCGCCCCGTTCATAATAGAAGTCCCAGCTCGAGAGCCGTACTAGGATAGCAAGGTCCCCTGAACCTATGAAGGAAGTGTTGGGAACCTTGAGCAACAGTTCAGTGTCATGGGCGTGACACGCTCGGGCCGGGTGTACACGAACTCGGAGATCGCAGGCAAGGGTAAGGCTCCAGCTACATCCGGAGCTGCTCTGGAAGCCTCACCTATCCCGCAGAAGAAGGTGACCGAAGAAGAAGCCGAGACTTTCATGAAAGTGATCAAGGCGAGCGAGTACAAGGTAGTAGAACGAATGGGTAAGTCTCCAGCTCATATTTCACTACTCGCTCTCCTCTTGAGTTCGGAGCCACACCGAGAAGCCCTCCTACGAGTCCTTACTGCAGCATAGGTTCCCAAGGAGATAGCCCCAGATGGGATTGAAGAGACTGTCAGCTCGATTTTCTCCAATGCCATCTCATTTTCAGATGACGAGCTCCCGTCTGAAGGATGGGCACACTCACGGGCGTTGCACATCGTCTACAAGTGCAACAATTTCGTTATTGGTCGGGTCATGATCGACAACGGTTCCGCCCTCAATGTTTGTCCAGTATCCACGCTGAAGCAAATGAATGTGGACCTTAACCGCGTCCGCCCGAGCAAAACTGCGGTTCGAGCCTTTGACGGCTCACGGATGGAAGTGAATGGGGAGATCGACCTCTTGATTGATGTCGGCTCATGCTCATTCAGCGTCACATTTCAAGTCCTTGACATCCCGAATGCTTTTAGCCTGCTCCTCGGGAGACCCTGGATCCACTCAGCTGGAGCCGTTCCCTCGTCCCTGCACCAAAGGATCAAATTCATCGTGGATGGTTAGCTCATTACGGTCAAAGGTGAAGAGGACTATGCCATCTACAAGGAAACGACTGTCCCTTATATTAGCATCAGAGACGATGAGCACCTTCCATTCCATTCGTTTGAGACCATCTCTGTCATTCGGGACTATGGACAGGTTTGTCCGTCTCGTGCTGACCGCATGGTTGGGAAGGTCCTCCTGCATCACAACTACGTTCCCGGTACCGGGCTTGGAGCACAGGGGCAGGGGATCAATTGCCTCATCGAGATTGAAGAGTACAAGAACAGGAGGGGACTCGGTTTTCGCCCTTCCTGCCACGAGATTATCGAGGCACGTAGGGGCAAGCACCTCCATCATCTCATCGCGCATTACGGGAAGATCAACTGGGGCATTTCGGTTCCCCCACTCTCTCACTTTTTTCCCGCACCGCCGCACGTCATCGGAGGTACTCTTGACGGCCCCTTCTCGGTTTTAGAGGACGAGCCTGTCGATCTGTCAATCATATGCGCCGTCACTGAGGAGACTCCTTTAGGGGTCGATATCCGTCTCGCACAGGAGAATGAGGAGCTCAACAACTGGACGTCAGTCCCACGCTACTCGGTTGTGATCGCCGATGTGTAAGTCTATCTATGTGCTTGATGTTTCCCCGCGTGTCGGCATAACCATAAGCCACATGACGGAAGAGGGATTTTGTTATGACTTCACGCTTACATCAATAATGAAATCTCTACACGCATTTTTTAATTTCCGCGTCTACTTTCTCCTTTCTTTCACTTATCTCGCAATGCTCTAAATTTCTAAGACTACTTGTTTAAATTTCCAAGCTCCACTCGAATCCAAATCTTCGACACGTCGATTCGAACTCATCCGAGGAACACCTCGAAGAGTCCCGACCCATATACTTTGGGGAAGGGCTCGACGAGGACGGTCGAGTGCCTGAGATAGAGGAGAGTTTGAGCTCGAAGAAGTGGAGATTCCTTCCATGAGGGTCCTTGCTGAGTCTGCGCTCGAAGAAGCAGAATGGGCAAAACAGCGCTACGAACAGCTCAATCTCATCGACAAGAAGCGGCTAATAGCGCTATGCCACGGCCAATGCTACCAACAAAAAATGACCCGAGCGTTCAATGCAAGGGTCCGCCACTGCGAGTTCAACCCTGGTGACCTTGTCCTGCGAAAGGTTTTTCACATTACACCTGACTCTCGGGGTAAGTTCGCATACAAGTATGACGGGCCCTTCGTCGTCAGAGAAACCTTCTTTGGAGGGGCAATTATCTTAAGTGACATGGACGGGACCGAAAATGCGCTCCCAGTCAACGCCGACGTCTTCAAGAAGTACTATCCCTGATAGCCTTTTTCGTCATTCTGCAGCCTCTTTATGTTCTCGCAGGCTGCAAGCCACATTTCCGACCTTTGTCTTCTTCGGTATTCTTCAGACCCCACGTTCATGTCTCCTCAACGCATCCTTTCATCAACACCTGTACTCTTTCCATCTAAGATCACTTTTGAGAGAAAAGAATAATTTTCCCGCTAGGTCGAAAACCTCCTTGAGGCGACCTAGGCAAAAGTTAGGGAACGAGGGGCACAGCTTAAAATCCAGCAAAGGGGAGCCGTGGCAAAATGAGAGCATAAATCATATCATTACTAGGCTGAAAACCCGCAAAGGGCGGTCTAGGCAAAAGTTAGAGGAATCGAGAGATGCAATCGAACCATTCTTGGACGGTCGCAGTAAAAGGAGAACATTCATGAGAGAAAGGCCCTCAAGGAGTCACCTGGCACCATCATCTGACAAATCTGTCAGCATCAACGGGCCCAAGTCAACTCTCTCGCGTTCTCAGGCCATCCTCGATGACCGAATCCTTTTACTGCTTTGAGTTTGGACACCCACCTTTTAATTCTTTGGGTTTGGACACCCACAATTTACTGCTTTGGGTTTGAACACCCACCTTTTACTGCTTTGGGTTTGGACACCCACATTTACTGCTTTGGGTTTGACACCCACCTTTTACTGCTTTGGGTTTGGACACTCACATTTATTGCTTTTGGTACAAACGCCCACTTTTTACTATTTTGGGTTTAGACACCCACATTTTACTATTTTGGGTTTGGACACCCACATTTACTGCTTTGGATTTGGACACCCACATTTTACTGTTTGGGTTTGGACACCCACATTTTACTGTTTTGGGTTTGGACACCCACATTTACTACTTTGGATTTGGACACCCACATTTATTACTTTGGGTTTGGACACCCACTCTTTACTGCTTTGGGTTTAGACACCCACCATTTATTACTTTGGGTTTCGACACTCACATTTATTGCTTTGGGTTTGGACACCCACCTTTCTGTTGCTATGGGTTTTGACACCCACCATTTATTGCTTTGGGTTTAGACACCCACATTTATTGCTTTGGCTTTGGACACCCACCTTTTTATTACTTTGGGTTTTGACACCCACCATGTATTGCTTTGGGTTTGAACATCCACTTTTTACTTTTTTTGGGCCCGTAAACCCATCTTTACTGCTTTCAGGGCCATAAGCCCACTTTTATTGCTTTTGGGATCTATAAACCACCTCTTCGCTGCTTTCAAGTACATACGTTTATCCAACTCCCTCCCATGAATCCAAAACCAGAGAGAACAAGTGGCTATGGGGAAAGCCGCCAGGACGGTCGCCGAGATCAGACGGGGTGCTTCTTATGATCTTTGGCTGCATCCTCTATTCGAGCACACAACCAAAGAGTGGCAAGCTGTCAGCACCCCATTTCAGTCTATCGGCTCCGGAGGGCAAAATCGTTATTTTTCCAATTTATTACCTTTTCTTAAAAAAAGGAAAAAGTCAGAAAAGTCAAAGTTGATCAGAACCGGTCAGACCGGTCTGACCGAAAAATTTCTTAAAAAAAAAAAGGTGGCAACAGTCAGCTGACCGTTGCCTCTCCATCCTTCCCCTATTTTGTCCTCTTCTTCCTTCTTCTTCATCCTTCCTTTGGCCCCCGACTCTTCCTTCTTCTTCTCTTCTCTTCTTCTTCTTTCCAAATACGAAAACCCTAATGAAAAGAAAAAGAAAACGAAACCCTAGCCGCCACCTTCTCCGCTTCTCTTCCTTTCTTTTTCTTTTCTTTCAGTCGGATATAAAAGGAAAACCCTAGAAAAATGCTCGGCTTTCTCGATCTCTCTCTCGGGACGAAAATTCTCCCAAGAATCCAAAAGGAAACCGTAACCTGTTTTGGAAGGAAAATCGCAGCTCATTATGGAAAACAAACGGCAGCACATTCGACAAAAAAAACCCTAAGCTCGCCCGGATTAAATAAATAAAAAAGAAGGAAAAAATGCTCAGGCTCGGCTAGAGGAATCGGGAAGCTCCGAAAAAAAAAAGAGAAAAAAAACCCTCAGTTCCCCGGCGCTCTTCCCCACAGCTCGACTCCTCTCGCCCACGGCTCCCCGGAACTCCCTTGCCTCAGACATCGAAGTCCGCTACCTCCTCGTGCTCGAACTCGGGACATAACTCTGTGGGATCGGATCTCTTCGATTCCTCGTCGCGAGAGCCTTCCGCCGAGACCATCCCTCTTCTCTTCTCTATTTTCAAATTTCTTTAACCGGATTTGCCGTACTTCCGAATCGTAGGGGCGACGCTCGTGAGTGGCCAGTATCGTTCGCGCGATCGGCAGCACTGTTCGTGCAATCAGCAGCCCAGCCCGTGCCGGCCAAGCAATTCGGCCCGCGGCAAGCAGCCTAACCATTCCGGCAGCCCACGGCCTAAATCAGCCCAGTCCAGTAGAGGCCCAATTCGACCCAATTAGATCCAGATCTCAGCCCAGTTCCTTCCGCCCAGTTCGGCCCAGTTCGCCCAGTCTAGCCCATCAGCACAGTTCGGCCCACTCTCCCAGCAGCCCAACAGACCTGGCGAATTTTTTTTTTTTACAGATCTGCCCCTATTCTTCTCAAACAAGGTAAATCCTCGACTTAGTGGCATGGTTAGGGCTCCATTTTTTAATATTAATGTTTGCTTGGATGAATATGATATGAAATGAGCATTATTGGGTATCGTGGGTGATCGGATTTTTCCCGAACTCGATTTTACAAACTTTTGTTTGTCACATTTCAGTCCAGATGACGCATTTTTATTTTCTCAGATCTGTCCCAAATTTTAAAATTATTTTCAACCAAGTCCTAGCCATTTTTTATTATTTTCCAATCAGTTCTGGAATTTTCCAGAATTTTTCAATCATCCCAAGGAACTTTTTGAATTGTTTCAGTTTAGTCCCGGGGCTATTTTCCGCCCTTTTCAGATCTGCCCCGAATTTTAAAATCTCTTTCAGTCAAGTCCCAGATTTTTTTTACCATTTTCCAATCGGCCCCTGAATTTTTCAGAATTTTTAAACCTATTCCGGAACTTTTCATGTTGTTTCAGTTTAGTACCTGGGGTATTTTCCACTTTTCAGATTAGCCCAAACTTTCAAATTCATTTCAAAAAAAAAATCCTGGGACATTTTCAGTAATTTTTACACAGTCCAGAATTTTTTTATAATTTTCAAATCAGTGCCCCGAATTTTATCGAAATTTTCAAATCAGTCCTTGTTCTTTTAAAATTAATTCAATTCAGTCCTTGGACATTTTCTAGAGATACCCAATCCTTTCCTACTTGGATTCCTGATGTGTGTGGCCCGCTCAAATAATTTTGTTTCAGTAATTATATGTATATAACATGACAATGTGTGTTCTTTATGTTTTCTCGCTTTCATGAGTCGGTGCCGTTTTATCGATTCCATTAAATATTATGTTTGCGTATGTTTGTATGTGCTTATCGTGATCATGGCGGCACCGATTATGTAAAATATGTATGTTTATCGTGATTGATGTGATAATGTGCTCTTGATCCGTGTTTAAACGCTTTATTTTCTCATTTTAATCGAAACCTCATATGAATCGGTTTAATCATGCAAGCTCGGCCTAAAATTAATTTTTTTAAAAATTTTAAGACGGTTGGAAATTAGAGTTTACCGGGCGGTCAATTAATGGCTATTTCCGACGACTCGAAATCCGTAAATTAAAGCATTTGGTAAAATTTTTTAATTAACCTAAAATTCTACATACGGGATAATCGGAACGTTAAATTTGGCTAAGTTAAATCACTTGACTTCTTTAAATAAATTGTACGAACCGATTAATAATCTGTAATCGCATCGACCGTTCAAGAACTGTTAGTCATGCCCTTTTCGAAATTCACAATTTCAAAAGAACCGAGATACGTACAACGTAATCTTGATTTTCATGCATACACATATTTACCGATTCAAGGGCATAATTACCGGTTCCTGTCCTGTCGTCACTCTAGTGTAGGTTTGTGTTTAGAACGGGTTAAAACATGGGAAAACGGATTAATTTCAAACTCGACATAATGAACATGCGCAAATAGTCAAGTAGAGGGTTAGGTTTTGAGTTTTAGATGAAAACACTCTTAATCTGTAAAAGCCATATTGCCACGATACAAAATAATCTAAAAATAACCCATACATTCAAGACTTGACTATAGACGTCATGTCTATCGGATCCGTTTAAAATAATGCCGAATGCTACATACCCTATCCATCATCCCTTTTGTTTGTTTTAAGGTAGGATTTGTATGCCAATATACCCCGGTTAATAATCAGTTAATTTACGTAAATTCGGCGATAACAAGAAACCCTATTGTTTGTTTATTTGAGCTTGCTTGTTACATTTTTGCACTTTTTTGTTATGCGGATTGAGCCCGATCCTTTAGGACTCGATTCATACTGGGTCCAACGCCCATAACCTTCGATCACGAGGTCCAATGCCCCCATACACCGAGTGCGCATTTAATTTAATTTTCGGTCTTTTCCAAACCATACGATGAGCATGAGTGAAATAATGGCCGAATACGAACCGACCGGGATTTAGTCATTGTAGCTTGTCCTTTATTTATTTGAGAGAACAATGTAGGGGTTTATGATGTATATTTATTCATGTAATAATCCCGGTCGGAGAGCGGACGGTTCAAGTGTCTCTTCGAATTTACGGTGTCAAAACGGGAGGGTCGAGTGCGACCCTAAATCATGCGGTAAATAAATAAAATGGCAAGCCTAGCAAGCTAGAGTACCGAAAGGGCGTGTGGGATATAGACCCACACATAATAGAACCTCCGAATTCGGAATTTCCGGTTCCGTACAAGACTATTGCCTTAGCATACAAGGTGTATCCATACCCCTAGAGCCGGGCGACTCACCGACCCTCGACCTTCGGGACGTAAATAGGTAGTGGCGACTCCTTCTCACGTGCGTCCGTCGCGCATCCCCGGAAAGGTGGACACAACCAAGCCGCGTTGCATTTAGGCGCGCGCATGCGTGCCCCGACGAGACGAAATTCGGATGCGCACACTAATAATATGGACAATTAAATCAATTTAGTAAGAGGGCATTTTCCATATAACACAACGATAATAACTTCAATATCCTAATAACGGATAATATGGCCAATTATCTAATCAATTTAGTAATAACATTTTCGATATTTATTAATTTACAAATATATATATTGACATAATATATTTCCTAATTACAAATCCATCAATTATTATACTAATATATTTTCCTACTTTGCTTTATCGAACTAATATCTATATATATACTAAATATAAAAAGACAAAATTGACAATTCGGTCCCTGAAATATACATCTCGCGGCAAGTTCGTCCCTGAAATTTATTCTATGTACTAATTGGTCCGGACATTGCAAACGTTAGGACGAATTGGTCCTTCCGTTTGAGATATTGAGAGGTCCTTGACGGAGATTGCCTCTGGACACTGTTAATTGCACTATTGGTCGTCCCCTCAAGTAAAAAGGCTTCCTGCCCCAAATTGTTGTTCGATGAAATCCTAATTGAGCTTGTTGCTTCCACTGCAATCATCAAATTCACCCAAACGCCTTAAGATTTCTGCAATTGAGAGTGTCGCTCGAGTGATCTTCCTAAGTTGCAATCGTGGTTCTTGGTTGTCTCCCTGTGAGTAGCACCTGGGATCAACCGTTGCAGGAGGTGGCTCGAGCGCTCAAAGGCTATTCTATTGCATTGCACATGGGTAGGAGGTCAGTTCAATTCCTGATTATTAGTTGTTTGTGCGGTTTTGGGTTGTTTTTGGGGGGTTTTCCGGGACAAAAACAACCATGTACAAGGTGCTTGCGTTTTTTTTTTTTTTTGGGGGGGGGGGGGGGTGGGGGGGGGGGGGGGGGGGGGGTGGTTGGGGGGGGTTTCTCTAGATGCTCTCTCATGAACAAGGTGCTTGGGTCGTTTGTCCTTATTGCTGGTTTAGACAAGGTGCTTGGGTCGTTTGTCCTTATTGCTGGTTTAGGCTCTATTATATGATTGCATATAACATAACCTCAGCCTTATAGCTGAGTTATCTGGTTATTCATTTGATATTCTTTTGAAGCTTATGCAGAGGTGAGATCGTAGTTTTATGTCAGGACGTGAAGCTGCTGAAGGAGAGATTCGACTCAGGTGTTGCTCTCAGCAAGTCTATTTCCTTTGGGCAGACAAGTTGCATCTTGGCATCCTTGTGCTTGTCCATCAATAGCAGTGCATCCTCAAATCGAATTCCTGATGATAGAGAGGGGCCTGCAAAGCTCCAAATGACGGTAGCTTGGAATTGTCAATTGATGGTTCATCTCCACAAAAGGAATCAGAAGACAAGAACAACGCTGGAGCAGAGCAAAGAGAGCTGTTGGATGAAGGGTGGGAGCTCTGTGAGAGTTGATAGAAGTTGATTGCAGGCAATGAAATGAAAGACGGGAATTTGTTAATAATCGGTTACGGTTCGGATTGGTAGAGTACGGATTGGCATTTTGTATAGAGAATAGATCAAGAATAATTGACTGAGTCTTGTGTTCTGTTTCCTTTTGCAGGTGGTTGCGGGTATTTAATTGATACTATATTGATAGTAATGTTCTTATGGAAAGTTCTTTGACTATCTATATACATATCGACTGCATGTTTATTTTTTGCTGTATAGTGTTATGCAGTACTTGAGCCAAATGCGATATAAAATAACTTTAGTATCTTGCCAGCATAACAAAGAGATTGTTTTGACTAGACTGTTGTTTCTTTTAACATCGAATGATAGCATAACAAAGATATTGTTTTGACCAGACTGTTGTTTCTTTTAACATCGAATGAATCTTATGTAACTTTTGTGAGCTTTTTAGTTGGTGAATCCAAAGATCGGAAATTGCTAAATGGAATACAAGTGAGTTTGCAGTGCTGCCATAGATTGTTTTCGATCGCTTTTACGTGCGGCAATTAAACTACACTAAACTCAGTAAAGAGTACAAGCCTTTGAGATACGACAAAGTAATCAAATGAGTATTCAATTGTACACACAAAAACTTGACCTTTTTTGTTTCCTCCTACTGATGATTTTATGAACAAGAACATTATTTCTAACAAAATCCTAAGTCCATTCTACAGTGTTCAATTGAAAACAGAATCATACTACTCATCATCCCAAGACTGGCAAGACGAGATATACATATAACACAGACACCACAGAGTATGAAAGCTCCGCGACAAGCTGGTATATCCCCACACCAAAACAAAACAAGGCAAGAGTTTGACCAAACTTGCAGCAATTACAACTCTCTTGCACACTTTGTCGCTTTTAACACATCTTTTACTCAAGCTTTGTTCTGGCAAAATCATGTGCTTCATCCCTCTCCCAATGCTTTCTTTATATCCGCCTGGGTTAAGTGCATTGAGGGTAATACGGAGCAAACATAATGAGTAAGATGATGAAAACTAGATGGCAATCAACTCAACTTTGCAATAAGCATACAAAATGGTCTACAAATGAGGGAAATTGTAAAACACCTATAGACCAAAACATTGCTGACTGACTTGTCAATGTTTACACTCATACATGCATAATATGGATGGACGTACATACAGAGAATTCAGATATTAGGCATGGTATTCAATATATGCATTTAAACCAGATCGATTGAAAAACTGAATGATATGTGGGTCTTGTCTTAATTGTCATGAACTCATGGGATCAACGATGGTGAACACACCACCTATATGAACAATTCTAGTTTGATTCTAGGCAAGCATCTCCGCAGAGAGAGAGAGAGAGAGAGAGAGAGAATATACCTCAATAGCTAATGGGCTGGTAGTTAGACTAGAGCGCTTGATGACTTGCCCTTCCTTATTGACCAGGAACTTAGTAAAGTTCCATTTTATTCTAGAACCAAGAAATCCACCGGATCTGCATCAGGTCCACTCACTCGCACCTAGAAATTGCAAGTACGTTGACAAAACGACAGTGAAGAGAAATGCGTGAAGAGATACAAGTTCCATTAATCTTCATTATGGCAATCGATTTATCAGGAGAAAGGCACGAAAATAGAATCTCGATAAACTTGCTTTTTTTCCTCATAAGTTCATTTCTATCTCTGGAATTCAGAAGTTCGGGCACATTCAATCAATCAATACCAATGCCACACAATCTGGCTAGGTTACGTATTTGCCAGATCATCACTCAGAATATAGGGCCCTTGATATTACTTTGCAAGGCAAATACACAACTGGTTATCCAACATTAAGCTCGTGATTTGCTAGTAATAGGAGAAGGAAAGGCAAGGAGTTTCCCCGAACAACTATGTGCAAACCCCCCAAAAACAACCCAAAACTGCACAAACGGCCAACAATCAGGAATTGAACTGACCTCCTGCCCATGTGCAACGCAGCAGAACAACCTTTGAGCGCTCGAGCCAACTCCTGCAGTGGTTGATCCCAGGTGTTGCTCACCGGAAAACGACCAAGAACCACGATTGCAACTTCGAAATATCACGGGCGACACTCTCAATTATAGAAATCTCGAGGCGTCTGGGTGAATTTGATGATTGCAGTGAAAGCAAAAAGCTCAATTAGGGTTTGATCGAACAACAATTTGGGGCAATTAGGGGCAGGAAGCCTTTTCACTTGAGTGGATGACCAACAATGCAATTAACGGCGTCCAGATGCAATCTCCGTCAGGGACCTCTTATTTTTTCGAACCGGAAGGACCAACTCATCCTAACGTTTGCAATATCCGGACCAACTAGTACACAGAATAAATTTCAGGGACGAATTTGCAGCGAGGTGTATATCTCTGGCACCAAATTATCAATTTTGCCTATATAAAAATGTGAAACTCTTACGGTGCTTTTTCACATTTCAATTCCAAATTTACCCTTATTCTTTTAAACAAATTCCACAAATGCCCTTGAGACCCTTGTATTCGTTCAAACGCTACATTCTTTTTTCTGTTTGGCTTTGAGACCCTTCACCACTCTGCAGTCAAAGATACAGTTGCTTCGTTCCTAGTAAACATGTTCTCTCGGCCAGTCTCCATGTCCATCGCTCTATTTCGCGTTTCAACTTCTGCCGTGGCCGCCACCGCCCTTGCTGCCTTTCTAATCGCCGCCCTCGCCGTCCACTCTGCTTCCCACACGCTCTACAACCTACTCAGCAGCGCCAAGGTTGATTGCCTCTACCTATGGAACCACTACTTTCCCTTGCAACCGTTCGCCCCTTTTAGTCGATTCCCCAATTGTGCCTGTTTCAAAGTCCTCTCTGATGGCCTCCTTGCGATCTTGGCCAATTCCCGCGACCCCTCTCTTCCTGTCACCACCCACAACACCACCTTTTCCTTCTGCCAAACCGATACTTACCCTCCTGCTGCTTTGTGCCTATCAACGGCAACTCTCAGTTCACACTTGTTACTTCGGTTCGTTACATTTTTCTCAATGTTCTTCATTTCACTCTCATCTGCGCGCCTCCAAACTGTTCATGAAAATGCCTGTTTATTTTTATTCTCTTCCAACTGCGGTTGCTAATCGCATCCATTGTAGCCACATAGAGACCAATGTCATGGCCCCTCAATGGGTTCTCGTATGTAAGAACCGAGGAGGAGTCGGCAGCATGGGTCAGCCGAAATCACTCAAATGTCTGGAGGTCGTCAAACTCAATCATCGGCATGCTGCAGTTTTGGGTAAAATGGTCAAACTTTGATCAATTATTCAATTTATCTTTCTATTTAAAACTCAGTCACTCAATTGAAATGAGTCGTAGCCCTCTTCCTTTATCTGGGATGAGCATTCTCCTATAATTTGCATGCTTATGCGCTGATATGGGAAGGAAAATTCGAATATTATCAAGATAAAATTTTATGTTTTTCCTGGTGTTTTATATTTCCATATCCTTGTTATTATTCTGGTAATTCGGTTTTGAATATGATGACGTCAATTTTTAAGCCCTTACAAAAGATTATAATGCATGCATCACGATGATCAGATTCACAGGTAAATCATGACCTATCAGATCCACAATGATTAACTTGCACTGCATGCTGCTTGTTGGCTGATTATATGGTTTTTTGCTTCTTCGGGTTTCTAATTTTTCAACTCCTACCATGTGCACTTACAGTTTTTCATGCCCGTTGCTTACATGTGTTACAAAATTAACGTGTCACGTGTGCAATTCCGTCAATTTTGGACGGAAAGTTAGCATTGGGCTAGATGTGAAACCAACACGTCAACGTTGGGATATCTCAGGTAAAAAATCAAGTTTGGGCTAGAACTAAGAATTCCTTCAAACGTTAGGCTATATGGCGCAATTAACCATTTTTGTTTTGTCTCCCACTTTCCTTTCTTTTACGGAAATAACTAAACCTCTGTTGAAACGGGCAGTATCCTCTCTCTCATTTAGCTTGTTAATACCCAGAGATATAAGACATGAAGAGCCTTTGTTTTATTCAGAGTATTTACCGTACGATCTTCATTCCATTCCCTTGATTGGATGCAGTTGTTCCCTTCTTCAGCAATGGTAGTAATCCTAACCTGCCTATACAAAATGACAGTCCCTAACCAGGAGATTCGGAAACCAGGTATTAAGCAGATGCTGCCAAACAGATAACGGAGCCATCAAATAAGTCCCAGATCTTTTAGCAGTCAGATCCATTACCGGAAGCTCGATAAGGAGATCACTAGATTCCTCCAGGCAATGAGACAGACTGCATGCTCAGAAGAATTACCTCCATAATCTGTATACGACATCTCTGAGCTGAGGGAACAAGGACTATCCAACGGCTCCAGTGGCTCGAACTCTGTGGCTAAAAGAAAGGATGACATTAAGTGAGAGTATGAGAAAACTCTTGGAGATTATGGAAATGGCCAAAGGATTCGGGAGGAAATCATAAGAAATTCTGAGGAAGCATTTTCAGGTTGGGTTTGGAGGAAAACCGTGCAAGTGGTAATGGCTTTTATTCAGAAAGCGGCTTGAATTGAACTTGGCGTTGTTCCCTCCGTCCTGGGGATTCATGTTGCTTGTTCAAGTTTAGTATCGAAGCTGGGTTACGCCGCATTCAGAAATTTCAAACTCCAGTCTTGGATTAGATCGAGTTGTCTATATATTGATTCCCTGGTAAGCTAGAGGTAGGAGTGAAAAAGTAGCGAGAACATAGTCGAGTGACGGACTTGTTGGATCAAGAAAATTAGTTCTCAGCTTTTGAAAAGATACCTGAAAAATATGTATGAAGGGATCCAACACGAGTTTGTCTGATAAGGTTCGTTTGTAGTATGTACGTACTGGGTCCCATTTATTAGAACTTAACCTCCGATTAAGTTGCAACACGCAGGCTTTGACACATTTTATAAATCTGTTATCATTCGGCTTTTTCTCCTGTTCCATTATCGGCCATATGTATTCGAAATAACTTGATCTTGTGTAGCCCTCACCAGGAAAGTGGCCACTTCCCATCTGAGTCGTGTGGTGCCCTCGCTGTGGAGGCAAGCTAATTTCCCCGCCCCAGCTCAATAGTTCTGCCGATATAGAAAATTTTTTCAATAGGCGAGTGCAAGTTCGAAGAAAATGATTTTTTCCTTTGCTTCTTCCTTTGCCAGCCTCTTGGCTGGCGCACTTATTGCTTCTCCCTTTGCAATATTATAAATAAATAATATTACAAAAATCGTAATTTGATTGTGGCTAATGTTATAAGAATATATTTGCCTGTAATACAAATGGCAACTCCATAAATATTATAAAACTTTGTTAATATTAGTTTCTAACTCTATATTTTGCTATAATATATATGAACAGTAATTCCATTGCTACAATATAAAAAAATTTCTGAATAGTAATTAATGTATATTGTTTACTGCATATTTTGCTCTCTCATATATAATGTGTTGGGGTATATGCAAATAATATATATTATACTGCATAATTATGGACAAAAATTTTTCTTGATATATAAGTGATAACGTGACAAAGCGAGAAAGCTCTGTTTCTTATTTTTGATGAAGTTGCTGCATGAGAATTCGGCTCGTACTTTGATTTCATATATATATATATATATATAGATTAATCGAATTAAGTTGTGGTTAATTAGAGGGGGAAACACACAGGGAAGCCCTAACTAGTTGGTTAATTCCCTAAACCAGAGGGCTCAGTTAAATTTAGTTCTGCAGAATCCATATAGAAGAGATTCAATTCAAGAACGAAGATCTCATCGTTTTAACGATTTCAAAATTCATTAATCTCTCTCGGGTAAACGATAATTTCAGGTACTGATATGGGACACTTTCCAATGAGATCCATTCTTATATTTCTTGCCAATTCACTGCAGTCATAACATCAAAGGAGGAAGATAACAACACCGATATACATGACATATTTGTTGATTGTAATCGGATGGTCCGATCCCCGGATTTGCAACACCGCCCCTTCATCTTCTTATTCTTCTTATCTTGAAAGGTCTTAACATGAGGCCCAGTCCAGAACGAGCTCCAAGTTGTCTTTTCCCACGCAGCTTCTGCTTTTCAGGCAATGGTTGGGTAATTGAAGAGAGCCCTCCTGCTAAAGCATTACTTTCTCCCTATGTTACTTGTGGCCCCTCACTGAGCTGCAAGTCACCGGCAACCGGGATGCTAGTGTTGTCTTCATGAACAATCATTGGCCTTGCCGGACAAAGAAACCTGATAGCCCTGGAGTGATACTACAGCTTGTCACCTTCATTCTGGACATATACCAACCCACTGGAGTGATACTACCAAATAATTAGAACCATCTTGCATCTTTTCCTTCACACGCTTTGTAAAGGGAAGGTAACCCATCCAGACATGATCTGATTGCAGATGAGCAACATATATTGCAGGGAGTCTTATGTGTGACCGTTTATGGACAGAGACCAGTAGATCCATGTCTGTTGCCTTTCCAAACAGAAAGCAGCAGAGAGAGACAGCCCGCCTAATTTTTCACGCACTCTCGAATAGATCCTGAAGCACAAGGGATTCCCGCCTATGCTACTTTGATCGTAAAACTGGCATGGGATGTTACCTCCAGGGATTAAGGCCCGAAACTGATAGTCCCAACGGTACTTCTGCGTGAGAAACTATTCTCAATAAACACTAGAAAGATACACGAGCACCGACCCGTCCATAGAAACTCGACAAAGATGATGCAAGACAGATTGCTAACTACAAAGAAGCACTTTTGGGTCGAGTTCTTATTGGATTCGAGTATAGGCAACCTGGTGCTGTTATTACAGAAGAAAGAGTTTTCATGTGTGTTGATGACCCTACGCATATGCACGTAGTAAAAGTATGTTGAGAGAGGATAACCTGACCTAAGGATACAACCTCATCCTGATTTGATGGGCCTTTGCCAATCCGACAGCAACATACTTGCAACTTGATCTGGCCCAACTTGTGGGAGTTAGAGAAGTTGATTTTGATTGTCCTTGCCACTTGCAGGCTCACAGTTTGAACCATCTCCAAGGACTCACAATCTTTTCCACTTAAATACGTCAAATTCGGTGGAAGCTCTGGGATATCTTTAAGTTGCTTGGACTTGTCCGAGAAAGGGGTCTTCAGATCACAAAATTTACTAATGCATGGCAAAAGAGCAGTAAGACTGTTCTCTGACAAATCTAATTGAACCGTGTTGGGAAAGTAGATAGGAGTTTCATGAGAGTTTAAACCTGGCTTCTGTTGGCTTCTGTTTTCTCCCTTCCCCAGAAAGCCAATATGCCTTTTGCAGTGACTAATATTAAGGTGCTTAAGATTCTGGAAATGGTAAATGCTGGTTGGAAGAGCTTCGAGATTTCTGCAGAATGCAAAGCACAAAGATTGGACCTCCGTGAGGCTCTTAATTGATGGAGGTAATTGCTTTACTGAAGTCCAACTTAAATCTATAGCTTCTATGTGTTCCATCCTTCCCAAAATATCTGGAAACTTGTCGAGCCTTTCGCATCCACTTAGGACAAGTTGTCGCAGCGATGGCAGTCTAAGTTTGTTCCGAAGCTCCGCAAGGTTAGAGCAGTCCTGGAAGTTTAAATGGACAAGCTTTGCCAGGTATCCAATAGATTTATGAACCTTGACTAGACTTGTGCAGCGATGTGCAATCAATTCCTTAAATTTCGGCATTCCTGAGAAATCAGGAACTTCACATAAGGATGAGCATCTGCTTATATTGATGGTAGTTAGGTTTGAACCCATCTGTGAAAGTCAACAGTAAAATATATCACTCTCAGCACTAATGAATACCAGCATAATACTGAATTATTACCTTATAACCATCCCATAATTTCGTGATGCCGCTGCAGGGTAATATGAGCGCCACAAGGTTACTTGGTGAAAAGTTGGATGGCAAGGAAGATGAGGGATAACGATGCCATTCGAGCCATCTTAACTCACTGGGGAGGTGATCCGGGCTGCAAGAGAAATCCCCCTCAGTTACGATAAGTATTCGGAGTCTCTTCATCTTCTTAAACGCTTTAGGGTTCAAATATATCTTTCCCAAACGTGGCCTCATCAAGAATAACCTCCCATCAGAAAGTTGCAGGGTATCCATATTGTCCAAGAATACGGCTTCGATTGCATCAGTTCCCTAACAATATATTAACAAATCTGATAAGATATAGCTGCTCATCCAGGTGTTCTCAAAATTAGGTCAGTTGTACGCAAAGTGTTTACAGAACGTGGGGTCGAAAGCCCCGTAGTATCCTCAAAAAGAAGCTGTCTTATGGAAGTAGGTGGACGTGAAAAGGAAACGAGCCGATCAGGGAGCTCCGCACCAAGATTGGCGAGGTGATCAGCACATTTGTTGGCTTCTCTATATGTATGCTTGGGAATGATGGTGTCAAAGTGTCGACATAGGTTCCTGCAGTCATTGATCAGATTTGTTAGCACCATGTTAGAGGAGTTCCCCCAGACCCAGCTAATGACTAGCTTAGCATCAAGCTCCACAACCAAGCTGTCAATACCCACATTCCTTGAGTGACATAGCATCATTCAGCATCATTGCGCTCTTTTCCCCATAACTCCTCAGTAAGGAGTACATAATATTTCCTTTCCGAATCTCCTTTCCATGTGGTTCAGAAGATGAGGGGAGAAGGCCTGAGGTGATATAGTAGGGAGGGAGAATCCAGGTTATTGGAACTCCGAGCGCAAGAGGAGGGTCAGGGACCACCAATATTGATAGAGATGAACTATAGAACTTTGACTCCGAGTATGATGCAGAAATGAAATCACATGATAATGTAACTGCAACACTAGTCCAGCCTGCAGACCTGGAATGGAATGCTAATTGACCAGGATCATAAAGGTACTCAATTTCAGCAGAAACAATTTATGAATAAAGTAGAGGAGACTCGGAATACATGAACATGTTGCTCAATTCCAGCAGATAAAATTGTGGGCTTCTAGGAAATCAGGCGTCGGTAATTTTCACAAAGCTTGAACAGGCAAAGCCAGGAAGCTATTAAAAGATTTAGCAGGACAAAACTATTATATGTCCAGCCACGGTTGTGTCCAAGATCAGACCTTTCTAAATTCGTCTTCCCAGAAAGAGAAGATTATCATCCTTAAGCCAGGGTATTTGCTGATCAATTGACCTATATTAGGGTCATTTCTGCTTTTATCCAATCTTTTGCATTGTTTTAATTGAATTAATGAACTAAGATAGTGATGTACCCAACCTTTAGATTATGTCCGTCATTTCAGTTAACTGTTGGTTCCTCAGGTACTACTAGGCTTTTACTTGAATTTAATATGTAATAAGAGAACCTTTCAGGACCATTCTAGCCATCTGAAACTGTTAACAGTTCATAATACAGTAATAGACACTTCATAAACAGTTCATCTTTCTACGCACAAAAGGAATTTGCAAGCAAATTTTAAATCCATCGCCTATGTTTCTTTTACTTTTCGTTCTCTTATAGTAGGTAAAAGTATATTTCTTACATTTTACTATCTGGCTCTTTTCTATCACAGATCACACTTTATATGGAATTGATAACACATCATACTTCATAAACTATCCACGACCCCTTTTTTTTTGGATTAATTACACCAGTGGTCCAAGTTTCGTGAATGTTTCAAATTGGTTCAAAATGTTTTTTTGGTAATTTATTGGTATAAAAAGTTTCAAAACCGTTTCAAATATATTTCGTCAATTAACTATGACGCTGTTAATATTTTGCTGACGTGACGTGTCTTATGTATCACTTTTATTACGTGGAACCAATCATAGTACGCCACGTCATTAAGATGAAATAAAATTTGAAAAAGTCCAATAAAAATACAGAAAATAATAAATAAATAAATAAATAAATAAAATTAAAAATTAGAAAATAATAAAAAATTATTTTTAAAAATTTTAAAACTTTTAAAAATAATTTAAACTTTTAAATTTAAATTTTAATATAATTTGTATTATTTTTAATTTTAAATAAAAAATAATTTTAATATTAAATTAAAAAAAATTAAAATAATTTAAAAATTTTTAAAAATAATTTAAAATTTTATTATTTTTAAAATTTTTTTTTTATTTTTTCTAAATATTTACTTTTTTGTATTTTTTTTATTATTTTTTGTATTTTTATTGGACATTTTCAAATTTTATTTTCTCTTAAATATCGTGGCTTACTATGATTGGTTCCACGTAACAAAAGTGACACATAGGACGTCCCACGTCAGCAAAATGTTAACAGCGTCAGGGGGCAATTGACAGAATGTAATACATTAAAACGGTTTTGAAATTTTTTGTACTAACAAGTTACCAAAAAAATATTTTAGACCAACTTAAAATATTTATGAAATTCTTTGGATCACCGATGCAATTTACCTTGTTTTTTATGTCTATATTTGACCTTTAGTTTATGGTGAAAGAATACTGGGGGTCCAGACTTCAAATAATGATCCTTTTTTTTTGCGAAAAAAATAATGATCTTGTGAACGTGGAATGTCAAATAAAGCCAAGCAGATAAAGAAAGCTCTAACAGCATGATATTTACATCTAATACCTTCCATGCAGGATATTCATTAAACCAAGCTCTTTCTCATCAACAATTGTCTGGGTCCCATGCATTTGGTCAACATGCTCTACCAGTTGGATACCTAAAACCTGCAAAAGAATATGAAAGATCAGATAGTAAATGCCTCGTATAATTAATTTAGATAATTAGCGATTCTGTGTAGCCCTTACTCCCACCTTATCATCCTCTAGCCGTCGAAGGCGAAGCTTCAATGGCGGTGGAGGCGGCAGAAGAAAGAGAACCGTGAGAGGGAAAGGTGAAGCTTCAATTCGAATTCCCTTTTTTCTTTTTTTTTTTGTGTGTGTGTGTGGCATATGTGCTGTTTGATTTGGTGGGTTAGGGACAAGGCGTTGGCCGCGCGGGGTCAATGAGGTCTTCCCGTAAAGAAGATGTGATAGTCAAAGGAAGGACCAACCAAGAAGAAGGAAGTTGTTGGCATGAGGGAAGGAGGAAGACGATGAAAGGTAGGTTGAGGGGAGAGAATGGAACGGGGCACAATTTAAAAAAATAAAAAAGGTTTGAACCGTTTTAAAAAGTTTATATTTGAGTTTTAGTCGACTCCATTCCAAAAAAAAGTATTAAAGACCATCCTCATTTAATATAATATAGAAGACTAAATTATAAAAGAGGACATACTAGTCAATTCATCCAAATAAATTTTCTTTTTCTTTCCCTCCTTTATTAGTCTATCCAAATAATGGAAACTTAGTATGAATACATAGGGTTTGTAATTAGCAATGAATTAGATGAAGCAAAGAATTAGAGTCTTATTGTAGTTAGCTAGCGCGAAACGATCGTACGGAATAAGTGGAGAATGGATGACCAGCAAATATTAAAAGGCCAAAATACCCTTGGATATTAATTAATTATTATTATTATACATATTAGTATAATATAATTATAAATAACTAAAAAATTTGCAGAGCCTGACTACTACTGCTTTTTTTTTTTTTTTTTGGGGGCTTGGTTCTCAGCTACTGCTTCTTTAGCTTTGTATCAAGCAATCGCCATTAGAGTAATGGGCAGGTCGACGAGGTCGGGGCCGTCACCAACAATCGTCGCAGACCCTCCTGTCGTCCTCGACCCACTCTCTCAGTCTCTCCTGCTCCTACTCCGACTTCGAGTTCACAGTCCCGATCTCCCCCTACAAGTCCGCCGCCCTCTACCCCACCGACGAGCTCTCCTACCAGGGCCAGCTCCTTCCCCTCCAGCTCGCCCCCGCCTCTCTATGGTCCGCACCCTCCTCCTCTCCTTCCGTCCTCCTCTAGCATCGCCACCGACTCCTCCAGAAGCTCCTCCAACTTCTCCTCCTACTGCGACTCGTCTTGCTCAAAGATCAGTCAAGAGAGCTCCCTCTAGCCGTCGAAGGTGACGCTTCAATGGCGGTGGAGGCGGCCGAACAAAGGGAACCTTGAGAGGACATGAATGAACTGACGATGTAATTGTTTTAGATTTTGGGGGCAATTATGGTATTTCAAGTGTTCTTACATGGTGAGGCCCATATGGAATCAGCCCTAAGTGGTAGTCACATAACCCATCATCAGTAAAACACATGTATTGGGCCGCAATTGAGCTCGACCCGGAACAACCTATTATGGACTCGATTTGCAACCAAACGACGGACTGGGCTTTCGGTATGTAATGGGCTCGTAGCTGAATAGGCCATTCAGGCCTACCAAACAACCCGGAAGTGTAAAGGGAGGATGCCCAAAGTGACTAGTCTGACAAAGAATCCACATCATTGGTATCAACTCTTCAATTGTCGTTATCTTCCCAAATACAATGCCGCAACAAAAGCAAAGAGATCGATGTACATATAGGGGCCATCAAAGTGAGGGATTGATAAACCGGGTTCAAAAGAAAAGTTTTAAAAACTGAAAGCCCAAAATATCCAAATCTAGCTTAACTTAAAAGCCAAGGTTCTTCCTCTGACAAAATATTGTTTCAGGTGATTTTCAAGGTCAAAGAAAGGAAACTAGAATAATAATTCCGACCTGAAATCTATTGTCTATGCTCTGAGAATGTGAGATTAACATTTGGGATATCAGCTTTGCCCTTCTTAACGGTTTCGACGATGTCTCGACCTATCCACCGGAAACTGCATTTGCAGTTGACTGAGCTGCTCGAGGCCCTTCTAAGGTAGACGTGGAAATGATCGGCGATCAACCCAAACAGAGCCTATAGGATTCATCATATCCAATTAATCATCGATATCAGAACTAGCATTAACAGAAATTGGCATACAGGCAAAACACATCTAATTCGCATACAAGCATAACAGGAAATTGGCCAATCATCAGACAAATCCAAAAAAAGTCCAAAACATAAGATTCAACATTAATGTAGAGAACTTCCATTGTCAAGAAATTAGAAGCTTACTGGAAACTGAAGGTGGAGGCAAGGTTTAGGAAGCTACTCCCGTTGAAATGGAGGATGGAGGCGAGGATTGATGGACTAGTTTGGTCAAAGCGGATGATGGAGTTGGCACCGCAGTCACAGCAGGAGTTATCGGAATAGTAGGATGATCGAGAAATGATGACATAGGGAGTATATTTGGAGGAGGAAACTGCGGCATCAGTAGGTTCTCATAAGAAATTGCGGAGCCCGCTCTCGACAAAGCTAGCACCGTCGTTGGGAGAAAACCGAGGGATGGTGGAGGTGGCGATCGGTTTTCCTCACAATGAGCATCATTCTACATTGATGAACATGAACTTGCAATCGACATAGGAAATTAAGGTTGATTCAATTGGCATTAAAACATACAAATCGGAGAAAGCTAGGGATTCTTACCCAGCCACAGCATGCAGCAATTACAGTGAGAAAAGTGAAGAAAATGAGCAGCGTTCGAGAGAAATCCAATCGACCGGAGTAGTAAGTGTCCACAGAAAACTAAATAATTCACATGAAGACCTCAGTTGTGAAGCTCTGAGTCGCATCGAGGATGCCATGGCAATCCAGTAGCGGCATATCACAACATACGCAGTCCAAGCAGACATGACGGCAGCTGAGCCGCACTCTCCACACTTTTAAACGCAATGGTTGGCTCGCAGTAAACAGGGATGTCGTATCTGAGGAGCTTGAGATGACCCGACCATGGCTCTTAATGTAGATAGTTGAGCATCTACTTTCGCAGAGGAACGCTTAGTAGAAACACAAGCGTGAAGGCATAGAGGCTGACGAAAATTCAAAACCCGGCTACCACGTGAGGAACTTTCATGAGGAAAAGGGTGAGAAACATCAAATGTATGGAAGCCATGTTTGGTCGGAGGTAAGTGCTGATAATAAAGGTGTTATAGCACAGTAGTGTATCGCTCGCCTGGTGACTAAGAGGTCTCATATTCGATATCTCAGTGGGACTACCGTACCCCATTATTAGATATTTAAGATTTATATTTCAATATACTAGGCCCATAAGTCTCCCTTGTAACCGGAAAAAATATATATATAGAAAGCTTGCGCCCCATTTTGCCCGTGAGAACTTGGGTTGATTACGCCACTGCCGTATTCGCCTCGTAATCGCCCCCAGTTGGGCTGGTCACTATCGATAGCCATTACCTTCTTTTTTTTTTGTCGTCCCCAATTGGGCTGGTCGCTATTGCTGTGTGTTTCTAATCCAACGCCGTTTGAGACGCTTACAAGAAAGACGTGGAAATGACCGGCAACCAACCAGAGCAGAGCCTGTCAATTTCATCACATCCAATTAAACAACAATACAAGAGACAACATTAACAGACTGGCATACGATTAAGACTAACACAACCAATTACCATACAAGCATAACAGACACTTCCATTGCACAAAAATAAGAGGATTACCAGAGACTGAAGGTCGAGGGGAGGTTTGGGTAGATACATCGGAAGATGCGGAGGGAAGCAAGGTTTGAGCAGCTGGTCCTATAGAAAGCAGAGGACAGAGGCAAGGATTGAGGGACTATACATTTAAAACACATCCAATTAGCATACAAGCATAATAGGCAATTAGCCAATCATCAGAATAATCCAAAAATAGTCCAAACATAAGATTCAACATTAATGTAGAGAACTTCCATTATCAAGATATCATAAGCTTACCGGAAGCTGAAGGTAGAGGCGAGATTTGGAGAGCTGCTTCGGTTGAAGCAAAGGATGGAGGCAAGGTTTGAGGAGCCGGTCCAATAGTAGAAGAAGACGGAGGCGAGGCTTGAGGGACAATATAGCTAAAACACATCCACTTAGCATACAAGCATAACAGGAAATTGGTAGAATGTCCATAGCAATTTTGTCCCTAGTAAATCTCCCATTTGGTAGAATGTTAAATTTAATGAAGTTTATTAAAATAATTTTTTACCTCCTATTATTATCATCCCACAATTAAACTACTACGTTTGTCCCAAACAACAACCACAACAGCAAAATAAATAATAATAATAAGACACTAAATCAAAGTATATTGTGATAATAATATAAAATTACACTAAATAAAGTCACATAATACACATACTTAATATATATGTAGATACATATATATTTATATGTATACACGTATCTTCGATATTGTGTGAGCGCCGAAAACTAAGTATTTCCATAATAACTAACATATACATAAATACATACTTAATATGCATGTATATACATGCTTAACTTATATATTGTGATAAGAATGTTAAATTACACTAAATAAGTCTCATAATGCATATACTTAATATGTATATAAATACATATATATTTATATCTATACACATATCTTCAATATTGTATGAGCGTCACAAATCAAGTAGTCCCATAATAACTAACATATATGTATATTCATATTTTCGTATATTGTAACGCATATTATATAACGTTCTCACCGCGAATCAAAAGAACCGAAAAATTACAGAAGCCGAAATCCCAAATTGACTTAAACATAATATTCTTCCACTACCAAGATGATGTTTAGGGTGCTTTTCATGGTCAAAAAAGAAAACTAGAATAACAATAACAACCTGAAATCCTACCGTCTAAGGTTTGCGAATTGTCTCGACCTATTCAACAGACACTGCATCTGAAATTAGCCGACGCCGTTTGAGACGCTTCCAAGAAAGACGTGGAAATGACCGGCAACCAACTAGAGCAGAGCCTGTCGATTTCATCACATCCAATTAAACAACGATACAAGAGACAGCATTAACAGACTGGCATACGATTAAGACTAACACAACCAATTACCATACAAGCATAACCGGCCACTTCCATTGCACAAAATAAGAAGATTACCAGAGACTGAAGGTCGAGGGGAGGTTTGGGTAGATACATCGGCAGACGCGGAGGGAAGCAAGGTTTGAGGAGCTGGTCCTATAAAAGCAGAGGACAAAGGCGAGGATTGAGGGACTATACATTTAAAACACATCCAATTAGCATACAAGCATAACAGGCAATTAGCCAATCGTCAGAATAATCCAAAAACAGTCCAAAACATAAGATTCAACATTAATGTATAGAACTTCCATTATCAAGATATCATAAGTTTACCGGAAGCTGAAGGTGGAGGCTAGATTTAGGGAGCTGCTTCGGTTGAAGCGGAGGATGGAGGCAAGGTTTGAGAAGCCGGTCCTATAGAAGCAGAGGACGGAGGCGAGGATTGAGTGACAATACAGTTAAAACACATCCACTTAGCATACAAGCATAACGAGAAATTGGTAGAATGTCCCTAGCAATTTTGTCCCTAGTAATTATCCCATTTGGTAGAATGTTAAATTTAATGAAGTTTATTAAAATTATGTTTTTGCTCCTATTATTATTATCCCGCAATTAAACTACTACGTTTGTCCTAAACAATAACCGCAACAGCAAAATAAATAATAATAAAACACTAAATAAAAGTATATTGTGATAATAATGTAAAATTACACTAAATAAAGTCTCATAATCCATATACTTAATATTAATGTAGATACATATATATTTATATGTATACATGCATCTTCAATATTGTGTGATCGGCGAAAACCAAGTATTTCCATAATAACTAACATATACGTAAATACATACTTAATATGCATGTATATACATGCTTAACTTGTCTATTGTGATAAGAATGTTAAATTACACTAAATAAGTCTCATAAAGCATATACTTGATATGTATATAGATAAGATATATTTATATGTATACACATATCTTCAATATTGTGTGAGCGTCATAAATCAAGTATTCTTATAATAACTAACATATATGTATATTCATATTTTCGTATATTGTAACGCATATTATATAACGTTCTCACCGCGAATCAAAAGAACCGAAAAATTACAGAAGCCGAAATCCCAAACTAACTTAAACATAATATTCTTCCCCTACCAAGATGATGTTTAGGGTGCTTTTCATGGTCAAAAAAGAAAACTAGAATAACAGTAACAACCTGAAATCCTACCGTCTAAGGTTTGCGAATTGTCTCGACCTATTCAACAGACACTGCATCTGAAATTGGCCGACGCTGTTTGAGACGCTTCTAAGAAAGACGTGGAAATGACCGGCAACCAACTAGAGCAGAGCCTGTCGATTTCATCACATCCAATTAAACAACCATACAAGAGACAGCATTAACAGACTGGCATACGATTAAGACTAACACAACCAATTACCATACAAGCATAACAGGCCACTTCCATTGCACAAAAATAAGAAGATTACCAGAGACTGAAGGTCGAGGGGAGGTTTGGGTAGATACATCGGCAGACGCGGAGGGAAGCAAGGTTTGAGGAGCTGGTCCTATAAAAGCAGAGGACGGAGGCGAGGATTGATGGACTATACATTTAAAATACATCCAATTAACATGCAAGCATAACAGGCAATTAGCCAATCATTAGAATAATCCAAAAACAGTCCAAAACATAAGATTCAACATTAATGTAGAGAACTTCGATTATCAAGATATCATAAGCTTACCGGAAGCTGAAGGTGGAGGCTAGATTTAGGGAGCTGCTTCGGTTGAAGCGGAGGATGGAGGCAAGGTTTGAGAAGCCGGTCCTATAGAAGCAGAGGACGGAGGCGAGGATTGAGGGACAATACAGTTAAAACACATCCACTTAGCATACAAGCATAACGAGAAATTGGTAGAATGTCCCTAGCAATTTTGTCCCTAGTAATTATCCCATTTGGTAGAATGTTAAATTTAATGAAGTTTATTAAAATTATGTTTTTGCTCCTATTATTATTATCCCGCAATTAAACTACTACGTTTGTCCTAAACAATAACCGCAACAGCAAAATAAATAATAATAAAACACTAAATAAAAGTATATTGTGATAATAATGTAAAATTACACTAAATAAAGTCTCATAATCCATATACTTAATATATATGTAGATACATATATATTTATATGTATACATGCATCTTCAATATTGTGTGATCGGCGAAAACCAAGTATTTCCATAATAACTAACATATACGTAAATACATACTTAATATGCATGTATATACATGCTTAACTTGTCTATTGTGATAAGAATGTTAAATTACACTAAATAAGTCTCATAAAGCATATACTTGATATGTATATAGATACAGATATATTTATATGTATACACATATCTTCAATATTGTGTGAGCGTCACAAATCAAGTATTCTTATAATAACTAACATATATGTATATTCATATTTTCGTATATTGTAACGCATATTATATAACGTTCTCACCGCGAATCAAAAGAACCGAAAAATTACAGAAGCCGAAATCCCAAACTAACTTAAACATAATATTCTTCCCCTACCAAGATGACGTTTAGGGTGCTTTTCATGGTCAAAAAAGAAAACTAGAATAACAGTAACAACCTGAAATCCTACCGTCTAAGGTTTGCGAATTGTCTCGACCTATTCAACAGACGCTGCATCTGAAATTGGCCGACGCTGTTTGAGACGCTTCTAAGAAAGACGTGGAAATGACCGGCAACCAACTAGAGCAGAGCCTGTCGATTTCATCACATCCAATTAAACAACCATACAAGAGACAGCATTAACAGACTGGCAAACGATTAAGACTAACACAACCAATTACCATACAAGCATAACAGGCCACTTCCATTGCACAAAAATAAGAAGATTACCAGAGACTGAAGGTCGAGGGGAGGTTTGGGTAGATACATCGGCAGACGCGGAGGGAAGCAAGGTTTGAGGAGCTGGTCCTATAAAAGCAGAGGACGGAGGCGAGGATTGATGGACTATACATTTAAAATACATCCAATTAACATGCAAGCATAACAGGCAATTAGCCAATCATTAGAATAATCCAAAAACAGTCCAAAACATAAGATTCAACATTAATGTAGAGAACTTCGATTATCAAGATATCATAAGCTTACCGGAAGCTGAAGGTGGAGGCTAGATTTAGGGAGCTGCTTCGGTTGAAGCGGAGGATGGAGGCAAGGTTTGAGAAGCCGGTCCTATAGAAGCAGAGGACGGAGGCGAGGATTGAGGGACAATACAGTTAAAACACATCCACTTAGCATACAAGCATAACGAGAAATTGGTAGAATGTCCCTAGCAATTTTGTCCCTAGTAATTATCCCATTTGGTAGAATGTTAAATTTAATGAAGTTATTAAAATTATGTTTTTGCTCCTATTATTATTATCCCGCAATTAAACTACTACGTTTGTCCTAAACAATAACCGCAACAGCAAAATAAATAATAATAAAACACTAAATAAAAGTATATTGTGATAATAATGTAAAATTACACTAAATAAAGTCTCATAATCCATATACTTAATATATATGTAGATACATATATATTTATATGTATACATGCATCTTCAATATTGTGTGATCGGCGAAAACCAAGTATTTCCATAATAACTAACATATACGTAAATACATACTTAATATGCATGTATATACATGCTTAACTTGTCTATTGTGATAAGAATGTTAAATTACACTAAATAAGTCTCATAAAGCATATACTTGATATGTATATAGATACAGATATATTTATATGTATACACATATCTTCAATATTGTGTGAGCGTCACAAATCAAGTATTCTTATAATAACTAACATATATGTATATTCATATTTTCGTATATTGTAACGCATATTATATAACGTTCTCACCGCGAATCAAAAGAACCGAAAAATTACAGAAGCCGAAATCCCAAACTAACTTAAACATAATATTCTTCCCCTACCAAGATGACGTTTAGGGTGCTTTTCATGGTCAAAAAAGAAAACTAGAATAACAGTAACAACCTGAAATCCTACCGTCTAAGGTTTGCGAATTGTCTCGACCTATTCAACAGACGCTGCATCTGAAATTGGCCGACGCTGTTTGAGACGCTTCTAAGAAAGACGTGGAAATGACCGGCAACCAACTAGAGCAGAGCCTGTCGATTTCATCACATCCAATTAAACAACCATACAAGAGACAGCATTAACAGACTGGCAACGATTAAGACTAACACAACCAATTACCATACAAGCATAACAGGCCACTTCCATTGCACAAAAATAAGAAGATTACCAGAGACTGAAGGTCGAGGGGAGGTTTGGGTAGATACATCGGCAGACGCGGAGGGAAGCAAGGTTTGAGGAGCTGGTCCTATAAAAGCAGAGGACGGAGGCGAGGATTGATGGACTATACATTTAAAATACATCCAATTAACATGCAAGCATAACAGGCAATTAGCCAATCATTAGAATAATCCAAAAACAGTCCAAAACATAAGATTCAACATTAATGTAGAGAACTTCGATTATCAAGATATCATAAGCTTACCGGAAGCTGAAGGTGGAGGCTAGATTTAGGGAGCTGCTTCGGTTGAAGCGGAGGATGGAGGCAAGGTTTGAGAAGCCGGTCCTATAGAAGCAGAGGACGGAGGCGAGGATTGAGGGACAATACAGTTAAAACACATCCACTTAGCATACAAGCATAACGAGAAATTGGTAGAATGTCCCTAGCAATTTTGTCCCTAGTAATTATCCCATTTGGTAGAATGTTAAATTTAATGAAGTCTATTAAAATTATGTTTTTGCTCCTATTATTATTATCCCGCAATTAAACTACTACGTTTGTCCTAAACAATAACCGCAACAGCAAAATAAATAATAATAAAACACTAAATAAAAGTATATTGTGATAATAATGTAAAATTACACTAAATAAAGTCTCATAATCCATATACTTAATATATATGTAGATACATATATATTTATATGTATACATGCATCTTCAATATTGTGTGATCGGCGAAAACCAAGTATTTCCATAATAACTAACATATACGTAAATACATACTTAATATGCATGTATATACATGCTTAACTTGTCTATTGTGATAAGAATGTTAAATTACACTAAATAAGTCTCATAAAGCATATACTTGATATGTATATAGATACAGATATATTTATATGTATACACATATCTTCAATATTGTGTGAGCGTCACAAATCAAGTATTCTTATAATAACTAACATATATGTATATTCATATTTTCGTATATTGTAACGCATATTATATAACGTTCTCACCGCGAATCAAAAGAACCGAAAAATTACAGAAGCCGAAATCCCAAACTAACTTAAACATAATATTCTTCCCCTACCAAGATGACGTTTAGGGTGCTTTTCATGGTCAAAAAAGAAAACTAGAATAACAGTAACAACCTGAAATCCTACCGTCTAAGGTTTGCGAATTGTCTCGACCTATTCAACAGACGCTGCATCTGAAATTGGCCGACGCTGTTTGAGACGCTTCTAAGAAAGACGTGGAAATGACCGGCAACCAACTAGAGCAGAGCCTGTCGATTTCATCACATCCAATTAAACAACCATACAAGAGACAGCATTAACAGACTGGCATACGATTAAGACTAACACAACCAATTACCATACAAGCATAACAGGCCACTTCCATTGCACAAAAATAAGAAGATTACCAGAGACTGAAGGTCGAGGGGAGGTTTGGGTAGATACATCGGCAGACGCGGAGGGAAGCAAGGTTTGAGGAGCTGGTCCTATAAAAGCAGAGGACGGAGGCGAGGATTGATGGACTATACATTTAAAATACATCCAATTAACATGCAAGCATAACAGGCAATTAGCCAATCATTAGAATAATCCAAAAACAGTCCAAAACATAAGATTCAACATTAATGTAGAGAACTTCGATTATCAAGATATCATAAGCTTACCGGAAGCTGAAGGTGGAGGCTAGATTTAGGGAGCTGCTTCGGTTGAAGCGGAGGATGGAGGCAAGGTTTGAGAAGCCGGTCCTATAGAAGCAGAGGACGGAGGCGAGGATTGAGGGACAATACAGTTAAAACACATCCACTTAGCATACAAGCATAACGAGAAATTGGTAGAATGTCCCTAGCAATTTTGTCCCTAGTAATTATCCCATTTGGTAGAATGTTAAATTTAATGAAGTCTATTAAAATTATGTTTTTGCTCCTATTATTATTATCCCGCAATTAAACTACTACGTTTGTCCTAAACAATAACCGCAACAGCAAAATAAATAATAATAAAACACTAAATAAAAGTATATTGTGATAATAATGTAAAATTACACTAAATAAAGTCTCATAATCCATATACTTAATATATATGTAGATACATATATATTTATATGTATACATGCATCTTCAATATTGTGTGATCGGCGAAAACCAAGTATTTCCATAATAACTAACATATACGTAAATACATACTTAATATGCATGTATATACATGCTTAACTTGTCTATTGTGATAAGAATGTTAAATTACACTAAATAAGTCTCATAAAGCATATACTTGATATGTATATAGATACAGATATATTTATATGTATACACATATCTTCAATATTGTGTGAGCGTCACAAATCAAGTATTCTTATAATAACTAACATATATGTATATTCATATTTTCGTATATTGTAACGCATATTATATAACGTTCTCACCGCGAATCAAAAGAACCGAAAAATTACAGAAGCCGAAATCCCAAACTAACTTAAACATAATATTCTTCCCCTACCAAGATGACGTTTAGGGTGCTTTTCATGGTCAAAAAAGAAAACTAGAATAACAGTAACAACCTGAAATCCTACCGTCTAAGGTTTGCGAATTGTCTCGACCTATTCAACAGACACTGCATCTGAAATTGGCCGACGCTGTTTGAGACGCTTCTAAGAAAGACGTGGAAATGACCGGCAACCAACTAGAGCAGAGCCTGTCGATTTCATCACATCCAATTAAACAACCATACAAGAGACAGCATTAACAGACTGGCATACGATTAAGACTAACACAACCAATTACCATACAAGCATAACAGGCCACTTCCATTGCACAAAAATAAGAAGATTACCAGAGACTGAAGGTCGAGGGGAGGTTTGGGTAGATACATCGGCAGACGCGGAGGGAAGCAAGGTTTGAGGAGCTGGTCCTATAAAAGCAGAGGACGGAGGCGAGGATTGATGGACTATACATTTAAAATACATCCAATTAACATGCAAGCATAACAGGCAATTAGCCAATCATTAGAATAATCCAAAAACAGTCCAAAACATAAGATTCAACATTAATGTAGAGAACTTCGATTATCAAGATATCATAAGCTTACCGGAAGCTGAAGGTGGAGGCTAGATTTAGGGAGCTGCTTCGGTTGAAGCGGAGGATGGAGGCAAGGTTTGAGAAGCCGGTCCTATAGAAGCAGAGGACGGAGGCGAGGATTGAGGGACAATACAGTTAAAACACATCCACTTAGCATACAAGCATAACGAGAAATTGGTAGAATGTCCCTAGCAATTTTGTCCCTAGTAATTATCCCATTTGGTAGAATGTTAAATTTAATGAAGTCTATTAAAATTATGTTTTTGCTCCTATTATTATTATCCCGCAATTAAACTACTACGTTTGTCCTAAACAATAACCGCAACAGCAAAATAAATAATAATAAAACACTAAATAAAAGTATATTGTGATAATAATGTAAAATTACACTAAATAAAGTCTCATAATCCATATACTTAATATATATGTAGATACATATATATTTATATGTATACATGCATCTTCAATATTGTGTGATCGGCGAAAACCAAGTATTTCCATAATAACTAACATATACGTAAATACATACTTAATATGCATGTATATACATGCTTAACTTGTCTATTGTGATAAGAATGTTAAATTACACTAAATAAGTCTCATAAAGCATATACTTGATATGTATATAGATACAGATATATTTATATGTATACACATATCTTCAATATTGTGTGAGCGTCACAAATCAAGTATTCTTATAATAACTAACATATATGTATATTCATATTTTCGTATATTGTAACGCATATTATATAACGTTCTCACCGCGAATCAAAAGAACCGAAAAATTACAGAAGCCGAAATCCCAAACTAACTTAAACATAATATTCTTCCCCTACCAAGATGACGTTTAGGGTGCTTTTCATGGTCAAAAAAGAAAACTAGAATAACAGTAACAACCTGAAATCCTACCGTCTAAGGTTTGCGAATTGTCTCGACCTATTCAACAGACACTGCATCTGAAATTGGCCGACGCTGTTTGAGACGCTTCTAAGAAAGACGTGGAAATGACCGGCAACCAACTAGAGCAGAGCCTGTCGATTTCATCACATCCAATTAAACAACCATACAAGAGACAGCATTAACAGACTGGCATACGATTAAGACTAACACAACCAATTACCATACAAGCATAACAGGCCACTTCCATTGCACAAAAATAAGAAGATTACCAGAGACTGAAGGTCGAGGGGAGGTTTGGGTAGATACATCGGCAGACGCGGAGGGAAGCAAGGTTTGAGGAGCTGGTCCTATAAAAGCAGAGGACGGAGGCGAGGATTGATGGACTATACATTTAAAATACATCCAATTAACATGCAAGCATAACAGGCAATTAGCCAATCATTAGAATAATCCAAAAACAGTCCAAAACATAAGATTCAACATTAATGTAGAGAACTTCGATTATCAAGATATCATAAGCTTACCGGAAGCTGAAGGTGGAGGCTAGATTTAGGGAGCTGCTTCGGTTGAAGCGGAGGATGGAGGCAAGGTTTGAGAAGCCGGTCCTATAGAAGCAGAGGACGGAGGCGAGGATTGAGGGACAATACAGTTAAAACACATCCACTTAGCATACAAGCATAACGAGAAATTGGTAGAATGTCCCTAGCAATTTTGTCCCTAGTAATTATCCCATTTGGTAGAATGTTAAATTTAATGAAGTCTATTAAAATTATGTTTTTGCTCCTATTATTATTATCCCGCAATTAAACTACTACGTTTGTCCTAAACAATAACCGCAACAGCAAAATAAATAATAATAAAACACTAAATAAAAGTATATTGTGATAATAATGTAAAATTACACTAAATAAAGTCTCATAATCCATATACTTAATATATATGTAGATACATATATATTTATATGTATACATGCATCTTCAATATTGTGTGATCGGCGAAAACCAAGTATTTCCATAATAACTAACATATACGTAAATACATACTTAATATGCATGTATATACATGCTTAACTTGTCTATTGTGATAAGAATGTTAAATTACACTAAATAAGTCTCATAAAGCATATACTTGATATGTATATAGATACAGATATATTTATATGTATACACATATCTTCAATATTGTGTGAGCGTCACAAATCAAGTATTCTTATAATAACTAACATATATGTATATTCATATTTTCGTATATTGTAACGCATATTATATAACGTTCTCACCGCGAATCAAAAGAACCGAAAAATTACAGAAGCCGAAATCCCAAACTAACTTAAACATAATATTCTTCCCCTACCAAGATGACGTTTAGGGTGCTTTTCATGGTCAAAAAAGAAAACTAGAATAACAGTAACAACCTGAAATCCTACCGTCTAAGGTTTGCGAATTGTCTCGACCTATTCAACAGACGCTGCATCTGAAATTGGCCGACGCTGTTTGAGACGCTTCTAAGAAAGACGTGGAAATGACCGGCAACCAACTAGAGCAGAGCCTGTCGATTTCATCACATCCAATTAAACAACCATACAAGAGACAGCATTAACAGACTGGCATACGATTAAGACTAACACAACCAATTACCATACAAGCATAACAGGCCACTTCCATTGCACAAAAATAAGAAGATTACCAGAGACTGAAGGTCGAGGGGAGGTTTGGGTAGATACATCGGCAGACGCGGAGGGAAGCAAGGTTTGAGGAGCTGGTCCTATAAAAGCAGAGGACGGAGGCGAGGATTGATGGACTATACATTTAAAATACATCCAATTAACATGCAAGCATAACAGGCAATTAGCCAATCATTAGAATAATCCAAAAACAGTCCAAAACATAAGATTCAACATTAATGTAGAGAACTTCGATTATCAAGATATCATAAGCTTACCGGAAGCTGAAGGTGGAGGCTAGATTTAGGGAGCTGCTTCGGTTGAAGCGGAGGATGGAGGCAAGGTTTGAGAAGCCGGTCCTATAGAAGCAGAGGACGGAGGCGAGGATTGAGGGACAATACAGTTAAAACACATCCACTTAGCATACAAGCATAACGAGAAATTGGTAGAATGTCCCTAGCAATTTTGTCCCTAGTAATTATCCCATTTGGTAGAATGTTAAATTTAATGAAGTCTATTAAAATTATGTTTTTGCTCCTATTATTATTATCCCGCAATTAAACTACTACGTTTGTCCTAAACAATAACCGCAACAGCAAAATAAATAATAATAAAACACTAAATAAAAGTATATTGTGATAATAATGTAAAATTACACTAAATAAAGTCTCATAATCCATATACTTAATATATATGTAGATACATATATATTTATATGTATACATGCATCTTCAATATTGTGTGATCGGCGAAAACCAAGTATTTCCATAATAACTAACATATACGTAAATACATACTTAATATGCATGTATATACATGCTTAACTTGTCTATTGTGATAAGAATGTTAAATTACACTAAATAAGTCTCATAAAGCATATACTTGATATGTATATAGATACAGATATATTTATATGTATACACATATCTTCAATATTGTGTGAGCGTCACAAATCAAGTATTCTTATAATAACTAACATATATGTATATTCATATTTTCGTATATTGTAACGCATATTATATAACGTTCTCACCGCGAATCAAAAGAACCGAAAAATTACAGAAGCCGAAATCCCAAACTAACTTAAACATAATATTCTTCCCCTACCAAGATGACGTTTAGGGTGCTTTTCATGGTCAAAAAAGAAAACTAGAATAACAGTAACAACCTGAAATCCTACCGTCTAAGGTTTGCGAATTGTCTCGACCTATTCAACAGACGCTGCATCTGAAATTGGCCGACGCTGTTTGAGACGCTTCTAAGAAAGACGTGGAAATGACCGGCAACCAACTAGAGCAGAGCCTGTCGATTTCATCACATCCAATTAAACAACCATACAAGAGACAGCATTAACAGACTGGCATACGATTAAGACTAACACAACCAATTACCATACAAGCATAACAGGCCACTTCCATTGCACAAAAATAAGAAGATTACCAGAGACTGAAGGTCGAGGGGAGGTTTGGGTAGATACATCGGCAGACGCGGAGGGAAGCAAGGTTTGAGGAGCTGGTCCTATAAAAGCAGAGGACGGAGGCGAGGATTGATGGACTATACATTTAAAATACATCCAATTAACATGCAAGCATAACAGGCAATTAGCCAATCATTAGAATAATCCAAAAACAGTCCAAAACATAAGATTCAACATTAATGTAGAGAACTTCGATTATCAAGATATCATAAGCTTACCGGAAGCTGAAGGTGGAGGCTAGATTTAGGGAGCTGCTTCGGTTGAAGCGGAGGATGGAGGCAAGGTTTGAGAAGCCGGTCCTATAGAAGCAGAGGACGGAGGCGAGGATTGAGGGACAATACAGTTAAAACACATCCACTTAGCATACAAGCATAACGAGAAATTGGTAGAATGTCCCTAGCAATTTTGTCCCTAGTAATTATCCCATTTGGTAGAATGTTAAATTTAATGAAGTCTATTAAAATTATGTTTTTGCTCCTATTATTATTATCCCGCAATTAAACTACTACGTTTGTCCTAAACAATAACCGCAACAGCAAAATAAATAATAATAAAACACTAAATAAAAGTATATTGTGATAATAATGTAAAATTACACTAAATAAAGTCTCATAATCCATATACTTAATATATATGTAGATACATATATATTTATATGTATACATGCATCTTCAATATTGTGTGATCGGCGAAAACCAAGTATTTCCATAATAACTAACATATACGTAAATACATACTTAATATGCATGTATATACATGCTTAACTTGTCTATTGTGATAAGAATGTTAAATTACACTAAATAAGTCTCATAAAGCATATACTTGATATGTATATAGATACAGATATATTTATATGTATACACATATCTTCAATATTGTGTGAGCGTCACAAATCAAGTATTCTTATAATAACTAACATATATGTATATTCATATTTTCGTATATTGTAACGCATATTATATAACGTTCTCACCGCGAATCAAAAGAACCGAAAAATTACAGAAGCCGAAATCCCAAACTAACTTAAACATAATATTCTTCCCCTACCAAGATGACGTTTAGGGTGCTTTTCATGGTCAAAAAAGAAAACTAGAATAACAGTAACAACCTGAAATCCTACCGTCTAAGGTTTGCGAATTGTCTCGACCTATTCAACAGACACTGCATCTGAAATTGGCCGACGCTGTTTGAGACGCTTCTAAGAAAGACGTGGAAATGACCGGCAACCAACTAGAGCAGAGCCTGTCGATTTCATCACATCCAATTAAACAACCATACAAGAGACAGCATTAACAGACTGGCATACGATTAAGACTAACACAACCAATTACCATACAAGCATAACAGGCCACTTCCATTGCACAAAAATAAGAAGATTACCAGAGACTGAAGGTCGAGGGGAGGTTTGGGTAGATACATCGGCAGACGCGGAGGGAAGCAAGGTTTGAGGAGCTGGTCCTATAAAAGCAGAGGACGGAGGCGAGGATTGATGGACTATACATTTAAAATACATCCAATTAACATGCAAGCATAACAGGCAATTAGCCAATCATTAGAATAATCCAAAAACAGTCCAAAACATAAGATTCAACATTAATGTAGAGAACTTCGATTATCAAGATATCATAAGCTTACCGGAAGCTGAAGGTGGAGGCTAGATTTAGGGAGCTGCTTCGGTTGAAGCGGAGGATGGAGGCAAGGTTTGAGAAGCCGGTCCTATAGAAGCAGAGGACGGAGGCGAGGATTGAGGGACAATACAGTTAAAACACATCCACTTAGCATACAAGCATAACGAGAAATTGGTAGAATGTCCCTAGCAATTTTGTCCCTAGTAATTATCCCATTTGGTAGAATGTTAAATTTAATGAAGTTTATTAAAATTATGTTTTTGCTCCTATTATTATTATCCCGCAATTAAACTACTACGTTTGTCCTAAACAATAACCGCAACAGCAAAATAAATAATAATAAAACACTAAATAAAAGTATATTGTGATAATAATGTAAAATTACACTAAATAAAGTCTCATAATCCATATACTTAATATATATGTAGATACATATATATTTATATGTATACATGCATCTTCAATATTGTGTGATCGGCGAAAACCAAGTATTTCCATAATAACTAACATATACGTAAATACATACTTAATATGCATGTATATACATGCTTAACTTGTCTATTGTGATAAGAATGTTAAATTACACTAAATAAGTCTCATAAAGCATATACTTGATATGTATATAGATACAGATATATTTATATGTATACACATATCTTCAATATTGTGTGAGCGTCACAAATCAAGTATTCTTATAATAACTAACATATATGTATATTCATATTTTCGTATATTGTAACGCATATTATATAACGTTCTCACCGCGAATCAAAAGAACCGAAAAATTACAGAAGCCGAAATCCCAAACTAACTTAAACATAATATTCTTCCCCTACCAAGATGACGTTTAGGGTGCTTTTCATGGTCAAAAAAGAAAACTAGAATAACAGTAACAACCTGAAATCCTACCGTCTAAGGTTTGCGAATTGTCTCGACCTATTCAACAGACACTGCATCTGAAATTGGCCGACGCTGTTTGAGACGCTTCTAAGAAAGACGTGGAAATGACCGGCAACCAACTAGAGCAGAGCCTGTCGATTTCATCACATCCAATTAAACAACCATACAAGAGACAGCATTAACAGACTGGCATACGATTAAGACTAACACAACCAATTACCATACAAGCATAACAGGCCACTTCCATTGCACAAAAATAAGAAGATTACCAGAGACTGAAGGTCGAGGGGAGGTTTGGGTAGATACATCGGCAGACGCGGAGGGAAGCAAGGTTTGAGGAGCTGGTCCTATAAAAGCAGAGGACGGAGGCGAGGATTGATGGACTATACATTTAAAATACATCCAATTAACATGCAAGCATAACAGGCAATTAGCCAATCATTAGAATAATCCAAAAACAGTCCAAAACATAAGATTCAACATTAATGTAGAGAACTTCGATTATCAAGATATCATAAGCTTACCGGAAGCTGAAGGTGGAGGCTAGATTTAGGGAGCTGCTTCGGTTGAAGCGGAGGATGGAGGCAAGGTTTGAGAAGCCGGTCCTATAGAAGCAGAGGACGGAGGCGAGGATTGAGGGACAATACAGTTAAAACACATCCACTTAGCATACAAGCATAACGAGAAATTGGTAGAATGTCCCTAGCAATTTTGTCCCTAGTAATTATCCCATTTGGTAGAATGTTAAATTTAATGAAGTCTATTAAAATTATGTTTTTGCTCCTATTATTATTATCCCGCAATTAAACTACTACGTTTGTCCTAAACAATAACCGCAACAGCAAAATAAATAATAATAAAACACTAAATAAAAGTATATTGTGATAATAATGTAAAATTACACTAAATAAAGTCTCATAATCCATATACTTAATATATATGTAGATACATATATATTTATATGTATACATGCATCTTCAATATTGTGTGATCGGCGAAAACCAAGTATTTCCATAATAACTAACATATACGTAAATACATACTTAATATGCATGTATATACATGCTTAACTTGTCTATTGTGATAAGAATGTTAAATTACACTAAATAAGTCTCATAAAGCATATACTTGATATGTATATAGATACAGATATATTTATATGTATACACATATCTTCAATATTGTGTGAGCGTCACAAATCAAGTATTCTTATAATAACTAACATATATGTATATTCATATTTTCGTATATTGTAACGCATATTATATAACGTTCTCACCGCGAATCAAAAGAACCGAAAAATTACAGAAGCCGAAATCCCAAACTAACTTAAACATAATATTCTTCCCCTACCAAGATGACGTTTAGGGTGCTTTTCATGGTCAAAAAAGAAAACTAGAATAACAGTAACAACCTGAAATCCTACCGTCTAAGGTTTGCGAATTGTCTCGACCTATTCAACAGACACTGCATCTGAAATTGGCCGACGCTGTTTGAGACGCTTCTAAGAAAGACGTGGAAATGACCGGCAACCAACTAGAGCAGAGCCTGTCGATTTCATCACATCCAATTAAACAACCATACAAGAGACAGCATTAACAGACTGGCATACGATTAAGACTAACACAACCAATTACCATACAAGCATAACAGGCCACTTCCATTGCACAAAAATAAGAAGATTACCAGAGACTGAAGGTCGAGGGGAGGTTTGGGTAGATACATCGGCAGACGCGGAGGGAAGCAAGGTTTGAGGAGCTGGTCCTATAAAAGCAGAGGACGGAGGCGAGGATTGATGGACTATACATTTAAAATACATCCAATTAACATGCAAGCATAACAGGCAATTAGCCAATCATTAGAATAATCCAAAAACAGTCCAAAACATAAGATTCAACATTAATGTAGAGAACTTCGATTATCAAGATATCATAAGCTTACCGGAAGCTGAAGGTGGAGGCTAGATTTAGGGAGCTGCTTCGGTTGAAGCGGAGGATGGAGGCAAGGTTTGAGAAGCCGGTCCTATAGAAGCAGAGGACGGAGGCGAGGATTGAGGGACAATACAGTTAAAACACATCCACTTAGCATACAAGCATAACGAGAAATTGGTAGAATGTCCCTAGCAATTTTGTCCCTAGTAATTATCCCATTTGGTAGAATGTTAAATTTAATGAAGTCTATTAAAATTATGTTTTTGCTCCTATTATTATTATCCCGCAATTAAACTACTACGTTTGTCCTAAACAATAACCGCAACAGCAAAATAAATAATAATAAAACACTAAATAAAAGTATATTGTGATAATAATGTAAAATTACACTAAATAAAGTCTCATAATCCATATACTTAATATATATGTAGATACATATATATTTATATGTATACATGCATCTTCAATATTGTGTGATCGGCGAAAACCAAGTATTTCCATAATAACTAACATATACGTAAATACATACTTAATATGCATGTATATACATGCTTAACTTGTCTATTGTGATAAGAATGTTAAATTACACTAAATAAGTCTCATAAAGCATATACTTGATATGTATATAGATACAGATATATTTATATGTATACACATATCTTCAATATTGTGTGAGCGTCACAAATCAAGTATTCTTATAATAACTAACATATATGTATATTCATATTTTCGTATATTGTAACGCATATTATATAACGTTCTCACCGCGAATCAAAAGAACCGAAAAATTACAGAAGCCGAAATCCCAAACTAACTTAAACATAATATTCTTCCCCTACCAAGATGACGTTTAGGGTGCTTTTCATGGTCAAAAAAGAAAACTAGAATAACAGTAACAACCTGAAATCCTACCGTCTAAGGTTTGCGAATTGTCTCGACCTATTCAACAGACGCTGCATCTGAAATTGGCCGACGCTGTTTGAGACGCTTCTAAGAAAGACGTGGAAATGACCGGCAACCAACTAGAGCAGAGCCTGTCGATTTCATCACATCCAATTAAACAACCATACAAGAGACAGCATTAACAGACTGGCATACGATTAAGACTAACACAACCAATTACCATACAAGCATAACAGGCCACTTCCATTGCACAAAAATAAGAAGATTACCAGAGACTGAAGGTCGAGGGGAGGTTTGGGTAGATACATCGGCAGACGCGGAGGGAAGCAAGGTTTGAGGAGCTGGTCCTATAAAAGCAGAGGACGGAGGCGAGGATTGATGGACTATACATTTAAAATACATCCAATTAACATGCAAGCATAACAGGCAATTAGCCAATCATTAGAATAATCCAAAAACAGTCCAAAACATAAGATTCAACATTAATGTAGAGAACTTCGATTATCAAGATATCATAAGCTTACCGGAAGCTGAAGGTGGAGGCTAGATTTAGGGAGCTGCTTCGGTTGAAGCGGAGGATGGAGGCAAGGTTTGAGAAGCCGGTCCTATAGAAGCAGAGGACGGAGGCGAGGATTGAGGGACAATACAGTTAAAACACATCCACTTAGCATACAAGCATAACGAGAAATTGGTAGAATGTCCCTAGCAATTTTGTCCCTAGTAATTATCCCATTTGGTAGAATGTTAAATTTAATGAAGTCTATTAAAATTATGTTTTTGCTCCTATTATTATTATCCCGCAATTAAACTACTACGTTTGTCCTAAACAATAACCGCAACAGCAAAATAATAATAATAAAACACTAAATAAAAGTATATTGTGATAATAATGTAAAATTACACTAAATAAAGTCTCATAATCCATATACTTAATATATATGTAGATACATATATATTTATATGTATACATGCATCTTCAATATTGTGTGATCGGCGAAAACCAAGTATTTCCATAATAACTAACATATACGTAAATACATACTTAATATGCATGTATATACATGCTTAACTTGTCTATTGTGATAAGAATGTTAAATTACACTAAATAAGTCTCATAAAGCATATACTTGATATGTATATAGATACAGATATATTTATATGTATACACATATCTTCAATATTGTGTGAGCGTCACAAATCAAGTATTCTTATAATAACTAACATATATGTATATTCATATTTTCGTATATTGTAACGCATATTATATAACGTTCTCACCGCGAATCAAAAGAACCGAAAAATTACAGAAGCCGAAATCCCAAACTAACTTAAACATAATATTCTTCCCCTACCAAGATGACGTTTAGGGTGCTTTTCATGGTCAAAAAAGAAAACTAGAATAACAGTAACAACCTGAAATCCTACCGTCTAAGGTTTGCGAATTGTCTCGACCTATTCAACAGACACTGCATCTGAAATTGGCCGACGCTGTTTGAGACGCTTCTAAGAAAGACGTGGAAATGACCGGCAACCAACTAGAGCAGAGCCTGTCGATTTCATCACATCCAATTAAACAACCATACAAGAGACAGCATTAACAGACTGGCATACGATTAAGACTAACACAACCAATTACCATACAAGCATAACAGGCCACTTCCATTGCACAAAAATAAGAAGATTACCAGAGACTGAAGGTCGAGGGGAGGTTTGGGTAGATACATCGGCAGACGCGGAGGGAAGCAAGGTTTGAGGAGCTGGTCCTATAAAAGCAGAGGACGGAGGCGAGGATTGATGGACTATACATTTAAAATACATCCAATTAACATGCAAGCATAACAGGCAATTAGCCAATCATTAGAATAATCCAAAAACAGTCCAAAACATAAGATTCAACATTAATGTAGAGAACTTCGATTATCAAGATATCATAAGCTTACCGGAAGCTGAAGGTGGAGGCTAGATTTAGGGAGCTGCTTCGGTTGAAGCGGAGGATGGAGGCAAGGTTTGAGAAGCCGGTCCTATAGAAGCAGAGGACGGAGGCGAGGATTGAGGGACAATACAGTTAAAACACATCCACTTAGCATACAAGCATAACGAGAAATTGGTAGAATGTCCCTAGCAATTTTGTCCCTAGTAATTATCCCATTTGGTAGAATGTTAAATTTAATGAAGTTTATTAAAATTATGTTTTTGCTCCTATTATTATTATCCCGCAATTAAACTACTACGTTTGTCCTAAACAATAACCGCAACAGCAAAATAAATAATAATAAAACACTAAATAAAAGTATATTGTGATAATAATGTAAAATTACACTAAATAAAGTCTCATAATCCATATACTTAATATATATGTAGATACATATATATTTATATGTATACATGCATCTTCAATATTGTGTGATCGGCGAAAACCAAGTATTTCCATAATAACTAACATATGCGTAAATACATACTTAATATGCATGTATATACATGCTTAACTTGTCTATTGTGATAAGAATGTTAAATTACACTAAATAAGTCTCATAAAGCATATACTTGATATGTATATAGATACAGATATATTTATATGTATACACATATCTTCAATATTGTGTGAGCGTCACAAATCAAGTATTCTTATAATAACTAACATATATGTATATTCATATTTTCGTATATTGTAACGCATATTATATAACGTTCATCACCGCGAAGCGAAAAAAACCGAAAAATTACAGAAGCCGAAATCCCAAACTAACTTAAACATAATATTCTTCCCCTACCAAGATGACGTTTAGGGTGCTTTTCATGGTCAAAAAGAAAACTAGAATAACAGTAACAACCTGAAATCCTACCGTCTAAGGTTTGCGAATTGTCTCGACCTATTCAACAGACACTGCATCTGAAATTGGCCGACGCTGTTTGAGACGCTTCTAAGAAAGACGTGGAAATGACCGGCAACCAACTAGAGCAGAGCCTGTCGATTTCATCACATCCAATTAAACAACCATACAAGAGACAGCATTAACAGACTGGCATACGATTAAGACTAACACAACCAATTACCATACAAGCATAACAGGCCACTTCCATTGCACAAAAATAAGAAGATTACCAGAGACTGAAGGTCGAGGGGAGGTTTGGGTAGATACATCGGCAGACGCGGAGGGAAGCAAGGTTTGAGGAGCTGGTCCTATAAAAGCAGAGGACGGAGGCGAGGATTGATGGACTATACATTTAAAATACATCCAATTAACATGCAAGCATAACAGGCAATTAGCCAATCATTAGAATAATCCAAAAACAGTCCAAAACATAAGATTCAACATTAATGTAGAGAACTTCGATTATCAAGATATCATAAGCTTACCGGAAGCTGAAGGTGGAGGCTAGATTTAGGGAGCTGCTTCGGTTGAAGCGGAGGATGGAGGCAAGGTTTGAGAAGCCGGTCCTATAGAAGCAGAGGACGGAGGCGAGGATTGAGGGACAATACAGTTAAAACACATCCACTTAGCATACAAGCATAACGAGAAATTGGTAGAATGTCCCTAGCAATTTTGTCCCTAGTAATTATCCCATTTGGTAGAATGTTAAATTTAATGAAGTTTATTAAAATTATGTTTTTGCTCCTATTATTATTATCCCGCAATTAAACTACTACGTTTGTCCTAAACAATAACCGCAACAGCAAAATAAATAATAATAAAACACTAAATAAAAGTATATTGTGATAATAATGTAAAATTACACTAAATAAAGTCTCATAATCCATATACTTAATATATATGTAGATACATATATATTTATATGTATACATGCATCTTCAATATTGTGTGATCGGCGAAAACCAAGTATTTCCATAATAACTAATATACGTAATACATACTTAATATGCATGTATATACATGCTTAACTTGTCTATTGTGATAAGAATGTTAAATTACACTAAATAAGTCTCATAAAGCATATACTTGATATGTATATAGATACAGATATATTTATATGTATACACATATCTTCAATATTGTGTGAGCGTCACAAATCAAGTATTCTTATAATAACTAACATATGTATATTCATATTTTCGTATATTGTAACGCATATTATATAACGTTCTCACCGCGAATCAAAAGAACCGAAAAATTACAGAAGCCGAAATCCCAAACTAACTTAAACATAATATTCTTCCCCTACCAAGATGATGTTTAGGGTGCTTTTCATGGTCAAAAAAGAAAACTAGAATAACAGTAACAACCTGAAATCCTACCGTCTAAGGTTTGCGAATTGTCTCGACCTATTCAACAGACACTGCATCTGAAATTGGCCGACGCTGTTTGAGACGCTTCTAAGAAAGACGTGGAAATGACCGGCAACCACTAGAGCAGAGCCTGTCGATTTCATCACATCCAATTAAACAACCATACAAGAGACAGCATTAACAGACTGGCATACGATTAAGACTAACACAACCAATTACCATACAAGCATAACAGGCCACTTCCATTGCACAAAAAAGAAGATTACCAGAGACTGAAGGTCGAGGGGAGGTTTGGGTAGATACATCGGCAGACGCGGAGGGAAGCAAGGTTTGAGGAGCTGGTCCTATAAAAGCAGAGGACGGAGGCGAGGATTGATGGACTATACATTTAAAATACATCCAATTAACATGCAAGCATAACAGGCAATTAGCCAATCATTAGAATAATCCAAAAACAGTCCAAAACATAAGATTCAACATTAATGTAGAGAACTTCGATTATCAAGATATCATAAGCTTACCGGAAGCTGAAGGTGGAGGCTAGATTTAGGGAGCTGCTTCGGTTGAAGCGGAGGATGGAGGCAAGGTTTGAGAAGCCGGTCCTATAGAAGCAGAGGACGGAGGCGAGGATTGAGGGACAATACAGTTAAAACACATCTACTTAGCATACAAGCATAACGGGAAATTGGTAGAATGTCCCTAGCAATTTTGTCCCTAGTAATTATCCCATTTGGTAGAATGTTAAATTTAATGATGTTTCTTAAAATTATGTTTTTGCTCCTATTATTTTTATCCCGCAATTAAACTACTACGTTTGTCCCAAACAACAACCACAACAGCAAAATAAATAATAATAAAACACTAAATAAAAGTATATTGTGATAATAATGTAAAATTACACTAAATAAAGTCTCATAATCCACATACTTAATATATATGTAGATACATATATATTTATAAGTATACATGCATCTTCAATATTGTGTGAGGGTCGAAAACTAAGTATTTCCATGATAACTAATATATACGTAAATACATACTTAATATGCATGTATATACATGCTTAACTTGTATATTGTGATAAGAATGTTAAATTACACTAAATAAGTCTCATAAAGTACATACTTGATATGTATATAGATACAGATATATTTATATGTATACACATATCTTCAATATTGTGTGAGCGTCACAAATCAAGTATTCTTATAATAACTAACATATATGTATATTCATATTTTCATATATTGTAACGCATATTAGATAACGTTTTCACTGCGAAAATAAGTTTATCATTGTAAGTTATAAGATATTGTGACCAGACGTTATTTTATCACGATATACTTATTAAGACGAGCTTATTTTGACAAGATCTGTAACAAATTATCCACTATTATTGTGATCCAATTAATCATCGATATTAGAACCAGTATTAACAGAAATTGGCATACAGTTAAAACACATCCAATTCGCATACAAGCATAATGGGGAATTAGCCAATCATCGGAAAAATCCAAAAACAATTCGAAACGTAAGATTCAACATCAATCTAGAGAACTTCCATTGTCAGGAAATCAATAGCTAACCGTAAGCTGAAGCTGGAGGCGAGGTTTGAGTAATTGCTCCAGTCGAAATGGAGGATGGAGGCGAGGATTGATGGATTGGCCCCGGTAAAAGCGGATGATGGAGTTGGCACTGTAGCCGCAGCATGAGTGGTTAGAACAGTTGGATGATTGAGAAACGACGGCATGGGGAGTACATATAGAGAAGGAAACTGTAGCATCGTTAGGTTCACAAAAGAAATCATGGAACCCGCTCTCGACGAAGTTGGCACCATCGTCGGGAGAAGACCGAGAAATGGCGGCGGTGGCGCTCCGTTCTCCTCACGGTGAGCATCATCCTACATTGATGAACATGAAATTACAATTGTTCGATTCAAAGTAAAACAGAGGAAATTAAGGTTCGATTCGATTGGCAATAAAACATACAAATCGAAGAAAGTTAGGGATTCTTACCTAGCCACAGAACGTAGCAATTACAGCGATAAAAGTGAAGAACACGAGAAGCATCTGAGAGAAATCGAATCGACCGAAGTAGTAGGTGTCTATAGAAAACTGAGTAATACAAATGAAGACCTCAGTTGCGAAGCACTGAGTCACACCGAGGATGCCATAGTCGATCCAGTAGCGGCATATCACAACATACACAAACTAGGTAGACACGATGGTAGCTAACGCCGCACTCTCCACACCTTTAAACACGATGGTTAGCCCGTAGCAAACAGGGATGCCGAGTTTTAGGATGAATCTAAGGAGCTTGAGATGACCCAACTATGGCTCTCCGAGTAGATTCTGCATAGGAATGCCGAGTAGAAAGACAAGCGCAAAGGCATAGACTGATGGAGATCGAAAACCCAGTTACCACATGAGGAACTTTAATGAGGAAAAGAGCGAGAAACATCATAGTGTAGTTTAGAGGAAACATCAGATGCGTTTGTGGAAATTCTTGCTCTTGACGCGAGCTTATTTTGACAAGATCTGTAACAAATTATCCACTATTCTCATAGCAAGAAATCTTATCTGTTATTGTGATCCAATTAATCATTGATATTGGAACCAGTATTAACAGAAATTGGCATACAGTTAAAACACATCCAATTCGCATACAAGCATAATAAGGAATTAGCCAATCTTCGAAAAAAATCCAAAAACAATTAGAAACATAAGATTCAATATCAATCTAGAGAACTTCAATTGTCAGGAAATCAATAGCTAACCGTAAGCTAAAGGTGGAGGCGAGGTTTGAGTAATTGCTCCCGACGAAATGGAGGCTGGAGGCGAGGATTGATGGATTGGCCCGGTCAAAGCGAATGATGGAGTTAGCTACGGTGCCGCAACAGGAATGGTTAGAATAGTTGGATGATTGAGAAACGACGGCACGGGGAGTACATCTAGAGAAGGAAACTGTAGCATCGTTAGGTTCACAAAAGAAATCGTGGAACCCGCTCTCGACGAAGTTGGCACCATTGTCGGGAGAAGACTGGGAAATGGCGGCGGTGGCGCTCCGCTCTCCTCACGGCGAGCATCATCCTACATTGATGAACATGAAATTACAATCGTTCGATTCAAAGTAAAACATAGGAAATTAAGGTTCGATTCGATTGGCAATAAAACATACAAATTGAAGAAAGTTAGGGATTCTTACCCAACCACATAACGTAGCAATTACAGCGATAAAAGTGAAGAACATGAGAAGCGTCCGAGAGAAATCAAATCGATTGGAGTAGTAGGTGTCCATAGAAAACTGAGTAATCCACATGAAGACCTCAGTTGCGAAGCATCGAGGATGCTATAGTCGATCCAGTAGCAACATATCACAACATACACAATCCAGGCAGACACGATGGTAGCTGATGCTGCACTCTCCACACCTTTAAACATGATATTAGCCCGTAACAAATAGGGACACCGTATTTTAGGATGAATCTGAGGAGGTTGAGATGACCCGACTATAGCTCTCCGAGTAGATAGCTAAGCATCTGCTTCTGCACAGGATTGCCGAGTAAAAATACAAGCGCGAAGGCATAGACATTGATGGAGATCAAAAACCCAGTTACCACATGAGGAACTTTAATGAGGAAAAGAGCGAGAAACATCAGAGTAGAGTTTAGAGGAAACATCAGATTCGTTTGTGGAAATTCTAACTCCTAACGTGAGTTTATTTTGACAAGATCTGTAACAAATTATCCAATATTCTCGTAGCAAGAAATCTTATCTATTATTGTGATCCAATTAATCATCGTTAATTGTATTCTAATTCTAAGTACAATAATGCTAAGCTAATCGGGAATGCCTTTCGGAAAAGAAAAAGATCAAAAGCAAAAAACATAAGATCAATTTCTAAAACTTCAATGTCAATCAGTCTAACCTAAGCTAAAGGTGAAGGCGATTTGAGTAATTTCCGTCAATGAGGATGGAGCGAATTGATGATGCCTGATCAAAATTTTCAACCTAGCCACCAAGTTCGGAACAGTTGGTCCGAATTTTTAATGTTTAATTTCTAATGTCTAATGCCTTTCCATGAGGAAAAGGACGAGAAAATCATAGTAGAGATTATAGGAAACATCAAATGTGTTTGTGGAAATTCTTGCTCCTAATGCGTCCAATTTCTAGTTTCTAATGTCTAAAGCGTTCGTGGTATGCGCCTCCAATTCCTAATGTCTATGCGTTCGCATTTCTAATGTCATTTCTAGTCCTAATTTTTAATGTCTAATTCTAATGTTTAATGCCTCTTCCAATTTCTAATTTTTAATGTCTAATGCCTCCAATTTCTGGTGTCCTTTCTAGTCCTAATTTTAGTGTCTAATTTCTAATGTCTAATGCCTCCAATTTCTAGTTTCTAATGTCTAAAGCGTTCGCGGTATGCGCCCCCAATTTCTAATGTCTAATGTGTTCGCATTTCTAATGTGATTGCGGTGAGCGCCTCCAATTTCTAATGTCATTTCTAGTCCTAATTTCTAATGTCTAATTCTAATGTTTAATGCCTCTTCCAATTTCTAATTTTTAATGTCTAATGCCTCCAATTTCTGGTGTCCTTTCTAGTCCTAAAATTTCTAATGTCATTAGACAGTCCTAATTTTTAGGATCTAAATTCTAATGTCTAATGCCTTCGCAATGGGCGAAATATCTAATGTGTAAATTCTAATGTCTAATGCCTTCACAATGGGCGAAATATCTAATGTGTTCGCAGTAAATTAGGACTAAATTCTAGTGTCTAATGCCTTCGCAATGGGCGAAATATCTAATGTGTAAATTCTAATGTCTAATGCCTTCACAATGGGCGAAATATCTAATGTGTTCGCAGTGTCGCCTCCAATTTCTGGTGTCCTTTCTAGTCCTAATTTTAGTGTCTAATTTCTAATGTCTAATGCCTCCAATTTCTAGTTTATAATGTCTAAAGCGTTCGAGGTATGCGCCCCCAATTTCTAATGTCTAATGCGGTGAGCGCCTCCAATTTCTAATGTCATTTCTAGTCCTAATTTCTAATGTCTAATTCTAATGTTTAATGCCTCTTCCAATTTCTAATTTTTAATGTCTAATGCCTCCAATTTCTGGTGTCCTTTCTAGTCCTAAAATTTCTAATGTCATTAGACAGTCCTAATTTTTAGGATCTAAATTCTAATGTCTAATGCCTTCGCAATGGGCGAAATATCTAATGTGTAAATTCTAATGTCTAATGCCTTCACAATGGGCGAAATATCTAATGTGTTCGCAGTGTCGCGGTGTAATTCCTAATTCGTCCAATTTCTAGTTCGTGGTTGGCACGGTTGTGGTTCATCCGCTAGATTTAGGTTAGATTCGTGTCTCCTCAGAACTAAAGGAGACATAGGTACAAGCCTATAGAACAGATCCTGTTCAAGTAAGGTCGTGCCCTCCCGTGTTGTACGAAGCTCTTATAAACAATTTGTTTCTTTGCCAAGGGACTGGTGTGGGATTTCTCAATGAAGTGGTCGCAGGTGGGAGGTGGGCTGAGAGGTAAAAGAGAAGCCCCATTTGCATGATGGATGAGAGAAGGAAACATAACGAAGATGGAGACTGGCTAATTGGGCCTCTGTTTGTTGTTTCTCGCTCGGCTTTAATTGAATTCCATGGATATTTATGGTTCCAAATGGGCTTTATTGGCTAAGGTTTATCAAATAGGCTTTATTGGCTAAGGTTTATTTTGTTATAATTAATAATTTAAATTTTTAATTATTGATTCATAGATTTTTGGGTAAATTGCACTGATGGTCCAAAATATTTTACAAATGATTCATTATGGTCCAAAATGTTTTTTTCGCTACATGATGGTACAAAATATTTCAAAATTGCTTCATGATGGTACAAATCGTCAATTGGCCCTGACGCCGTTAACATTTTGCTGACATGGCTCGTCCTATGTGTCACTTTTGTTACGTGGAACCAATCATAGTGCACCACGTCATTTAAGAGAAAATAAAATTTTAAAAAATCCAAAAAAACAAAAAATATTTAAAAAATACAAAAAAGAGTAAAAATTTTCAAAAAAATTATTTTAAAATTTTGAAAATCTTAAAAATATTTTTAAAAAAGGTAAATTTTTTAAATTGTAAAGTTGTTTTTATTTTTAAAAATAAATTTATAAAAAAATTAATATTTAATATTAAAATTATTTTAAATTTAATATTAACAAGGATTTTAAATAATTTTAAATTTAAATTAAAGTAAAATTATTTTTAAGTTTTTTAAAATTGAAAATTATTTTAAAAGTTTTTAAATTTAAAATTATTTTTAAAATTTTAAATTTTTCGGCCACGTCAGCAAGGAGGCGGTGACACGTAGTAGCCACATCAGCGCGACTTGACGGCGTCAAGCTCGAGTTGACGGTTTGTACCATCATGAAACAACTTTGAAACATTTTGTACCATCATGTAGCGAAAAAAACTTTTTGGACCATAATGAAACATTTGTAAAATATTTTGGACCGCCAGTGCAATTTACCCTAGATTCTTACCATAAAGTACCATTAAAATTATTGGTTCCAATTGTACCTAAAATTTTTCATCAATACTAAAATATATGAAATAATTGAAGTTGGGAAGAAAATGACTAAATAAATTTTAGGAAGGGAGAAAAGGGGCAAAGTGGGGGGGGGGGGGGGGGTGGGGGGGGGGGGGGAAAGGAGAAAGAAAAGAAAATGTATTTATTATGAAAGTCAAAGGTGAGTGGGCGAATATATGAGGAAGAATAGATGAATTTGTCTCCAACTATTGTCTAATTTGATGGCTCCAATTTTTATTAGACTAGTGAGAAGACCCCGTGGAGCATATTTGTAATTTTTTACTAATTACTGCTGAAGGATAACGTAAGAAAAATGCGTGTATCCTATATAACTTCTAATAATTATCGAATTTGCTACTCCCAACGTAAATCGACCTTTGAAAGTGAGCAAAATTTTTGCTAGCTTATGTATTCACAATTGAACAATAAAACCTCATAAGTTTAAGAGATTAGTAAATTAGCTATTCTTTGAAAAAAATTAATTAAGCGAATGAAATATATGGGGCAAAACATGTAGGAGAATAAGATATAATATATATATATATATATATATCCAAGGCACATAAATTTTATCACAACTCCATCATATAAAGCCTAACATATTATTGTATATATATATATATGTGTCTATATATATAGCCAATAGATAAGAAAATAGATAGTGACAAAATAAATGGTGACACAATAAAATAAATCGATCAGAATGAAAGGACCGAGCGCAATTATGATATTATCGTATATGAAAATAAAATTGAAAAGCAAAATATTTTGTCAAGAGAAAATGAAACAACATAATAATAGCCATGTACAATAATAATTTTCTCTACTTAATCTTTCTTGTTTAATTTTCAATATTTTATTCATACTATGTAGTTGTTTGAAACAGAGACCCAGATGAGAAAGAATTATATATATATATGTGCAAAGAATTATTTATAATATGTGCAACCATAATGCAATCCACAGTCAAACCTGAATAGAAATTTTGTATTTAGCCGATACAATGCATTATCAGAGACAAAAAAATCACAAATTTACCGAAAAATTAAAATAAAAGAGAGCAAGAAAAGGTAATGTGCAAAAAAAAAAGTCATCAAATATCTTAGAAAGTAATGCTGCAGCAAGAAAGAATACTATTACCAAAAAAGAAAAAAAGAACAAAGAATACTACACATTTCCACTTTCTAAATTTTTTATTTTGAAGGTTAGGATATTACTTTCTTAAATCTAAGCATGAATTCCTTCTTTTACTTATAAGCACGAAAACTATCAAGGCAGTATGCAATAAGATATCTTAAGTCTAAGATGAAAATGATGAAACAAATTTTCTACGTGAAAATATATAGATTGACAAAAAAAAGGAATGGCAGAAATTAGGGCTAAACATTACAGTTAGAGATTATACAAATTAAATCACAAACTATCACTTTAAAAACAAATGTAGCATCGGTTATTTGCAGATGGGGTACATAGTGCGCCGACGTGGCACTTGAAAAGGTAAAGAAAAAGAGTAAAAGAAAATTCTAAAAAGTTAAAAAAATTTGAACATAATGAAAATTTGAAACTATTTTCGATGAGTCAGGAAAAAAACTTTAGTGCATTTACCAACTAGAAATTCATTCCATTTAAAGACATAATAATGTATTCCCAGTTGCAATTATAATTCTCTACCATAAATTTTTGATACAAAATTAGATCCATAAAAAATGAAAATTTAATTCATCATACTGGGAAGAAAATGAAACTAAAATAAAAAATTTTATGGAAGTATTGTATTGAGAAGACAAGAAAAGGTGGGGGGGGGGGGGGGGGGGGGGGAAAGTAGAAATAGACTAGAAACTTTTATTATGAAATGTCAAAGGGAAGTCAATAATATGAGGAAAAAATGAATTTGTCTCCAACTATTGTCTAATTTGATGGCTCCAATTTTTATTAGACTAGTGAGAAGACCCCGTGGAGCATATTGTAATTTTTTACTAATTACTGCTGAAGGATAACGTAAGAAAAATGCGTGTATCCTATATAACTTCTAATAATTATCGAATTTGCTACTCCCAACGTAAATCGACCTTTGAAAGTGAGCAAAATTTTTGCTAGCTTATGTATTCACAATTGAACAATAAACACCTCATAAGTTTAAGAGATTAGTAAATTAGCTATTCTTTGAAAAAATTAATTAAGCGAATGAAATATATGGGGCAAAACATGTAGGAGAATAAGATATATATATATATATATATATATATCCAAGGCACATTAATTTTATCACAACTCCATCATATAAAGCCTAACATATTTATTGTATATATAATATATGTGTCTATATATATAGCCAATAGATAAGAAAATAGATAGTGACAAAATAAATGGTGACACATAAAATAAATCGATCAGAATGAAAGGACCGAGCGCAATTATGATATTATCGTATATGAAAATAAAATTGAAAAAGCAAAATATTTTGTCAAGAGAAAATGAACACCATAATAATAGCCATGTACAATAATATTTTCTCTACTTAATCTTTCTTGTTTAATTTTCAATATTTTATTCATACTATGTAGTTGTTTGCATTGTTATCAGAACCGGACCGGACCGGCCGGTTCGACCGGTCGGACCGGGAACCGGCACCAAGTCCGGTCCGGTTCGCCTAAAAACCGAAATGACAGCTTTGAACCGCCGGACCCATTGAACCGGCCGGTTTTAAGTAAAATTTCATTAAACCGGCCGGTTCTATGGGTTTTTATGGGTTTCCTATTTAATGTAAAAATTGGTTGGTTGTGTAAGGATTTGAACTCATGACCTCTCTTGCTTTTCATATTAGCATACTACCAACCAAGCCACCACCACCTTTTTTGTTCTTTTAATTCTACTTTTAAGTACTTATTAAAATACAATATTTATTTTGAAGTAAGAAATATTAAATATAGATACTTTCTTATACTATTGTTATATTTCTTTAAAATCATCATACTTTTATCTTAATTATCATAATTTTTTAATAATATGAATATTTATTTTATTTTAAATAAAACGAGCGGTCCGACCCATCGAACCTCCGTTTGGACCCATAAACCCATGACCCCGTACCCTTTCCGGTTCATCATCCGTCCGGTTCTGATAACACTGGTTGTTTGAAACAGAGACCCAGATGAGAAAGAATTATATATATATATGTGCAAAGAATTATATATATATATGTGCAACCATAATGCAATCACAGTCAAACCTGAATAGAAATTGTTTGTATTTAGCCGATACAATGCAATATCAGAGACAAAAAATCACAAAATTTACCGAAAAAATTAAAATAAAAGAAGAGCAAGAAAAGGTAATGTGCCAAAAAAAAAGTTCATCAAATATCTTAGAAAGTAATGCTGCAGCAAGAAAGAATACTACACATTTCCACTTTCTAAATTTTTTATTTTGAAGGTTAGGATATTACTTTCTTAAATCTAAGCATGAATTCCTTCTTTTACTTATAAGCACGAAAACTATCAAGGCAGTATGCAATAAGATATCTTAAGTCTAAGATGAAAATGATGAAACAAATTTTCTACGTGAAAATATATAGATTGACAAAAAAAAAGGAATGGCAGAAATTAGGGCTAAACATTACAGTTAGAGATTATACAAATTAAATCACAAACTATCACTTTAAAAACAAATGTAGCATCGGTTAATTTTGCAGATGGGGTACATAGTGCGCCGACGTGGCACTTGAAAAGGTAAAGAAAAAGAGTAAAAGAAAATTCTAAAAAGTTAAAAAAATTCTGAAAAAACATGATAGTAAAAAATAAAATTAAGAAACTCAATTTTCTTTCGATGAAGTCATGGAAAAAACATAGCCCGCATTGCCTCCCCCCAACAGAGAAACCCAAATTCCATTTAAGAGGACATAAATAGATGGAGGTAGAATCACTCCAACAGTTGCAATGTGAATAAGCTCTCTAGCAGCTATATTTATGGCTTTTGATACAAAATTAGATCCATGATTTCAAAAATGAGAAGATTCTTGGGATATCATCATCCACTGTAGGGAAAGAAGAATCACAACTAAAATAAAAAATCCTTTATGCGTCTTACCAAGTAACACTTGTATTGCAGTAAGACAAGAAAAGGTATTAAAAGCATAGAAAATAGACCATAGAACACCTTTTTAGTCCCTGAACACTGAAAATTTGGCAAGTCAACTAATCATGCACAAAAAATGTCCCTCAACGCTAGACATGGAATTTTTTGGCATGTTCTTCACAAAAGATGGCTAGATACAGGCCTGTACACTACATATTAAGGCATCGTCAAGTTTAAGCTAAATCAAATAGAAGTAATCCAAAAGATAAAACATATGGCTTAAGGTGGCAGCTTGGATGCTGAAGAGCCCGGTCTTTGTTTGTAGATGTTGTTGAATGCTGAAAATGATTAAACTTGGGGGTATTCATCCACTACATAAAGGTCGGCAGATAATTAACAAGCTTGTCATGGCAACCCTTCAGGATGCCCATGTTCAGGGCCTACGAGCACTACTGCAGCTACAAATACCTAACAAGGCCATATCAGGCCAATGAAATTGATGATCCACATCCAACTGACAATCTATAAAAATATCAATTGAAAAACAATTAAATTGCAAGCAAAATAATACAGAGCTATAGAAGAAAGTTACAAATGAAAACCCGTTTTTGCTTCTATTTATATACACCATCTATTGATGAACTTAAAAAGCAGTCCAAAATCTAAATAAAGATGTAAACAGTAGGAAGGTAATTTTGAGAATATGATGTTAAACAAAAAGACCAACACAATATTCACCCAAAAAGAAGACAAGGCCAGCACCATAACCTGAACGACAATCAAAGTCGTACTCATCCCTCTCTTTATGCCACACACCAGGAAGTTCAAATGAGCGAAAGTTCAAACATTTATTATGTACATGACAAATTTTTTTTTTTCCCTAAGATAAGTGGGGAGAGGATTTTCACTAAAAGGGTGCCCATAGTTTTCCAGAAGCATCATACACGCCCCTGATTCAACGATGCACGAGATTGACTGAATATCTTTGGAATTGGAAAGGACATTCAATCGAGCACATGTTGGATGTAAGAACAAGAAAGACCGATTGTTCATGCTTAACGAATGCAAGTACATTAGTAAAATATTCAAAATTTTGAGTGTGTCGGGTAAAGGAACAACGGATTGCAGCTGGTAGTCCAAACAAGAGAAAATTTACGAATATACTGCCACAAAATTTACGATGCCTTTGCTCCTGTGACCATGGCCTCACCGGCATCTAGCATCCTCTTGTTCTTCTCTACAGCCGCAGACAATCCTTCATAAAAACTCCTCGTAGACACTTCCCTACCCCTAAGTACACCACCACCGCTTTCACTGAGTTCATTGATGTGATCGATGATAGGCTTTACGAATCCCTCCACCACAACCGAGTGCACTTCCAGGAATAAATATGGCAACAATTTGAGGATATTAGAGACAGAAAATGACGTCAAAGCAAGATTTAAGAAAACTAATACATGTTGAAATTCGTCCAATAGCAAGATGGTCGGAACCGGCGGAAGCAACAGTGGGCTCTGTGGTAACGCACATCGGTGGGTGATCGACTGGGCTCAGCAGGGGCATAGGGTGATCGACTGTGCTGGGAAGGCTGATGGAGTTGTGAGCATGCGAGCAGGCTTTGTTGTAGCGCACATCGGTGCAGTGATCGACTGGGCTCGACAAGCGCATGGGGAAAAAGGAAGAGTGCTGGGTAGGAAATGCCTGACAATCTGTTGGGGTGGTTTTGGGGGGCGTTTTGGTGGAGAGTTCGAGACCGGTGAGAAATGAGAATGCAATAGGTATATGGAATATATACAGCCAGATTTGTCGAATGCGAAGAGGCACAATTACTTAATTGCGAGTGGGAGGGCACAATTCGTGATCGTAAATGCGAGCAGTTCAGTTAGTGTCTGGACATGCGAATACACACTAGTGAAAACACTCTAGTGAGTTTCAAATTTTTATTTTGAGATTTTACCACGGTTGATAGGTAAAAACAATCACCACGATTGTTTTGTTTTCAATCATTGGATCCCATTACATATAATATTGGATGTACATATGTCCACGATTTTTTTACATTAAAATTCACCTCTCATAGTTTTACTATCGATATTTTTGACCATGCATCTTCTCATCGACAGCCGGTTCGCCCATGAACGAGCCAAATCCATTTCAATATTAAACTTACCAAAATATACTGGTTCAAAATAATATAATTAATTAAAAAAAGAAAAGAAACACCACCCAAATAGTAAAACCAATCTAGTTTGGCCTCATACAAGAACAAATCCAGAAATCCTTCAAAGTTATGTAAAAATCGTTAAATCCCGAAATCTAATCGGCCTCATAAAAGAACAAACCCCCAAATTCCGTCGACGCTTGGCACTGCATTCGATCACCCGCTCTTACCTTCTTTGCCGGTAGCCCGCTTCAACGTGGACTCCTCCCCCTCCTTTCCCATCCCTCCCGAGATCGAAAAAGTATGAGAGGTGCAGAATTGTAGCGTAGAAGTACCAGAGAATCTTGTGTACATACCTGTAATACCCTATCACCAGGTAGGTAATTGCCGTGTACAAAATTGATTGGGCTAGCATATACGGGATTTCAATAAATCACCAACATAAGGGGTAAAAGACCAATTTATGTATCTGTTTTATTTTTCCTCAATAATTTATGCATCTATTATTTGTGAAGATGTAATGATTTTCTCATACTCATGACTGCCAGGACAAAGCCGAACCTGTGCAAATTAATAAGCATTCGAAGAGTACATTCCCGCGAAAGTCTCCCCATACAGGACGGTTCATTTCTTCTTTGCTTTTAATTTAATTGAACCAATACATCTTGGTTTGGCTTAATATCGAAATTAATCCAGCCAGTTCACGGACGAGACCGACCGTCAACGAGAAGATACATGGTCGAAAATATTGATGGTAAAACTACGAGCGGTGAATTTAATGTAAAAATGTCATGGACACATGTACAGTCCACATTATATGGAAGGGGATCTAATGGTTGAAAAGAAAACAACCGTGATAGTTGTTTTTGCCTACCAACCGTGGTAGCATAGACCTTTTTTGTTAGACGCATAGATTATCTGCCATGGGTATTTTGGGAAGGTGAGTGTTAGACAGAAATCTTCCTTCTTCCTTATGTACTAGTATAGATATAGATATAGACAAGGGATATATCCACATTACGTGTGAAATAACATAAAAGAATAATGTTTAATTTAACAATCAATTTGGTTACAAAAAAAACTATCAATTTGATAATAAATGTTAACGCTAACCCTATTTATCCAATAATTTTGATAAAAATTGAATTAAAATAGTAGAATTATTGTTGAAAATAAAAATATTGCTCAACTTCATCTTCTGGTGAAGAAATAGACGTCCAATAGGGAGATAAGAGAGGCGAGATAGAAAAACTGGGAAAAGTGAGGGCGCGAGTGAGAGAAAGGGTAAGTGGGATGGTTACTTGTGAGTTATTTTACTATTTTATCCCAAATTTATGACTCTTAATATTGAAAGGTATAGCTAAAATGGGTAATATGGGAAAGCGAAAGCGAGCTGGATAGAATAGTATAGATTATCAATAAAATAGCAAAAGAACAAATTTTAGTGCACATTAGTTTTTCACAAAGAAGCATCACTTATAAAAGGGAAAAAAGATATTTTAGTCCTATAAGTTTGATTTTCAGTCAATTTTAGTCATATATTTTTAAACTACTAAATTAGTCATATACATTTGTTTCATAAGGCATTTTTGTTCCATTATGAGACCGGAAAATGAGGGCTTCTGATATGAACACTAACACCTTTAAATAATTTCGACATATAATTAAATAATATACAAAAATCTAAAAAAATTGAAAAATAAGAAATTAACAAACAAAAAATCCAAAAAGAAAATGGGACAACCACCTAGCCCTTCTGGGGCTAGGTGGTTGCCAGGGTTGAGGGTCCCATCGGCAACCCCTATCCCCAGATGAGGTCACCGATATTTTCAGAATTCGTCGGCGACCTCATCTCGTTTTTGTTTGGGGCGCTCAGGGTAGGAGGGCTTGTCGGGGCTAGGTCCTTTTTTAAAAAATTTTTAAAATAATATTATTTTAATTTTCATTATTTATTTTTATTATTTTATTTTCTTTTTAATTTTCAGCCAACAAGAAATGGCCAGTTGGCCTTATTTAACGGCGTCAATGTCGAGAAAGGACCAATTTTAATTTTGCTATATTTACCAGAAATTGAATGCTACATAAAGTGATCATATATAGAATTTGCAAAAACACGAATTTACCATAAATCACAAACTTTGATTTTGCTATATTTTAAGTATTATTTAATTCAAAAAATTAGAAGACTTATTTCTAATTTTTAATTGCATAAACTCAAGCACGTTTATTGTTAATAGAATGAGATTTACTGTACATATAAATACTTGTATTTGTAAGAATGTTTGCTATATCTATAAGTATTTTTTAGTTCTGAAAAGTATATTATTTTTTCTAAATATTTAATTGCATTAACTCGATAGCATTTATTACTACTCAAGTGAAATTTACTTATATACTGGTGTTCTAATTCGTGCGATGCACGGGTTTGTTTAATTGTGATTATTATAATTTTCTAGAATTTTGAACAATAACAAAAAAAATAATTATAATATATTACTTTAATTATTAATAGTTTAGTGAAAATTTGCAACTAATTCTCTAATTTAAAGTGTAATTAGTATTTATCTAATTGTTAGCATTACGAAAATTTATTAAATGCAAGTATACAAACTTGATCTTGAAAATTTCTTTATCTAAAATAAATTTTTTTATATACTTACTTTCAAATATTATTTTTAAATTTTTTTAATATGCCGTATTTATATATTTAGCTAATCAATATAACTCTAATATATATTAAAAATATATCGTTTGGATATACATTATGGAAATTGTTTGAGATAATTCTGTTCAAAATCCTGATTTTCACACGTTAAAATTTTTTAATGTTCTTGTAATTTTATATACTTAGTCTGTTGCGATAATTTATAGTTGTGTTTAATCATTTTCGAGTATAAATCATTATAATATTTATTTTCTTATTTGGCTATTACATTATTTATTGTCTTTTTGTCCCGTACATTGCACGAGATCGTTTTTCATAAGTCTATGTATCATTTTTATTGTACAAAGTATCATTTTGAAGCACTAATTTTCTTATAAAGATAATAATATTTTCATTTGTTAATTTTAATTTGTCAAATAAAAATCTTCAATAATCACTTTACATATAGGACTAAGTTAACTATTCTAGTAAATATTTGAAACTAATTGGTTCCATTAACATGCATCATATATTTGAGATAATTCTTAATTAGATATGTCAAATATACCAAGTTTAGTAATTAGACTAAAAATTCTTTTTTCCTCTTTCAATTAATATATGCATAATATATTCAAGTTTCATCTTTTATTTTATTTTTGAGTTTAAATTCAATGGGCATTATCATATATTTTTTTCCTTTTATAAGAGCATAACTTTTCTATAAGTTATCGGGTAAATTACCAAAAAAAAATCCAAATTTTGTAAAATATCTCAATTTTATCATAAATTTTGTTTTGTAATAGAAAAAATCATAAATTTTCCAAAATGTCTAAAAAATGACATCCGTTATAACTTCCGTCAATTTTTGCTTACGTGTGACCTACGTGGACTATTAAAGGGACCCACCATCAGCAGCAAAAATTGACGGAATTTATAACGGATGTTATTTTTGAGACATTTTAGAAAACTTGTGATTTTTTCTGTTACAAAATAAAATTTAGGACAAAACTGAGACTTTTTACAAAATTTGAATTTTTTTTGGTAATTTTCCCTAAGTTATATATATTCTACATAATCAATTAAATTTTTTGTAGTTTATATCCTTTGCATTGTATATGTTCATTTAACATGCTTATATATAATTCCTTTGTCACGACCCGAAATTTCAGTAAAATTTTCCTTGTATTTCTTCGAATCCATTATCACATAAAAATTATTCACATCTCCAACAATCTCAACAATGACCACATCTCCAACAAATATACCAGACAAATAATATACAACACAACCGACCAATATAGCCATAGGGTTGCATTTCATCGCAACAGAGTTGTGACGATACCGTGTCCTCGTACTCATATCCATAAATTCCTCATTTCATTTCTCATCTGCGGGGACTGCCCATTATCCTCCGGCAGTAGGAGTCTAGGCATCCATTTTATATCCCGCCGGATCAGCGGTCTAGGCATCCATTTTATATCCCGTCGGATTAGCGATCTAGGCGTCCCTTTTTGTACCCCGCCGGATCAGCGGTCTAGGTATCCATTTTATATCCCGCCGGATCAGCGGTCTAGGTATCCATTTTATATCCCGCCGGATCAGCGGTTTAGACGTCCCTTTTTGTATTCCGCCGGATCAGCGGTTTAGGCGTCCCTTTTTGTATCCCGCCGGATCAGCGGTCTAGGCGTCCTTTTTTTTTTGTATACCGCCGGATCAGCGATCTAGGCGTCCATTTTTGTATCTCGCTGGATCAGCGGTCTAGGCGTCCATTTTTGTATCCTCTCGGATCAGAGGTTTAGGCGTCCTATTTATATACCGCCGGATCAGCGGTCCCATGGCTATAAACAATGATAACACAAGCATAATCCCAATCACATTATCATTGCAGAATATTATCATCTCATGTCTCATATCAACATGAAACATAAGAAGGCAATATCTCTCAAATCATTTCGCACAACATAGCAAGACCGATTTCTTAATCTCTAACTATCACAATATTCTTCTTAAATAATTTATATAACTATATTACATCATTTCACAAGGAAATATGGTACTCACATAAAATATATCTATATATATATATATCATTTCATAGTGAAATGAAGTACTCACAGAATGCCCAAAAATATTTCGAGTCGATTCTTCGAGACGCAAAGCTTAGTCTCCATAATCCCTATTAATTATAGGTATAAAAATCAGATAACACACAATACAATAGTTTAAGTATATATACTAGTGATATTATATTTTTTCATTCCAAAAGAAAAACTAACATTAACACTTTCATGCTCGATCTACCTTTATTATCCCTCCATGTCAAATAATTAATGAGAACATAACCTCCTCTTCCTCCTCCAAACTTTACGGAACACTACTTATATAAAATCCTAGGAAAACCTCTCTCACAACAACATATCGTATCATCATTTAATGAGTTGCTCTCTTCCAATTCAATCCAAGTGTATAGATAGAAACCAATGACTAGCAATAAAAGGAAATACAAATAACGCCTAACAACATCATCTTTTCTTCTTCTTCTTCTTCTTTTTCAACACAATTAACACTTGATTCAAAAGTTCTAATTTAAATTCCCCTTTTAATTTCCCCAATTTAACAATTTAATTATGTCGTGCTCCTCAACTCACCAAGGAAAAGACACAATTGAATAAAATGTGTCTTCAAAACTCTAAAATCAATAACTTGTACCCAATGCGTCAATAATCTAAAGAGGTATATGATGAATCAGCCATATGTTCTGGAATTTTGACCCAAACCACTCATCCTTCAATAAACCAATTCATAAAAATATTAATTGAGCTTAGCTATACCTACACATATCACAGTACCATAATGGTTTTAATTTTAACAGAATTTAACTATCACAGACCTCTACCTGGAACCATTGTCACTGTACCCTCTCTCTCACAAAACTTGCACTACAAAACGGTAAAGTGCATGCACAGTAATTAGTTACACCAAAAGTAATTATTACTATGGTTATCGTAAGCTAAGTCGAAACCTTAACACTGAAATGAACATAATCAAAAGAGAATACAGTCTAAGCAGACCTCCTTCCCCTCACTATTTCTATATCACCACAAAAATTTTCCTAATGAATTGATAAGAACCTTCACACTGAATATATGTACAGAAAATTGAAAGCCTAGTAGCCAAATATTAAGAATAGAAACACAAACCTCATGGAGCAGAATCTTATACTATCCCTGCGGTTTATTTGAGAAGACAATAGCAACAATTACAACTAATCCTTATAAAACAGAAATCCACTTAAATTTTTACCTGAAAATTCAGCTCCTCCTCCGTGTTCTTTGCTCCACCCAGAACCCCCCTTTTCTTCCATAAACCCCAACCCGGGCTCTCCATCGAGCTCACGTTCTGCCTTTGTTTTACTCCATCTTCTTTCGATTCCCTTTGCTCTATCTCGGTTTCATAGTCTCTCTCTCTCTCTCTCTCTCGTGCTCTGTTCCCCTTCGACTTTCCCAGCTCAAAACAGAGCAGAGAATAAAGAAAAATAAAATAAAGAAAGAACAAGTGAGATGAAATGGAAGGCGGTGGAAATGGGGGGAGGAATTTGGGCCACGTGGAGCCCATGGCTCCAACCCTTTTATTTATTTATTTATTTATTTATTATATAGCAACATATATATAACATATCTATATATATAAGTATGTAAGTTTATGTGTATATAGCTATTTGACATAAAAAAAAATAGGTCTCACATTCTTATAGCAGTTGGTCTAATTTTTATAGCACATATTTGCTTGTTAGCACAAAAATGATTTTCAATTTTTACTTTGAAGTTTAATATAATATAATTAATAAAATTAGATAATTATGCTTGGTTCAAAAAATATATTGCAATGATCTCCATTAATATGCATTGCATTATTTATTTTATAATATATTTTTATTACTATATAAAAATATTTAATATTGAGTGTAGTTAATATTATTATCTAAATATAAATTGACTATTTTAATCCTAAATGATATGACCCCATTTCCCGTAAAGTGTAGGTCATTTTTCTATATATATCTATATGTAAGTGCAAAATTCTTTTAATTGTTTCTTATATCCTCATTGAATATTTAGGCTCCCAAGAAATATCAATAAGCCTTTAAATTTTTTTCAACAATTTCCTATAGCAAATATTATTGTTTCCATTGTCAAAATTTTAAAATTAATTATAATTAGGGTCTTTTTCTGTTTTTTCGTTAGGCATTGACTATAATTAGATTAACTATAATATTCATTATTATATTTATTATGTTAGCGAAAATATTTATTTCAATAAATTATTTTAACACTTTTTTTGGTTCCATTAATAATCCATCATTTATTGCGAAGCATTTATTACCTTCAAGCTAGTTTTACATAATATATAGAATATATACTAGCTTTCAATCCCGTGTGTTGCATAAATTTATTTACATATGATAATTATTCACAATCTTTACAAATGAAATTACTTCTTATGAATAGTAAAAATTTTCAATAACTAATTTCTATTTATAAAGAATAATTTCTTATATGTTAAGCTTTTGATTGATTTAAAACAGTTTGCTTTCATTATATGACTGATTCTCATATTTAATTTGCTATGTAAATATTTAATTAATAATTTGTATATTCTTTGATATCATTATATATATTTGGATCAAATGTGGAAACCTGATTTTGTAATGTTTTAATACAATATTTTCTAATATTATATTGCGACGTTCTCATTTAAAATACTTCATTTAAATCTTGACATTTTTTATTTCAAAATTAATTTTGAGTAATGTATATTTTGATTTTATATGTGGAATTGTATTGATAACGTGAGAACTTGGTTGTATAATATACTTATTTTTATTTATGTCAATTAACTAATATTTATTTTATAATAGTTCATTTTAATATATTGACAACATTTATTACGGGCATTTATTACTTAGTGTAGTTTTGTTTTTTTTACTATTTTTTATTTAGTATAACATTATATTTACTATAATATTCAATTTATGAAATTTAGTTTTTTTAACAATATTTGGAGCATTTATTAAATGCATTTATTACAGGCGTATTAATATATATATATATGATAGATTTAGAGAAGTAGGGGCTTTTCATTGATTCGGCACTTGAATTAAGAATCATTTATAATTGACTGAACAGCCTACTTAATAAAGGAATTGAGAGAAAATAGAAAGCTTATGATTATCATAATTGTAATTGATCTCGATCGATGCAGCATAATTGAACTTGGAATAGTTTACAATTAATTGATTCGAAACACGAATCTGCAATCGAGAGATTTTGAAGAGCTGAAAACAAATAATTAGTTCAGAAGATTTTGTGATTGATTATTTCGGCATTATATGATTTGGATTTTACGATTGATCAATTCGACACTCCGCCATTTGGAGGAAAAGCAAAATTATGATTGATCGATTCGACGCACTTGGATTTAAAATTATTTTTTAATTGATTGATTCGGTACGCTTGATATTCAAATCGAGAGAACTCGAGAATTAAGGGTTATTGGTTGATTATTGATTGGGCACTTGAATTCGGAATCATTTATAATTGATTGATAGGCCTAAATGGATTAGGAATCGAGAGAATTTAGAAAGCTATTGATTATCAAAGTTGTAATCGATTTGATTACAGCACAATTAGACTTGAAATTGTTTACAGTTACTTGAGTCGGAACTATGCAATTGAGAGATTTGAAAGCTGAAAATCAAAAAATAATTCCCAATATTTTATGATTGATTAATTAGACACTTTATGAGTTCGATTTGGACGAAAACCAAAAAACTAATGCAAGAATATTTTATGATTGATTAATTTGACGCTTTACGATTTCGATTTGAGGGAATAGCAAACGGATACCATGAGAGTCCGCGATCGCTTCTTGGGATCCTGAGCTTCCCTGCTATACCCGATATTGGGGGTGGCACGATTCCAGGAGGTGACCAACCATACATGAATGGCAATGCCATATATACAAGAAAAGACATCACTTGCTGGCTCACGTTGGACGTGCACGGCATCAACTCCATCGGAAAACATCTCCACTTTCCAGCTATCCAATCCTGCCACCACCCTCCCCACACTGTTCTTGTTCGACTTCCACCCTTCGGGTCTGGATCCCTGCACCATGGCCATCTGTTTTCTCCAACTACACCGTCGGCCCACTTTCTCGTGCCCAAGCAGGGACCTTCCTTTCACTTTCACAGAGTTGCGCTGCACTGCTTATAACTGTAGTTCCTAAGGATTTAGGCTGCAGATAATCTTTGTTGTGACACCACTCGGATAACCTATGGAAACCCCATTTAGCCTTTCTTTTACATGAATAGCTAATCAAGTTATCAGTTAATCGTTGTTGACTTAGTTGCAGATTAAACATATTGATCCTTTTTATATTTAGCAATAACAGCTCGTTCACCCTCATTACTTATGTCTCACCTTCAGAAGAAAAAAGTACCATACACAGATTCATATTCGAAATAGGTGTATACTTTCCTCACGCTTGAATGGAAAAGTAGGAAAATTTCACATATTTATCATTTTCATGTCTTTTTGCTTGTTCATGGCCAACTAGCTAGGTCGAACCCCTTGGAATTCGTGGCTCATGTTTTGGTATGTGAGTTTTAACGGCTTAGGTGGCAAATAATCCTGACCGTTGTGCTATAGGATTTGGTAACAACAACCCAATAATCACGTCTTGCACAAATGTTATTTATGTATCATCGAATATTGTAAGGATCATTTTTGCGGCATATTGGACAAAAAAATTGTAAGAGTAAAAAATACTGTCAGAATATTTATATAGTTCAATAACAATACTATAACTCAAATTCATTTAAGTATTACAAGAAATCATATATCAAGCAATAGCTCTCCTTCACTACATTCAAATTGGTCAGTTCACCCTCGGTGACGATTGGGAAAAGATTCTTTATCTTGATTGGGAAATCCATCAGTTAAAGCATTCTACAAAGACCAATCAATATCTTCGATACATTTCACTGAAGGGAATCTCGAGCTAGGATCCTCGATCCTCAGGAATCCCTCTCTGCACAATATATTGCCCTGAAAATCCAAAACTAATCAATTAATGCTTAATCACAAAACAATGAAATACAATGTTATCACCATTCATTTGTTACATTGAGTTAGCAGTGCCTGCAGGAGTCTCCGAACAAACAGATCATGATCAAAGTCTAGCCTCTACTCGTTTATGACCCAGTTTGTGTTAAGGGGCTCTCATCCAAGCTGGATAATCAAAGTCTTGACTCTTTCAATGTGCTGGCCATTATGTATCACTTCTCTATCTCTTAGTAGGCCGATATAGTTTGACTGAATTAGTTGGGATCTAATAAAGCTTCCGTATATCAAGATTCACACCGAAAAAAGGCTCAAATCCTTGCTCTTTCCAAACCCCACTCCTCTTCCTCTGTTGCCTTCTCCTTTTCCTGTAAATATATATATATATTAAAAAAAATATTAAGCACAAGACTGGAGAAGGGGTGGGGGCATGTCTAGCGGCCACCTACCTCCGAGTGATATCACTCAAATGGGGGTTGGGGGCATACCTGCCAACCATTCAACCCCCTGGCGAAGATCGCCGGTGGGTATGAGCCGACACACAACCTCTGTGGGGGGTGAGTGGTCAGCGGGGATGTATCTGCCCCTTCTCTGATCTCTGGCCTTTATTTTTTGGGTTAATAGCGCCATACAGCGTAACGTTTGAAGAAATTCTTAGTTCTAGCTCAAACTTGATTTTTTACTTGAGATATCTCAACGTTGACATGTTGGTTTCAAATCTATCCGGACGCTAACTTTACGTCCAAACGGAATTGCACACGTGGCACGTCAATTTCACATCTATCCCTATACTGGTTACAAAATTAACGTGTCACGTGTGCAATTCCGTCAATTTTGGACGGAAATTTAGTGTCTGGATAGATTTGAAACCAACACGTCAACGTTGGGATATCTCAGGTAAAAAATTAAGTTTGGGTTAGAACTAAGAATTCCTTCAAACGTTAGGCTATATAGTGCTATTATCCTTTATTTTTTATTTTCCTTAATTTCATCGTATCTTAATGTCAAATATATAGCTTGATTGGTTGAACACGTCATCTGCCACATCAACACCCATTGACAGTGTCACGGAACAATTGATGGGATATAGTAGGTTGCAACAAATTACAATATTCTGAATCAAAATTGTTACAAAAAAAAAAAGATATCGTACATTTTACTAAACTATCACATTTCAGAAAGGTTTTGTAGCAGTGGTTGCAATTTTCCCTGAAAACGGAAATGGAAAATATTAATTAATAGTGATTTTGTTCAACGCTTGCATGTCGTTGGGATGATGCAGGAACGATGCACAATTTGTCGAAGAGACTGCATTGGAGGTCCCCGTGAGAGTAGGTCGGACACATCTATATATTTCTAATAACCCAGTTGGAATTGAAATTAAGGTGGTGTTTGATAAATGAAATGCTTAAAAATTAAGCACTTGATTAGTTAAGGGACAAAATGTATAGAATGTGGGAATGAAGGATAAGAATGAAATTTTTTTTGTGAGGAATAAGAGTACTAATAAGCTAAAAATGACTTATTTCATTAAGTCAAAAACTTATTTCATGTGATTTTGTACTTTATGATTAAATAGTTTGGATCATCATATGTCATCTTTCTCTATTTCTTCTATTCACTTTCCCTTGTAATTAACTTTTTTAAGCACTTATTTAATTAAGTTGAAACAAATACCCTAAGTTAGAAGAGTTGAAGTCACTTCTAAAAAATGGGTTGCCTGAAGTGAGCATTATTGGCATATCAGGAATTGGAGGAATGGGCAAGACTACTTTGTTTAAAGCTGTTTATAACTTCATTGCCGAAAGTTTTGAAGGTCACAGCTTTCTCGCAAATGTTATGGAAAAATCGGACCAATACAATGGTCTAGTTCATATGCAGAATGAACTGCTTTCTAGTGTTCTGGGAGAAAGTATAAAGTTGGCCAATATTAGTTCTGGGATTAATTAGATAATGACTAGAATACAGAACAAAAGGTCTCTGATAGTTCTTGATGATGTGGATAACTCAGACCAAATAGAGGCATTGGCTGGCAGCTGTGATCTGTTTGGCTTGGGAAGCAGGATCATTCTAACCACTAGAAATGAACATTTGCTATATTCCTCGACATTGCTTGTTTCTTTAAATGGAAAAGAGGAGAAAATGTTATGATGGTGCTTAATAGTTGTGACTTCCATAATAGGAATTCAAGTTCTTGTTGAAAGATCCCTCATCACTGTTGAGGAGCACCGAAGTCGATCTGTGCATATGCATGATTTAATAGAAGATATGGGCAGGGATATCGTTCATTGAGAGTCACAAATGCCGGGCAGACAGAGCAGGCTTTGGTTCCATAAGGACATTCGTCGTGTAATTGAAGGGAATAGTATAAGCAAAAGCAACAACTTTACGACTCCTTACCCTCATGATTGGCTGAAAGCTATGCTCTTGGTCTTATTCATTTTCTTATGCTGCCAACCATTATATTCTCTCCGGAACAGCTCTGACCTAATTGTGAGAACACCTGGATGAGCAGCTATATCTTATCACGTGTGTTAATATATTGTTAGGGAACTGATGCAATCGAAGCCATATCCTTGGACGATATGGATACCCTGCAACTTTCTGATGGGGGATTATTCTTGATGAGGCCACGTTTGGGAAAGATATATTTGAACCCTAAAGCGTTCAAGAAGATGAAAAGGCTCCGAATACTTACAATAACTGAGGGGGATTTCTCTTGCAGCCCGGATTATCTACCCAGTGAGTTAAGATGGCTCGAATGGTGTCGTTATCCCTCACTTTCCTTGCCATCTAACTTTTCTTAAGTAACCTTGTGGCGCTCATATTACCCTGCAGCGGCATCACGAAATTATGGGATGGTTATAAGGTAATCAATTCAGTATTATGCTGGTATTCATTAGTGCTGAGAGTGATATATGTTGCTGTTGACTTTCACAGACGGGTTCAAACCTAACTACCATCAATATAAGCAGATGCACATCCTTATGTGAAGTTCCTGATTATTCGGGAATGCTGAACCTTAAGGAATTTGATTGCACATCACTGCACAAGTCTAGTCAAGGTTCATAAATCTATTGGATACCTGGCGAAGCTTGTCCATTTAAACTTCCAGGATTGCTCTAACCTTGCGGAGCTTCCAAACAAACTTAGACTGCCATCGCTGCAGAAACTTGTCCTAAGTGGATGCAAAAGACTCGAGAAGTTTCCAGATATTTTGGGAAGGATGGAACACGTATAAGCTATAGATTTAAGTTGGACTTCAGTAAAGCAATTACCTCCATCAATTAAGAACCTCACTGGGGTCCAATCTTTGTGCTTTGCATTCTGCAGAAATCTCAAAGCCCTTCCAACCAGCATTACTATTTCCAGAATCTTAAGGACCTTAATTTTAGTCACTGCAAAAGGTTTATTGGTTTTCTTGAGAAGGGAGAAAACAGAAGCTAGTGTTTAAACTCTCATGAAGCTCCTAACTACTTTCCCAACATTGTGCAATTAGATTTGTTGGAGAACAGTCTTACTGCTCTTTCGCCATGCCTAAGTAAATTTTGTGATCTGAAGACCCTTTTCTTGGACACTAGCAAGCAACTTAAAGAGATCCCAGAGCTTCCACTGAATTTGACGTAATTAAGCGGAAAAAATTGTGAGTCCTAGGAGATGGTTCAGATCGTGAGCCTGCAAGTGGCAAGGACAATCAAAATCAACTTCTCTAACTGCCACAAGTTGGGCCAGAATCAAATTGCAAGTATGCTGCCGACGGATTGGCAGAAGACCCATCAAATTAGGATGAGGTTGTATCCTCATTTCAGGTTATCCTCTCTCAACATACTTTTACTACTCCTATATGCGTAGGGTCATCAACACGCATGCAAACTTTTTCTTCTGTAATAATAGCACCAGATTGTCTATACTCGAATCCAATAAGAACTTGACCCAAAAGTGCTTCTTTGTAGTTAGCAATCTGTCTTGCATCATCTTTGTCGAGTTTCTATGGACGAGTCGGTGCTCGTGTATCTTTCTATCGTTTATTGAGAATAGTTTCTCGCTCAGGAGTACCTTTGGGACTATCAGTTTCAGGCCTTACTCCCTGGAGGTGACATCCCTTCCCAGTTTTACGATCAAAGTAGCAGGAATCCCTTGTGCTTCAGGATCCATTCGAGAAAGCAAAAAATTAGGCGGGCAGGCTCTCTCTGCTGCTTTCTGTTTGGAAAGGCAACGAACATGGATCGACTGGTCTGTGTCCATAAAAGGTAAAAGACAAGATTCCCCTGCAATATACGTTGCTCATCTGCAATCAGATCATGTCTGGATGGGTTACCTTCCCTTTAAGAAGCATGTGAAGGAAAAGATGCAAGATGGTTGGAATCATTTGGTAGTATCACTCCAGGGGGTTAGTAGATGTCCGGAAATGAAGGTGACAAGCTGTAGTATCACTCCAGGGCTATCAGGTTTCTTTGTCCATTGAGGCCAATGATTGCTCATGAAGACAACACTAGCGTCCCGGTTGCCGGTGACGTGCAGCTCAGTGAGGGGCCACAAGTAGCATGGGGAGAAAGCAATCCTTTGGCAGGAGGGCTCTCTTCAATTACCCAACCCTTGCCTGAAAAGCAGAAGCTGCGCTGGAAAAGAAAAGTTGGAGCTTGTTCTGGACTGGCCCTCAAGTTAAGATGTTTCAAGATAAGAAGAATAAGAAGATGAAGGGGCGATGTTGCAAATCCAGGGATTGGACCGCCCGATTACAATCAACAATATGTCATGTATATCGATGTTGTTATCTTCCTCCTTTTATGTTATGAATGCAGTGAATTGGCAAGAAATATAAGAATGGATCTCATTGGCAAGTGTCTCATATCAGTACCTGAAATTATCGTTTACCTGAGACAGTAATCAATTTTGAAATCGTCAATACGATGAGATCTTGGTTCTAGAATTTAATCTCTTCTTATGGATTCTGCAGAACTAAATTTAACTGAGCCCTCTGGTTTAGGGAATTAACCAACTAATTAGAGCCTCCCTATGTGTTTCCCCCTCTAATTAACCACTTTAATTCCATTAATATATATCTATATATATATAATATCAAAGCATGAACCGAATTCTCACGCCGCCACTTCATAAAAATAATAAAAGGAGCTCTCCTGCTTTGCCACGTATCACTTATGTATCGAGAAACTTTTTTGTCAATAATTATGCAGTAAAATATATATTATTTGGTTATAACAACAACAAAATATATACAAAAGAACAAAATACGCAGTAAACAATATACATTAATTACTATTCAGGAAATTTTTTATATTGTAACAATTGAGTTGTTGTTCATATATATTGTAGCAAAATATAGAGTTAGAAACTTATATTAACAAGGTCTTATAATATTTACAGACTTGCCATTTGTATTATGGGCAAATAGATTCTTATAATATTAACCACAATCAAATTGCAATTCATATAATATTATTTGTTTATAATATTGCAAAGGAAGAAGCAGTAATTGCGCCAAACAAGAGGCAAGCAAAGGAAGAAGCAAAGGAAAAAATCATTTTCTTTGAACTTGCACTCGCCTAATCAAAAAATTTTCTATGTCGGGTATTGGCTGACCCAGATGTTTACTGGTAGTGCTCTTCAATAATCGGCAGAACTATTGAGCTGGGGAGGGGAAATTAACAACTTGCCTCCACAGGTAGGGCACCACCCATCGACTCAGATGGGAAGTGGCCTCTTTCCAGGTGAGGGCTACGCAAGATCAAGTTATTTCGAATACATATGGCCGATAATGGAGCAGGAGAAGAAGCCGAATGATCACAGATTTATAAAATATGTATCAAAGCCTAGGTGCTGTGACTTAACAGGAGGTTGGAAAAAAACTGACTTTTACTTTTTCTATGGATTCGAAATTATATATATTACAAGTATTATTTAATTGTCTTTCATTCTAAAATCACGTTCACATGGGACATATTTTAATTTTTCTACTTTTCATTTACATATCCTTTTTAATGTATAATGTACAATGGTTTATAAAAGAATTAGACCCTGAGAAAGATACATGGACAATTTGAGTGATGTTGACAAGATTGTGGGATGCCATGAACATAAGGACTAATGAAATCATTAGCCTTGATATTATTTTCTTTGATGAAGAGGTATGTTTTGGTACATTTGATTAATTATAATGTTTTGAAATACAAAACTTGATTATTTATTTAATTATGATTGTTTCTAATGAAATCATGGTTCTTTAATGCATGCAAGTATAAAAAGATTCCAGATCATTTTGTTCGGATCGTTACTTCGTGAAGGAGGTTTATACACCGTCGAGAATTTGAAGATAACTAATATAAGGAGATAATCTACTTGATATTAATCATCATCATCATCATCTTTGTTTAAGATGATTTTTCATACTAACTCAAAAAGACAATTTTTTTAGATATATACTAAAATATTATTAAAATTATTAGTTTTGTTTATAGTTGAGTTCTAATAAATGGAAGCCAGTACGTACATACTACATATGAACTATATCAGACAAACTCAGGTTGGATCCCTTCATACATATTTTTCAGGTATCTTTTCAAAAGCTGAGAACTAATTTTCTTGATCCAACAAGTCCGTCTCTCGACTATCTTCTCGGTACTTTTTCACTCCTACCTCTAGCTTACCAGGGCATCAATATATAGACAACTCGATCTAATCCAAGACTGGAGTTTGAAATTTCTGAATGCAGCATAACCCAGCTTGTATACTAAACTTGAACAAGCAACATGAATCCCCAAGACGGAGGAAAGAACGCCTAGTTTAATTCAAGCCGCTTTCTGAATAAAAGCCATTACCACTTGCACGGTTTTCCTCCAAACCCAATCTGAAAATGCTTCCTCAGAATTTCTTTTGATTTCCTCCCGAATCCTTTGGCCATTTCCATAATCTCCAAGAGTTTTCTCATACTCTCACGTAATGTCATCCTTTCTTTTAGCCACATAGTTCAAGCCACTGGAGCCGTTGGATAGTCCTTGTTCCCTCAGCTCAGAGATGTCGTATACAGATTATGGAGGTAATTCTTCTGAGCATGCAGTCTGTCTCATTGCCTGGAGGAAACTAGTGATCTCCTTATAGAGCTTCCGGCAATGGATTTGACTGCTGAAAGAGTTGGACTCATTTGATGGCTCTGTTATCTGTTTGGCAGCATCTGCTTAATGCCTGGTTTCCGAATCTCCTGGTCAGGGACTGTCATTTTTTATAGGCAGTTTAGGATTACTACCATTGCTGAAGAAGAGAACAACTGCATCCTATCAAGGGAATGGAATAAAGATCGTCCGCAAAATACTCTCAATACAACAAAGGCTCTTCATGTCTCATATCTCGAGGCAAACCGGGTTCAAAAGAAAAAAATCTAAAAACTGAAAGCCCAAAATATCTCTAGCTGACTTAAAGCTAAGGTTCTTCCTCTGTAAACATTCGCGCGCTGTTCTCCTCACGACGAGCATCATCCTACATTGATGAACGCGAAATTGCAATCGTTCGATTCAAAGTAAAACAAAGGAAATTAAGGTTCGATTCAATTGGCAGTAAAACATACAAATTAAAGACAGTTAGGGATTCTTACCCAACCACAACACGCAGCAATTATAGCGATAAAAGTGAAGAACACGAGCAACATCCGAGAGAAATCGAATTAACCGGAGTAGTAGATGTCTATAGAAAACTGAGTAATTCACATGAAGACCTCAATTGCGAAGCACTGAGTCGCATCGAGGATGTCATACGCGATCCAGTAGCGGCATATCACAACATACACAATCCAGGCAGACACGACGGTAGTTCAAGTTGCACTCTCCGCACCTTCAAGCGCGATGGTTAGCCTGCAGCAAATAGGAATGCTGTACTTGAATATGGATTTGAGGAGTTTGAGATGATCTGACGATGGCTCTCATAGTAAATTGCTGAGTAGAAAGATGAGCGCGAAAGCATAGACATTGACGGAGATCCAAAATCCGGTTACCACGTGAGGAACTTTCATGAGGAAAAGGGCGAGAAACATTAGAGTAGATGTTAGAGGAAACATGACACCCCAAAAAATTCTGAAGGCCATCTTTGCTAGGAATTAATGGCTGCGGATGAACGAATTCACCGCTGTATAGCTGATCGGCAATTACTACCCTGTATCAATACAATTTCTTAGCTCGAGGCAAAAAGGAAATAGGAAAGTCAGGCTACGAGCAAGGTATATATAGGCGTGGGGGGCCAGAAGACTCCAAAGGTCCTGGACCGCCAATGTTAAAAACAATGAAAGCCGGCTACTCTTTCAATTTCTCCATGTCTCAAAGGTCCTGGACAGCCAATGTTAAAAACAGTGAAAGCCGTCCAAGAACCTTTGGAATCTTCTGGCCCACCTCCACTTCAATTGGTATTTATTTTTTTTTTTTACCGAAAAAAGCAGTGTGGATTTCGAGTCCAGTATGGAATTTCCAGCATGAAATGCGTCTATGATTGAGCAAAGGGTGTTGTTATTGGCAATTCCAAACCAACAATTCTGCGCATGATCTGGGGATGCCCACGCGACGGCTTCCAATCTCCCTTTGTTCTTGGAAAACCGATTTGATGAATAATAATTCAGTTCATAAAAGATAATAAAATAGATAGTGACATTAAATTTTATTATGTATATATATAGCCAATAGATAATAAAATAGATATTGACAAAATAAATAGTGACACAATAAAATAAATCAACGAGAATGAAAGGACCGAGTGCAATTATGAAATCATCGTATATGAAAATAAAATTGAAAAGCAAAATATTTTGTCAAGAGAAAATAAAACAACATAATAATAGCCACGTGCAATTATAGATTTTCTCTACTTAATCTTTCTTGGCTAATTTTCAATATTTTATTCATACTATGTAGTTGTTCGAAACCACAGACTCATATAAGGAAGAATTATTATATATATATGTGCAACCATAATGCAATCATAAATTAGAAGTAAAAGGAGCAATGTCAAACTTGAATAGCAATTGTTTGTATTCAGTCAATACAATGCAATATCAGAGACAAAAGTCACAAAATTTACCCAAAAAAATTAAAATAAAAGAAAAGCAAGAAAAGGTGAAGCGCAAATAAGAAGTTCATCAAATATCTCAGAAAATAATGCTACAGCAAGAAAGAATACTATTAACAAAAAAGAAGAAAGAAGAAAGAATAATTCACGTTTCCACTTTCTAAATTTTTTTTTGAATACTTTTACATATAAAGCACGATCACTATCAAGGCAGTATGCAATAAGATATCTTAACTCTACGATGAAAATGATGAAAAAAAATTTCTATGTGAAAATGTATGGATTGACAAAAAGAAGAAGAAGAAGAAAGAATCGTAGAAATTAGGGCTAAACATTACGGTTAGAGACTATAAAAAATTAAATCACAAACTATCACTTTAACAACAAATGTAGCATCTGTTAATTTTACTGGTGAGGTACATAGTGCGCTAACATGGCACTTGAAAAGGTAAAGAAAAAGAGTAAAATAAAATTATGAAAAGTTAAAAAAATTCTGAAAATAACATGAAAATAAAAAATAAAATTCAGAAACCCCGTTTTCTTTGGATGAAGTCATGGACAAAACATAACCCGCATTCCCACCCACGGCCTCAGTTGACATCGTTATCCAACAAACCTCAGTCCCCAACCCAAATTCCATTGAAGGGGACAGAAATAGATGGAGGTAGAATAACTCTCCAACAGTTGCAATGTGGATAAGCTCTATAGCAGCTACACGATCCATGATACAAAACTAGATCCATGATTTCAAAAACGAGAAGATTCTTGAGATACACGATCCACAAGAATCACAACTACAAAAAGAAAAAAAAAAACCCTTTATGCATCTTTCCAAGTAACAATTGTATTGTAATAAGACAAGAAAAAGGTATATAAGAGCATAGTAAATAGACCATAGACCACCCTTTTAGTCCCTGAACACTGAAAACTTGGCAAGTCAACGAATAATGCACAAAAAATGTTCCTCAATGCCAGTCATAAAATTTTTCGGCATGTGCTTCACAAAAGATGGCTAGATACAGGCCCGTACATTACATGTTAAGGCATCGTCAAGTTTAAGCTAAATCAAATAGAGGTAATCCAAGAGATAAAATAGATGGCTTATGGTGGCAGCTTGGATACTAAAGAGCCCAGTCTTTGTTCGTAGATGTTGTTGAATGCTGAAAATGATTAAACTTGGGGATATTCATCCAATTCATAAATGGTGGACTCATAATTAACAAGCTTGTCACGGCAACCCTTTCGGGATGCCCATGTTTGGGGCCTAAGAACACTACTGCGGCTGCAAATACCTAACAAGGCCATATCAGGCCAATGAAATTGATGAACTTATACAGCCCGGACATTCCTTTCCCTGGACCCTGGCGGAGAATGATCCACATCCAACTAACAAACTATAAAAATATCAATTGAAAAACAATTAAATTGCAAGCAAAGTAATACAGAGCTATAGCAGAAAGTTAAAAATGAAAACCCGTTTTTTCTTCTATATATATACACCATCTATTGATGAACTCAAAAAGCAGTACAAAATCTAAATAAAGATGTAAACAATAGGAAGGTAATTTTGAGAATATGATGTTAAACAAAAAGACCAACACAATATTCACCCAAAAAGAAGACAAGGCCAGCACCATAACCTGAACGACAATCAAAGTCGTGCTCATCCTTCTCTTTATGCCACCCACCAGGAAGTTCAAATGGGCGAAAGTTCAAACTTAAAAATGATGGACATTACATTGTTTTTAAGATAAGTGGGGAAGAGGATTTTCATTAAAAGGGTACCCATAATTTTCCGGAGGCATCATACACGCCCTGATTCAACGATGCACGAGATTGACTAAATATCTTTGGAATTGGAAAGGACATTCAATCGAGCAAGTGTTGGACATAAGAACAAGAAAGACCGATTATTCATGCTCAATGAATGCAAGTAGATAGGCAAAATATTCAAATTTTCGAGCATGTCAAGTAAAGGAACAATTAATTGCAGCCGGTAGTCGAAATAAGAGAATTTAAAAAACACATATTAAACCAGAATATAGTGTCACAAAATTTACGGTGCCTTTGCTCCTGTGACCAAGGCCTCATTGACTTCGCGCATCCTCTTGTTCTTCTCTGTGGCAGTAGACAATCGTTCAAGATATACTTCTTGTCGTTCTCTTTTAGAACCTCCCTCGCAGAAAAGTAACATTCCGCCTCTCGCTTTCCCTGAAAGATTCATCGCAGACAATTCCCTATTCCCTAAGTACAATACCACCGCTTTCGCTGAGTTCTTTGATGTGATCGATGATAGGCTTTACGAATCCCTTCACCACCTTCGAGTGCACCTCCATGAATAAATATGGCCACAATTTGAGAAGATTAGAGACAGAAAATGACGTCAAAGCAAGATTTAAGAAAACTAATACATATTGAAATTCGGCCAATAGCAAGCTGGTCGGAATTGGCGGAAGCAACAGTAGGCTCTGTGGTAATGCACATTGGTGGGGTGATCGACTGGGCTTGGCAGGGGCATAGGGTGATCGACTGTGCTGGGAAGGCTGATGGAGTTGCGAACATGCAAGCAGGTTTTGTCCTAGCGCACATCGGTGCGATGATTGACTGAGCTCCACAAGCGCATGGGGAAAACGGAAGAGCGCCGGATAGGAAATGCCGAACAATCTGTTTGGGTGGTTCTGGGGTTGTGCTGGCGGAGAGTTCGTGACTGGTGAGAAATGATAATGCAATAAGTATATGGAATATATACAGCCAGACTTGCCGAAAGCGAAGAGGCATAATTACTTAATTACGAGTAAGAGGGCACGATTCGTGACCGTAAGTGTGAAAACAGTTTAGTTAGTGTCTGTACATACGAAAATACTCTAGCGAGCTTCATATTTTTATTTGGAGATTCTACCACGGTTGGTAGATAAAAACAATCACTAGGATTGTTTTGTTTTCAGCCATTGAACCTATTAAATATAATAAGAGAAAACATGTTTTCAAGATTTTTTTTACATTAAGATTTATCCCTTATAGTTTTACTATCGATATTTTTGACCATACACCTTCTTGTCGATGGTCGGTCTCGCCCGTGAACCAGCCAAATCCATTTCAATATTAAACCAACAGAAATATATTGGTTCGATTAAATTAAAAATAATATAATTAATTAGAAAAAGAAAAGAAACACCACGACAAACCGTAAAACCAATCCAGTTCCGCCTCATACAAAAACAAATCCTGAAACCTTCAGAGTTATGTAAAAATCGTTAAATCCTGAAATCTATTCGACCTCATAAAAGAACAAAACCCAAAATTCCGTCGACTCTCGGCACTGCATTCGATCGCCCGCTCTTACCCTCTTTGCTGCTAGCCCAATTCAACGCGGACTCGTCCCCCTCCTTTCCCTTCCCTCGCAAGATAGAAAAAGTATGAGAAGGTGCAGAATTGCCGCGTAGAAGTACCAGAGAATCTTGTGTACAGACCAGAATACCCTATCATCAGGTAGGTAATTGCCGTGCACAAAACTGATTGGGCTAATGTATACGGGATTTCAATAATCACCAACATAAGGGGTAAAAGACCAATTTATGTATCCTCTTTTTTTTTTTCCTTCAATAATTTATGCATCTATTATTTGTGAAGATGTAATGATTTTCTCGTACTCATGAATGCCAGGACAAAGCCGTACCTGTGCAAATTAATAAGCATTCGAAGAGTACATTCCGGCGAAAGTCTCCCTATACAGCGCGGTCCATATCTTTATTATTTCTTCTTTTTTCCTTCTATTAACGTAAGTAATTAAATTACTTTTAATTTAATTGAACCAATACATCTTGGTTTGGCTTAATATCGAAATTAATCCAGCTAGTCCACAGAAGAGACCGACCGTCGACGAGAAGATGCATGGTGAAAAATATTGGTGGTAAAACTACGAGCGGTGAATCTTGATGTAAAAATGTTATGGACACATGTACTGTTCACATTATACGTATGGGGATCTAATGGCTGAAAATAAAATAACCGTGGCAGCTATTTTTTCCTATCAATCATGATAGCATCAACCTTTTTTATTAGACGTACAGATTATCTGCAATGAGTATTTTGGGAAGTTGAGTGTTAGATAGAAATCTTTCATCTCCCTTATGTATCAGTATAGATATAGATATAGACGAGAGATATATCTGCATTACATGTGAAATAACTAAAAGAATAATGTTTAATCTAACAATCAATTTGGCGAAAAAAAATATCAATTTGATTATAAATGTTAATGCCACTTCAATATATCCAATAATTTAGGTAAAAATTGAATTACAATAGTAGAATTATTATTAAAAATAAAAATATTGCTCAACTTCATCTTCTGGTGAAGAAATAGACGTCCAATAGGGAGATAAGAGAGGCGAGATAGAAAAAATAGGAAAAGTGAGAGCGTGAGTGAGAGAAAGGGTTAGCGGGATGGTTATTTGTGAGTTATTTTACTATTTTATTTCAAATTTATCACTCTCAATCAAAATAAAGAAAACAGATGAAAACAGATAAGTTATGTGTTAATTGTTGTGTTTACGTGATTATCAAATTATGGATTGAAATTACTTAACAATCAAGTTTCTACCCCCGAAACAAACAAAAACAGAGCAAATATGTGGGGTAATAATCGGCCAAGGGTCGTCTTGAAAGGGCATGTGGCATTCGACTTTGCTTAGAAAGAACTTGACAGACATGATATCTGTCGTCAAACCCTTAGTGTCTGGATTTAGTTTAAGTTGTTCTGTTTTGTGACACTGACAGATTAACAAATTATGACATAATTGTGTTTTGCTAGAATCCTACACTTAGGGTTTTGATCAACCTGTTTCCTTGTGTGTGATCATGTCAAGTGCGTGATTAATCCAGTTTTGTGTATTATAACATATAAATTCGATCTAAGCACAAACTTAGGGAAGTGAGAATGTGAAACACCTCGGGGGTACCAAGGTCTCTGCTCATGTCCTATGTAAGGCCGGGCAACTTTTTTCCGGGCCGTCCCCACTCGCATCTTTGGTCCACCTCCTTAAGCGTCCCAATATACGTCAGAATGACAAAAACACTTTGGTCGGATAAGGGCTGCGCCCACATTGGCTGCCTGTCTTCACCCGTGGCTCGGGGGGTTTCGATCACTCTAACCCTAGAGTTGTTGATAAATTATAAACTGATAATCTTGCCATTGAGATGGAAAAATTGATTTACAAAATTGAGACTATGTGGTGTGGACCACCTTGGCCGGTAGTCGGTGTCAACCGATCTCCTAGATCCACAAGGGTCATATGTAAATCCCGAGGGAGTCGGAAGAATTCTCACATTCCCCTGAACCACCTCAAATTGGGTATGGACTCAAGTCAGGACACGTGAATCCTTCCTAGATATCCATGCTACGCGCAAGCCTCGTTATTTATATATATATAAAAATATGGGTTTAGAAAATGGCACGATTATCAGTTCATGATTTATCGACTCGATTACAAATTATTAACAGGTTTGTACAAATTATTATTAAAATGCCGTGTTAGTTAATTAGCCGAGTGGATCATCCCAATTACTATGCATGTGAGATCGATTAAATTAAATGAATCGCTGAATGCTTTTGTTTGCGAGTTTCAAGCCGTCAAACCGGCCATTGGTGGACCGTTCAATGGGAGCACTTAATTCACGACCGTCTCGTAATTAAAACCGATTTTAAACCGACTTTACATGATTATTCCAAGTTCGAGTGAGATTTTAATTAAAATGACAAAGAACACTTCAAAACACATGATTCATGACAATCATAATGATATTTAATTTGTCGATTTTAAAATCAAGTTATCAATTAAGCCGATTTGGATTCTTGTAGTCGATTATTCCTTAAATCGAGTGAGCAGGAGATTAGTTTGTGTGGGCTCATTCTCACTTCAAAAAACCGATTTTAAGTTCGATTCTTTAAATTTCAAGATCATGTTCGGGTTGATTCTTCATTGCACATCTCGGTTTTAAAGAGTCGAGTTCGTATTAATAAACCGGTTCGTGTCATCCTGATTGAAACATGCACTTCACATCATTAAAGGTCATGCAAGCATCAAATCAACCACACAATATAGTTCTAGATATGCCACTAGGTCAGGATTTGATACCTTTTCGAGCTAGTGTCGAGAGGAGCTCGTGTGGCTTCAGGAATCCGTCGAATGAACTTGCCGTGGGCTGCCCCAGCACACCATAGAAGCAAGGAAAATGGAAACGGGGCAGCAGCAATTCGGAAATGCCAACAATGATTACAACGAACTCGAGTTCGAGTTGGGGACTGGAACAACAACTTTGTTAGCTCCGTAGGGGGGCTCATGGACCTCGAGAAGAACCTACAACATGAAGGAAACGGAGCGGCAACACAGCAGAAAAGAAATACGCGGGAAGAGAACAGAGAAGGAAAAGAACAAGAAGCTCGACTTAGCTCGGGGACTCGACTGACCACAGCAGCTCGCGGAAGCCCAAGAAGGGCTGGACAGCAGGCAAGGGAGCTCAGTAGAGGTGAGCAGAGGTCCTCAGCAGCTCAAGGGCCTGGAGAAGACCCGAACGCAACCACCATGACTCCGGGAACTCGAGGAGGGACTGGACAAGTGTTGTTCAGCTCAGGGAAACTTGGATGACAGCAGCAACACAGGAGCAACTCAGCTCAATAAGCTGCAGGTGAGTGACTGAGCAACATGAGGAGCTCGGGGATGTGTAGTAACAGCTCGGGGAAGACCTGGAGCAGCTTTAGGAACAGCTCAGTCGCTCAAGGGGACCCAAGGGAGGCTAGAGATGGTGTCGGGAAGCATGTGTACTGGTGTGGTGATGGTGATCAGGAGAAAGAGACGGGGAACGAGAGAGAAATGGAGCAGTAGAGATGGTTGCTGGACAGAGGTGGTGAGGTGGAGATCGGTTGCTATGTGATGATGTTGTTGTTCTTAGTCGAAAAGGGAAGAGGGAGGAGAAGATGCCTGCTATTCTATTGTCTTATTTGTCTCGAGAAAAAGCAAAAACTGGGAATAAGGGAACTGAGAAGAAGATAGGGAGAACTGTCAAGTCTTAGTTTTTGATGAGGATGGCTGTCTAAGCTAATGGTGATGTGAGGATGATGAAGACGGTGAAGATGGGAAGGTCGATGGCAGCCAATGTGTTGCTGTCTCTCCAGAGAAGAAGAGCAAGGAAGGTTAGTTGCTGTCCAGTCCGGGAGTAGGCAGAAGGTTAATAAAAGGTGATGGAATCGTGACCTCCCCAGGATGCAAGAGCCGGGAATGGGAAGGAGCAGAGAATATAGAGTGTAGCCGGCATGCAGGGAGCTGCAGGGGATAAGGTGAGCCGCCGTTGGGCAGATTTCAGCAGCCACTCGCAGAGAACGGGCAGGAGAATGCAGGGAACGGGCGGAGCCAGCCAACTCTGTCTTGGTCGAGCGAAAATGCCGAGTGTGAAGCAGTGAGTGAGAGGGATAAGTTAGAGAACTCAGGTTGATGTTGGCTGCTGATGATGGACGTTGAGCTCTGCGTTGATGGTGAGGATGAAACCCAGAGGAGATGGGGTGATTTGCTTGAAGTATGTGGATTGGAGATGAGATGATGATCGATGAAGCTAGATGCCGGGGAAGAAAGGAGCTGGACTGAGCTGCCATCCAAGGACCGAAGGTGATCAGAAGCTCCCAGCAAAACCAACCAAAACCGAGCTGAAGGAGACGCAACAAGGATGGTGTTTTTTTTTTTTCCCCCTTTTTGTTCTCCTTCCATTGCTTCTGCCCGAGCCAGAGAGAAAGAGGGGGGGAGAGAGAGAGAGAGGGGGGGAGAGAGAGAGAGAGAGAGAGAGATCCGACAAAGCTGAAATGGCCATGAAAAACCAGCGGGCTACTGATCTTTTCATCTGAAAATGATGGAAGCAGGAAGAATATTGAAATGGTTGATGGACTGCCTAGGGAAACCGAACCGAGAAGTAGCAGGAAAAGTGGACGCGAAGGTGATGATGCTCTGGTGGTGATTAGAGGCTGTGATGACAGAGGAATGTGATGAAGATGGAGAGCAAGGGTCCAACAATCAAAGAGCTGGTCTGTTCGCCCTCTGTCTGTTCTTTCTGCTTTGTTCTTCAGCATCCCCATAAAAGACCGAGAGGAAGCCAGAGAGATCAAGAGCTGTCATGGCTTTTGCAGGCTCGGCCTTGGAGTTGCAGGGGCTGCCCCAACCGAAGAAAGGAAGCCGCCAGTCAGGGTCCTGGTTGCGTGAGGATGAAGATGCAGGTAATGGGGATGGCAGGGAGCAGTTTGCCGCAGGTCGAGGCCGAGATTCTGAAGAAGAAGAAGAAGAGTTCATGGAGGTCATAATGGGAGGGGAGGGAGGAGTAGGAAGGAGAAGAAGAAGTAGGCATTACTGTGATCATGATCATGATGACGGTTCTCGAATCTCGCTTTCTCTGGCGAGAGAGAACTTAAGGGCCATGGCTTCTCCGGCCATCAGCTCAAGGCAGACATGCGTGATGAAATCCAAATGATCGTTGTTTGTTTAGCACTTTTTTGTAATTTGATTCTTTGAAGTCAATGCGGGTTTTATTGTGTTTGGATGCAACATTTCACAGCAGAAGGTAAATTAGAACAGATATGCGGCCAAAATATAAATCATCCAAGCAGGTGTTGTTTATTATTTAATTGTCGTTTTCTGTTGCGGCGTCGATATATCATAAGCAAGACTTCTTCGACAAATCTACTACGCCGTTCTCATTCAAATTAATGGAAAAAGGTTAGATACTATTACAAATTAAAATGATGCTTCCGACCAGATGGTGCAGAGGAGGATTAAAGATAGAGTAATATATCATAAAGAACACAATCAAATTGGTTCTTTGTCATGGATGATGCATTGAAGAAGCATTTCCCTCAAAGGATAGTGCAGAAATTTCTCATTGATACTAATTATCTCTCCCGGATCTCTTGGCTCTGCTGGAGGCCCCTTCCTGGGAAATAAATTACCTGATGTCCTCTGTGTGGGGTAGAAGGAGAGTGCACATGCCTCAAGGATCAGTTAGACTCTTGTAAAAAAAAAAAAAGACGAACATATCGTCTGGTAGATCCTCTAAAGACGATGGGGTTATCGGAGGGGGTGGCCAGGCAGCAGCCTAACCTCCTCATATCCGCAGCTGCATTTTTGTTTTCCGTATCAGGTTTTATTTATATCAAAATTCTTTTGATTATCATGTGTGATGCACCTGCCGTTTCCTTTAGAATTAGGTAAGAAACTACTGGAACGGGTTGATAAGTCCTCGAGCAATTGAGAGGATAAACGTGCCATAAAATTAATTTAGGGTAGAAGTTCTCTGAGCTCAGAGTTTTGTTTCATTTTCAATCGAAGACCACACCAAGCTCGAGCGACTTTGGGATGAACTTAAAGAACACTTGACATGGCTAGCTTGACATTCTGTCGTGGCTGCAACTTTATACAAGAAAGAAATGGCGATAAATTTTGTATTGGCCTCAGTCCTAAAAGTTACCATCGATCGATCAATAACTATATATTTCAGCAGTTGTGAACTTATTAAGGCTATGGAATCATTTCCCTCAGGATTTTGTTTTCGGCCAACCGATGCGGAATTCGTTTGAGACCGTCCAACTAAATAGAAAAGGTCCTCGACTTAAACTTTAGGCCGTCTCCAAGATTAGTCTTTACCTCTTTGAACCTTGGGAGCTACTCGCTAATGTAAACAATCATCCAGAATAATTAGTAGTAGCAAACTGTCAATTTTTATTCTAAATATTTAAGGCAGCCAACAATTGGGTTCTCAATATCTATAAGCCAACAAATCCATCATCGTAGGCAGTCTGATGCGAACGCTTACGTGGGTAATACCGTTGCTGAAAAATGTAAAACGTCATTTTATTTCCAAAACTTTTAAAAAGTAAAAATAGACTTTTTTTTTTTCCAGAGGGAGGGAGGAACCAGATCGGGAGCTCTCTCTTTGATCGGCTCGATTCTAGATTGGTTGGGACCCAGTGGGACGAATACCAAGTGATGGACACCAACATTCAGCCGCACTTAATTTATCTTATCAGTCAGAAGGTCACAATGGTTTCATGTGGAATGCGTGTTCATGGATTATTTATTTTTTTATTGTCTTTACAACAAGAACGGTATCATCATGACATACCAATACATTGAAAGTAAACTAGAACTACAGCGCTTTCAGCTTAAAACTTTTGAATGTGCTTTGAGTTTGTGATGTCAAATTGTCGACGAGAACATTGCTCACTCAAAGCATCCAATGGAGGAGAATCAAAAGAGCACGTTAATGGTATATAAGTTGTACAAAGTTAACTCATACAAAGCACCCCGATTAGTAGACAAGAATATGAAATCAACTTAATGCAAGTACCATTGGCAAGTTGTGAGGTTCCTAATAAATCCTAGATCTGTCAATTTGGAGATTAAGTTCCATGTGCTCGTCTCTCTCTAATATCTCGTTCATCACCTCCTAGAAAAATAGTTGAACGACGCCTCCTTAGTAGCCTAGAATAGTATGCTTATATGTGGAAATTTATTATTAAAATATGCAAAATCTCGAATAAACTGGCTTATGAAAAATTATCGCTCTTGGAGAGCAGGCAATCCTGTACCAATGACCCACCCAATCAAGGCATGGCTTCGTGCTCAAATCTATATGATTCTTGTATCTCTTGCATCGGAGAATTTGAAAAATATCAATTCATTCTATGGATTGATTGGAAAATGTAACACAGAATATGCACCGACGAAACTTACGTTAAGGTCTTAGGGGCTTGCTCCTTCCATAGTAAAATCAACTTTTATGTCACCAACCTTTGCTCCTTTTGAAACTCAATAAGCCTATTCACGAACAATTATATTGATTAACAAGAGAGCTAAGAGCTGGAGACTGAGGATATGATCAATAATGTAACTTTTGAATGACTCACCTTGCATAATTTTACTTTGTGTTGCTTAGTTCAGTTCCCTTGCAGGGGATAGTGAAAGCCCAATAGTCGTTCAATGAATCAAAGTAATAATGAAAGACAAATCACTTGATCTGAAAATAAAGTAACTGAAGGAAAGGCTGCAGTTTTTGAAGTAAAAATGGTAAATTGATTATGCAAGAACTGACAATTGGAAATTGACAAACACACGTGCAAATTGATACTATCAGAAGATGATATGATACAGTGGTACACCTCTCACTTGATAATTAAGAGATTTTAAGTTTAATACTCAATAGGATTATTCGTGCCTCTTAATTAGATGTTTACATCTTCAACTCCCACCACTTCCTCCTGCGGTGGAGCTATGACGTGTTCCTTAGTTTCCAGGGTTAGGACACTTGTAACGCCTTCACTAGCCACCTCTTCCATAGTCTCAACCGGAAAGGCATCAACACCTTCATCGACAGTGAGAGGCTCAGGTGTGGCGACTCTAGTGAAGGTGACTGAAGTGTCCAGGATTGCTATTGGTGCTTGGACGAGCTCTCCAAGATGGTCGAGTGTAGTAAACCGTTGCGCTCCATTCTCCTCACGACGAGCATCATCCTACATTGATGAACACGAAATTGCAATCGTGCGATTGGCAAGAAAACGTACAAATCATAGAAAGTTAGGGATTCTTACACAGCCACAACACGAAGCAATTACAGCGAGAAATGTGAAGAACACGAGCAGCATTCGAGAGAAATCGAATCGACTGGAATAGTAAGTGTCCACAGAAAACTGAGTAATCCACATGAAGACCTCAGTTGCAAAACACTGAGTTGCGTCGAGAATGCCATGGGCGATCCAATGGCGGCATATCACAACATACGCAATCCAAGCAGACACGACAGTAGCTGAAACCACACTCTCCGCACCTTTAAACGCGATGGTTAGCCCACAGCAAATAGGGACGCCGTACTTCAAGATGAATCTGAGGAGCTTGAGATGACCTGACCGTGGCTCTCGAAGTAGATAGCTAAGCATCTGCTTTTGCACAGGAATACCAAGTAGAAAGACAAGGGTGAGAGCATAGACATTGACGGAGATCCAAAACCCGATTACTACATGGGGAACTTTCATGAGGAAAGAGATCCAAAACCCGATTACTACATGGGGAACTTTCATGAGGAAAAGGGCGAGAAACATTAGAATGGATGTTAGAGGAAACAGGACACTCCAAAGTATGAGTATGAAAGCCATGTTTTGTTTAATCGGGAGGTAAAACTGCAGATGATGAGGTATTATGTAGGGAGAGGGAGGTCCCTATACTCGACTATTGTTAATGTGAATGTGTTCTTTTATTGTCTCTCCTGTATCTCCTCAGTAAGTGTTTTTATTCTTTCCTTAGATTTTCTCTCTCTCCGAAAGTCGGTCAATAAGTCGATGTGACTCTCGAAAAGTGATCGAATAAGTGTAATTCGATCGAAAAGTTAATCGATTCAACTTTGAATATTAGCATCGCGACAGTAAATGATGATGTCACTCCATTGCGAATCTCTCATTTTGCTGTCGGTTTGCTGTCGCTATCTCTTCAAGAGTCTCACATCGCCCTCTCACGAGGCTTCCTTACATTTTCCCCCCCTGAACATACGGGCCTATAGAATAAATCCCATTACCTTAACCTTCTTGTGGAAGGTCTTCCGTTCTGGGAAGGTCTTGCTTCTTACGTGCTCCGAAGCTCTCATAAACAATCTGTTCCTTTGTCGGGGAACCGGTGTGGGATTTTTGTATGAAGTGGCCGCAGGTGGGAGGTGGGCTGAGAGGCGAAAGAGAAGTCACGTTTGGATGATGGATGAGAGAACGAAGAAGAAGACTGGCTAATTGGGCCTCTGGTTATTGTTTCTCACTGGGCTTTAATTGAATTCCATGGAGATTTGTGGGCTCAAATAAGCTTCATTGGCTATGGTTTATTTTATTATAATTAGTAATTTAAAATTTTAATTATTAATTCATAGATTTTTACCATAAAGTACTATTAAAATTATTGGTTCCAATTGTATCCAAAATTTATCATCAACAATAAAATATATGAAATAATTAAAGTTAGGAAGAAAATGACTAAATAAATTTTAGGAAGGGAGAGAAACGGCAAAGTGGGGGGAGGAAAGAGAGAAAACTGCGTTTATTATGAAAGTTAAAGGTGAGTGGGTGAATATAGGAGGATGAATTGATGAATTTGTCTCCAACGATTGTCTAATTTTATGGCTCCAATTTTTGTTAGACTAGTGAGAAGACCACGTGGAGCACATTTGTAATTTTTTTAGTAATTACAGCTGAAGGACAATGTAAGAAAAATGCATGTATCCTATATAACTTCTAATAATGATCACATTTGCTACTCCCAACATAAATTGACCTTCGAAAGTGAGCAAAAGGGAAGGTTTGTTAGGCATATATATTTTCTGGCTTATGTTTCCACAATTGAACAATAAAGCCTCATAAGTTTAAGAGATTAGTAAATTAGCTATTCTTTAAAAAAAAATTAATAAAGCGAATGTAATATATGGGACAAAACATGTAGGAAAATAAGATTTATATCTCCAAGGCACATTAAATTTTATCGCAATTCTATATAATAGCCAATAGATAATAAAATAGATAGTGACAAAATAAATAGTGACATAGTAAGATAAATCAATGAGAATGAAAGGACCGAGTGCAATTACGATATTATCGTATATGAAAATAAAATTGAAAAGCAAAATATTTTTTCAAGAGAAAATAAAAGAACATAACAATAGCCATGTACAATAATAGATTTTCTCTACTTAATCTTTCTTGGCAAATTTTCAATATTTTATTCATACTATGCCGTTGTTTGAAACACACACCCATATTGGGAAGAATTATGATATATATATATATATGTGTGTGTGCGCGCGCGCAACCATAATGCAATCACAATATAGAAGTAAAAGGACTAATGGCAAACCTGAATAGCAATGGTTTGTATTTAGCCAATATAATGCAACATCAGAGACAAAAAGTCAAAAAATTTACCCAAAAAGATTAAAAATAAAAGAAGAGAAAGAAAAGGTAATGACAAATAAGTTCATCAAATATCTCAGAAAGTAATGCTACAGCAAGAAAGAATCCTATTACCAAAAAAAAAAAGAAAAATAGTTCACATGTTCACTTTCTGAATTTTTTTTTTTGAAGGCTACGATATTAATTTCTTAAATCTAAGCATGAATTCCTTCTTTTACTTATAAGCACCATCACCATCAAGGCAGTATGCAATAGGATATCTTAAGTCTAAGATGAAAATGATGAAATAAATTTTCTACGTGAAAATGTATGGATTGATAAAAAAGAAGAAGAAGAAGAAGGAACCCCATAAATTAGGGCTAAATATTACAGTTAGAGATTATAAAAATTAAATCACAAACTATCACTTTAAACAACAAATGTAGCATCTATTAATTTTGTTGATGGGGTACATAGCGCACCGATGTGGCACTTGAAAAGGTAAAGAAAAAGAGAAAAAAGAATTATGAAAAGTTAAAAAAAATTCTGAAAATAACATGAAAATAAAAAATAAAATTCAGAAACTCGATTTTCTTTCGATGAAGCCATGGACAAAACATAGCCCGCATTCACCCCTCCCCCGGGTGAAATGCAGATTCCGTCGAAGAGGACAGAAATAGATGGAGGTAGAACAACTCTCCAACAGTTGCAATGTGAATAAGCTCTCTAGCAGCTATATTTATGGCTTTTGATACAAAATTAGATCTTTGATTTATAAAACGAGAAGATTCCTGAGATACTATGATCCACTGTAGGGAAAAGAAGAATCACAACTACAATAATAAATCCTTCATGCATCTTACCAAGTAACACTTGTATTGTAATAAGACAAGAAAAGGTGTTAAAAGCATAGTAAATAAACCATGGACCACCTTTTTAGTCCCCGTACACTGAAAATTTGGCAAGTCAACGAATGATGCACAAAAAATGTTCCTCAATGCCAGTCATGAAATTTTTCGACATGTGCTTCACAAAAGATGGCTAGATACGAGCTTGTACACTACATGCATTGTCAAGTTTAAGCTAAATAAAATTGAAGTAATCCAAAAGATAAAACATATGGCTTGTGGTGGCAGCTTGGATGCTGAAGAGCCCAGTCTTTGTTTGTAGAAGTTGTTGAATGCTGAAAATGATGAAACTTGGGGATATTCATCCAATACATAAAGGTCGACTCATAGTTAACAAGCTTGTCATGGCAACCCTTCGGGATGCCCATGTTTAGGGCCTAAGAGCACTACTGCGGCAGCAAATACCTAACAAGACCGTGTCAGGCCAATGAAATTGATGAACTCATATGGCCTGTACATTCCTTTCCCTGGACCCCGGCGGAGAATGATCCACATCCAACTAACAATCTATAAAAATATCAATTGAAAAAAAATTAAATTGCAAGCAAAATAATACAGAGCTATAGCATAAAGTTACAAATGGAAACCCGTTTTTGCTTCTATACATATACATTTTCTATTGATGAACTTAAAAAGCAACACAAAATCTAAATAAAGATGTAAACAGTGGGAAGGTCATTTTGAGAATATGATGTTAAACAAAAAAGATCAACAAAATATTCACCCAAAAAGAAGACAAGGCCAGCACCATAACCTGAACGACAATCAAAGTCGTACTCATCCTTCTCTTTATGCCGCACACCAGGAAGTTCAAATGAGAGAGAGTTCAAACATAACTGATGTACATGACTTTTTTTTTTTTTTAAGATAAGTGGGGAAGAGGATTTTCACTAAAAGGGTACCCATAGTTTTCTGGAGGCATCATACACGCCCCTGATTCAACGATGATGCACGAGATCTGCTGAATTTCTTTGGAATTGGAAAGGATATTCAATCGAGCACGTGTTGGACATAAGAAGAAGAAAGACCGATTGTTCATGGTTAACGAACTCAAGTACATCAGCAAAATATTCTAAATTCTGAGCGTGCGCGGTAAAGGAACAATAGATTGTTGTCGGTGGTCCAAATAAGAGAAAATTTGACAAATCCACATCAAGGCAGAATATACTGTCACAAAATTTAGGGTAAATTACTAAAAAACCTAAATTCTGTAAAAATTGTTAATTTTGTTCTAAATTTTACTTTGTAATAAAAATAATAATATGTTTTGATAATCGTCTCATATTTGGCCTCTGTTACTATTCCTTCAAGATTTTCGTCTATTTGCCTACATGGATTTTATGGGACCCATCAAATTTGTACATTATTTGATCATCTTCTCTTTTCTTTACAAAAATAACTAAGTTTTCATAAAAATCTCAGTTTTGTTCTAAATTTTGATTTGTAATTTAAAAAAATACATGTCAGCACCCAGTTTTGATCCATTGGCTCCAAGAGAGAATATCAACAGTATTTTTGACTATAGCTAGGAAACTATTACAGAATAAGGCCCGGCAAACCCGAGGTTACTATTCACAGCTGGATCAGTCGGGTTACTTCCCACCGATGGATGATTGAAATGACGATTTTGCCACTCTTCCTTGTGTTCATGCTAGGTTGTCGATTTTGAATTTTTCTCGTGCCGCAATCCTCCGTGCATCACTGTTGGGGCCATCCGTTTGACATGGCTGGCGCGGTTGTGAATAGTAACACAGGGTTTACTGGGTCTTCTTTTGTAATAGTTTCCGGGTTGTAGTCGGGAATGTTGTTGATGTTCTCTCATGAAGTCGGTGAACCAAAACGAAGTGCTAACATGTATTTTTTTAAAATTATAAATCAAAATCTGGAGCAAAACTAAGACTTTTATGAAAACTCAGGTTGTTTTTGTAAAGAAAAGAAAAGATGATCAAATGATATGCAAATTTGGTGGGTCCCATAAAGTCCACGTGGGTAAATAGGCGAAAATCTTGACGGAATAGTAACGGAGACCAAATCCGAGACGATTATCAAAACATGTAGTTTTTTTATTACAAAGTAAAATTTAGAACAAAATTGATAATTTTTACAGAATTTATGGTTTTTTTTTTGTAATTTGCCCATTTATTTATTTTCTCTATGTTAAAACAAAGACACAATAAGATCAGTGAAACATCATTCAAGATGTCCAAATTCCTCATGAAAATTTCTCCAAAATTTATATTTTTATATTTGGTAATTTCTTTTTGTTTTTCTTTTTTTTTTTGCGTGAAACCTGGTATCAAGAATTTCAGTGGGCCTTTACTAATCCAGTCGAACTAGTGGGCCCACTAAGAGGTAAAGTAAGTGTTCACAGCATGGATTTTTTGCATTCACAAAGACTCGAACTTGAGACATTGTTTAAGCGGAACAAACATTTAACTGTTTGAATCAGCTCACGTTAGTTCTTCTTGTTTTTCTTTAATAAAAGAAAATATCGCAACTCTATATTCAAATCTCTGTACTAAGAGAAAGATATTCCAATGAATGTATCTTCTGATGGAAAGAAATAAAATTGCATGCATATTGTACTTGCTGAATGAGGTAGTGTCCGTAATGTACATGCGATGTTGTAGCGAAAATCTTCTCATCTGTGCCTATATGAGTATTTTAAGCAAGTACGGAAGTGGGATGGTCTAAGATAATCTATGACAAAACTCACTTTTTGGTCCCTAAACTTTACAGCGCTATACAAATTAGTCCCTGAAAGAATTTCGTTAGATAAATTAGGATTTGCAAATGAAACGTTAGAACAAGTTAGTCCTTCCGTTACCTTTCACAACTCGTCCCTGATAGAAAATGCTGATATGGCTCGTTAAGTGGTGACCTGGAACGTTAAGTTCGACGTTAGCAATTTTCCCCAAAAAACGACGTCGTTTTCTTCTTAATTTCTTCCATTCTTTTTTAAAATTTACTGTGCTCATCTTCTCAGGATTAGATCTGACCCTACTGATAGAAAGAGGGAGGGGAAGGTGGGGGTATCAGAGCCCCCATTTCCGGCGACCTCCCTCCCTTGGATCTAGCTCTCCCTTTCCAGCGACCCTCTCTCCCCCCTCGACTGTCTCTCTCCTCTGCTTCCCCATCCTGCATCGTCGAAGTTCTGCAGTGCCTGCTTTGCTGCGAAGAAGAACCGGGGATCCTCATTGGTTTCCATCCTTTGTTCTCGGCAGGACTTGCTCCGGGGTCGAGTTCTTTGGGCCTGATCATCACAGGATACAATTTCTCGCTTCGATCTCAGGGAAATCTCGGGTCTTGGATCTCTTTGATACCCAGCACTATCAAAGGTTCTTCATTTCGCTGCTTGCAGGGAGACACTGCAATCATATATGTCGTCTAGGTCTAATCTAATCATTGGAGCTCCAAAGAAGCTCTGCCTCTCTATCTCTCTCAGACACAGAATGTCCTCCTTCTCCATCTCCATCTCCATCTTCATCTTCATCTTCCGGTGCATGCAGTGCTAGCCTCTGCTCAAGGCCGGGGAACAGAGCATCTCCTCCCCTTCCTCCCTGCAATTAAGACCGGACCCTCCAGGTTTTTTTATTCTTGATGATCAGTCCCCCCCTGCTTCCATGGCTGTGGTTCGAGACGAGATGAGGGTTTTAGATGGGTTTTAGGGTTTGCTTGAAAACCGGGGATCCTCATTGGTTTCCATCCTTTGTTCTTAGCAGGACTTGCTCTGGGGTCGAGTTCTTTGGGCCTGATCATCACAGGACACAATTTCTTGCTTCAATCTAGGGGAAATCTCGGGTCTTGGGTCTCTCTTGATACCCAGCATTGTCAAAGGTTCTTCATTTCGCTGCTTGCTCAACCAACATACACACACATATACATATATAGACGTATATATACCTAAATTCTTGTCCTCCACATTTCGATCCAGAGCAACGGAAATGCCTGGGCTTGAGACTAAGAAGGTTCCTTTAGGGTCATCGAGGTTGAGCCTTAGTTTTGGGGAGGGATTCGCGAAAAAGAAATTGAATAGAGAACATAATCTTAGAACAATGAGGAGAGTTCGAGTGATATGCAGTGACCCTGATGCAACCGAGTCTTCGAGCGATGAAGAGGCTGCTCTTGCATATCATAAGAAGAAGCTTGAGCTTGATCGTGCAGTCATATCTAGCAAAAACAAGATTTTGCCTATACACATCGAGGAAGCTTTTCAAGAACAGGAGCTGTTATTCGACCCAGTTACGATATCGTCGCCAGTGATGAGTCAAGATTTGGATCTAGCTCTCTGAGGGGGAAAATAACTTCTTGAAACAGATTTTATTGACTCCAAGAAATTTTTTTTCTCCAAGAAAATGAGCTAAAACGACGTAGTTTTGAGTCCAACGTGGGACTTAATGTGCCAAATCAGCATATAACGGGCCATATTAGCATTTTTCTATCAAGGACCAACTGTATCTTTCAACGGAAGGACTAAAAGGACTACACGTTATACACAACCGGTTCAATTAGTATAATAAATATCTTTCAGGGACGCATTTTCAAAAATTGCATCTTTCAGGGACCAAAAAGTGAGTTTTGTCGATAATCTATCCATCTATATATTTATAGTAAAAGAACACTTGCACTATCTTTGAAGATAATAATAAATGCTCATGTTTAACTTTTTGAATCTTCGTACACTTAAGTTGTTGGGTGATCCTACTTCACCATGTGGCGTGAGGAAGCATCAATCAAAATACATGAAACTGGGGAGTTGGGGCTATCACTCATATAATTGTCATAATTATTCATCATAAAAGAATTTTTATTGGTTCTTTCTCATCACGTCATTTGAGGTAGAATCATATAAAAATTTCTCTTTAAATTCGAGCAAGACCAATTTACAAACTTTTATTTATCCATATGGACAAAAAGCCTAACAAAATTGCAGCGAGGCCTATCAAGCAGAAGAACTCGTAGGCCTACCAAGCAAAGAATGTATATTTCATATTTAAAAATTCCCTTTGAAACTATTATTTCATATTATTATTGAACAATGAGTTTATATGATACAATATATATACTATCTTATCTTATCTAATCTAATCTATAAGTACTTCAAACAGTCCGTGCAACACACCGATAATATCTTCGATATCCTAATAATATGGACAATTAAATCAATTTAGTAAGATGACATTTTCCATATAACACAAGGATAATAACTTCAATATCCTAATAACGGATAATATGGCCAATTATCTAATCAATTTAGTAATAACATTTTCAATATATATTAATTTACAAATATATATATTGACATAATATATTTCCTAATTACAAATCCATCAATTATTATACTAATATATTTTCCTACTTTGCTCTATCAAGCTAATATCTATATATATACTAAATATAAAAAGACAAAATTGACAATTCGGTCCCTGAAATATACATCTCGCGGCAAGTTCATCCCTGAAATTTACTCTATGTACTAATTGGTCCGGACATTGCAAACATTAGGACAAATTGGTCCTTCAGTTTGAGAAAATGAGAGGTCCTCGACAGAGATTGCCTCTGGACACCGTTAATTGCATTATTGGTCGTCCCCTCAAGTAAAAAGGCTTCCTGCCCCAAATTGTTGTTCGATGAAACCCTAATTGAGCTTGTTGCTTCCACTGCAATCATCAAATTCACCCAGACGCCTCAAGATTTATGCAATTGAAGTGTCGCCCATGATCTTCCTAAGTTGCAATCGTGGTTCTTGGTCATTTCCCTGTGAACAGCACCTGGGATCAACCGTTGCAGGAGCTGGCTCGAGCGCTTGAAGGCTCTATTGCATTGCACATGGGTAGGAGGTCAGTTCAATTCCTGATTGTTAGTCATTTGTGCGGTTTTGGGTTGTTTTTGGGGGGTTTTCCGGGACAAAAACAACCATGTACAAGGTGGTTGCGTTGTTTTGGGGGTGGTTTTCCTAAATGCTCTCTCATTACCAAGGTGCTTGGGTCGTTTGTCCTCATTGCTGGTTTAGGCTCTATTATAAGATTGCATATAACATAACCTCAGCCTTATAGCTGAGTTATTTGGTTATTCATTTGATATTCTTTTGAATCTTATGCAGAGGTGAGATCGTAGTTTTATGTCAGGACGTGAAGCTGCTGAAGGAGAGATTCGACTCAGGTGTTGCTCTCAGCAAGTCTATTTCCTTTGGGCAGACAAGTTGCATCTTGGCATCCTCGTGCTTGTCCATCAATAGCAGTGCATCCTAAAATCGAATTCCTGATGATAGAGAGGCCTGCAAAGCTCCAAATGATGGTCGCTTGGAATCGTCAATTGATGGTTCATCTCCACAAAAGGAATCAGAAGACAAGAACTTCGCTGGAGCAGAGCAAAAAGAGCTCTCGGATGAAGGGTGAGAGCTCTGTGAGAGTTGATGGAAGTTGATTGCAGGCAATGAAATGAAAGACGGGAATTTGTTAATAATTGTTTATGGTTCGGATTGGTAGAGTACGAATTGGCATTTTGTACAGAGAATAGATCGAGAATAATTGACTGAGTCTTGCATTCTGTTTCCTTTTGCAGGTGGTTGCTGCTATTTAACTGATACTATATTGATAGTAATGTTATTATGGAAAGTTCTTTGACTATCTATATACATATAGGCTGCATGTTTATTTTTTGCTATATAGTGTTATGCAGTACTTGAGCCGAACGCGATATAAAATAACGTTAGTGTCTTGCCAGCATAACAAAGATATAGTTTTGACTAGACTGTTGTTTCTTTTAACATCGAATGATAGCATAACAAAGATATTGTTTTGACCAGACTGTTGTTTCTTTTAACATCGAATGAATCTTATGTAACTTTTGTGAGCTTTTTAGTTGGTGAATCCAAAGATCGGAAATTGCTAAATGGAATACATGTGAGTTTGCAGTGCTGCCATAGATTGTTTTCAATCACTTTTACGTGTGGCAATTAAACTACACCAAACTCAGTAAAGAGTACAAGCCTTTGAGATACGATAAAGTAATAAAATGAGTATTTAGTTGTACACACAAAAACTTGACCTTTTTTGGTTCCTCCTACTGATGATTTTATGAACAAGAACATTATTTCTGACAAAATCCTAAGTCCATTCTGCAGTGTTCAATTGAAAACATAATCATACTACTCATCATCCTAAGACTGACAAGACGAGATATACATATAATACAGACACCACAGAGTACGAAAGCTCCGCGACAAGCTGGTATATCCCCACACCAAAACAAAACAAGGCAAGAGTTTGACCAAACTAGCAGCAATTACAACTCTCTTGCACACTTTGTCGCTTTTAACACATCTTTTACTCAAGCTTTGTTCTGGCAAAATCATGTGCTTCATCCCTCTCCCAATGCTTTCTTTATATCCGCCTGGGTCAAGTGCATTGAGGGTAATATGGAGCAAACATAATGAGTAAGATGACGAAAACTAGATGGCAATCAACTCAACTTTGCAATAAGCATACAAAATGGTCTACAAATGAGAGAAATTGTAAAACACCTATAGACCAAAACATTGCTGACTGACTTGTCAATGTTTACACTCATACATGCATAATATGGATGGGCGTACATATAGAGAATTCAGATATTAGGCATGGTATTCTATATATGCATTTAAACCAGATCGATTGAAAAACTGAATGATATGTGGGTCATGTCTTAATTGTCATGAACTCATGGGATCAACAATGGTGAACACACCACCTATATGAACAATTCTACTCTGATTCTAGGCAAGCATCTCTGCAAATAGAGAGAGAGAGAGAGAGAGTATACCTCAATAGCTAATGGGCTGGTAGTTAGACCAGAGCGCTTGATGACTTGCCCTTCCTTATTGACCAGGAACTTGGTGAAGTTCCATTTTATTCTAGAACCAAGAAATCAACTTGCATTTGATTTAAGGAACTTATACACCGGAGCTGCATCAGGTCCACTCACTCGCACCTAGAAATTGCAAGTACGTTGAGAAAAAGACAGTGAAGAGAAATGCGTGAAGAGATGGATGTTCCATTAATCTTTATTATGGCGATAGATTTATCAGGAGAAAAGCACGAAAACAGAATCTCGATAAACTTGCTTTTTTTTTCTCATAAGTTCATTTCTATCTCTGGAATTCAGAAGTTCGAGCACATTCAATCAATCAATACCAATGCCACACAATCTGGCTAGGTTACGTATTTGCCAGATCATCACTCAGAATATCGGGCCCTTGATATTACTTTGCAAGGCAAATACACAACTAGCTATCCAACATTAAGCTTGTGATTTGCTAGTAATAGGAGAAGGAAAGGCAAGGAGTTTCCCCAAACAACCATGTGCAAACCCCCCAAAAACAACCCAAAACCGCACAAATGACCAACAATCAGGAATTGAACTGACCTCTTGCCCATGTGCAGAGCAGCAGAACAGCCTCTGAGTGCTCGAGCCAACCGGAAAACGACTAAGAACCACGATTGCAACTTCGAAAGATCACAGGCGACACTCTCAATTACAGAAATCTTGAGGCGTCTGGGTAAATTTGATGATTGCAGTGAAAGCAACAAGCTCAATTAGGGTTTGATCGAACAACAATTTGGGGCAATTAGGGGCAGGAAGCCTTTTCACTTGAGGGGACGACCAACAATGCAATTAACGGCATCCAGAGGCAATCTCTGCCAGGGACCTCTTATTTTTTCGAACTAGAAGGACCAACTTGTCCTAATGTTTGCAATGTCCGGACCAATTAGTACACATAATAAATTTTAGGGACGAACTTGCAGTGAGGTGTATATTTTAGGACCAAATTATCAATTTTGCCAGTATAAAAATGTGAAACTCTTACAGTTACAGTGCTTTTTCACATTTCACTTCCAAATTTACCCTTATTCTTTTAATAAAATTCCACAAATGCCCTTGAGACCCTTGTATTCGTTCAAACGCTACATTCTTTTTTCTTTTTGGCTTTGAGACCCTTCGCCACTCTGCAGTTCAAGATACAGTTGCTTCGTTCCTAGTAAACATGTTCTCTCTGCCAGTCTCCACGTCCATCGCTCTATTTCGCGTTTCAACTTCTGCCGCGGCCGCCACCGCCCTTGCTGCCTTTCTAATCGCCGCCCTCGCCATCCACTCTGCTTCCCACAAGCTGCTTGTTGGCTGATTATATGGTTTTTTTTTGCTTCTTCTGGTTTCTAATTTTTCAACCGTGTGCACTTACAGTTTTTCATGCCCGTTGGTATTCATGGGTTTATGTTCTAATATCATGTGCCTCTGATCATTTTCTTTGACTGTAAACTCTCTCTCCTTGTGTCTTTAGTTATATTTAGGAACTTTGCTATGCTCTAAGTCTTGTATGTATATTGATAGAATGTAATAGAAGTGTGTTTTGTCAATATATGCCTGCAAGGTCTAATACAAGTTAAATAGGAAAAGATCTATAACTGACCGTATCTTTTGGGTGAATTCTTCCCCAGATGTTTTCTGCAAAGGAAACATGTTTTTCTTTTGTCTCCCACTATCCCTTTCTTTTACGGAAATAACTAAACCCCTGTTGAAACGGGCAGTATCCTCGCTCTCTCATTTAGCTTGTTAATACCCAGAGATATGAGACATGAAGAGCCTTTGTTGTATTCGGAGTATTTACCGTACGATCTTCATTCCATTCCCTTGATTGGATGCAGTTGTTCCCCTCTTCAGCAATGGTAGTAATCCTAACCTGCCCATACAAAATGACAGTCCCTAACCAGGAGATTCGGAAACCAGGTATTAAGCAGATGCTGCCAAACAGATAATAGAACCATCAAATAAGTCCCAACTCTTTTAGCAGTCAGATCCATTACGGAAGCTCGATAAGGAGATCACTAGGTTCCTCCGGGCAATGAGACAGACTGCATGCTCAGAAGAATTACCTCCATAATCTGTATAGGACATCTCTGAGCTGAGGGAACAAGGACTATCCAACGGCTCCAGTGGCTTGAACTCTGTGGCTAAAAGAAAGGATGACATTAAGTGAGAGTATGAGAAAACTCTTGGAGATTATGGAAATGGCCAAAGGATTGGGGAGGAAATCAAAATAAATTATGAGGAAGCATTTTCAGGTTAGGTGATGCGACAGAAGAGGTGGCAAATCAGTATATCGGGAAAAATAGGTTTTGACGACCCTGTCTCGAGGAAAACGGCATCCGGAGCAAAACTCACAGCCTTATAACAACATTTTGGCCGAATTCCATCGTTTAGGGCCTCAAACGGGCATTTTTATATTATTTGGGCGTTTTTACAATATTAGGAAAAGTTTATATCTTTCATGCAATTTAGACGTTTTTAATTCCTATTTAAGCTTTGTAAAACCCGAGGGTTGAGTAGGAGTTGTCTTTTGGATTATGAATAAAAATTGGAGCTTTCGTGCTCTTTGCCCAATTCTTGGATTCGATCCGAGTTGGATGCCAATTACCTAGGTATTCGAAGAATTAATAGGAAGTTGAAGGTCGTAGTTCCAGTATTCTACGGAATCAACGGTTCTTTGACAAGTTACTCGCGTGTACGCTGCGTCAGTTGGTATCAGAGCTTATGGTTTGATCTGGAACAACCATGCCACTCAGGAGACGGGATCGTGTGGACGATTTCTTGACCGTGACAACCTGCGACATCTGGAACAGAGGATGAAGCAAATCGTGAATCAGAGGATGGAGCAGCTAACGCAGAGGATGGCTGCACTTATAGAAAACTAGAATCAGGAAAACCCTAATCCGAACCCTAACCCTAATCTAGATGAAGAGGAATCTGGCAAGGAGTCGGAGGAAGGAATTATTTTGCGAATATATTTATTGAAGAGGGTCCGTCTGATGATGCATTTTTTTAGCGGGAGGAGATGGAGAGCCCGAGTTCGATGAGGATGATTATGATGAAGACGATAAGGAGGCTAATGCGGTCTGGGAGGCCATCGACAAGAGGATGGACTCGCGAAGAAAAGATATGAGGAAGGTGAGGCTGAAGCAGGATATTGAGAAGTACCATACCTCGATTCAACAGTTGAGGACGAGGATGTCAGATGTCTCTACCGAACCAATCACTGCGACAGAGTATTTTGAGTCAGAATTTTTTCCAATCATTCGTTCTGGAGCATGGGCTAACATCGATTTTCGGTCAAGTATGGAAGATGTGTATGTTTGTGTGGATAATTTTATCTCTAGACTCCTAGGGCGAATTCGAGGGCGAATTCTCTCCATCTATGAGAGAATGATGCGGCAGAAGAGGTGACAAATCGGTATCTCGGGAAAAATAGGTTCTGACGACCCTATCTCGAGGAAAACGGCATCCGGAGCAAAACTCACAGCCTTTGACGGTGAAAAAACAAGATTTTAGCCGAATTTAATCGTTTAGGGCTTCAAACAGGATATTTTTATGTTATTTGGGTATTTTTGTAATTTTAGGAAAAGTTTATGTCTTTAATGCAATTTAGACGTTTTTAATTCCTATTTAAGCTTTGTAAAATTAAGGAGAGTTGTATTTTGGATTATCAATAAAAATTGGAGCTTTCGTGCTTTTTGCCAAATTCTTGGATTCGATTCGAGTTGGATGCCAATTACCAAAGTATTCGAAGAATAAATAGGAAGTTGAAGGTCGTAGTTCCGATATTCTGCGGAATCAACGGTTCTGTAATAGGTTACTCGTGTGTACGCTGTGTTATTGGGTTTGGAGGAAAACCGCACAAGTGGTAATAGCTTTTATTCAGAAAGCGGCTTGAATTGAACTTGGCGTTGTTTCCTCCCTCCTGGGGATTCATGTTGCTCGTTCAAGTTTAGTATACAAGCTGGGTTATGCTGCATTCAGAAATTTCAAACTCCAGTCTTGGATTAGATCGAGTTGTCTATATATTGATTCCCTGGTAAGCTAGAGGTAGGAGTGAAAAAGTAGCGAGAACATAGTCGAGTGACGGACTTGTTGGATCAAGAAAATTAGTTCTCAGCTTTTGAAAAGATACCTGAAAAATATGTATGAAGGGATCCAACACGAGTTTGTCTGATATGGTTCGTTTGTAGTATGTACGTACTGGGTCCCGTTTATTAGAACTTAACCTCCGATTAAGTTACAACACGCAGGCTTTGACACATATTTTATAAATCTGTGATCATTCGGCTTGTTCTCCTGTTCCATTATCGGCCATATGTATTCTAAATAACTTGATCTTGTGTAGCTCTCACCAGGAAAGTGGCCACTTCCCATTTGAGTCGTTGTGTGGTGCCCTCCTGTGGAGGCAAGTTGTTAATTTCTCTCAGCCTACCGATATAGAAAATTTTTTCAATAGGCGAGTGCAAGTTCGAAGAAAATGATTTTTTTCCTTTGCTTCTTCCTTTGCCTGCCTCTTGGCTGGCGCACTTACCGCTTCTCCCTTTGCAATATTATAAATAAATAATATTACATAAATCTTAATTTGATTATGACTAATGTTATAAGAATATATTTGCCCATAATACAAATGGTAACTCCATAAATATTATAAAACTTCGTTAATATTAGTTTATAACTCTATATTTTGTTATAATATATATGAACAGCAATTCGATTGCTACAATATAAAAAATTTTCTGGATAGTAATTGATATATATAGTTTACTGCATATTTTGCTCTCTCATATATAATGTGTTGGGGTATATGCAAATAATATATATTATACTGCATAATTATGGACAAAACAATTTCTCGATATATGAGCGATGACGTGGCAAAGCGAGAAAACTCTGTTTCTTATTTTTTATAAAGTAGCTGCATGAGAATTCGGCTTGTACTTTGATTATATATATAATATATATATATATAGATTAATGGAATTAAGTTGTGGTTAATTAGAGGGGGAAACACACAGGGAGGCCCTAACTAGTTGGTTAATTCCCTAAACCAGAGGGCTCAGTTAAATTTAGTTCTGCAGAATCCATATAGAAGAGATTCAATTCAAGAACGAATATCTCATCGTTTTAACGATTTCAAAATTGATTAATCTCTCACAGGTAAACGATAATTTCAGGTACTGATATGGGACACTTTCCAATGAGATCCATTCTTATATTTCTTGCCAATTCACTGCAGTCATAACATAAAAGGAAGAAGATAACAACACCGATATACATGACATATTTGTTGATTGTAATCGGATGGTCCGATCCCCGGATTTGCAACACCACCCCTTCATCTTCTTATTCTTCTTATCTTGAAAGGTCTTAACATGAGGCCCAGTCCAGAACAAGCTCCAAGTTGTCTTTTCCCACGCAGCTTCTGCTTTTCAGGCAATGGTTGGGTAATTGAAGAGAGCCCTCCTGCTAAAGCATTACTGTCTCCCCATGTTACTTGTGGCCCCTCAATGAGCTGCAAGTCGCCGGCAACCGGGATGCTAGTGTTGTCTTCATGAACAATCATTGGCCTTGCCGGACAAAGAAACCTGATAACCCTGGAGTGATACTACAGCTTGTCACCTTCATTCTGGACATCGACTAACCCACTGGAGTGATACTACCAAATGATTCCAACCATCTTGCATCTTTTCCTTCACGCGCTTTGTAAAGGGAAGGTAACCCATCCAGACATGATCTGATTGCAGAAGAGCAACATATTGCAGGGGAGTCTTATGTGTGACCGTTTATGGACAGAGACCAGTAGATCCATGTCCGTTGCCTTTCCGAACAGAAAGCAGCAGAGAGAGACAGCCCGCCTAATTTTTCGCGCACTCTCAAATGGATCCCGAAGCACAAGGGATTCCTGCCTATGCTACTTTGATCGTAAAACTGGCAAGGGATGTTACCTCCAGGGATTAAGGCCGGAAACTGATAGTGCCAACGGTACTTCTGCGTGAGAAACTATTCTCAATAAACACTAGAAAGATACACGAGCACCGACCAGTCCATAGAAACTCGACAAAGATGATGCAAGGCAGATTGCTAACTACAAAGAAGCACTTTTGGGTCGAGTTCTTATTAGATTCGAGTATAGGCAACCTGGTGCTCTTATTATAGAAGAAAAAGTTCGCATGTGTGTTGATGACCCTATGCATATGCACGTAGTAAAAGTATGTTGAGAGAGGATAACCTGACCTAAGGATACAACCTCATCCTAATTTGATGGGCTCACGGTTTGAACCATCTCCAAGGACTCACAATCTTTTCCACTTAAATACGTCAAATTCGGTGGAAGCTCTGGGATATCTTTAAGTTGCTTGGACTTGTCCGAGAAAGGGGTCTTCAGATCACAAAATTTACTAATGCATGGCAAAAGAGCAGTAAGACTGTTCTCCGACAAATCTAATTGAACCGTGTTGGGAAAGTAGATAGGAGCTTCATGAGAGTTTAAACACTGGCTTCTGTTGGCTTCTGTTTTCTCCCTTCCCCAGAAAGCCAATATGCCTTTTGCAGTGACTAATATTAAGGTGCTTAAGATTCTGGAAATGGTAAATGCTGGTTGGAAGAGCTTCGAGATTTCTGCAGAATGCAAAGCACAAAGATTGGACCACCGTGAGGCTCTTAGTTGATGGAGGTAATTGCTTTACTGAAGTCCAACTTAAATCTATAGCTTCTATGTGTTCCATCCTTCCCAAAATATCTGGAAACTTGTCGAGCCTTTCGCATCCACTTAGGACAAGTTGTCGCAGCGATGGCAGTCTAAGTTTGTTCCGAAGCTCCGCAAGGTTAGAGCAGTCCTGGAAGTTTAAATGGACAAGCTTTGCCAGGTATCCAATAGATTTATGAACCTTGACTAGACTTGTGCAGCGATGTGCAATCAATTCCTTAAATTTTGGCATTCCTGAGAAATCAGGAACTTCACATAAGGATGAGCATCTGCTTATATTGATGGTAGTTTGGTTTGAACCCATCTGTGAAAGTCAACAGCAAAATATATCACTCTCAGCACTAATGAATACCAGCATAATACTGAATTATTACCTTATAACCATCCCATAATTTCGTGATGCCGCTGCAGGGTAATATGAGCGCCACAAGGTTACTTGGTGAAAAGTTGGATGGCAAGGAAGATGAGGGATAACGATGCCATTCGAGCCATCTTAACTCACTGGGGAGGTGATCCTGGTTGCAAGAGAAATCCCCCACAGTTACTATAAGTATTCGGAGCCTCTTCAACTTCTTAAACGCTTTAGGGTTAATGTCGTGAGCCGTTGAGGGAAAGGGAGTGAGAGCCGCTGAGGGAAAGGAAGCTGAGGGTTTTCTCAGCTGAGGGAAAAAGGAGAAAATCCGGGTCCCTAGTTCTGTCAACAGAGAGGGAGAAAAATGGGGGATATTCTGTCGTGTGCATGCCAGCGAGGTGATGGACTAAGGCTCGGGAGTTGCGTGAGTGTTAAGGGAAATGACTCGTCTATACCACTGGTGTTTCCTCTTCAATTGTCGTTTTCTTCCCAAATTTATCGTCGCAACAAAAGTAAAGAGACCAATGTACATATCGGGGCCATCAAAGTTAGGGATCGATACACCGGTTTCAAAAGAAAAAAAAATTCTAAAGGCCAAAATCCCAAAACATCAAAATCTAGCTGACTTAAAAGCAATATTCTTCCTCTGCCAAAATGATGTTTAGGGTGATTTTCAAGGTCAGAGAAAGGAAAACTAGAATAACGGCTCCGACCTCAAATCCTATTGTCTATTCTCGCAAATGTGAGATTAACATTTGGGATATCAGCTTTGCCCATTTTAAGGGTTCCAACGATGTCTCGAGCTATTCAACAGAAACTGCATTTGCATTTGGCCGACGCTGCTTGAGGCCCGTCCAAGTTAGACGTGGAAATGATTGTGCATTTGCATTTGGCCTATGCTGCTTGAGGCCCTGCCAAGTTAGACGTGGAAATGATCGGCAACCAACCCGAACAAAGCCCGTCGGATACATCACATCCAATTAATCATCGATAACAGAACCAGCATTAACATAAACTGACATATGGTTAAAACACATCCAATTCACATACAAGCATAACAGGGAATTGGCCAATCATCAAAAAAATCCAAAAACAGTCCGAAGCATAAGATTCATCATTAATTAGAGAACTTCCGTTGTCAAAAAATCAAAAGTTTACCAGAAGCTGAAGGTGGAGGCGAGGTTTGGGTAGCTGCTTCCTTCGAAGCGCAGGAGGGAAGCAAGGTTTGAGGAGCTGGTCCTATAGAAGCAGAGGACGGAGGCGAGGATTGAGGGACTATACATAAACACATCCAATTAGCAGACAAGCATAACAGGCAATTAGCCAATCATCACAATAATCCAAAAACAGTCCAAAACATAAGATTCAACATTAATGTAGAGAACTTCCATTGTCAAGATATCAGAAGCTTACCGGAAGCTGAAGGTGGAGGCGAGATTTGGGGAGCTGCTTCGGTTGAAGCGGAGGATGGAGGCAAGGTTTGAGGAGTCGATCCTATAGAAGCAGAGGATGGAGGCGAGGATTGAGGGACAATACAGTTAAAACACATCCACTTAGCATACAAGCATAACAAGAAATTGGTAGAATGTCCCTAGCAATTTTATCCCTAGTAATTATCCCATTTGGTAGAATGTTAAATTTAATAAAGTTTATTAAAATTATTGTTTTGCTCCTATTTTTATTATCCTGCAATTAAAACTACTACGTTTGTCCCAAATAACAATCGCAACAGCAAAATAAATAATAATAATAATAATAATAATAATACACTAAATAAAAGTATATTGTAATAATAATGTTAAATAACACTAAATAAAGTCTCATAATGCACATACTTAATATATATGTAGATACATATATATATTTATATGTATACACGTATCTTTAATATTGTGTGCGTGCCGAAAACCAAGTATTTTTATAATAACTAACATATACGTATATACATACTTAATATGCATGTATATACATGTTTAACTTGTATATTGTGATAAAAATGTTAAATTACACTAATTAAGTCTCATAATGCACATACTTAATATGTATATAGATACATATATATTTATATTTATACACATATCTTCAATATTGTATGAGCGTCACAAATCAAGTATTCTCATAATAACTAACATATATGTATATACATATTTTCATATATTGTAACGCATATTATATAACGTTTTCACCGCGAAAATAAGTTTATCATTGTAAGTTATAAGATATTGTGACCAGACGTTATTTTATCACGAAATACTTATTACGACGAACTTATTTTGACAAGATCCGTAACAAATTATCCACTATTTTCGTAGCAAGAAATCTTATTTGTTATTGTGATCCAATTAATCATCGATATTAGAACTAATATTAACAGAAATTGGCATACAGTTAAAACAAATCCAATTCACATACAAGCATAATCAGGAATTAGCCAATCTTCGGAAAAATCCAAAAACAATCCGAAACATAAGATTCAATATCAGAACTTCAATTGTCAGGAAATCAGTATCTAACCGTAAGCTGAAGGTGGAGGCGAGGTTTGAGTAATTGCCCCCGTCGAAATGGAGGATAGAGGTGAGGATTGATGGATTGGCCCGGTCAAAGCGGATGATGGATTTGGCACCGTAGCCTCAGCAGGAGTGGTCGGAACAGTTGGATGGCCGAGAAACGATGGCACGGGGAGTACATCTAGAGAAGAAAACTGCAACATTGGTAGGTTCACAAAAGAAATCATGGAACTCGCTCTCGACGAAGCTTGCACCATCGTCGGGAGAAGATTGGGAAATGGAGGCGGTGGCTCTCCGTTCTCCTCACGACGAGCATCATCCTACATTGATGAACATGAAATTTCAATCGTTCGATTCAAAATAAAACAGAGGAAATTAAGGTTCGATTCGATTGGCAATAAAACATGCAAATCGAAGAAAGTTAGGGATTCTTACCTAGCCACAGAACGTAGCAATTACAGCGATAAAAGTGAAGAACACGAGAAGCGTCCGAGAGAAATCGAATCGACTGGAGTAGTAGGTGTCCATAGAAAACTGAGTAATCCACATGAGGACCTCAGTTGCGAAGCACTGAGTCACATCAAGGATGCCATAGTCGATCTAGTAGCGGCATATCACAACATACGCAATCCAGGCAGATACGATGGTAGCTGACACCGCACTCTCCACACCTTTAAACACGATGGTTAGCCCGTAGCAAACAGGGACGCCGTATTTTAGGATGAATCTGAGGAGCTTGAGATGACCCGACTATGGCTCTCCGAGTAGATAGCGAAGCATCTGCTTCTGCACAAGAATGCCGAGTAGAAAGACAAGCGCGAAGGCATAGACATTAATGGAGATCGAAAACCCGATTACCACATGAGGAACTTTAATGAGGAAAAGAGTGAGAAAAATCATAGTAGAGTTTAGAGGAAACATCAGATACATTTGTGGAAATTCTTGCTCCTAACGCATCCAATTTCTAGTTTCTAATGTCTAATGCGTTCGTGGGGTGCTTCTCCAATTTATACTGCCTTATCCGTTCGCATTTCTAATGTCTAATGCGTGCGCCTCCAATTTCTAATGTCATTTCCAATCTTGATTTTTAATGTCTAATACCGCTTGTAGTTTCTAATTTTTATTGTCTAATGCCTCCAATTTCTAGTGTCATTTCCAATCCTAATTTTTAATGTCTAATTTCTAATGTCTAATGCCTCTTCTAGTTTCTAATTTTTAATGTCTAATGCCTCCAATTTCTAATGTCATTTCCCGTCCTAATTTTTACTGTCTAATTTCTAATGTCTAATTTTTAATGTCTAATTGCTAATGTCTAATGCCTTTCTACAAGGAAAAAGGGCAAGAAACATCAGAGTAGAGGTTAGAGGAAACATCATATGCGTTTGTGGAAATTCTTGCTCCTAATGCGTCCAAATTTCTTGTTTCTAATGTCTAATGAGTTCGCAGTGTGCGCCTCCAATTTCTAATGTCATTTCCAGTCCTAATTTTTAATGTGTAATTTCTAGTGTCTAGTGCCTCTTCTAGTTTTTAATTTTTAAGGTCTTATGCCTCCAATTTCTAGTGTCATTTCCAGTCCTAATTTTTAATGTCTAATGCCTCTTCTAGTTTATAATTTTTAATGTCTAATGCTTCCAATTTCTAATGTTAGTTCCAGTCCTAATTTTTACCGCCTAATATCTAATGTCTAATGCATGTCCATGAGGAAAAGGACGAGAAACATCAGAGTAGAGGTTAGAGGAAACATTAGATGCGTTTTTGGAAATTCTTCCTCCTAATGAGTCCAATTTCTAGTTTCTAATGTCTAATGCGTTCACGTTGTGCGCCTCCAATTTCCAATGTCATTTCCAGTCCTAATTTTTAATGTCTAATTTCTAATGTCTAATGCCTCTTGTAGTTTCTAATTTTCAATGTCTAATGCCTCCAATTTCTATTGTCATTTCTAGTCCTAATTTTTAATGTTTAAATTCTAATGTCTAATGCTTTTCCATGAGGAAAAGGGCAAGAACAACAGAGTAGAGGTTATAGGAAACATCGGATGTGTTTGTGGAAATTCTTGCTCCTATTTCTAATGTCTAATGAGTTTGCATTTCTAATGTCTAATGCAGTTGCGGTGAGCGCCTCCAATTTCTAATGTCATTTGTAGTGCTAATTTTTAATGTCAAATTCTAATGTCATTTGTAGTGCTAATTTTTAATGTCAAATTCTAATGTTTAATGGTGCGAATAGTGCGGCATTTGCGATCGTCTTGTCAGCCTAGACTGCTTTTGTTGTGATAAGTCGCCATTGGACCGATCATGGCATCCTTCATTCCACTCAGAGCTTTGCTACCGGTGTCCTCATGTGAATTATACAGCCTACTGTGGATGCCTATCACTCCGGTCGGTTGGATAACTCTCAGATGCAGCTCATGTTCTTCATTCTTCTCTTCATATTCGCAGCAGTCTGTGGCTGGGTAAGAATCCCCACCTTTCTCCATTTTGTACGTTTTACGTCCAATTGAATCTAACGTTATTTTCCTCTGTTATACTTTGATTCGAATGATTGCAGTGTCGCGTTCATCAATGTAGGAGCATGCTCATCGTGAGGGGTACGCAGCTGCATCTCCGCCATTTCTCGGATTTCTCCCGACAACGGCGGAAGCATCGTCAACTACAGGTTCCTCGTTTGTTCATGTGAACCTTTCAATGTCGGAGGTTCCTCCTTCAAATGTACTTCATGTGCCCTCATCTCGCGGTCCTCCGACCCCTCTTGTTGCGGTTCCGACTACTTCATCCTTTTTGACAAGACGAGACCATCTAACCTCGCTTCCAACCGTTTAGACTGGAGCAGTTCCTTAAATTTCACCTCCGTCTTCAACTTCCGGTAAACATCAGATTTCTTGAAAACATAAGTTTTTCTACATGTTGAATCTTATAATGCGGACTGCTTTTGTAATATTCTGATGATTGTCTAATTTTCTGTTCTTGTATGCTAATTGGTTGTGTTTTGAATATATAGCTCCTCAATCCTTGCCTCCGTCCTCTTCTTCTATTGGACCATCTCCTCAAACCTTGCTTCTCTCCGCATCTACCGATGTATCTACCCAAACCTCCCCTCGACCTTCAGTCTCTGGTAATCTTCTTATTTTTGTGCAATGGAAGTGGCCTATTATGCTTGTTAGTCTTAATCGTATGCCATCTCTTGTATCGTTGTTTAATTGGAAGTGACGAAATCGACAGGCTCTGTTCTGGTTGGTTGTCGGTCATTTCCACGTCTTTCTTGGAAGCGTCTCAAACGGCGTCGGCCGATTTCAGATGCAGTGTTCGTTGAATAGGTCGAGACAATTCGCAGAGCTTAGACGACAGGATTTCAGGCTGTTACCGTTATTCTAGTTTTCTTTTTTGACCATGAAAAGCACCCTATGTAAGATAAATTTTAATCTAATAGCAATAAATTATGCAGCGGAATAAAATGACTTTCAACCATCGCTTTGATGACGTCGATGATTTTCTACTCGTCACACAATAGACCTACAAATAAGATTAAGAGTTTCTTCTAAATCCTAACATCTTCGTATGGGACGTCTAGATGGAGACATAGGCCCTTTAAATTATGCGGAGTTAAGGACCCCTCAGAATATTGTTTCCTTATATATCCTCCCATCAAAAGGATATTAACGGTAATTCACAAGATATGGAATATCTCACTCAAATAACCAAATATATTGTGTGATATGAGGGCCACCTAATAGAGATATTATCTCATTAATTATGTAAATACATAATTTATTATTACATTCTCCCACTTGGCCACATGACACGTATTTATGAGTGATAAATTTTAGGTTAAATTGCATCGATGGTCCAAAATGTTTTACAAATGTTTCATGATGGTCCAAAAAGTTTTTTTCGCTACATGATGGTACAAAATGTTTCAAAATTGTTTCATGATGGTACAAACCGTCAACTCGAGCTTGACGCCGTTAATATTTTGCTGAGGTGGCGCGTCATATGTGTCACTTTTGTTACGTGGAACCAATCATAGTGAACCATGTCATTTAAGACAAAATAAAAATTTAAAAAGTCCAAAAAAATACAAAAAATAATTAAAAAATATAAAAAAAAGAGTAAAAATTTTTTTAAAAAATAAAAAATATTTTAAAATTTTGAAAATTTTAAAATTATTTTTTAAAATTTTAAAATATTTTAAAAAAATAAAAAATACAAAAAAGAGTAAAAATTTAGAAAAAAATTAAAAAATTATTTTAAAATTTTGAAAATTTTAAAATTATTTTTAAAAATTTTAAAATATTTTTAAAAAATAAAAAAACAAAAAAGAGTAAAAATTTAGAAAAAATTAAAAAAATTATTTTAAAATTTTGAAAATTTTAAAATTATTTTTAAAAAATTTTAAACTTTTTTTTTTTAAATTTTTTAAAATTTTTTTTTTAAAATTTTTTTTATTTTTAAATTTTAATATTAAAATTTTTATATTTTCCTATTTTTTTTTTTTATTTATTTTTTTTAAATTAAAAGTTTAAAATTATTTTTAAAAGTTTTAAAATTTTAAAATTTTTAGAATTATTTAAAATTTTTTCAGCCACGTCAGCAAGGGGGTGACACGTAGTAGCCACGTCAAAGTCGATTTGACGGCGTCAAGCTCGAGTTGACAGTTTGTACCATCATGAAACAACTTTGAAACATTTTGTACCATCATGTAGAGAAAAAAACTTTTTGGACCATCATGAAACATTTGTAAAACATTTTGGACCACTAGTGCAATTTATCCTAAATTTTATTTGGCCAAACTTGATATTCCTCGAGCTGTGGAAACCTCCCACTTATCCTGAGAATGCTACACACGAACCATGACGATGATACCTGGTAAGAGAGTACTTCCCATCCATGTGTCACGATGCACAACACTCCCAAAATAAGCACTTTAGGAAAAAAATGTAACTTAAAAATAAGTTACATGAGTCCTACTTTATATCCCAATGAATTCAAAAACTTTATTTGCGCAACTGATGGGAAATATAATTTAACTTTATTCTCTAAAATAACAAAAGTAATACATAATTGTCCAAAAATATCAAAAAAAACTACATTGCATATAGGCCCATACATCCAACATGACCAATGAACTACCTTTAGTCATTGGATCCGCAATCATGGCGTCAGTACTGTTGTGTTCAATAATCACCACGCCTTTCTTGATATACTCCCTCACACTGAGGTACTTGATATCGATATGCTTAAATCTGCTGCCACTTTTGTTATTCTTAGAGAAGAACACTGCAGTTGTGTTATCACAATAGATCTGGATTGGTCTCTGTATGGTATCGACAACTTGAAGACCACTTATGAAATTCTTCAACCATAGTGCATGTGTCGTGGCTTCATAGCACGCAATAAACTATGCCTCCATAATAGATGTAGCCACCATAGATTGCTTAATACTCCTCCAGGAAATGGCTCCTCCAGCAAGAAAAAACACATATCCTAAAGTAGATTTTTGGAATCTACACATCCGGCAAAGTCTGCATCCGAATAACCAACCACCTTCAAATGGTCAATATGCCTGTAGGTCAATCAGTAGTCCTTGGTTCCCTGAAGATACTTCATCACTTTCTTTGCAGCAACCCAATGTTGGATCCCAAGATTACTTTGGCATCATCCCAACAATCCAACTGCCAGACATATGTCAGGTCTCGTGCAGACCTGAGCATACATTAAACTCCCAACTGCGGATGCATATAGGATGTTCTTCATCTGCTCAAGTTCCAACTCATCCTTAGGTGACTGGTCATTATTGAATTTATCCCCTTCGATTACAGGGGTTGGAGAGGGTCGACAGTCTTTCATATCAAATTTCTGCAATATCTTTTCAATGTAAGCTTTCTGAGACAGTCCTAAAGTTATTTGTTTCCTGTCTCTGTGAATCTATATGCCAATGACATAAGAGGCTTCACCTATATCATTCATTTCAAAATTAGCAGAGAGAAACTACTTAGTCTCTTTCGGCAGACCTAAGTCACTGCTTGCAAGGAGTATGTCATCTACATATAGGACTAAGAAAATAAACTTGCTCCCACTGACCTTAAGGTATATACATTGATCAACAAAGTTCTCAGAAAATCCGAACGAAGTGATGACCTTGTGAAACTTTAGATACCATTGGCGGGATGCTTGTTTTAGTCTATATATAGATTTCTTTAACCTGCACACTTTATGACTATCATCATTAAACCCTTCATGTTGTTTTATGTACACCTCCTCATCAAGATCCCCATTAAGAAAAGCCGTTTTCACATTCATCTGGTGTAACTCTAAGTTCATATGAGCTACCAATGCCATAATTATCCTGAGCAAGTTCTTTTTAGAAACCGGAGTGAAGGTCTTGTGGTAATCTATACCTTCCTTTTGAGTAAAACCCTTGGCGACAAGTCTAGCCTTATATCGTTCGACATTACCAGAAGCATCTCTTTTGGTTTTATACACCCATTTGCAACCAATTGCTACCGCCCCTTCTGATAATTCGACAAGATCCCAGACTTCATTCTTAGCTATAGAATCTAACTCATCTTTCATGGCATCTAACCAAAATGAGGAGTTATCCTCATTCATGGCCTGTGAAAACATTGTGGGGTCTTCCTTAGGTCCAACATCAAAGTCGGACTCCACAAGGTATACAAGATAGTCATCAGAAATAGCAGGTCTCCTAGTTCTTGATGATCTCCTTAAATCAACTCGTTCAGTGCTCTGAATAGAACTAGTTCGCTCTTTTGGTTGAACCATAACTTCAGCAGGAGCAGTTTGTTCCTGATTTGATTGCTCTCTATGATCGACCGATCGATTATGCCTTAATGCAACCAAAGGTATTGTAGGTACCGAAACACCTTCTCGAGCTTCTTCAAACTCAAGAAACCTTGCATTATTTGATTCGACAATTCGAGGACTGTATGAAGGGCAATAGAACCTAAAACCCTTCGAATTTATGGAGTAGCCAATGAAAAAACCGCTAATGGTCCTTGCGTCTAATTTCTTTATGTAAGGATTATACACCTTTACTTCAGCAGGACAATCCCATACGTGTAAATGATTCATATTAGGTTTCCAACCACACCATATCTCAAAAGGTGTTTTAGGTACTGCCTTGGTAGGAACCCTATTCAATATATACATAGCGGTCTTTAAAGCTTCACTCCATAATGACAGTGGCAACTCAGAATGGGCAATCATGCTTCTTACCATATCCATAAGCGATCTATTCCTCATTTCAGCAACACCATTTTGTTGTGGTATGCCAGGCATTGTGTATTGAGAAACTATACCTTCATTTTCGAGGAATTTTGCAAATGGACCACTCATTTGTTCATTCTCCGTGTACCATCCGTATTACTCCCCACCCCTATCTGATCTAACGATCTTGATTTTCTTGTCTTTCTGTTTATCTACTTCTGCCTTAAATGATTTGAAAGCATCAAGAGCTTCCGCCTTTTCATTTAGAAGATAGAGATACATATATCTAGAATGGTCATCAATGAAGGAGATAAAATATCTCTGACCATTAAAACAGGAAGTAGGAAATGGACCACAGATATTAGTATGTATTATTTCGAGAAGCTCAGAACTCCTTCGAGAACCCTTGGATGTCTTGTTGGTCTGCTTTCCCTTTATGCAGTCCGCACAAGTCTTAAAATCGGTATCGTCCAGAGTCTTTAGGTCTCCTTCCTTTACCAATCTCTTAATCCTCTCTAAAGAGATATGTCCCAACCTCTTATGCCAAAGTATAGAGGAATTTTCATCCACATGATTTCTCTTAATACCAGTAGTCGCATGCAAATATAAATAATTTTGCTCAAAGTCGGGATGTAAATAAACTTTAAAGAGATTATCAATCATGGTACCACTACCAATTTCAGAATCATTTCTAAAAATTATCAATTTATTCTCAAATAAAAACTTGTAGTCAAATACAACCAGTCTGGAAATAGAAATCAAATTTCTAGAAAAGTCTAGAATGTAAAAGACATTATTCAAATCTAAAGCATATCCCGAAGACAGAATTATCCTAAATGTCCCAACTCCAACGACTTGAGAGCGTCTCTTATTCTCTGAGTAGACGAACCTCTCACTTTCCGTCGGATTCCTTAGGTTGAGAAAGCCCTGCATGGTATTCACAATATGGATTGAAGAACCGGAGTCAATCCACCATGTATTCTTAGGAGTTTCGACAAAAAATGATTCATGACATACTAAAGAAATTGAGATACCTCTCTTTTCAAGCCACTTTTTATATTTGGGGCAATCTTTCTTCACATGTCCATCCTTCCTGCAGAAGAAACACTTTAACTTACTGCCATTCGTCTTGGATGGTGCCTTATACTGCCTCTTCCCATGATCCTTCTTGCCCTTACTCTTTGGACGGGGTAGCCAGATGGGCAACTTCAGGCTTGTCCTGCTTCATCATCTCCTCCTCTTGAACACACATGGTCAAAAGTTTTATAATGGACCACTCTTCTTTATGTGTGTTGTAGGAGATCTTGAAAGGTCCATACTCAGCTGGTAAGGAGTTGAAAATGAAGTGAACCAAGAATGGCTTAGAGATATCAACCTTCAGTGTCTTGAGTTGAGCTGTCAAGTCTCTCATTTCCGTAATGTGTGCACGCACACCATTTGAACTGTCGAAGATCTTGCTAGTCAGTCTCTTCATCAGGGTACTTGTCAAGGCCTTATCTGATTTGGCAAATTGTTCTTTAATTGCCTTTAGAAAATCCTTAGCTCTAGACACCTCACCAACAGCTCCCGGTATGCTTTTACTTACAAGGGATTTCATGAGCATGAGGCTTAAGCGGTTGGATTTCTCCCACCACTCATACTTCTTTTTGACCTCAGGCGCATCTGTATCCGTGGAAGCAGGTGGCACCTCCTCACGGAGCACATAGTCTAGGCCCATGTACCCTAGAGTGAAAAGAACCGACTCCTCCCAGTCAGAAAAATTTTGTCCATCAAGTATAGAAACATAAGCAATATTTTCAAGAACAGATTGAGGAAGTGCTGCAAAAATCAAGGACATTAATTAAGTGCTATGCAAAATAAGAAATAACCATATATAGTAAATTCCTCCTCTCTTTGGGGATAGGGCTCAAAAAATGCATGAATTTACTAGTGAGATAAGCAAATTTGATAATTGCGATAAAACTATTCCTTAATCCTTTGGGCATAGAACAATCTCACCATAATACCAAAATTTACCTTCTCAGACTAATCTAAGTCCCCAGACTAATAACTATCCTTTGGGACAAAGCGATTAATTTCACGACTCGATAACAATTTGATGCTAATAACCATATTGTAGTTTAACTATACATGATTTGTCTTATATAGGGTGCTTTGGCTACTCCTATATCCTTAAAACCACACTACATAGCATCAGACCGATCAGAAAATAATTGAACCAGTCAGAACCGATCAAACCAGGATCTGCTAGTCAAACTAGTTATTGAACCGGTCAAACTGAGTCAACTGGGCTGAATCTTTTAATCTTAATGGGCTTCAGGCCAAGCCCAGCCCAGAAGACCGAAGTGGGTCGGACCAGGATCAGGCCCGAATTGGAGCGGGCAGACTTTAGACTCGGGCCGGTCGAGACCACATCTAATTGGGTCGGGTCCGGGGTCACCTTCTTCACCCAACTTCTTCCCTTTGTTCCCGAGAAACCCTAGCGCCGAAACCCTAGCCCCTGCAAACCTCCATCGATCGCGGCGTCCCATCCGTGGCGGCGGCGACTGCCCCACTACGCATCCGTGATCGATGAGGCTTAGGTTCGATTCGGATGGAGCAGAAATCGAGGAATGAGCGGGGACAGTTTGGGAGGACACAGACCGGGATGGACAGAGGTCAGGAGACCAGCCGCGACTGGAATCAGTTACTGGAAGTCGCGGTGCGTGAGTCCGAGCCACTAGCCCGACTCACCAACGGCTGCAACCGAGGGCCCAAGATCTCTAAGGCGTGACCCGCGACCCTCGCTTGGCCGCAACTGCATCGCCTCGACTGTGGCGTCGATGGCAGGCCACTAAACGAGGTTGCGGGTCAGGAATGGTTCTGATCTTGGGTTCCGTTCCCTCCGCCCGCATCGAGCCACAGTTGGAACCACGGCCTCCATCGATTTTGTGGCCAGTCATGTCCATTTGCCGCCTCCTTCGGCCGCACAAAGACTGGCCGCAGCCACCGGAAGCCCTCAAAAATCAAAAGCCCTTAATTCCGACCCAATTAAATTTAATTAACCCTAATCTGGCCCGATTAAGGCTAAATTCACATTAACCACATAAAACAAACAATAACTGCAATGATCGAAACCCTAATTGCAAGAATAAAATTAAATCAACCTTAATTGACAGGTAAATCGCAAACCTTAATCGCATGATACTATAAAACCATCAAGCATGATTATAGCATCAAAGTATGGCATGAAGGTTGGCCCTGATATCAACTGTAAGATTAATTTTAATTTAATAGCAATAAATTATGTGGCAGAATAAACTGACTTCCAGCCATTGTTTTGATGACGTCGCCCTTTATATTAGGCGGAGCTAGGGACCCCTCAAAATATTGTTTCCTTATATATCTTCCCATCAAAATGATATTAACTGTAATCCACAAGATATGAAATATCTCACTTAAATAATCGAATATATTGTGTGACTTGAGGGACACCTAATAGAGATATTATCTCCTTAATTATGTAAATACATAATATATTCTTACACCCTAAACATCATCTTGGTAGTGGAAGAATATTATGTTTAAGTCAGTTTGGGATTTCGGCTTCTGTAATTTTTCGTTTCTTTTGATTCCGGTATACACCTGTGATGGTCCCGTATGTACATTGATATCTTTACTTTTGTTGGGACGGTAAGTTCTGCAAGATAATGACAATTGAAGTGAAATTACCAGTGATGTAGACTAGTCATTTGGTGTGTTCTAGCTATCAAGTAGCACCATGCAAATCGGAGGACGGAGGCTTTTCATTGTAATCTGAGATGACATAGTTATCTTATCTAACAGTAAACCCGCTTCATTTTTCCTGTTTATCAGTATTTTAGGGGACACTCCATGTATTTTTGTTCAGTTTCGAGCAAAATCCGATTTCATTATGAAGTTGGATTCTCTTGCTCTCTTCTCGAGCTCTCAAATGATTCATGATCCGTTTCCACAGATGATGATGTGCAGTAATGATCTTAACATGTGATTCTCGATATTCTCGCTTTTACTTTTTCTTTTCCCTCCATCAGCTTGAATCATTTTTTCACTATGTTGTAGAACAGGCTTCCTCTTTTCTTTTGGATGACTGGTTCTGGACCCTTTAGATTGCTTTAGCATCATAACCAAAAAGTTCTGTAAGTAACTGCAGATGCAATATATCTGTCCATGGGTATAGTAAAATTCTTCTCGGTGATCGCATTGTACACAAATGTTAGAAAGGCAATTTTAGGACTCTTGTCTCTGTCTCAGGTAATTGTCCATCTATAGCTGGCCATTTATGTTATTAGGTACTTTGTGGTTGATAGTGGTCCAGAGTCTGCCTTTATAGCAGTGGTTGAGGACTACGACAATGTACCAATCTACGTGGGCGTGGTAGCTCGACGAAGCGATTGAGTGAAGACTGACAGAAAAATCTCAGTAATGATTGTCAGCATAGGTGCATACGACTATGAGAACAGTTGATTACTAAATCATCATCGAAATTCTGATGATAAACATCACACGTTCTGACTATATGTGTTCTGTTCTTCCTTTCTGTCTGCTTTTATCTGTTCTGTTCTTAAACTTTCCTGTCCTTGCACTAACAAAGAACATGCCACCTACGTCCATAGTCGATCTTTACCAGTCCGTGTGCATCTCTACATAAATCTACGTGGGCATGGTAGCTCGACGAAGTGATTGACTGAAGACTGACAGAAAAGTCCCAGTAATGATTGTCAGCAGAGGTGCATATGGCTACGAGAACAGTCGATTACTAAAACATCATCGAAATTCTGATGATAAACATCACATATTCTGACTATATGTGTTCTGTTCTTCCTTTCTGTCTGCTTTTATCTGTGTTCTGTTCTAAAACTTTCCTGTCCTTGCACTAACAAAGAACATGCCACCTATGTCCATAGTCGATCTTTACCAGTCGGTGTGCACTGTAATAACCATGTACAATAATGAATTTTCTCTACTTAATCTTTCTTGGCTAATTTTCAGTATTTCAGACTACATAATTGTTTGAAACACAGACCCATATGAGGAAGAATTATGATATATATATATATATGCAACCATAATGCAATCACAATATAGAAGTAAAAGCAGTAATGTCAAACCTGAATAGCAATTGTTTGTATTTAGCCAATATAATGCAATATCAGAGACAAAAAGTCACAAAATTTACCCAAGAAAATTAAAAATAAAAGAAGAACAAGAAAAGGCAATGCACAAATGAGAAGTTCATCAAATATCTCAGAAAGTAATGCTACAACAAGAAAGAATACTATTACCAAAAAAAAAAAAGCAAGAATACTTCATATTCACTTTCTGAAATTTTTTTGAAGGTCAGGATATTACTTTCTTAAATCTAAGCATGAATTCCTTCTTTTACTTATAAGCACGATCACTATCAAGGCAGTATGCAATAAGATATCTTAAGTCCAAGATGAAAATGATGAAACAAATTTTCTACGTGAAATGTATGAATTGACAAAAAAAAAAGGAAGGAATCGCAGAAACTAGAGCTAAACATTACAGTTAGAGTATATACCAAACTATTACTTTAAACAACAAATGTAGCATATATTAATTTTGCTGATGGGTACGTAGTGCACTGACATGGCACTTGAAAAGGTAAAGAAAAAGAGCAAAAGAAAATTATGAAAGGTTAAAAAATTTCTGAAAATAACATGAAAATAAAAAATAAAATTCGGAAACCCGATTTTTTTTTTTATGAAGCCATGGCCAAAACATAGCCTGCATTCCCCTCCACGGGCTCGGAAAACATCGTCATCCAACAAAGTCAGTCCCGCCCTCGCCCAACTCGATAGCGGGGGCATGATATGGAGGTGGTAGTTGCTGGTGAGGCCATCCCCCGTGAACCCAGATTCCATCGAAGAGGACAGAAATAGATGGAGGTAGAACAACTATCCAACAGTTGCAATGTGAATAAGCTATCTAGCAGCTATATTTATGGCTTTTGATACAAAATTAGATTCTTGATTCAAAAACGAGAAAATTCTTGAGATATCATGATCCACTGTAGGGAAAGAAGAATCACAACTACAATAAAAAAAATCCTTTATGCATCTTACCAAGTAACACTTGTGTTGTAATAAGACAAGAAAAGGTATTAAAAGCATAGTAAATAGACCATAGACAACCATTTTAGTCCCTGAACACTGAAAATTTGGCAACTCAACGAATAATGCACAAAAAATGTTCCTCAATGCCAGTCATGGCACGTGCTTCACAAAAGATGGCTAGATAAGGCCTGCACATTACATGTTAAGGCATCGTCAAGTTTAAGCTAAATCAAATAGAAGAAATCCAAATGATAAAACAGATGACTTGTGGTGGCAACTTGGATGCTGAAGAGCCCAATCGTTGTTCGTAGATGTTGTTGAATGCTGAAAATGATTAAACTTGGGGATATTCATCCAATACATAAAGGTCGGCTCATAATTAACAAGCTTGTGATGGCAACCCTTCGGGATGCCCATGTTTAGGGCATAAGAGCACTACTGCGGCTGCAAATACCTAACAAGGCCGTGTCAGGCCAATGAAATTGATGAACTTATATAGCCTGTACATTCCTTTCCCTGAACCCCGAGAAAGCATGATCCACATCCAACTAACAATCCATAAAAATATCAATTGAAAAACAATTAAATTGCAAGAAAAATATTACAGGCTATAGCATAAAGTCACAAATGGAAACCCGTTTTTGCTTCTATACATATACACCATCAATTGGTGAACTTAAAAAGTAGCACAAAATCTAAATAAAGATGTAAACAGTAGGAAGGTAATTTTGAGAATATGATGTTAAACAAAAAAGACCAACACAATATTCACCCAAAAAGAAGACAGGGCCAGCACCATAACCTGAACGACAATCAAAGTCGCACTCATCCTTCTCTTTATGCCACACACCAGGAAGTGTAAATGAGCGAAAGTTCGAACATAAATGAAGTACATGACATTTTTTTTTTAAAGATACTTGGGGAAGAGGATTTTCACTAAAAGGGTACTCATAGTTTTCCAGAAGCATCATACACGCCCTTGATTCAACGATGCATGAGATCTGCTGAATATCTTTGGAATTGGAAAGGATATTCAATCGAGCACGTGTTGGATGTAAGAACAAGAAATACCGATTGTTCATGGTTAACGAATGCAAGTACATCAACAAAATATTCAAATTTTTTAGTGCGCGAGGTAAAGGAACAACATATTGCAACTGGTAGTCCAAATAAGAGAAAATTTAACAAATTCACATCAAACCAGAATATACTGTCACAAAATTTAGGATAAATTACAAAAAAAACCCTAAATTTTATAAAAATTATCAGTTTTGTTCTAAATTTTACTTTATAATAAAAAAAAATTACATGTTTTGATAATCGTCTTAGATTTGACCTTTGTTACTATTCCGTTAAGATTTCCGTCTATTTGCCTACGTGGGCTTTTGCATGAACATTTCATAATAAAAATGATTGAATTTTTTTGTTATCTCTTCATATAATTTACCCTTACCCAATCTCATAACCAATCATTAATACAATGAATATCCAAATACCAAATCCGCCCTCTATATAACCTTCGTGAAGCTCTTGAGAAGATCAAAGAAAGAACAAGATGTTTCTTTTGCCCCTTCCAGGCGATCGGAAAATAATATGAGACCTACCAAATTTTCGCATCATTTGATCATCTTCTCTTTTCTTTACAAAAGTAACCTAAGTTTTCATAAAAGTCTCAATTTTATTCTAGATTTTGATTTGTAATTTAAAAAAAATACATGTTAGCACCCAATTTTGATCAACCGGCTTCAAGAGAGAATATCAACAGCATTCTTGACTATAGCTCGGAAACTATTACAAAATAAGACCTAGCAAACCCCGAGTTACTATTCACAGCTGGATCAGCTAAATTAATTCCCACCGATGGATGACTGAAATGATGATTCTGCCACTCTTCCTTGTGATCATGCTAGGTTGTCGATTTCGAATTTCCTCGTGCTGCGATCCTCCGTGCATCACTACTGGGGCCGTCCATTTGACATGGCTGACTCGGTTATGAATAGTAACTCGGGGTTTGCTAGGTCTTCTTTTACAATAGTTTCCAGGGTTGTAGTCAGGAATGTTATTGATGTTCTCTCCTGAAGCCGGTAAACCAAAACGAAGTGCTGATATGTATTTTTTTTGTCATGACCCGAAACTTCAGCAGAGTTTTCCTTATGTTTTCTCGAAGTCCAATGTCACATTAACAATTCATATATAACCTGCCTTCCACCTCCCAAAACATTTAACCAATTCAGCAGGCTTTACAAAAGCATGTAACCAAATCCAACAGGTTTTAATATGTATATAACTCTCAAGAGAGTACTTTTTCACAACCATATCCCTAACCCCACTAAATAAAAGTTTCAGGTCGTAACATAACTATAACATTCTACAAGAACTTACAACTTATACTAGGAGTGGGTCTATCTGCCAAAAATATTCTTCACGTTGATCCCCGTTGTCCAAAAGTTCTTCCGTACTGCTAGTCTAACTCCTAGCTTATCTGAAAAAAATATATGCAGTGGCTGTGAGCTGTATCTCAGTGAATACTATATTCCAAGGTAAAATGAATTACTATACTATCACAATTCACAAACAATCAATCACATATACATACATATATATATATATATACATTCTACCACAATATATAATCCAATTCCAACATAATCCTTTCACATAACACATTCAGCAACAATCTCACGTAATAACAATATAGTCATAGGGTTGCATTTCCTTGTGACAGAGTTATGACGGTACCGTGACCCCGCATATCTTACTCATATCATTCTCAACTCCCCATATTCATATCTCATAAACGGGGGCCGCCTATTAACCTCTGGCAGTAAGAGTTGACCCCATTTTCTATTCCGCTGGTCTAGCGGTCGATCGGGCCCCTTTTCCTATTCCGCCGGGTCTAGCGGCCGATCAGACCCCTATTTGTAATCCGCCGGGTCCAGTGGCCGATCAGGCCCCCATTTTTATTTCGTCGGTTTCAGCGGCCAATTAGGCCCTATTTGTAATCCGCCGGGTCCAGCGGTCCCATGGCTATAATCAAGCAACAATCACAAGCATGCTTAACAAATATATCTGGTTATATTCCACAATCATTTAGCCACTCCATATCTATAGCAATACGTATAAATATTTACTATCATTTTACGATGAAAGAAAGTACTCACAAAGACCCCTCAAAATAACTCAACGAGTTGAGCATTCCGATTGTATAGTCTCAGTCTCCTAAGCCCCTATTATGTTCAAGCATAAACGTTAGATAATATACCAAATAAAAGCATAAGTATACACCAATTCAACTCTCCTATTCCTATTAATCACAAGCACCCACATAAGAATAAAGTAATATGCATAATAATGACATTACATGCTAGTCCGTTTTAATTGTTTCTCCATTTTTTATTAAAGCTAAAATTACTTCCATATACAGGTTCATCCCAATCTCTACTCGTTATCCACCAATCATTACTCAATTCTCCTTACTCCTCAATCCTCACTAAAACATGTGATTATCTCATAATCATTTTGAAATAGTAAATACAAAGAGGCTCGATATTTAATTCTCAATAAGTAGCTAAGCAGCAACCGAGTAAAGTTGGCCTCCATACCCAATTAACCATCCAGCAAAAACATCTAACTTCTTCAATATGTTGCCTTAGTGAATTCATACAACCCTACTCTAAGCAAATGACAAGTGTTCTTATCATCTCATGAACACAACTCCAAATTTTTGGCTTATTAAAATAATTATAAAACACTCAAGCACAACAGTAACGGCAAGCCAATTGCCTCGACAAAACTCAGCTCCTAAAATACTATATCAAATCATCAATCCAATTTATTCAACTTACTACTCAAAATAGATTTCCACTTCCAACTCTTCCCTTGAACTCCACAGTAGGCAACCTTAGTTAATCCTACGGAAAATTTCTATGCAAGAACACTCCCCAAGGTCAGAAATTGATTTGACATTGTTGGGAATTATTTTACCAACCTCTAATTTGCAATTGGTTCAAATAGCAAGATATATGCATATATATGTCTATATATACGCCTGCATATATATATATATATATATATATATATAAGTATACTTTCAAGAAGGCATAGATGATCGTGGGGACCTAAACTCCTCTAGTTACTTAAGCGAAATTCAACATAAAACAATTTATATTACCCAATGCAAGATAATCTAAAGAGCAAATAGAACTAAGACAAACAAACACAACTAACACAACTATTTCAGCTTGAGCGTACCAAACCATGTTGTTTATCTATGTAAATTGCAAATTCCAGCTTCAATTTTGAGGTTTCCTTCCCAAATCCCGACTCTCCTTACTTCGTTTTCCTCACTTCTCCTCTAACTTTGCACTTAGCTCTCTCTCTCTCTCTTTGCCCCTGTTCTGCTCTGTTTCTCTCGGTTCTTCCAGCAGAAAAAACAGAACAAGAAAGAAATGGAAGTATCAATGGCGGTGGAGTTGTTAAGGAAAGATTGATGGCCACGTGGGCCTCTTGCTACCCATTTTTTTTTGTTTATTGGTTTATTTGTTTGTTTATATAATACTTCAGCCACAAAAATTATAATATATAGTATGCATGTATATTTTGTAGGCATGTGTGTATATATTATATATATGTATATGTATATGCATGTTTGGTTGACCGGTGTCACATTTTTAAAATTACAAATCAAAATCTAAACAAAATTGACACTTTTATGAAAACTTAGGTTATTTTTATAAAGAAAAGAGAAAATAATCAAATGATGTGAAAATTTGGTGAGTCCATGTAGGCAAATAGACGGAAATCTTGACATAATAGTAACGGAGGTCAAATCTAATACAATTATCAAAACATGTGATTTTTTTATTATAAAGTAAAATTTAGGATAAAAATGACAATTTTTATAAAATTTAGGTTTTTTTGTAATTTGCCATTTTACATTTATCTTCTATATGTTAAAGCAAAGACATAATAAGATCAGTCAAACATCATTCAAGTTGTCCAAATTCCTCAATGAAAATTTCTCCAAAATTTATATTTTTCTATTTGGTAATTTCATTTTGTTTTTCCTCTTTTTTTTTGCGTGAAGCCTAATATCAAAAAGTTCAGTGGGCTTTACTAATCCAGTCGAACTGGTCGACTCACTAAGGGGTAAAGCAAGTACTCTCAGCATGGATTTTTTAATTCATAAGAACACGAACTTGAGACATTGTTTAAGTGGAATAAGGATTGCATTATTTGAATCAACTCACATTAGTTCTTCTTGTTTTTCTTTAATAAAAGAAAATATCGTAACTCTATATTCAAATCTCTGTACTAAGAGCTTACCCAAAAAAAAAAGTTTGTACTAAGAAAAAGATATTCCAATGAATATATCTTCTGATGGAAAGAAATAAAATTGCATGTATATTGTACTCACTGAATGAGGTAGTGTCCTTAATGTACATGCGATGTCGTAGCGAAAATCTTCTCATTTTTGCCTATATGAGTATTTTAAGCTTGTACGGAAGTGGGATGGTCTAAGATAATCTGTCCATCTATATATTTATGGTCAAAGAACACTTGCACTATCTTTGAAGATAGTAATAAATGCTCATGTTTAACTTTTTAAATCTCCATGCACTTAAGTTATTGGGTGATCCTACCTCACCACTTGATGTGAGGAAGTATAAATCAAAATACATGAAGTTAGAGGCTTGGTGCTAATCATTCGAATAATTGCCATAATTATTTTTCATTAAAGAATTCTTATTGATACTTTTTCACCACGTCATTTGAGGTAGAATCATATAAAATTTTTTCTTTCAATTCAAGCAAGACCTATTTACAAACTTTATGTATCCATATGGACAAAAAGCCCAACAAAATTGCAGCGAGGCCTATCAAGCAGAAGAACTCGCAGGCCTACCAAGCAAACAATCTAATATTTCATATTTAAAAATTCCATTTGATACTATTATTTCGGATTATTATTGAACAATGAGTATATAATAATATATGTTACAATATATATACTATCTAATCTAATCTAATCTAATTTATAAGTAATTCAAACAGTCCGTGCAACACACGCATAATATCTTCGATATCCTAATAATATGGACAATTAAATCAATTTAGTAAGAGGACATTTTCAGTATAATTCAAGGATAATAACTTCAGTATCCTAATAACGGATAATATGGCCAATTATCCAATCATTTTAGTAATAATATTTTCGATATCTATTAATTTACAAATATATATATATATATATTGACCTAATATATTTCCTAATTGCAAATACATCAATTATTATACTAATATATTTTCCTACTTTGCTCTATCGAACTAATATCTATATATATGCCAAATATAAAAATGTGAAACTCTTATAGTGCTTTTTCACATTTCACTTCCAAATTTACCCTTATTCTTTTAATAAAATTCCATAAATGCCCTTGAGACCCTCGTATTCGTTCAAACACTACATTCTTTTTTCTTTTTGGCTTTGAGACCCTTCACCTCTCTGCAGTTAAAGATGCAGTTGCTTCGCGCCTGGTAAACATGCTCTCCGCCAGTCTCCACGTCCATCGCTCTATTTCGCGTTTCAACTTCTGGCGCGGCCGCCACCGCCCTTGCTGCCTGTCTAATCGCCGCCCTCGCCGTCCGTTCCGCTTCGCACGCGCTCTACGACCTACTCAGCAGCGCCAAGGTTGATTGCCTCTGCCTATGGAACCACTACTTTCCCTTTCAACCGTTTGCCCCTTCTAGTCGATTCCCCTATTGTGCCTGTTTCAAAGTCCTCTCGGATGGCCTCATTGCTATCTTGGCCAATTCCCGCGACCCCTCTCTTCCTGTCACCACCCACAACAACTCCTTTTCCTTCCTCCAAACCGATACTTACCCTTCTGCTGCTTTGTGCCTATCAACGGCAACTCTCAGTTCACGCTTGTTACTACGGTGCGTTACCTTTTTCTCATCGTTCTTCATTTCAGTGTCATCTGCGCGCCTCTAAACTGTTCGTGAAAATGCCTGTGTATGTTTATTCTCTTCCAACTGCAGTCGCTAATCGCTTCCATTGCAGCCACATAGAGACCGATGTCGTAGCCTCTCAATGGCTTCTCGTATGTAAGAACTGAGGAGGAGTCGGCAGCATGGGTCGGCCGAAATCACTCGAATGTCTGGAGGTCGTCAAACTCAATCATCCGCATGCTGCAGTTTTGGGTAAAATGGTCAAACTCTGATCAGTTATTGAATTTATCTTTCTATTTAAAACTCAGTTACTCAATTGAAATTAGTCGTAGCCCTCTTCAAATAAGTCCCAACTCTTTTAGCAGTCAGATCCATTACCGGAAGCTCGATAAGGAGATCACTAGGTTCCTCCAGGCAATGAGACAGACTGCATGCTCAGAAGAATAACCTCCATAATCTGTATACGACATCTCTGATGTGAGGGAACAAGGACTATCCAATGGCTCCAGTGGCTTGAACTCTGTGGCTAAAAGAAAGGATGACATTAAGTGAGAGTATGAGAAAACTCTTGGAGATTATGGAAATGGCCAAAGGATTCGGGAGGAAATCATAAGAAATTCTGAGGAAGCATTTTCAGGTTGGGTTTGGAGGAAAACCGTGAAAGTGGTAATGGCTTTTATTCAGAAAGCGGCTTGAATTGACCTTGGCGTTGTTTCTTCTGTCCTGGGGATTCATGTTGCTTGTTCAAGTTTAGTATACAAGCTGGTTATGCCACATTCAGAAATTTCAAACTCCAGTCTAGGATTAGATCGGGTCGTCTATAAATTGATTCCCTGGTAAGCTAGAGGCAGGAGTGAAAAAGTAGCGAGAAGATAGTCGAGTGACGGACTTGTTGGATCAAGAAAATTAGTTCTCAGCTTTTGAAAAGAAACCTGAAAAATATGTATGAAGGGATCCAACACGAGTTTGTCTGATATAGTTCGTTTGTAGTATGTACGTACTGGGTCCCATTTATTGGAACTTAACTTCCGATTAAGTTACAACACGCAGGCTTCGACACATTTTATAGATCTGTGATCATTCGGCTTGTTCTCCTGTTCCATTATCAGCCATATGTATTGGAAATAACTTGATCTTGTGTAGCCCTCACCAGGAAAGTGGCCACTTCCCATCTGAGTAGTTGTGTGGTGCCCTCGCTGTGGAGGCAAGTTGTTTTAGAGCACTACCAGTAAACATATGGCACAGCCAATACCCGATATAGAAAATTTTTTCAGTAGGCGAGTTTAAGTTCGAAGAAAATGATTTTTTCCTTTGCTTCTTCCTTTGCCTGCCTCTTGGCTGGCACACTCACTGCTCCCTTTGCAATATTATAAATAAATAATATTACATGAATCGCAATTTGATTGTGGCTAATGTTATAAGAATATATTTTCCCATAATACAAATGGCAACTCCACAAAATATTATAAAACTTCATTAATATTAGTTTCTAACTCTATATTTTCCTATAATATATATGAACAGCAATTCGATTGCTACAATATAAAAAATTTTCTGAATAGTAATTAATGTATATTGTTTACTGCATATTTTGCTCTCTCATATATAATGTGTTGGGGTATATGCAAATAATATATATTATACTGCATAATCATGGACAAAAAATTTTCTTGATATATAAGTAATGGCGTGGCAAAGCGAGAAAGTTTTGTTTCTTATTTTTAATGAAGTAGCTATATATATATAGATTAATGGAATTAAGTTGTGGTTAATTAGAGGGGGAAACACACAGGGAGGCCCTAACTAGTTGGTTAATTCCCTAAACCAGAGGGCTCAGTTAAATTTAGTTCTGCAGAATCCATATAGAAGAGATTCAATTCAAGAACGAAGATCTCATCATTTTAACGATTTCAAAATTGATTAATCTCTCTCAGGTAAACGATAATTTCAGGTACTGATATGGGACACTTTCCAATGAGATCCATTCTTATATTTCTTGCCAATTCACTGCAGTCATAACATAAAAGGAATAAGATAAAGACACCGATATACACGACATATTTGTTGATTGTAATCGGATGGTCCGATCCCCGAATTTGCAACACCGCCCCTTCATCTTCTTATTCTTCTTATCTTGAAAGTGTTGGGAATTGGTGTATGCCCTAGAGGCAATCTATAATCAGTTCTGTAATATGATATTTATTTCATTATATTACGATGCATATCTATTATTGTGTAGATTGCGCTAAATATGATTTTACACAATAATGTCCTTGGAATAGTAGGTTCAATAGGCATCAAGTGTGACTTGATTGTGAGATCCTATAATTAATGAACATTATTCCTAAATGTCCATAGTCAAAGTATTATCGTTAATTAGGACAACGATAATACGGTTAGACTAGTGTGAGTGTTGATTGATGACCAAATCTCATAGGTCATGGATATGGAGATATCAAATCACACCACATGTATACATTAAGAGTAATATGTATTGGACTGACCCGCCATGAGATTGCTACATGGGTTGTTACGTGACTGTCATTAGCATATCTTAAAATGACTATAGTGTAATGGTCATTTGACTTGAGGTCACCATGGATTCCTACGTGTAATGTCGTATATTTTGATACTGTCAAACGCCACCGTAACAGGCTGGTTATAAAGATAGTTATTGGGTATGCCACAAAGCATGGAAAAGAATGTGAGTGACCAAGATAGGATTTGTCCCTCCTACGAAACGGGAGCGATATCTCACGGCCACTTGGTGGTTAAGTCTAAAAGTGTATGCATATCCAAATGAGTCGATATAATGATATCGAGCTCATTTGTTCTGATAGACTTACCCGGTAAATCAAGAAAGAGAGATATTGAGCCATACAAGGATGTCATCGACCATGCCTTGGGCTCAATAGAGATATAGAGGACAAAGGGATTATATTACACGATAACGTAAGTCACAAGGTTCGTCGAGAAATTGACTTTCCGATTACTTGAGTAACAGCGATGCATTGCTAGATGCCGCTCACTGTTTGTGATATTGAAATAGAGATTTCGATATTACTATCAACGTAATTGGGAACCTACAGGGTCACACACTACGACTAAATCGACGGGATATTTTGAAACAATAAAATCGTCTAATAGAGATTAGATGATTTATGGTGCGACTGATTAATCGGATATTTAATGAGATTAAATTTGTCGATTAATTAGACTCGATTTATTAGATTAAATGGACCAAATTGACACACGATGCAATGTGTATGTATGTAATATATATATAGAGATATATATAGATCGGCAGGGATATATATGTGTGTGTTGTACATATATGCTCTTATATACAAAGTTTGTCCCCCATCGGTGAAACTTTGAAGTTTCGGCTCCGCTATTCCTTATAAAAAGATGGGGGCAATAAGTGTATTAATATATATATACGTGCAGACATATTCATATACATATATGATATGTGTATACATATGAGCATATAATTGTAGGAAAAGTCAAAGTTGAATTGTTCAACTTTAATTAATTCTACTAGTTTAATAAATTTCGAGTGTCGCATCGGTGTTTCTTTCGAGTATTGGTCGCTAGCACCGCCGATCTCGAAAACTCGTCGACAAAGTCGGTGTGGATACCAGTAGAGGCGTCACGCGTGGGACGCTCAGTCGACAACTTTAAATATTCCAGGTACGCTTTTATTTACTCTTATTCTTCTAGTAGGTCTTGGAATTAGTTTCACGGGTAGGAAATTTTGAATTTCTGTTCCTTTTTCACTTCCGTTGGCCCCGTGGAACTAGCAGAAAGGTAACATGAGGCCCAGTCCAGATCAAGCTCCAAGTTGTCTTTTCCCATGCAGCTTCTGCTTTTCAGGCAATGGTTGGGTAATTGAAGAGAGCCCTCCTGCTAAAGCATTACTTTCTCCCCATGTTACTTGTGGCCCCTCACTGAGCTGCAAGTCACCGGCAACCGGGGTGCTAGTGTTGTCTTCATGAACAATCATTGGCCTTGCCGGACAAAGAAACCTGATAGCCCTGGAGTGATACTACAGCTTGTCACCTTCATTCTGGACATCTACTAACCCACTGGAGTGATACTACCAAATGATTCCAACCATCTTGCATCTTTTCCTTCACGCGCTTTGTAAAGGGAAGGTAACCCATCCAGACATGATCTGATTGCAGATGAGCAACATATATTGCAGGGGAGTCTTATGTGTGACCGTTTTTGGACAGAGACCAGTAGATCCATGTCCGTTGCCTTTCCAAACAGAAAGCAGCAGAGAGAGACAGCCCGCCTAATTTTTTGCGCACTCTCGAATGGATCCTGAAGCACAAGGGATTTCTGCCTACGCTACTTTGATTGTAAAACTGGCAAGGAATGTTACCTCCAGGGATTAAGGCCCGAAACTGATAGTCCCAGTGGTACTTCTGCGTGAGAAACTATTCTCAATAAACACTAGAAAGTAACACGAGCACCGACCCGTCCATAGAAACTCAACAAAGATGATGCAAGACAGATTGCTAACTACAAAGAAGCACTTTTGGGTCGAGTTCTTATTGGATTCGAGTATAGGCAACCTGGTGCTGTTATTACAGAAGAAAAAGTTCGCATGTGTGTTGATGACCCTACGCATATGCACGTAGTAAAAGTACGTTGAGAGAGGATAACCTGACCTAAGGATACAACCTCATCCTAATTTGATGGGCCTTTGCCAATCCGACAGCAACATACTTGCAACTTGATCTGGCCCAACTTGTGGGAGTTAGAGAAGTTGATTTTGATTGTCCTTGCCACTTGCAGGCTCACAGTTTGAACCATCTCCAAGGACTCACAATCTTTTCCACTTAAATACGTCAAATTCGGTGGACGCTCTGGGATATCTTTAAGTTGCTTGGACTTGTCCAAGAAAGGGGTCTTCAGATCACAAAATTTACTAATGCATGGCGAAAGAGCAGTAAGACTGTTCTCCGACAAATCTAATTGAACCGTGTTGGGAAAGTAGTTAGGAGCTTCATGAGAGTTTAAACACTGACTTCTGTTGGCTTCTGTTGTCTCCCTTCCCCAGAAAGCAAAGCACAAAGATTGGACCTGCGTGAGGTTCTTAATTGATGGAGGTAATTGCTTTACTGAAGTCCAACTTAAATCTATAGCTTCTATGTGTTCCATCCTTCCCAAAATATCTGGAAACTTGTCTAGCCTTTCGCATCCACTTAGGACAAGTTGTCGCAATGATGGCAGTCTAAGTTTGTCCTGAAGCTCCGCAAGGTTAGAGCAGTCCTGGAAGTTTAAATGGACAAGCTTTGCCAGGTATCCAATAGATTTATGAACCTTGACTAGACTTGTGCAGCGATGTGCAATCAATTCCTTAAATTTCGGCATTCCTGAGAAATCAGGAACTTCACATGAGGATGAGCATCTGCTTATATTGATGGTAGTTAGGTTTGAACCCATCTGTGAAAGTCAACAGCAAAATATATCACTCTCAGCACAAATGAATACCAGCATAATACTGAATTATTACCTTATAACCATCCCATAATTTCGTGATGCCACTGCAGGGTACTATAAGCGCCACAAGGTTACTTGGTGAAAAGTTGGATGGCAAGGAAGATGAGGGATAACGATGCCATTCGAGCCATCTTAACTCACTGGGGAGGTGATCCGGGCTGCAAGAGAAATCCCCCTCAGTTACGATAAGTATTCGGAGTCTCTTCATTTTCTTAAACGCTTTAGGGTTCAAATATATCTTTCCCAAACGTGGCCTCATCAAGAATAACCCCCCTCAGAAAGTGGCAGGGTATCCATATTGTCCAAGAATACAGCTTCGATTGCATCAGTTCCCTAACAATATATTAACAAATCTGATAAGATATAGCTGCTCTTCCAGGTGTTCTCACAATTAGGTCAGTTGTACGCAAATAGTTTACAGAACATGGGGTCGAAAGCCCCGTAGTATCCTCAAAAAGAAGCTGTCTAATGGAAGTAGGTGGCGTGAAAAGGAAACGAGCCCATCAGGGAGCTCCGCACCAAGATTGGCGAGGTGATCAGCACATTTGTTGGCTTCTCTATATGTATGCTTGGGAATGATGGTGACAAAGTGTCGACATAGGTTCCTGCAGTCATTGATCAGATTTGTTAGCACTATGTTAGAGGAGTTCCCCCAGACCCAGCTAATGACTAGCTTAGCATCAAGCTCCACAACCAAGCTGTCGATACCCACATTCCTTGAGTGACATAGCATCATTCAGCATCATTGCGCTCTTTTCCCCACAACTCCTCAGTAAGGAGTACATAATATTTCCTTTCTGAATCTCCTTTCCATGTGATTCAGAAGATGAGGGGAGAAGGCCTGAGGTGATATAGTAGGGAGGGAGAATCCAGGTTATTGGAACTCCGAGCGCAAGAGGAGGGTCAGGGCCACCAATATTGATGGAGATGAACTATAAAACTTTGACTCCGAGGACGATGCAGAAACGAAATCACATGATAATGTAACTGCAACACTAGTCCAGCCTGCAGACCTGGAATGGAACGCTAATTGACCAGGATCAAAAAGGTACTCAATTTCAGCAAGAACAATTTATGAATAAAGTAGAGGAGACTCGGAATACATGAACACGTTGCTCAATTCCAGCAGACAAAATTGTGGGCTTCTAGGAAATCTGCCGTCGGTAATTCTCACAAAGCATGAACAAACAAAGCCAGCAAGCTATTAAAAGATTTAGCAGGACAAAACTATTATATGTCCAGCCACGGTTGTGTCCAAGATCAGACCTTTCTAAATTCGTCTTCCCAGAAAGAGAAGATTATCATCCTTAAGCCAGGGTATTTGCTTATCAATTGACCTATACTAGGGTCATTTATGCTTTTGTCCAATCTTTTGCACTGTTTTAATTGAATTAATGAACTAAGATGGTGATGTACCCAACCTTTAGGTTCTGTACGTCATTTCAGTTAAACTGTTGGTTCCTCAGGTACTGCTTGGCTTTTACTTGAATTTAATATGTAATAAGAGAACCTTTCGGGGACATGCTAGCCATCTGAAACTGTTTGCAGTTCATAATACAGTAATAGACACTTCATACACAGCTCATCTTTATGAGCACAAAAGGAATTTGCAAGCAAATTTTAAATCCTTCGCCTATTTTTCTTTTACTTTTCGTTCTCTTATAGTAGGTAAAACTATATTTCTTACATTTTACTGTCTGGCTCCTTTCCATCACAGATCACACTTTATATGGAATTGATAACACATAATACTTCATAAACTATTCACGACCTTTTCTTTTTTTTTTCCCCCTATATTTGACCTTTAGTTTATGGTGAAAGAATACCGGGAGTTCAGACTTCAAATAATGATCCTTTTTTTACGAAAAAAATAATGATCTTGTGAACGTGGAATGTCAAACAAAGCCAAGCAGATAACGAAAGCTCTAACAGCATGATATTTACATCTAATACCTTCCATGCAAGATATTCATTAAAGCAAGCTCTTTCTCATCAACATATGTCTGGGTCCCATGCATTTGGTCGACATGCTCTGCCAGTTGGATACCTAAAACCTACAAAAGAATATGAAAGATAAGATAGTAAATGCCTAGTATAATTAATTTAGATAATTAGCGATTCTGTGTAGCCCTTACTCCCACCTTATCATCCTCTAGCCGTCGAAGGTGAAGCTTCAATGGCAGTGGAGGCGGCAGAAGAAAGGGAACCGTGAGAGGGAAAAGTTAAGCTTCAATTCGTTTTTTTTTTTTTGTGTGGCATATGTGTTGTTTGATTTGGTGGGTCGGGGACAAGGCGTTGGCTGCGCGGGATCAATCAGGTCTTCCCATAAAGAAGATGTGATAGTCAAAGGAAGGACCAACCAAGAAGAAGGACGCTGGCATGAGGGAAGGAGGAAGATAATGAACAACAGGGTCAGGGGAGAGAATGAAACGGAGACAATTTAAAAAAATTAAAAATATTGGGATCGTTTTGAAATTTTAAAAAATTTGCATTTAAGTTTTACCCCACCCCATTCCGAAATAAAGTAGTAAAGACCATCCTCGTTTAATATAATATAGAAGACTAAATTATAAAAAGAGGACATACTAGTCAATTCATCCAAATAAATTTTCTTTTCCATTCCCTCCTTTATTACTCTATCCAAACAATGAAAACTTAATATGAATACATAGTGCACCCAGCAATGCAATAGCCCGTTACAGTCATAGCAGCCTCAGAGGGAGAGTAGAGACACTCAAACAGAAGTTAGAGGCATTGACCAGCAGAACATCAGACATAAAAGCAGGACTAGAATATGCAGAGTCGGTACTCGGAAAGAAAAGGAGGACAGAGGTAGAAACTTGGCTGAGGCATGCACAGCGCATGCAAGATGAAGTTCATAATGCAGAAAGGGAAGTAGCAGAAGCAGGAATCCTCTCACAAGTGCAGTTGGTTAATCGTGTGGATGAACAGATGAAAGAAGTGGAGCAGCTCCATGAGCGAAGTGCATTCTCCGAGGGGCTTGTGATTGAGGTGGAGGAGACTGGAGAAATTGAATTGCTAACACAAGAACTGGTCAGACGAGCTTTCCAGAAAAATCTTGGTAAGATTTGGGATTACTTGAGGAATGATGAGGTCTTGAGTATCGGCATTTGTGGAATGGGAGGAGTGGGTAAGACCACTCTCGCCACGCATATTCATAATGGCTTGTTCAACCATGTTTGTTGGGTCACTGTATCACAAGATAGCAGTATTCACAAATTGCAGAGTGACATCGCTTGTTGCCTTCAGTTGCAGCTATCACACGAGGAGGAAGGGAAGAGAAAAGCCGCAAAGCTATCACGCAGCTTGTCAAGAGAGAGTGCATCTTGTCCTAGACGAGGTATGGAACTGTTATTCCTAAGAGAAGAGGTAGGAATAGATCTCAAGTTCAATGAATGCAAATTGATTTTGACATCTCGTTCACGGAACATTTGCCAACAAATGGGATGCCACGAAGTAATCAGCGTGGAGCCTCTCTTGAAGGAAGAAGCTTGGTACTTGTTTAAGAAAAATCTTGATCGTTGAGTTCCTCTCCCATGTGATGTTGAAAAGATTGCCAAGTCTGTTGCAAATGAATGATGTGGTTTACCACTCGGGATCACAGTATTATCAAGAACTATGAGAGGGATAGAGGATATTCATGAATGGAAAAATGAATTGGAAGAGCTAAGAGAACCAAAATTTGATCCGGAATGCATGGAGAATGAGGTTTTCAGAGTGCAGAAGTGCAGCTACGATCACCTGAGTGGTGAAACTGTGAAGGAGTGTCTCCTGCACATTACTTTGTGTCCAGAAAACTATGAGATTTACAGAACTGATTTAATACAGTATTTCATCGATGCAAGACTAGTTAGTGGAATGAAAAGTAGGGAGGCGGACCTGAACACAGGTCACTCGGTAATGAATAAACTTACGCCGGTGAGCTTGCTACAACATTCTGCAAGCTCAAAAGATAGGGTGAAGATGTGTGTTTTGGTCAGGTGACAAACATTAACATGATGAAGAGGGAATTCATGGTAAAGGCCAATTTTCGTTTGAGAGAGATACCAAATGAAGAGGAGTGCACAGAGAACCTGAAGAAGATATCACTGATGAGAAATGTGATCAGGAAATCCCGGCTGGTGTCCAAGGTGTCCTGGACTTTCTACCTTGCTTTTGAATGGGAACCCTTTGAAAAGGATTTCAGATATTTTTTTTGTGCGTATGCCGGCTCTTGAGGTCCTCTGATCTTTCTTGTACTTTCATGAAACCTACCTAGCTCGATGTGCGACATGGACAGGCTTATAGCGTTAAATATAAGAAGGTGCCGTCGATTGCATGATCTACCTTCCGTGGAAAAGCTCACTTCATTAAGAGCATTCAATCTGTCTTGCAGTGGAATCGAGAGGGCTCCGGAAGGACTGGTAAAACTGGTAAATCTAAGATTCCTTGATTTCAAGTTTTCACCATTACAAGAACTGCAGAGGGGTAATTCTATCAGAACTCCGTCAACTCCGGTATCTCAGCTTCTTGCGCTGCGACATAAAAGTAGAAGTGTCAGAGCTTGTGTGCTTAGGGTTAATGTCGTGAGCCGTTGAGGGAAAGGGAGTGAGAGCAGCAGCTGAGGGTTTTCTCGGCTGAGGGAAAAAGGAGTAAATCCGGGTCCCTAGTTCCGTCAACTGGGAAGCAGTTGCGTGAGTGTTACTCGTCTATATCACTGGTATTTCCTCTTCTATTGAGGTTTTCTTCCCAAATTTAACATCGCAACAAAAGTAAAGAGGCCAACGTACATTTCGGGGACATCAAAGTTAGGGATCGATACACCGGTTTCAAAAGGAAAAAAAAAATTCTAAAAGCCAAACTCCCAAAACATCCAAATCTAGCTGAATTAAAGCTAACATTCTAACTCTGCCAAAATAATGTGATTTTCAAGGTCAGAGAAAGGAAAACTAGAATAACGGCTCCAACATTCTATGCTCACGAATGCGAGATTAACATTTGGTATATCAGCTTTGCCCTTGTTAAGTTCCATCGATGTCTCGAGCTATTCAACAGAAACTGCATTTGCATTTGGCCGATGCTACTTGAGGCCTTTCTGAGTTAGACGTGGAAATGATTGTGCATTTGCATTTGGCCAATGCTGCTCGAGGTCCTGCCAAGTTACACGTCGCAATGATCGGCAACCAACCCGAACAGAGCCTGTCGGATTCATCAAAACCAATTAATCATCGATAACAAAACAGCATTAACAGAAACTTACATCCAATTAGCAAACAAGCATAACAGGCAATTAGCAAATCATCAGAATAATCCAAAAACAGTCCGAAACATAAGATTCAACATTAATGTAGAGAACTTCCATTGTAAAGATATTAGAAGCTTACCGGAAGCTTCTGGGGAGCTGCTTTGGTTGAAGCGGAGGATGGAGGCAAGATTTGAGGAGCCGGTCCTATAGAAGCAGAGGACGGAGGCAAGGATTGGAGGACAATACAGTTAAAACACATCCACTTAGCATACAAGCATAACAGGAAATTGGCCAATCATCAGAAAAATTCAAAAACAGTCCGAAATAAGGATTCAGAAGCTTACTGGAAGCTAAAGGTGAAAGCAAGGTTTGGGGAGCTGCTCCCGTCGAAATGGAGGATGAGGGCGAGGATTGATAGACTAGTCTGATCGATGCAGATAATGGATTCGGCACCGCAGCCGTAGCAGGAGTGGTCGGAACAGTTGGATGACCGGGAAATGACTGCACAAGGAGTTCATCTGGAGGAGGAAACTGCGGCATCTGTAGGTTCACATAAGAAATTGATGAACACAAAATTACAACCGTTCGATTCAAAGTAAAACAGCGGAAATTAAGGTTCGATTCAATTGGCAGTAAAACATTTAAATCAGAGAAAGTTAGAGATTCTTACCCGACCACAATACGCAGCAATTACAGCGAGAAAAGTGAAGAATACAAGCAGCACCCGAGAGAAATCGAATCGACCGGAGTAGTAGGTGTCCACAGAAAATTAAGTAATCCACATGAAGGAAGACCACAGCTGCGAACCACTGAGTCGCATCGAGGATGCCATGGGCGATCAAATTGCGGCATATCACAACATAAGCAGTCCAGGCAGACAAGACGGTAGCTGAGACTGCACTCTCCGCACCTTTAAACTCGATGATTAGTCCGCAGCAAACAGGGACGCCGTACTTCAGAATGAATCTGAGGAGCTTGAGACAACCCGACCGTGGCTCACAGTAGACAATGCTGAGTATCTCCTCCTGCATTGGAGGGCTGAGTAGAAAGATAAACGTGAAGGCATGGAAATCGACGGAGATCAAAAGCCAGGCTCCTACGTCAGGAACTTTCATGAGGAAAAGGGCGAGAAACATCAGAGTAGAGGTTAGAGGAAACATGACACTCCAAAAATGTATGAACGCCATGTTTGATCTCAGACGTAACTGCGGAGGATGTTATATATAGAGAGGGTGGTTCCAAGTGATATTTTTGTAAAGTGCGACTACGTAATCTAAAAGAAAACTGAAACGAAATAAAAGTAATTAAAACTGATACATTCAAGAAGAAAATAGAGATTTGTTGGGGGTTTCTTGAATTTTGAATCGATTTTATTTCTCATTTCATCTAGATTTATATCTCTAATTTTTAGAACTTCAGGATATAACAGAGATGGGGTCGAGGGCGACTTTCCAGAATAGACCCAACTTGAATTTTGAATCGATTTTATTTCTCATTTTATCTAGATTTATATCTCTAAGTTTTAGACCTTCAAGATATTACAGAGATGGGGTCGAGGACGACTCTCCAGAATAGACCCAACTTCTTGAATTTTGAATCGATTTTATTTCTCATTTTATCTAGATTTATATCTCTAATTTTTAGAACTTCAGGATATTACAGAGAAGGGGTCGAGGGCGACTTTCCAGAATAGACCCAACTTGAATTTTGAAACGATTTTGTTTCTCATTTTAACTAGATTTATATCTCTCATTTTTAGAACTTCATGGTATTACAGAGATGGGGTCGAGGGCGACTTTCCAGAATAGTTACCTATATTCTACCTCATTTCCACGTATAGATGGGGTCGAGGGCGACTTTCCAGAATAGTTACCTATATTCTACCTCATTTCCACGTATAGATATGGCAATCAATTTATAGTGGGTTTGGTTTGAGAGTTAAAAGTACCTTTGATTTTTATTTTGATTTTAATTGTGAAAAAGGACAAATGAGATGATATTATAAATTTAACTTTAAAAACGTGTGTTTTTATTATGTAGTGGATAGAGTTAAAATTAAAATCATGATTCTAAAATTAAATTATGAAATCAAACAGGACCGGTACCTGCAATTATAAAAGAAGAGCACCGGAAATGGGACTGGGACACCTAAAATCAAAACCCAAGCTGAGAATCAAGAAAGAAAGGAAATGAAATTCAATCATAAAAAAAAATTAAAAACTAAAAATCAAAATGCGGGTGTGCATGTTACTTTCATAGAGATGCGAGTAAGATGAAACGAGGGAAATAGCAGCAGAGTCCTTCAACCAGCAACTTACGCTGAGGGCAATGCACGATTAACAGAAGACACGAGACCTCCATCCCCGTTGGGAGCAAACTGCACCTCCATTCCACTTGTCTCGCAGTGAAGCTTGAACTCCATTCTCGAAGTGCTACTAAAGAGAAGCTTGAACTTCGAGAGTGGAGTTCGAGCCTTCACTTGCATCTTCGAGGCGCAGAAGGGAAAGATGTTTCAGAGAGCATGGCGAGAGAGTGGAAGGGGGGAAGAGAGTGGCCTTATATATGGCGAGACTTGAATGAAATGAGGTGAGGTGAAGAAGAACTTGGTTTTACCCATCTGTTTTGGAAAAGAAAAAAAGTTGACCGGTAAAGTGGAGTTGTCGGGACAATTTGACTGATAAGACCAATGCATGACATGCATTGAATGAGGGGAGGCACATACGCTCTGGCAAGGACAACATACATATGCTGGTGAAAGAGCAAAGTCTACAGTGACTAGCTAGACTGAATTAATTGACGGACCATTGCATGCTATGCATTGACTGGGGGAGGCACCCAATGCACAAGTCGTCCGTTCTCTCTCTCTCTCTCTTTCTCTGTGTGGCGGTGACCGTTGGTTTCTTTCGCGGGCATTAAAGCGAAAATGATGATTTGACTTTGGGATGAAGAGTGCCAAACATCTCGGGAACTGGGGACACGGTGCATTGCAAATTGTATGCTTTGATAATTTACAACGTTTCCTTTTTTTTAGATGGATATAATTTACGTTTTTTCAAGACCAGATCAGACTACAGGCATTGGAAGTTTCTTCGAAGTTGGACTCTCGAAGGCCATGACTGATCTGGGGAAGTGGGAACCATTGCAAGGAAGGGTAAGGGAGAAAAGGGGAGAGAGAGAGATCACAGCCATGCTTGACAGCCAAATGCATGCAAATCTAAAAGATTTATTGATATGATGTTTGTGAGGGAGGGTTGGAGATCTGCTGAAGAAATGAACTAAAATTTTCACTTTATTTAAGAGTAAAATAAAATATAGTTATTCAAACCTAGTTGCACATGAGTTGCCATAGCACGGTAATTAAAGGGCTTGACAACTAAATATTTGTATGGTTAAAAAATATTTTAGTTGATAAATGTGACCTTTTAATAAGTAAAATTGATTATTTAGTTGTTAATAAACTACATACTCGTGGTGATAATAACAGTACGAGTGACCAGACCCAGCATGCATGAAGCCTTTGAGAGAAAGAAACTCATCGGACGAGACTAGAGTAGGTAGACACAGCCAAGCTCGTCGGACGAGACTTTTTGATCTACACTGTCTGTGTTCTTGCCACTAATGTTGGGCGTCATATTGGCCAGCACAATCTGAAATAGACATTGAAAATCTCTTTTAGCTGGAAATGGATCATGTTAGGCTCACAGTTTATTCCAATTCTACCAATCTTAGAGTGCGTTTGGTTTCAGAGTTAAAGTAACTTTGATTTTAATTTTAATTTTGATTGTGGAAAATGACAAATGAAAATGTATTATAAATTTGACTTGGGAAACGTGTGTTTTTATTGTGTAGTGAGTAAAATTAAAATCAAAATCATGATTCTAAAATCAAATTCTGAAACCAAAATGGCCCCTATTTAGTTTATGCTTCTTAAGTGAAACCGGTTTTCCATGGTCAAGTATATTTTCATCTGTTACTGCAAGATTATGTGTTCATACATTAATTATATCGTCAATTTGCTTTTATGTTTGCAACATTAAATGCTAGATATTTCTTAGGAGTTATTTTTATAGGCATCTTCTTTTTTTTTTTGTAATGAATCTTCTTCTTGCATAGCAGATATTCGAACTTTTCTTTTGATAAGGCGTCGACGCTTCGTTTTCTTTTCATTGATTGGGCTCTGCGTAAATATTTATCATCTCAATTAATGATTCAATCAACTATCATTTTCTAAATTTGTTTACTTTCTATTTCTTAGTCTCTGGTAAATTCTGTCTTTTTTTGTTATGATGTAAAACTTAGTCTTTTCTCTTATCTTTCTCTAATGCAAAGGATTGGATTAAGAACTAATACTGTTCTGTCTGATCTTCAATTTCATAAGGTGTGCAAGACCCTGTTTTCAGGATGGTGATCAATTCCATTCCCAGTGCTTAGAGGGCCTTCCAGATTCTTTAAAATCTCAGAAGACACGTGAGGAATAGTCTCATGTTATCGATCTTTCATTTAACATAAAATGTGGTGGAAATTGATAAGAGTTTCCCTGTTTATGCAATTTGAAAAATGCCTTGGTAGAATACAACCGAACGACCACAAGATCTACTTTTCCATGAGATCTACCTCGGGGATCCCTTTGCTCTTGATGGTCTCTAAAGCCCCAGCTTAGATATATGCAGGTTGAAATTTGTGAATGACATCTTACATCGATGAATTGCTCTATGGTCTTATAATAACGATAAGATACCTATCAAAATTAAAGAACTTTATGTGTCAAATTCTCACGTAATATCAAATAAATCCGATACCTATGTTATTTCACTCTTGTTCACACATTGTTGTTGCAGTTCCAGCTTGCCCGGGATAGTGACTGGCTACACTTTACCCATTCAATTTCATCAATTTATCAAATCTCCAGGTAATTTATCATTTATAATTGAGATAGAACTTATTCTTTTCTCCTTTACAGATTTCACTTAGTTCTCAATTGGTGGACATCCATCCTGCAATATATTGTGACTTGTATTTCCACCATATAGAAATATGAAGGTTGCTTGTTAAAATAAGAAGAGTTGATCGCGACATAAAAAATTGCAAAGGATCTATCCTTTTTTGATTTTTTTTATCTAAACTGTACTGGGAATTTCAATGGAAAAGATGGAAGTCTTGCACTAGAGAATGACATTAATAGAGATGCTTTTTGGTAATCCTTATTTCTATTTGACTATAGATTGCCTTTCGTAGCATTCACGTAAATGTTATAATAATCTCTTAGAGGATGAATCGTTGCCTTTCAAGAACGGCGAAAATTCTTCTATTCACGGATTGGATTCTCATGGTGTATATTAGAACTATTGATGCAAACAGTAATATGTGAAAAACTCATGGAGGCATCCTATGTAGTGAAGATGAGGATCAAATCTTTCAGAGCCCTGCAGTTGCTTAACTGAAGGTATTATTATGTGATTCCACTATCCCGTTTTTTTTTTTTGGTATTTATGTTGGGATAATTTTCACTCTACAAGCTGGGTTATGGAATCTTTGCCGGAGATCCTTAGACGGCGAATCAATACTGGTGTTCTTCTTCGAGGGAAGAATGGTAAGATTGGTAGCAAACATATATTCTAAGTCAAAATTTCTCATGATAATCAACTCAATGTTCTGGGCTTCACCTTTGCCCTGCTCAACTTATCTGCATTTCAGCCGCATGGCTAATTGTTTAATTAAACTCCTAGCGAAGAAGTTGATCTATTTAGTATGACAACTTGATGCTGTAGGGATCATTTTCTAAATTTTCATTGATGGTGCTTTTAGTTTGTGGTTTATTCAGGTCCTATTCGGGGTACATTTTATAAGTGCCTTAAACTTAGGTGTGTAAACGAGCCGAGTCGAGCCCAAATATATTAGGCTCGAGCTCGGCTCGTTTATTAGTTCACGAGCTTGGGCTCGGCTTGTTGTAACTAGCGAACGCTTGGCTTGGCTCATATAGGCTCGCCACGCCAGCAGAGCTCGACTCGTATAAGACTTGTGAGCTCGAACTCGCATAGGCTCATGAGTTCAAGCTCGTATAGGCTCGTGAGCTCAAGCTCGCATCGACTTGGATTGGACTATCGTAAAAACTCATAATATATATATATATATATATATATATATATAAAGCTTGTTTAGGCTCGCGAGTTTCACGGGCCAAATATAATTAAGCTCGACTCAACTCGTTTAATTGTTGAACTTTAGCCAAGCCGAGCTCGAGCTTTATAAGAACGAGCCGAATTCGAGCTTTCATCGAAGTGAATCCAAACCGTTCGCGAATATCTCGGCTCGTTTATACCTCTATTTAAACCGTTTGGTAATTTTGTTGTTAATTGTGTTCAAGATCTAAAATCACAAATTGACAAGAGCATTGCATGTGTTCATGTGGAGGTACAGAAATTTTTCTAATGGAACGAATATATATGCCCTCAAAATCTTGAAAACGCTTTCAGAAAAGAATAATTATTTCTGTGATAGATTATTAAATAAAAAATTTCGTTTCAAAATTCTTTACCTTGATACCACAATAATTTCCTTTCTTTTTCTTTTTTCTTCCACAAGTTCAGAGTGGACTATGCATAAAATTTTTAAATTATCAGTCTAGCAATAGGCCATTCTTATTTTTATACAGCTTTATATAATTCTTTCGAATTCTTGAGTAGTATCATGCATGGAAGCTCTATTACATTTCGAAGACTAGATGTCACTGTATATTTTATGATGTTATAAATCCCACATTAACCAAAAAAATTAACTAGAAAATGGAATTAATAAAAGAAAAGTCGCGCGCGCTAATACAATAATTCATGTAAGTATCACAAGAAATTATATATCAAGCAATAGCTCTCCTCCACTAAAGTCAAACTTCTCAGTTCACCCTCGGTGGTGATTGTGAGAAGATTCTTTAATTGATTTGAAAAACTACCAGTTAAATTTTGAAGCATTCTACAAAGGCCGATCAATATCTTCGATGCCCTTCACTGACTAGATAGAACCTCGAACTAGGATCCTCGATCCTCAAGAATTCCTCTCTGTACAATATATATACTCTGAAAATCCAAAACCAACCAATTAATGCTTACTCACCAAACAATTCTATCACCATTCATTTGTTACATTGAGTTAGAAGAACCTGCAGGAGTCCCCGAACAAAAAAATCATGATGGCCGAGCCTCTACTCGTTTATGACACAGTTTGTGTTAAACGGGCTCTCATCCAACCTGAATAATTAAAGTCTTAACCCTTTCGACGTGCTTGCTGTTACATATCAGTTCTCATTTCCATCTTACGGTTTTCTTAAAAACCATGAGAAGGGATAGATAAGTTGGATATAAAGATGAGTACATCGGAACGGTGAGGACTTTAATTCTCGAGGTTCGACGAGAGCCCCTTAATAATCACAAACCAGGCCATGCACGGGTACAAGCTAGACTATTGTGACTTGTTTGTTCGAGGAGTCTTGACAGATACTAGTAAATCAATGTAAGAAAGTATGGTATGTGATGTTATTTTTTGGTTATTAATCAATATAACAATGATTCGCGACCAAACAATAACTTTTGTTTTAGATTTTCATGACAAATGCGTTGTGCATCATCTTCAGTAGGAATCTATAAGGGTTGAAGAATGGTACGTAATTCAAGGTTCCATTTGGTGAGATGTATTGAAGATAAACATTTTGAAACTTTTGAAATAAAAATAATTTATATAAAATAAATTTACATCATTATATATTCGAAGATACGATAACACTCACTTATATGAAGAGGGAGAAAATCGGAGAGTATATATTTAAAGACGCTCAAAAGTGACTACCATAACTCTCTAGTAGAGTATTGCAAGCACATTGTTGATAGTTATCATTACATCCATATTGATACATATATCTATGCATATGATGTACTTTTATCTAATAATTTAGTAATTAGATATAGGAATTCACTTAACATATTTTAGTTCATATTTTCAGTTATGTTCTTATGTCAAATATTCACAACAGATACGGCCATTTGCGGCAATGCTTTTAGGTGGCTAAAATCTCGAATGTCGTGGCTAAATGACTTTAACCACGAAATTTTTTTTGCTACTTACTGGTGAATATTAATGGCGCAACAACTTATCAATAGTTACGAAATATCAATTTACGTGGAAATAATATATACAAATTGTCGCGAATATTATTGTTGTTATTTATCATTTATAATTCTGGATAATGCACATTCGTGGGAATTGATAAACCACAATCAACATGAAATAACTCACGGCAATTTTACTCGATTATTTATTCTTATTAATTTATTGAACCAAACCAGCCCCGTTCAGGCAACGGAACCCATGCACAAACTGAACCGAACCGACCAAATTATGGAGTAGAGTGTCTATTTTAATTAAGAACAAGGTAGAGTGTCATTACACAAAATTTTAGGGAGAGGAGTGCACTTTGACGAATAATGCATTCACTAATTAATGACTTTATATTGTTTCATGTGGATTTGATTACTGGTTTTCATTGGTGATTAGATCTTTCCAGAGAACGTTGCCGATGGAGACATAATCATCGTTCATGTCAGCCTCGTAGACCAACGGCTATATCATTGAAAGGTATATCATCCGTTTAAGGTACTAAAAAAAAAGTAATCTCTCTTTTATTTTTATTTTTTTATCCACATGATCATTGCCCGTTTGCACCACTTCGTGGGGCTGTCCAGCACAGAACCTGAGCCTCAGAGTGGGGATTTGGCCCAACTGCCGAACAACCATCCCCCGATACGTATGGCGCTTTCTATAGTCGCACAGTAAGCAGTGAAATGAGGGCCAAAAGGGTAAACCACTGAAAATAATCAATGTTTATATGTTATAACTAACTGTTTAATAATAATAAGAAGGAATAAGAACTTAGCAAAAAAAAAAAAAAGGAATAAAAATACAAGCCAAACAAGCACAAGAGCTCTTTATTGAATCACATCCTCTCTTTTATTTTGAGGTTCATTGTTAAGTAGTTGTAATATTTTAATGGCTTGTTACGGCAAAAGAGGAATGGATGCTTCCGAAAAGGGGATGGATTACGGGAAGGAAGGGAAAGGAAAAAAAAAAAAAAAGGGCTCAAAAGGATAGTTTAAATGAAAGAAATTGACAGTTTTCGCATACACGGTTAGCATATGCATAATAGATGTGTCAGTGATGTCTATTGTGATGGACTGTTTGTTCAGGTATTGCACGTGCTCATCCACTTCGAGATATCTCCGGTTATTGTTACAATTCTTATGAATATGTGATTGCGTTTCCAAAAATAACAGGAAATCATGCTGAATAAGGGTACGGCATGGCATGATGAAGAATATGACAATCGCCCTGAGCTTCGCTTATTTTTCATCCCTAATCTTTTAGCTTATTTTTCAATTGTCTTAATTCATCTTTTTGTTTAATATTGTCCTCAAGATTAACATAACTAATCCACGCTGGTTCTTACTATAAATATACTACAATAGATACGGCCATTTGCCACAACATTTTTTCGTGGCTAAATGATCGAATGTTGTGGCTCAAAGACTTTATCGCTACTTATTCGTCGATAATAATGGTGTAGCAACTGATCAATAGTTATGAAATATCAATTTACGTGGAAATAATATATACAATTTGTCATGAATATTATTGTTGTTATTTATCATTTATAATTGGGCAAATTACAAAAAAAAATCTAAATTTTGTAAAACATATCAGTTTTGTACTAAATTTTACTTTGTAACAAAAAAACCACATGTTTCGATAATCGTCTCAGATTTGACAACCGTTACTATTCCGTTAAGATTTCCATCTATTTGCCCATATGGATTTTATGGGACCCACCAAATTTGCACATCATTTGATCATCTTCTCTTTTCTTTACAAAAATAACCTAAATTTTCATAAAAGTCTCAATTTTGTTCTAGATTTTGATTTGTAATTAAAAAAAACATGTTAGCACCTCGTTTTGGTCCACCAGCTCTAAGAGATAATATCAACAGCATTCCTGACTACAACCCAGAAACTATTACAAAAAAAGACCCAGCAAACCCCGGGTTACTATTTGCACTGGGTCAGCCGGGTTACTTCCCACCGATAGATGACAGAAATGACGATTTTGCCCCTCCTCCTTGTGATTGTGCTAGGTTGTCGATTTCGAATTTTCCTCGTACCGCGATTCTCCGTGCATTGCTCTCGGGGCCGTCCGGTTGATATGGCTGACCCGGCTGTGAATAGTAATCCGGGGTTTACTTGGTCTTCTTCTGTAATAGTTTTCGGATTGTAGTAAAAAATGCTGTTGATGTTTTCTCCTAGAGCCGATAGACCAAAACGGAGTACTGACATGTATTTTTTTTAATTATTAATCAAAATCTAGAACAAAACTGAGACTTTTATGAAAACTTAAATTATTTTTGTGAAGAAAAGATAAGATGATCAAATAATGTGTAAATTTGGTGGGTCTCATAAAGTCCACGTAGGCATATAGACGGAAATTTTAACGGAATAGTAACGGATGCCAAATTTGAGATGATTATCAAATATATGGTTTTTTCGTTACAAAGTAAAATTTAAGACAAAACTGAAACGTTTTACAAAATATAGTTTTTTTTTTTGTAATTTAACCTTTATAATTCAAGATAATTCATGTTTGTGACAATTGATTCATCAAAACAAACACGAGATAACTCGTGGCAATTTTACTTGATTCTTTTATTCTTTAATTTATCATACCATACCAACCCATACGATGGAACCCAAGTACAAACTGGACCGAACTGACTAAACTATAGGGTGGAGTGTCATTACGCGAAATTTTAGTGAGAGGAGTGCATTTTGACCAATAATGCATTCACTAATTAATGACTCTATATTGTTTCATGTGAATTTGATTAATGGTTTTCATTGGTGATTAGACCGAAACCCGTCTAGCTAGAAATTACTAAACTAGTTGAATACCCCAAACGTTGCGCAGACAAAAATCAAACAACTTTTAACTACAAAAACTAATCTTATTAAAATTTTAAAAGTTATATATGTTATTCATAAATATTACTTAATATAAATTAGATGATTTATGTTATACATATCAATAAATTAGAGCAAATCCTTCATATCGAATACATACAAATCAAACTAAATCCAAGAAAAAAGAGGAGGGACGTATATAGATTTGAGTGAAGAGGAAGAGAAATTTACCGTGTCAAAGGAGTATGAATGAAATAAAAATGTGGGTGATGTTAAAAATTTGACGTGGGTACTTATATAAGAATTTCATATGCGAATTAAGATCCTAATAACATTATTAATATTACATGTTACCTACTACTTTCCAATAAAAATATGTCAGCATATAATATATAAATATTCTGGTATAATACAAACAACATCTATATATATATGTACATGGCTTGTAACTGATAATGCACGCACTTATCGGGCTATATTCCATGGTAAATAATTTATATATTGGGCGATTTAATATAACATATTCTTGTCATGTATATAATGTATATATATTTCGTTGGGCTATACGTGGATATGATATATATATATATATATATAATGATATTGTACAATTAAAGAATAATAATAAATAAATATTATAAATATGTTTAATTAAAAAAATTTATATGAGAATATTTTATTAAAAAAAGAATATCTAAATTTTCTTAATATACAAATAAATGATGACGTGACAACGCAAGAAATCTCCATTTTATATTTTTGAACATGTGGCGGCGTGAGAATTCAGTTTGAGATTTTGTTTGATGGGCCATGTATATAACATATTCTTGCCTTGTACATAATGTATACATATTCCCTGGGCTATACATGGATATGATCCGTATATTCTACTATATAATTAAATAAGAACATATATTACAAATATACTCAATTAAAATAATCTATATGATAATATTTTCTTGATAAAAGAAAATCTAAATTTCTTTAATACATAAATGATGATGCAGAAACGCAAAAGAACTCCATTTTATAATTTTGAACATGTGAATGCATAAGAATTCAGTTCGAAACTTTGTTATTATATATACAGATATATACATCCATTCATTTGTTAATTTTTACAAAATATCTATCAATTAAAGGTTCACGCATCAATCGCACCCTCGTCGTTACATCCTTTGTCCTCTTTCGCCTCTCTATTCCCTCAGCCTCCTTTATCCTTTTCGCATTCACGTGTCACCCCCACCGTTACACTTTTATTCCGATCTTCCCTCACTAGTCAAGCTCCGATCTTCTCGAGTTATCACCCTAGCACACTGTTATCCTTCTATTCACCTTCTTCTATAATGGATTTGACTAATTTGAGGGCATTAATGACAAAGACAGGTTCTCGGTGGAAACCCGTTGACATAGTGTGAAGGATTTGAGATTTTTCTTGTAAATTCTTAACAGGTTTGAAAATGTTTTGGAAGAGTTCTCGTATTTGGGAAGGATCTAACCGTCCCAAAACCTGCCCACGGACATCCCTACATCTGTCTCTTTGTAATATAAATCAACTAGACGTAAATAATGGAAGAACACGAAGAGAAAGTGTAAAATATCCTAAAATAGGAATCACAATTTCATGAGACAAAAACTTTTTTTTTCTCGCTTCTTCCGCGGGTGGGGCGGGTCAACTCTCTATCTCTTCTAATGTCTCCCCTTCACCCTAAAACCGCATAGTTGAAGACTATGCAAAACAACACAAGCAGGTATCGATATTATGGAAAACCCAATATTCAATGAGGCGATCTATCTTGTCTCTAGTAAGTATTCTGAGGATTGAAACTTCGCCTAGCCCCGTCTCGCCTGTAATAAGGGGTCTCATCTATCGTCCTCCTCACGTAGTCCACAGAATGCCGGGGAGTCCAAGGAGACTGATCGCTTGTGGTACTAACTCCACCAGGGCTTCTGCTAGGTGAAGCAGGTGTCAATCCTTGTGGGGTGGACGGGGATATGGACGGGGGGCTTCTGCTTGGCTGGGAGAAAATGCTGAGAAATATGGCTATGGTTACTATCAAGATCGCAAGAGACACAGGAATGCCCAACTAAATGGAGATTATTTCCCGGACGAATGTTGTCTTCTTCTCTCCAGTCTTGTACCTAACATCTATTTCCGACCTCTGACCTGCAAAGCAATGGGAAAAGATACAATTCAAGGGCATGATCAGAAAACTCTCTTCTAATCATTTTTACATCCCAGAAAAATTTTACCAAAAACTTTTCTTTTGGGTTTGAAAGTTGGGTTTCCAGTTCCATTATAATCAGAGTTTAGTAGGAACCATGACAGCATGATGAATTTATCCTGAATTTCAAGATTTTTCTCATTTTATTTGGAAAATAGCATGTCAGTGTTCTCCAAACGAGGTCACAGTTTTACATCTTTGAACACGCATTGAAAACTAAGAAAAAGTACATGCTAATTATAAAAAACCACAAAGAGAAATTTGTGAAGTTGTCCCTATAATGATCTTGCGTCGAAATTCTCGGGTGTAAGCACCTTGACCTGCATAAATGGGAAACGGAATGGTCTTGTAAAGTAATTCCATTTCGTTGCACCGGTCTTCATGTGAAAGTTACAATGCTCATATGAGCATATTTATCAGACTTCAAGAATTTTCAGACGTGAACTTATTTGTTATTACAATTTACAACTGACAGTCAATTCTAAAATAAAGGATGCCAGTACATTGAAATTATATACAGACGTGAACACTGTTTATGCACTCAATGTGAACAATGCACTCACCTCATGCACGGCAGAACCTCCGACGCCGGAATATTCTCTTCTTGTTGGACTTGTCTTCATCATTTCTTGGGCTTGCCAGTGGATTTCAACATCTGAGAATGAAACCGAATACAGATGAAAACGGGGTGATGATAGAACTTCTTCCACCGCTCTACCACCATACCATATCAAAAGCCTCCCACATCAGCCAAACAACATTTTAAGATCTACATCTGAATGGATGACGCATCAGTTATGCGTTGACAATTGATGGTACTGTCAGTTTTTTTTTTTTTGGTCTTTTGCTCGAATGGTACTGTCAGTATGTGTGAATGAAGGCGATGGTGGTTCATATCAGGGTAATGAATGTAGTTTGTCAACTTGTACAAATTTAGGTGACCTTTGCATAGAGACAACTTTGCTTTATACTATATCTCCCTCAAAATAAAGCTAAACAAAAATGGCTTTCATTTTGCAAACTGCAATAGGAGAGTACAAGAGGTGAATTCCAAAACTCAACTGGTCTTAAGCATGTGGTGGATAGAATAGTCTTAACAAAATACAGCAAAGTAAGAAGTCGTCACCCAGTGACGAGTGACATGAATGATTTCTATCCATTGAGATTGAAAAGATTGTCTCCATTAATAGGGATAGCCATTTTCAGTTGAGACTATAGTTTATGTTGGCTTTTGGCAAACATTTTCAATTGTTACAAAATAATAGAAGGGTTTTGCCCTACAACATGATTTACCTGTGTTACCCAAAATAGTTATGTTAGTCTCGTTCGAGTCTGGTGTCAGCTTTAGATGCAATCCATCCTAGACAGAAATACGTTAAACCATTAAAGCAATAAAATTATTGACATATAACTGCTATAACTTACACATAAAGCAAAGTCCTAGATAGAAAACAATTGACAAAGGAGAAGGGAAAATCGTTCAACTCATTACCTTGCTCATGCCTATTATTGAAAACCCTCCAATAAAGAGTGCTGACGCAGATCCCGAGGCATTATTAGCTTCTCTCAATATGGCGTTGATTGAATTAGAAATATCCAATCTCATGCCCTTTGACTTGGGCAAAAAAATGTACCAAATGCCCCTGCGAGTAAGGAAAGAAGAGGCAATCCGAGTTACCGGAATCGCGATCCACCCATGGCTTTGCATAACTTAATAACAAAATCACTGGCTCAGTGTTGGAAATAAACTATAAATGAAAATTGAAGACAATACAATGAATGGTACTGATGCCAAAAAGATCGAGCAGAAACATACCCAATGAATGGAGGGTCCACTGTGCAATCATAAGGGATCCCTTTGCTTTTTCCAAGAACTTCAACTACATTGACATAAGGACTTCTGCAACCCAACAGAAACAGGAAACTATCAACATTATGCCTCTAAGCTCTTACTCTAAAGTTATAAAAGCATCAATCATCCCTCCATCTAGAGTTGAAGAGTTTTACATGGGTTCCCGGCTTTTAACATAAAAAGGGGACTCCAAGTTAAAGCCCAAGATTCATTGTCTTCTCCACACAACATGTGAGGCATACATGTTCTTAAGTATAATATTTTGCCTCCATATTTATTCAATTTTTGTACGACTACCCATAAGTAACCCTAGCTACTAAAAGTTTTTCTTTCCAGTTAGCATTGATTTCATCCAATAGAAGCCCATTGTACTCCTGCCAAATGGATAACTAGCAAATAGTTAAGAGTTAAACTGCCGGGCAGTATCTGCAGGTAAAATATGCAGCAAGAGACGAGGCTTCAACTGGACAGGACACAAAAGAATGATTCATGAGATAATGATCTCATCATTGAAAAAATATGATTTATGAAAGACAAACTTCAAAGGGCAATTTATGGAAGAAGTTGCTTACGAGGTTATCTTCAGTTTGGTCATTGGTGGGTTTTGAACCAGTCCACTTTCCAGAGCCTCCATCATAAAGGATGCATACTTACAGTTGGGCTAGTGTTGATGAGGAAACAGCAAGAGACATGGTGAGGTAGAGTATTACACTTTTTATATGACAAGTCACTTGGTAAAAGCACTTTACTTGCTATCTAAGGGAAAACTGATCATCTCATATATGAAGTGTTATATCCAAAATGACATATTACTCCGCTATATATTAAGTTATCTTGCCATTTAGCAAAGAACTTATCATTTTGCAGCACTAATTTACTTGTTCACTCAGATTAGCTACGGCAAAGTGCATTGCTCATGAATCAATTTGGGATCAATAAGCTTCAAATCTATGAGCCAATTCAGGAATATATCATTGCCGACCTGAATCCCACTGAGAATGCGTATCCTCCTCTGGGGAAAGGAACATTGGTTATTGTCTCTTCAGGGCATCCACAAAAACAATGTTCCCCTCAAAACTGAAACAGTAGTTTGCAGTTTCATGCTTGGACACTCGAAAATAACTGCTCCAGAGTGCATTATCGCAAGAGTGAACGAAATCGTTGCAACTTAGAAGGATGGCAACAACTGCGTCAGATTTTCCAGAATTCATGTTCACGGACATGACACTTTTATTGGCGCTAATCCACCTTCCAGAAACGGTTTCATCAAAGCCTACCACCGGGAATAACATAAAAGGGGCATCGTCGAGCAATAACTTCCATCCTTTTAACCTTAAGTGGGAACAATGTTAATAACAAAGAAAAGGAGAAAACATGGAAGAAATAAGACTTTGCAGGTAAAACATGATTTATCATATCATGCTGCAGATAAAGCATATCATATATTCTATTTGGTTAATAAGAAATGGCATTCCACACTTGACATCAGCCAGAAACGGAATTTTATTTATATCATGCGAACCCTATAAACAAAAATTATAAGGTAAAAAAAAGAAAAGAAAAGAAAACTAGCGGTCTAGATCACCAACAAATAATTCAAGGGTACAAGCATCAACTGAATCGTGAAGACTGGGAAGGAAAAAAACATAATAGCTCCATCAATTAGCTCAGTATTTTGAGATGAATTCAAAATTTATCAAAATTGTAGTTTTGTAATTTATCAAAATGCCATATGTATAGAAGCTATAATATATCCATAACATGTCTTCCCTCTCTCTCCCCACCCATTTAAAAACCCACCAAAAGACACAGAAAATGAGAACTTCAAATAAATAAAAAATAAAAAAGAGAACTATTAATGGAAGCTAAATATAAAGGAGTGGCACCATAATGTTCAAAGATTTCGAACGAACAAGACCAGTCAGTTTAGAGCCGCCAAAACATGTAATCTGTGTACGTTCATTCTAAATGAAATATTATGATGATCCAGACAAATGTGTCACGGTAAGATATCCCTGCCACTTGCTCTCATCACCATCACCGACCTTATAAACTGAAATTAACTGAGCTCCCGAGTGAATGACAGGATTTTGAGGATATATGTGGGCACCAACTAATAGCTGAAGAAAATAACCCAGCTAATATCAGATATCTCGATTGGAAGAGGCAGTTACTTTTCACGCATCAGATGGAAATAATTGGGCCGATCCAACTATAACAAGGTATAGCAGTAGCAGCTGGATCTGACAGAATAAGCACAGTAAACCCCAACAAAATTTTTTTACTTTTTCAGTATATGATATAAAAGTAACTTCTTAATGTTCTCAGAAATGCCAAGAGGTTCACGATAAACGAGATTGAAAGTTTCAAACTATAAGCTCAAAAAGAGTCAAAACCTAGAACAGAGTCACCACCCACCATTGAAGCTTCGTTTTTCCATCGTGTCCATCTTATATGAACGTATTATATTGTTTAACCCATTCAGAAATGGTCCGGCTACAAATCAGTTACGGAAGATATGGGACTGACCTAAAAAATTTCCCAGTAGGCAACATGGAATGAAAGAAGATGCACAACCTGGAATAACCAAGCACAAGACAAATCAAAGAAAAAAGCCATCAGATATTTTAAAACTTAATATGCATATGCCTTCATAAGTTCATCAAACTTCATACTATCACAGCATGCCACCACAATTTTAGAGCCCAAAAAATGGGGAAAAATTAAGATACTGTACCAGCACATAATCTGCCTTTCGTGGGCTATCACTGACAGAAACTCGGGGAAGAGCTCTTCCATGATGTACTGCCTTTAATCAGATTTAAAACACCAAAATGTCATAACCAAGGAAAGATGACTCTGAAGGAGTTGGATATTTATTCAACATATCATTCATGTGAGCGGCGAGTGCTTCAGAGGAACAATAACTACAGGAGTTCCTTAATCAACCTTCTTGTAATTTACTGCACGTGAGCAGTTATATGGTTTCATGAGTTTAGCAAGGGGTTCAGTATGACAGATTAAGTTCATATAATTCCCAGAAAAAGAACCAAATAAATTAATACAAATCTAAGGAAAATGGAAATGAATTTGAAAGCAAGAACAAGCCAATTTAATGGTTTACTTTGCTGGTCCAGGTTTCTGCTTTTAGAACTACAATTTTAGCCCAAAATGTTGGAGGAATATGCCAATAGAGAGAGAGAGAGAGAGAGAGAGAGAGAGAGAGAGCATATCAGATTACCTTGAGTAGGATATGTCCTTTGCCACTAGTACTGTTAACGGAAACAACATCAGGATAGGCGATGCCAGCATCAAAAGCAACTGCATTATATGCCTCATGAAAGGGATAAAAGTAATTAGGACCATATCGGAAGTCATAGAAGACAGAAATCAATATTGGGTAAATAAAGCTTCCAGAAAATGCGCACCTAAAACATCATAGAAGGTAATTGGTAGTTCAAGTTCAGCACCAAGAGTGAGATAGACAACAGGGAATGAGAACCCAGTATTTGATATTCGTATTTGTGCAACCTGTTAGAAGATAGAAAAACAGGCGTAGTGAGTTCAAACCAAGGAAATATATCTTTGTAAGAAACAAGCAATGGTAAAAGTAGAAGACAGAAATTGAAAAAAACAGAAAACAAGAGTTGCCTGTGTTGAAGACAAACATGTTTGGTACATACCAGATAAATGCAGCTTTCATGATACAAGATCTCCAATTATACAAACTATTGTTCCAAACAACATATTGGCTATGACAATTTTAGTCCCATTACATCATGCATAGTTGGCAATTGAGAAAGAATATAGTCATACCTCTGTAACCCTAACACAAGAAGCAATCTCAGTTCTCCCAGTTGTACAATCGTTCGCCTGAATGCAATCGAGATAATTACTTCCTCCTTTTATAATTCTATCATCCTTGAGTGACATAGCATCATTCAGCATCATTGAACTCTTTTCCCCACAACACCTCAATAAGGAGTACATAATATTTCCTTTCTGAATCTCCTTTCTATGTGATTCAGAAGACAGAGGGGAGAAGGCCTGAGGTGATATAGTAGGGGGGAAAAATCCAAGTTATTGGAATCCAAGCGCAAGAGGAGGGTCAGGGACCACCAATATTGATAGAGATGAACTATAGAACTTTGACTACAAGTATGATGCAGAAAGGAAATCACAGAAACAATTTGAGAATAAAGTAGAGGAGACTCGGAATACATGAACATGTTGCTCAATTCCAGCAGACACAATTTGACACGGTTATGGGCTTCTAGGAAATCACGCGTCCGTAATTTTCACAAAGCATGAACAAGCAAAGCCAGGAAGCTATTAAAAGATTTAGCAGGACAAAACTATTATATGTCCAGCCACAATTGCGTCCAAGATCAGACTTTTCTAAATTTGTCTTCCCAGAAAGAGAAGATTATCATCCTTAAGCCAGGGTATTTGCTTATCAATTGACCTATATTAGGGTCATTTCTGCTTTTATCCAATCTTTTGTGTTGTTTTAATTGAATTAATGAACTAAGAAAGTGATGTACCCAAGTTAACTGTTGGTTCCTCAAGTACTGCTTGGCTTTTACTTGAATTTAATATGTAATAAGAGAACCTTTCAGGACAATGCTAGCCATCTGAAACTGTTAGCAGTTCATAATACAGTAATAGAAACTTCATACACAGCTCATCTTTATACGCACAAAAGGAATTTGCAAACAAATTTTAAATCCTTCGCCTATTTTTCTTTTACTTTTCGTTCTCTTATAGTAGGTAAAACTATATTTATTACAGTTTACTGTCTAGCTTCTTTCCATCACAGATCACACTTTATATGGAATTGATAACTCATGATACTTCATGAACTATTCACGACTTTTTTTTATTTCTATATTTGACCTTTAGTTTATGGTGAAAGAATACCGGGAGTTCAGACGTCAAATAATGATCCTTTTTTTTTTACGAAAAAAATAATGATCTTGTGAACGTGGAATGTCAAACAAAGCCAAGCAGATAAAGAAAGCTCTAACAGCATGATATTTACATCTAATACCTTCCATGCAGGATATTCATTAAACCAAGCTCTTTCTCATCAACATACGTCTGGGTCCCATGCATTTGGTCGACATGCTCTGCCAATTGGATACCTAAAACCTACAAAAGAATATGAAAGATCAGATAGTAAATGCCTCGTATAATTAATTTAGATAATTAGCGATTCTGTGTAGCCCTTACTCCCACCTTATCATCCTCTAGCCGTCGAAGGTGAAGCTTCAATGGCGGTGGAGGCGGCAGAAGAAAGGGAAACGTGAGAGGGAAAAGTGAAGCTTCAATTCTTCTTTTTTTTTTATTTTTTTTTTGTGGCATATGTGCTGTTTGTGAGTGAGTTGGGGAATTAAATGATCATCCCCGAGGTTCCAACTCGCTGTTCACCTGTGCCCCCTATGTTTTTGCCGAAAAAAAGAAAGAAAAAAAAACAAAAGAAAAAAGAGAGAAAGTCAGAGAGTGAGGGATGGGAGCTGACCGTAACGACCTTTTTTTTTTTGGTTCTGTGTATCTATGCCCGAGAGATGGAGAGGGAGGGAGAGGGAGATTGGTTGCTCTATGGAAATGGTGATTGCCACGGGAAGAGGGAATTGAGGAAAGAGAAAGAAGAAGAAGAAAGTTGTTGTTCTCTGTCCAGCAACCGAGCCAGAGAAATTTGGAGCTCGGAGGGGAGATAGAGAGATAGAAGGAGGGGATCAGTGACTGAGGGGGGGAACCCGAACGAAATGAGTGAGCTGTGGGTTCTAAGGGGAACGAGCTGTGTGTTTCTGAGGAAACGAGCTGGGGGTAATGGATTAAGATGGAGAGGTTGAGTGAAAATTGAGAGCGTGAGCCGTGAGAGAGGAAGCTGAGCTGAGGGTGAATGTTAAGAGTGAGCTGAGGGTTAATGTCGTGAGCCGTTGAGGGAAAGGGAGTGAGAGCAGCTGAGGGAAAGGGAGCTGAGGGTTTTCTGGGCTGAGGGAAAAAAGAGAAAATCCAGGTCCCTAGTTCCGTCAACTGAGAGGGAGAAAATGGGGGATCTTCTGTCGTGTGCATGCCAGCGAGGTGATGGACCAATTTGGATTGCTTAGGGATTTTCCTGATGATTTGCCAGTTCCCTGTTATGCTTTGTATGGGAATTGGATGCGTATGTTTAACTGTAAGCCAGTTCTGTTAATACTCGTTCTAGTATTGATGATTAATTGGATTTGCTGAATCCGACAGGCTCTGTTCTGGTTGGTTGCCAAACATTTCCACGTTTTACTTGGAGGGGTTTCAAGCCGCGTCAGCTAAATGCAGATGCTGATTCTGTTGACTAGCTTGAGACAATTTGCAAAGCATAGACAGTAGGAAATCAGGTCGTTACCGTTATTCTAGTTTTCCTTTCTTTGACCTTGAATAGCACACTAAACATCATCTTGGCAGAGGAAGAATATTATGTTTAAGTCAGCTAGATTTGGATATTTTGGGATTTCTGCTTTAGAATTTTGTTGTCTATTTTGAAACCTTATACCGATCCCTAACTTTGGGAAGATAACGACAATTGATGAGGAAATACCAGTGATGTAGACTAGTCATTTCCCAAGAAGATTAGAGTACGGTAAATTCTTCCTTGCAGCTTAAGGCAATATCGCTTCTGAGTATGTTCAACATGCTCCATTATTTATCACTAGACACAGAGAAAATGTTCGGATCTTTCCTCTGTCATGTCCTTGCAGGAAGTCAAATAAAACGCGAAATCTGTTGTAAATGTGATCGGGTTGGCACCATAATCTGTCTATGTGAAGAAAACTAAAGATCCGACTAGGGGTCTTACCTGATTGAGGTGATTGATGCTAGCTCCGGTGAGAAAATTAACCGCAATCTAGCGACAAGAATGGGGTCGGGAGAGGAAGGAAAGTAATGAGTTTAAGACACTCTGTTCTGCTTGACTCGAAGATGCAAGTGAAGGCTCGAACTCCACTCTTGAAGTTCAAGCTTCTCTTCAGTAGCACTTCGAGAATGGAGTTCAAGCTTCACTGCGAGACAAGAGGAATGGAGGTGGAGTTTGCTCCCAACGGGGATGGAGGTCTCGAGTCTTCTGTTAATTGTGCATTGCCCTCAGAGTAAGTTGCTGGTTGAAGGACTCTGCTGTCATTTCCCTCGTTTCACCTTACTCGCATCTCTATGAAAATAATATGAACACCAACATTGTGATTTTTAATTTTTTTTAATGATTGAATTTCATTTCCTTTCTTTCTTGATTCTCAGTTTGGGTTTTGATTTTAGGTGTCCCAATCCCATCTCTGGTGCTCTTCTTTTATAATTGCAGTCCTTTATTGTTTAGTTATTATTCTTCTATAAATTGATTGCCATCTATACGTGGAAATGAGGTAGAATATAGGTAACTATTCTGGAAAGTCGCCCTCGACCCCATCTCTGTAATACCATGAAGTTCTAAAAATTAGAGATATAAATCTAGATAAAATGAGAAATAAAATCGTTTCAAAATTCAAGTTGGGTCTATTCTGGAAAGTCGCCCTCGACCCCATCTCTGTAATATCCTGAAGTTCTAAAAATTAGAGATATAAATCTAGATAAAATGAGAAATAAAATCGATTCAAAATTCAAGAAGTTGGGTCTATTCTGGAAAGTCGTCCTCGACCCCTATCTCTGTAATATCTTGCAGTTCTAAAAATTAGAGATATAAATCTAGATAAAATGAGAAATAAAATCGATTCAAAATTCAAGTTGGATCTATTCTGGAAAGTCGCCCTCGACCCCATCTCTGTAATATCCTGAAGTTCTAAAAATTAGAGATATAAATCTAGATAAAATGAGAAATAAAATCGATTCAAAATTCAAGAAACCCTCAACAAATCTCTATTTTCTTCTTGAATGTATGGGTTACAATTACTTTTATTTCGTTTCAGTTTTCTTTTAGATTACATAGTCGTACTTTACAAAAATATCACTTGGAACCACCCTCTCTCTATATATAACATCCTCCGCAGTAATGTCTGAGATCAAACATGGCGTTCATACATTTTTGGAGTGTCCTGTTTCCTCTAACCTCTACTCTGATGTTTCTCGCTCTTTTCCTCATGAAAGTTCCTCACGTGGGAGCCGGGCTTTGGATCTCCGTCAATGTCCATGCCTTCACGTTTATCTTTATACTCAGCCCTCCAATGCAGAAGCAGATGCTCAGCTATGTATACCGAGAGCCATGGTCGGGTTATCTCAAGCTCCTCAGATTCATCCTGAAGTACAGCGTCCCTCTTTGTTGCGGGCTAATCATCGTGTTTAAAGTTGCGGATAGTGCGGCCTCAGCTACCGTCTTGTCTGCCTAGACTGCGTATGTTGTGATATGCCGCAATTGGATAGCCCATGACATCCTCGATGCGAGTCAGTGGTTTGCAGCTGCGGTCTTCATGTGGATTACTCAATTTTCTGTGGACACCTACCACTCCGGTCGATTCGATTTCTCTCGGATGCTGCTTGTATTCTTCATTTTTCTCGTTGTAATTGCTGCATATTGTGGTTGGGTAAGAGTCTCTAACTTTCTCCGATTTGAATGTTTTACTGCCAATTGAATCGAACCTTAATTTCCTCTGTTTTACTTTGAATCGAACGGTTGTAATTTCGTGTTAATCAATTTCTTATGTGAACCTACCGATGCTACAGTTTCCTCCTCTAGATGAACTCCTTGTGCCGTCATTTCCCGATCATCCAACTGTTTTGACCACTCCTGCTACGGCTGCGGTGCCAAATCCATTACCCGCTTTGATCATACTAGTCTATCAATCCTCGCCTCCATCCTCCATTTCGACGGGAGCAGCTCCCCAAACCTTGCTTTCACCCGGTCATCCAACTGTTCCGACCACTCCTGCTACGGCTGCGGTGCCGAATCCATTTTCCGCTTTGATCAGACTAGTCTATCAATCCTCGCCTCCATCCTCCATTTCGACGGGAGCAGCTGCCCAAACCTCGCTTTCACCTTTAGCTTCTGGTAAGCTTCTGATTTCTTGACAACGGAAGTTCTCTACATTAATGTTGAATCTTATGTTTCAGACTGTTTTTGGATTTTTTTGATGATTGGCCAATTTCCTGTTATGCTTGTATGCTAAGTGGATGTGTTTTAACTGTATTGTCCCTCAATCCTCGCCTCCGTCCTCTGCTTTTATAGGACCGACTCCTCAAACCTTGCCTCCATCTTCCGCTTCAACCGAAGCAGCTCCCCAAATCTCTCCTCCACCTTCAGCTTCCGATAAGCTTCTGATACCTTGACAATGGAAGTTCTCTACATTAATGTTGAATCTTATGTTTTGGACTGTTTTTGGATTATTCTGATGATTGGCTAATTGCTTGTTATGCTTGTATGCTAATTGGATGTGTTTTAAATGTATAGTCTCTCAATCCTCGCCTTCGTCCTCTGCTTCTATAGGACCAGCTCCTCAAACCTTGCTTCCCTTTCGCGCTTCGAAAGAAGCAGCTACCCAAACCTCGCCTCCACCTTCAGCTTCTGGTAAACTTCTGATTTTTTGACAACAGAAGTTCTCTAATTAATGATGAATCTTATGTTTCGGACTGTTTTTGGATTTTTCTGATGAATGGCCAATTCCCTGTTATGCTTGTATGCGAATTCGATGTGTTTTAACTGTATGTCAGTTTCTGTTAATGCTGGTTCTGTTATCGATGTTTAATTGGATGTGATGAATCTGACAGGCTCTGTTCGAGTTAGTTGCCAATCATTTCCACGTCTAACTTGGTAGGGCCTCGAGCAGCATAGGCCAAATGCAAATGCACAATCATTTCCACGTCTAACTAGGAAGGGCCTCAAGCAGCGTCGGCCAAATGCAAATGCAGTTTCTGTTGAATAACTCAAGACATCGTTGGAACCCTTAAAAAGGGCAAAGCTGATATCCCAAATGTTAATCTCACATTCGCGAGCATAGACAATAGGATTTGAGGTCGGAGCCGTTATTCTAGTTTTCCTTTCTCTGACCTTGAAAATCACCCTAAACATCATTTTGGCAGAGGAAGAATATTAGCTTTAAGTCAGCTAGATTTTGATGTTTTGGGATTTCGGCTTTTAGAATTTTTTTTCTTTTGAAACTGGTGTATCGATCCCTAACTTTGATGGGCCCGATATGTACATTGGTCTCTTTACTTTTGTTGCGACGTTCAATTTGGGAAGAAAACAACAATTGAAGAGGAAATACCAGTGATATAGACGAGTCATTTCCCTTAACACTCACGCAACTCCCGAGCCTTGCAAGCATGATGGAGAAAACGAGAAGACCATATGATGGTTCTAGAATATAATTAAAGGCTGTTGGACTGAAACCGAAGAGTCATTTCGTGCTTAGTTTTTTGAGTCGTTTCTGCACTAAATAGGGTCAAATAAGATGTTATTGGAAAGCCCTAGAAGTCTAGTTTCCAATGAATCAAACTGTTCATAATTTGGAATTGTCTAGGAAAAGTTATTGTCATTTTCGTGAGTTGTGTCCAGAAAAATCCGAGAAGATAGAATTAGAGTTAATGGGGTGTCTTGGCAAGCTAAAAAGTCCTTGTGTCCTTATTCTATAAGTAGGATGATCGTGTAAGGATATGGGCAAGTCATCTTTGAAGTAATCAATTTATATTCTAGAGTAACTCATTCTTTGAGTTATTTTTCTCTAACTTCGAATAACTTAGGTGGATTCCTAAGGTTCTTCGGGTTGTTCGCTCGTTGTTTTGGGGGTTTGGTCCTCTCTTCTCTCCTTACCGCCATCATATTGGTATCAGAGACACGGTTCTTTCCATGGCGAATTGTTGACGTAGAGTACCTGACGTCAACGTGGCTCCCACAGAGCGTGACCTTAGTGATGTCGAGATGGATGAGCTGAGGAGGCAAGTGCAACAACTCCTACAGCAACTTGAGCATCTCCAAGCTAGAAACCGTGACGAGACACGTCATGGTTTGGATGTTGGCGAGGTTGGGGAGGTTAACCCTTTCCATGACGAAGATTCTGATTCGTCCACCGAAAGAGCTTCTCCTCGACTTGGCCGGAGGAATCGTTTTGAGGATTATGGCGTCAAAGTCGACATTCCCGACTTTGAAGGTCAAATGCACCCAGAAGATTTCATTGATTGGTTGGCTACCGTTGAACGAGTCTTCGACTTCAAGAATATTTCCGAAGAAAAGAATGTGAAGTTAGTTGCCATCAAATTGAAAAAACATGCTTCAGTTTGGTGGGAGAACTTGAAGAGGCTTCGAGAACGTGAAGGAAAACGGAGGATTGTGACGTGGGAAAAGATGAAACGGGAGCTCAAGAAGAAGTTTCTTCCCGCAAGCTACAAGCAAGATATTTTCTCTGGGCTCTACAACTTCAAGCAAAAGGAGTTGACCGTGGAGGAATACACCGCGGAGTTTGAGCATCTCATGATGAAGTGCGATATTATGGAGCCCGAGGAACAAACCATTGCTCGGTACCTTAGCGGTCTTCGATCCGAGATTCGTAACGTGGTCAAATTGCAACCTTATTGGACTTTCGAGGATGTTTGCAAGCTGGCCGTTCGTGTGGAGAAGCAATCTAAGGAGAAGAGTACTCATAAGACCTTGGGAAGAGACGGGTCTCTAACCGGGGGAGTGCTCCGACTCCGAAGTCATCATCGACTGGTAAGGCTTCTTCTTCCAAGGCTACACCCACACAAGGTGGCACTTCTCGCAACACTTCAAGCACGATATCAAAACAATGCTTTAAGTGTCGAGGATTTGGTCACATCGCTTCCGAGTGTCCGAATCGGAAGATTATTTCCTTAGTGGAGGAAGCTAATGATGAGCCAGTGTACGACACTTACGACGACGAGGAGAATGAGGTTGAGCAAGAAGAGGTCACTTATGGTGATCAAGGGAAGGCTCTCGTCGTTCAACGCATCTTGAAGTCCGCACATGTTGAGGACGATAAGTGGTTACGGCATAACATCTTCCACACCCGATGCACTTCCCATGGCAAAGTGTACACGGTCATTATCGATAGTGGGAGTTGTGAGAATGTCATTTCTACTACCATGGTGGAAAAGTTGCACCTCAAGGTGGAGCCTCATCCGGACCCATACAAGCTCTCTTGGCTCAAGAAAGGTAACAACGTTCATGTCAATAAATGTTGCTTGGTGCAATTCTCTATTGGCACGCATTATAAGGATGAGATTATGTGTGATGTGGTTCCCGTGGATGCGTGTCATTTACTTCTTGGACGGCCGTGATTATATGATCGAAGGGTGATTTATGATGGCTTTAAGAACACCTACTCCTTTGTCAAGGAAGGTGTCAAGATTATTCTAGCACCTTGTAGAATGGAGGACAAGTCTAAGGCCGTCACGGGAGAAGGGAGCTCTTATCTCTCCAAATCCCAATTTCTCCAAGTCATGGATCGTTCTTCGAAGGCTTATGCACTCATGCTCTTGGAGGAGAATGAAGAACGAGGGGATATTCCACCCGTAGTGAAGTCTTTGCTCGAAGAATTTCGGATGTGGTGCCTGATGAGATTCCGTCGAGACTTCCTCCCATGCGGGATATCCAACATCATATTGATTTGGTGCCCGGGGCTGCTATCCCAAGTAAGGCGGCGTATCGAATGAGTCCAAAGGAACATGAGGAGCTTCAACGCCAAGTCGACAAACTTTTGCATAAGGGGTTGATTCAGGAAAGTTTGAGCCCTTGTGCGGTTCCCGCTCTTCTTGTGCCAAAGAAGGATGGATCTTGGAGGATGTGCATTGATAGTCGGGCTGTGAATAAAATCACCATCAAGTATCGCTTTCCAATACCACGACTTGATGATTTGCTTGATCAATTTCATGGAGCTTTGGTCTTTTCCAAAATCGACCTTAGGAGCGGATATCATCAAATTCGAATGCATCCCGGAGACGAGTGGAAGACGACATTCAAGACGAGAGATGGTCTCTACGAGTGGCTAGTTATGCCATTTGGCCTCTCTAATGCCCCGAGTACTTTCATGCGCCTCATGAACCACGTGTTGAAAGCTTTTATCGGCAAGTTCTTGGTCGTCTACTTTGACGATATTTTGATCTATAGTACCAACGTGGAGGAGCACTTGGAGCATCTTCAAGAGCTCTTTAACGTGCTTCGAGAGCAACGCCTATATGCCAACCTCAAGAAGTGTCACTTCCTCACAAATAGTGTCAATTTCTTGGGTTATATTGTCTCTCAAGAAGGCATTCGCATGGATCCAAGTAAAGTGGAGGCGATCGTAAATTGGCCGACTCCAAGATCTCTCCAAGAGGTCCGGAGTTTCCATGGGCTAGCTTCTTTCTATCGGAGGTTCATTGCGGGGTTTAGCACTCTTGTCGCTCCTATCACGGAGTGCTTGAAAGGAGGTGTATTCAAGTGGGACGAGGCGGCTCAAAAGAGTTTCGAGCTAATAAATAAGAAGATGACGAAGGCACCACTTCTTGCCTTGCCTAACTTTGAGAAAGTCTTCGAGGTATGTTGCGATGCTTCGAATGTGGGAATTCGAGCCGTTCTTTCTCAAGAAGGCAAACCACTTGCTTTCTTTAGTGAGAAGTTGAATGGACCGAGGAGGAATTATTCGACGTACGACAAGGAATTTTATGCCATTGTTCGAGCTTTGGCCAATTGGAGGCATTATCTTATTTCGAAGGAATTTGTGCTCTTCTCGGACCATGAGGCGTTGAAGTACATTAATGGCCAACATAAGCTCAACAATCGCCATGCCAAGTGGGTGGAGTTCCTACAAGCCTACACGTTCGTGATCAAGCATAAGAACGGCACTCAAAACCAAGTCGCTGATGCTTTGAGTCGGAGGTGTGAATTGCTTTCATCTATGCAAGAAAAAGTGTTGGGGTTCGAGATCATCAAGGAGCTTTATGAGGAGGATGTTGACTTCTCCAAGACATGGCGTGAATGTTCCAAAGGCCCTTGGAAGGACTTTCTCGTACATGATGGCTATCTTTTCAAGTCCAATAAGTTGTGCATTCCTCAATGTTCTTTGAGGGAGGCCATCATCAAAGAAGCTCACGAGGGAGGACTTAGAGGTCACTTTGGGCTAGATAAAACGCTTGCTCTTATTGATGCGCAATTCTATTGGCCGAATATGATCCGAGACGTATCGAGACATGTGGAGCGCTGCAAAACATGTCACATTGCTAAGGCTCATTCTCAAAATACGGGGCCTTTACACTCCACTTCTGGTCCCCAATGCACCTTGGGAAGATGTGAGCATCGATTTCGTGGTGGGATTACCAAGGACACAAAGGAACAAAGACTCGGTCATGGTGGTGGTGGATCGATTCTCTAAGATGGCGCACTTCGTTTCGTGCCTTAAGACCTTGGATGCGTCTCATGTTGCAGATCTTTACTTCAGAGAGATTGTCAAGCTTCATGGCATTCCAAGGACCATCACTTCCGATCGTGATACGAAGTTTATGAGTCACTTTTGGCGTACGCTTTGGAGAAAGCTTGGAACTACTCTTCAATTTAGTTCCTCCCATCACCTCAAACCGATGGCCAAACGGAGGTGGTTAATCGAAGTTTGGGAAGCTTGCTAAGGTCCTTGGTGAAAGGAAATATTCGCCAATGGGACATGGTGCTGCCTCAAGCGGAGTTTGCTTATAACCGATCTCAAAGCAAGTCTACCGTAGTGATGCTGAAGAAAGAGTGAAGCAAATTCGGAGTATGCATGAAGAGGTTCGCAAGAAGATCATCCGGCAAAATGAGAAATACAAGGAGCAAGCCGACAAGTTCAGGAAGCCAGCAACTTTCAAGGAATGAGACTTGGTATGGATTCATCATCGCAAAGAGCGGTTTCCCCAAAATCGCTTTGGTAAGCTCAAGCCTAGAGCTGATGGACCTTTTCGCATTTTGAAGAGAGTGGGTGAAAATGCATATAAGGTTGAGCTACCGGGAGACTATGGAGTTTCTGCGACTTTCAATGTCTCTGACCTATTGCCCTATGCTGGAGAAGACGAAGGGTCCAACTTGGGGACAAGTCTCTTCCAACCGGGGGAGAATGATGAGGAAAACGAGAAGACCATATGATGGTTCTAGAATATAATTAAAGGCTGTTGGACTGAAACCGAAGAGTCATTTCGTGCTTAGTTTTCTGAGTCGTTTCTGCACTAAATAGGGTCAAATAAGATGTCATTGGAAAGCCCTAGAAGTCTAGTTTTCAATGAATCAAACTGTTCGTAATTTGGAATTGTCTAAGAAAAGTTATTGTCATTTTCGTGAGTTGTATCCAGAAAAATCCGAGAAGATAGAATTAGAGTTAATGGGGTATCTTGGGAAGCTAAAAAGTCCTTGTGTCCTTGTTCTATAAATAGGATGATCTTGTAAGGATATGGGCAAGTCATCTTTGAAGTAATCAATTTATATTCTAGAGTAACTCATTCTTTGAGTTGTTCTTCTCTGACTTCGAATAACTTAGGTGGATTCCTAAGGTTCCTCGGGTCGTTCGATCGTTGTTTTGGGGGCTTGGTCCTCTCTTCTCTCCTTACCGCCATCAAAGCATCAGAAGATTACCAGAATTTGAATTTAGGTGCGAGGTTTGGGCAGTTGAATCGGTTGTAGCAGAGGGAAGCAAGGTTTAAGGAGCCGGTCCTACAGAAGCAGAGGACGGAGGCAAGGATCGAAGGACTATACATTTAAAAACATCCAATTAGCATACAAGAATAACAGGAAATTGGCAAATCATCATAATAATCCAAAATCAGACCGAAACATGATATTCAACATTAATGAAGAGAAATTGTAATGTCAAGAAATCTGATGTCTACTGGAAGTTGAAGGCGGAGGCGAAGTTTGCGGAACTTCTCCCGTCGAAATGAGCGGGGATAGTGGACTCGTCTGGTCAAAAAGGATGAAGGAGTCAGCATCGCAGCAGGAGCAGGAGGGGTCGGAGAAGTACGAAGACCGAGAAATGAAGGCACGGGAAGTACATTTGGAGGAGGCAACTGCGGCATCAGAATGTTCGCATTAGAAATCGTGGAACCGGCTGCCGACGAAGATGGCGCCTTGGTCGGGAAAAAATCGGTAAATGGCGGAGGAGCCGTTGCGTACTTCTCACGATGAGAATCCTCCTACATTGATGAGCGCGGCATTGCAATGGTTAGATTCAAAGTAAAATAGAGTAAATTGAAGTTAGATTCAATTGGCAAAAAAACGTACAAATCGGAGAAAGGTGGGGAATCTTACCCAGCCATAGACTGCAGCGATTACGTCGACAAGAATGAACAACACGAGCAGCATCCGAGAGTCATCCAATCGACCGGAGTTATAGGCGTCCGCAGAATACTGTATAATCCACATAAAGACCCCGGTTGCGAAGCTCTGGGGCACATCAAGGATGCCACGGGCGGTCCAGTGGCGGCTTATCACAATAAAAGCAGTCCAGGCAGACAAGACGATCGTTGAAGCCGCACTCTTCGGACCTTTAAAAGCGATCGGTAGCTCGAAGCAAACGGGGGCCCCGTACTACAGGACTAAATTGAGGAGCTTGAGTTTACCTGATCGGGGGCCTCGAAGTAGATGGCTGACTTTATGCTTCTGCAAGGGAGCAACTAGTAGAATCAAAAGCGCGCCGGCGTGGACAAAGGCGGTGATCAATAGCCCGGCTCCAACGTTTGGTCACAATATCTTATAACTTATTGTGATAAACTCGTTTTCGCGATAAAAACATTATATAATGTGTGTCACAATGTATGAAAATATTTATACACATATATGTTAATTATTATGGGAGTATTTGGTTTGTGACGCTCACACAATATTAAAATTATGTATATACATACAAATATATAAGTATCTACGTACATATTAAGTATGTACATTATGAGACTTTATTTAGTGTAATTTAACGTTTTTATCACAATATACAGAGTAAATATGTATTTATATGCATATTAAGTATACGTATATGTTAGCTATTATGGGAATACTTGGTTTTCGACGATCACATAATATTGAAAATATGTATAAACATATAAAACATTTGCATTATGAAATTTTATTTAGTGTAATTTAACATTCTTATTATAGCATACTTTTCTTGTGATAAAATTTCTTTCATATCAATATAATTTGTCACAATATACAAAATTTCTTGTAGTGAAAGCATCATAAGATTACCATAATTTGAATTTGGGGGGGAGGTTTGGGTAGCGGCATCGGTGGTAGCAGAGGGAAGCAAGGTTTGAGGAGCCGGTCCTATAGAAGCAGAGGACGGAGTCGTGGATTGAAGGACTATACATTTAAAACACATAAAATTAGCATACAAGAATAACAGAAAATTATCAAATCATCAGAATAATCCAAAATCAGACCGAAACATGATATTAATGAAGAGAAATTGTATTGTTAAGAAATCTGATGTATACCGGGAGTTGAAGGCGGAGGCGAAGTTTGGGGAACTTCTCCCGTCGAAATGAGCGAGGATAGGTGGACTCGTCTGGTCAAAAAGGATGAAGGAGTAGGCAACGCATCAGGAGCAGGAGGGGTCGGAGAAGTACGAAGACTGAGAAATGAAGGCACGGGAAGTACATTTGGAGGAGGTAACTGTGGCATCAGAATGTTCTCATTAGAAATCGTGGAACCGGCTGCCGACGAAGATGGCGCTGTGGTCGGGAAAAAACCGGTATATGGCGGACGAGCCGCTACGTACTCCTCACGATGAGAATCCTCCTACATTGATGAGCGCGACATTGCAATGGCTCGATTCAAAGTAAAATAGAGTAAATTGAAGTTAGATTCAATTGGCAAAAAAACATACAAATCGTAGAAAGGTAGGGAATCCTGCCCAGCCAAGGACCGCAGCGATTACGTTGACAAGAATGAAGAACACGAGCGGCATCCGAGAGTCATCCAATCGACTGGAGTTATAGGCGTCCGCAGAATACTGTGTAATCCACATAAAGACCTCGGTTGCGAAGCTCTGGGGCGCATCAAGGATGCCATGGGCGGTCCAGTGGCGACTTATCACAATAAAAGCAATCCAGGTAGACAAGACGGTCGCTGAAGCCGCACTCTTCGGACCTTTAAAAGCGATCGGTAGCTCGAAGCAAACGGGGGCCTTGTACTACAAGACTAACTTGAGGAGCTTGAGTTTACCTGATCGGGGGCCTCGAAGTAGACGGCTGACTTTATTCTTCTGCAAGGCAATAGCGAGAAGAATCAAAAGTGCGCTGGCGTGGACAAAGGCAGTGATCAATAGCCCGGCTCTAACGTTTGGTCACAATATCTTATAACTTGTGGTGATAAACTCGTTTTCGCGATGAAAACATTATATAATTTGTGTCGCAATGAATGAAAATATGTATACACATATATGTTAATTATTATGGGAGTATTTGGTTTGTGACGCTCACACAATATTAAAATTATGTATATACATACAAATATATAAGTATCTATATACATATTAAGCATGTACATTATGAGACATTATTTAGTGTAATTTAACGTTTTTATCACAATATACTCTGTAAATATGTATTTATATGCATATTAAGTTTACGTATATCTCAGCTATTATGGGAATACTTGATTTTCAACGCTCACATAATATTGAAAATATGTATACACATATTAAGCATTTGCATTATGAAACTTTATTTAGTTTAATTTAACATTCTTATTACAGCATACTTTTCTTGTGATAAATTTTTTTTCATAGTAATATAATTTTTCACAACATACAAAATTTCTTGTAGTGAAAGCATCATAAGATTACCATAATTTGAATTTGGGGCGAGGTTTGGGTAGCTGCATCGGTGGTAGTAGAAGAAAGCAAGGTTTGAGCAGCCAGTCCTATAGAAGCAGAGGAAGGAGGCGTGGATTGAAGGACTATACATTTAAAACACCTACAATTAGCATACAAGAATAACAGGAAATTATCAAATGATCAGAATAATCCAAAATCAGACCGAAACATGATATTAATGAAGAGAAATTGTATTGTCAAGAAATCTGATGTATACCGGAAGTTGAAGGTGGAGGCGAAGCTTGGGGAACTTCTCCCGTCGAAATGAGCGAGGATAGGTGGACTCGTCTGGTAAAAAAGGATGAAGGAGTCGGCACCGCATCAGGAGCAGGAGGGGCCCGAGAAGTACGAAGACCAAGAAATGAAGGCACGAGAAGTACATTTGAAGGAGGTAACTGCGGCATCAGAATGTACGCATTAGAAATCGTGGAACCGGCTGCCGACGAAGATGGTGCCTTGGTCGGGAAAAAATCGGTAAATGGCAGAGGAGCCGTTGCGTACTCCTCACGATGAGAATCCTCCTACATTGATGAGCGCGACATTGCAATGGTTCGATTCAAAGTAAAATAGAGTAAATTGAAGTTAGATTCAATTGGCAGAAAAACGTACAAAGCGGAGATAGGTAGGGAATCTTACCCAACCATAGACTGTAGTGATTACGGCGACAAGAATGAAGAACACGAGCGGCATTCGAGAGTCATCCAATCGACCGGAGTTATAGACGCCTGCAGAATACTGTGTAATCCACATAAAGACCCCGGTTGCGAAGCTCTGGGGCGCATCAAGGATGCCACGGGCGGTCCAGTGGCGACTTATCACAATAAAAGCAGTCCAGGCAGACAAGACGGTCGCTGAAGCCGCACTCTTTGGACCTTTAAAAGCGATCGGTGGCTGGAAGCAAACGGGGGCCCCGTACTACAGGACTAACTTGAGAAGCTTGAGTTTACCTGATCGGGGGCCTCGAAGTAGATGGCTGACTTTATTCTTCTGCAAGGGAACAACGACTAGAATCAAAGGCGCGTCGGCTTGGACAAAGGCAGTGATCAATAGCCCGGCTCCAAAGTTTGGTCACAATATCTTATAATTTATGGTAATAAACTCGTTTTCGCGATGAAAACATTATATAAAGTGTGTCACAATGTATGAAAATATGTATACACATATATGTTAATTATTATGGGAGTATTTGGTTTGTGACGCTCACACAATATTAAAATTATGTATATACATACAAATATATAAGTATCTACATACATATTAAGTACGTACATTATGAGACTTTATTTAGAGTAATTTAACGTTTTTATCACAATATACTATGTAAATATGTATTTATATACATATTAAGAATACGTATATGTTAGCAATTATGGGAATACTTGCTTTTCGACGCTCACACAATATTGAAAATATGCATATACATATTAAGCATTTGCATTATGAAACTTTATTTAGTGTAATTTTATATACTTATTACAGCATACTTTTCTTGTGATAAAATTTCTTTCATATCAATATAATTTGTCACAATATACAAAATTTCTTGTAGTGAATGCATGATAAGATTACCATAATTTGAATTTGGGGGCGAGGTTTGGGTAGCGGCGTAGGTGGTAGCAGAGGGAAGCAAGGTTTGAGGAGCCGGTCCTATAGAAGCAGGGGACGGAGTCGTGGATTGAAGAATTATACATTTAAAACACATACAATTAGCATACAAGAATAACAGGAAATTATCAAATCATCATAATAATCCAAAATCAGACCGAAATATGAAATTAATGAAGAGAAATTGTATTGCCAAGAAATCTGATGTCTACCGGAAGTTGAAGGTGGAGGCGAAGTTTGGAGAACTTCCCCCGTCGAAATGAGCGGGGATCGGTGTACTCGTCTGGACAAAAAGGATAAAGGAGTCGGCAACGCAGCAGGAGCAGGAGGGGTCGGAGAAGTACGAAGACCGAGAAATGAAGGCACGGGAAGTACATTTGGAGGAGGTAACTGCGGCATCAGAATGTTCGCATTAGAAATCGTGGAACCGGCTGCCGACGAAGATGGCGCCGTGGTCGGGAAAAAACCGGTAACTGGCGGAGGAGCCGCTGCGTACTCCTCACGATGAGAATCCTCCTACATTGATGAGCACGACATTGCAATGGCTCGATTCAAAGTAAAATAGAGTAAATTGAAGTTAGATTCAATTGGCAGAAAAACGTACAAATCGGAGAAAGGTAGGGAATCTTACCCGGCCACAGACCGCAACGATTATGTCGACAAGAATGAAGAACACGAGCAACATCCGAGAGTCATCCAATCGATCGGAGTTATAGACGTCCGCAAAATACTGTGTAATCCACATAACGACCCCGGTTGCGAAGCTCTGGGGCACATCAAGGATGCCATGGGCGGTCCAGTGGCTACTTATCACAATAAAAGCAGTCCGGGCAGACAAGACGATCGCTGAAGCCGCACTCTTCGGACCTTTAAAAGCGATCGGTAGCTCGAAGCAAACGGGGGCCCAGTACTACAGGACTAACTTGAGGAGCTTGAGTTTACCTGATCGGGGGCCACGAAGTAGATGGCTGACTTTATGCTTCTACAAGGGAACAGCGAGTAGAATCAAAAGCTCGCCGGCGTGGACAAAGGCGGTGATCAATAGCCCGGCTCCAACGTTTGGTCACAATATCTTATAACTTATGGTGATAAACTCGTGTTAGCGATGAAAACATTATAAAAAGTGTCACAATGTATGAAAATATGTATACGCATATATGTTAATTATTGTGGGAGTATTTGGTTTGTGACGCTCACACAATATTAAAATTATGTATATACATAAAAAATATATAAGTATCTACATACATATTAAGTATGTACATTATGAGACTTTATTTAGTGTAATTTAATGTTTTTATCACAATATACATAGTAAATATGTATTTATATGCATATTAAGTATACGTATATGTTAGCTATGATGGAAATACTTGATTTTCGACGCTCACATAATATTGAAAATATGTATACACACATTAAACATTTGCATTATGAAACTTTATTTAGTGTAATTTAACATTCTTATCACAGTATACTTTTCTTGTGATAAAATTTTTTTCATAGTATTATAATTTGTCACAACATACAAAATTTCTGGTAGAGAAACCATCATAAGATTACCATAATTTGAATTTGGGGGCGAGGTTTGGGCAGCTGCATCGGTGGTAGCATATGGAAGCAAGGTTTGAGGAGCCAGTCCTATAGATGCAGAGGACGGAGGCGTGGATTGAAGGACTATACATTGAAAACACCTACAATTAGCATACAAGAGTAACATGAAATTATCAAATCATCAGAATAATCCAAAATCAGACCGAAACATGATATTAATGAAGAGAAATTGTATTGTCAAGAAATCTGATGTATATCGGAAGTTGAAGGCGGAGGCGAAGCTTGGGGAACTTCTCCCGTCGAAATTAGCGGGGATAGGTGGACTCGTCTGGTCAAAAAGGATGAAGGAGTCGGCACCGCATCAGGAGTAGGAGGGTCGGAGAAGTACGAAGACTGAGAAATGAAGGCACGAGAAGTACATTTTGAGGAGGTAACAGCGGCATCAGAATGTTCGCATTAGAAATCGTGGAACCGGCTACCAACGAAGATGGCGCCTTGGTCGGGAAAAAATCGGTAAATGGCGTAGGAGCCGCTGCGTACTCCTCACGATGAGAATCCTCCTACATTGATGAGCGCGACATTGCAATGTTTCGATTCAAAGTAAAATAGAGTAAATTGAAGTTAGATTCAATTGGCAGAAAAACGTACAAATCGGAGAAAGGTAGGGAATCTAACCTAGCCACAAACCGCAGCGATTACGGCGACAAGAATGAAGAACACAATCAGCATCCGAGAGTCATCCGATCGACCAGAGTTATAGGCGTCTGCAGAATATTCTGTAATCCACATAAAAACCCCGATTACGAAGCTCTGGGGCGCATCAAGGATGCCATGGGCGGTCCAGTGGCGACTTATCACAATAAAAGCAGTCCAGGCTGTACGGACCCGAATGTGGACTCTCGTCGGGGCCCGCATCGCGCGCTTTTGGATAGCGCGGCTTGGTCGGAACGTCCACCTTCCCGCGGGGACGCGCGTCGGACACGCGTGAGAGAAGGAGTCGCCACTTATCATTTTACGACCCGAAGGTCGAGGGCGGATAAGTTACCCGGGTCTAGGGGTATGGAACACCTAGTTTGTTGTTAAGGCATTGGTCTGTACGGAACCGGAAAGTCCGTGTTCGGGGGTTCATGTTACGTGCGGACCTATATCCCGCACGCCCTTTCGGTACTCTGGTTTGCTAGGCTTGCATGTTTTATTATTTACCGCATGGATTAAGTTGCGCTCAGCTCGCACGTTTTGACACCGTAAACTCGATGAATTAAACGATGTCGGTTGAGAAGCCAAGAGAGAAGTAAATCTGTGTGTCAGGGAATTGGTTCACAATCTTGCGTTACAATTCATCGAACCATGGAGGTTGAATCCCTGCGTGAACCAAAACCGCGAGATCTTGGATTTACTTGTGTCTGGGCAAGCATTAGACCGATTCGATTAATTCGACTCTCGGACCGTTCGCTCACCGACTGGAATTCTTACAGAATAAATGTACAAAATAAAATCCTTACAATGCTCTCGAAAACAATAAATACAAATTACAAAAGGGTCGAATTCCAGTCGTTTTGCGTTCGGTTATTATTCCACTCTAACTCACCGTGAGTTTAGGGAAAAGACCGAAGAACTGAAATTCAATGGACGCTCTTACTGAATAGGGCGTTGGACCCTGTGAGTGTTGATTAGGGTGTTGAACCCTGTGCTCGATGATTAGGGCGTTGAACCCTAATATTATTCGGCCTAGGGATCAGGCTCGACCCGCATGGCAAACAGGTGCGGAAAGATAACACGCAACATGTTAATAACAGACAAAGTGTTTGTTATTGTCGTGTTTACGTGAATTAACAGATTATTAACCCAAGGGTGTTTTTGCAAGCAAATGCCATATGCTAAACAATCAAACATATGCCAATGTTTCAGCATTCGGCTTTGTTTTGAGAACTTGACAAAGAGAGTCAAATCTCAGGTGTGTGAATCGCTTTTACAGTTGTTCTGTATTGTGACACTGAATTACCACTGAATTAACCAAACTCGTGTTTTGACTCTAGATTTGGAATCTAGAATTCCTCCTAACCATTATCTAGTGTTTGGTTAGGTCGAGTGAAAGGTTAATCAGCATTTCACAGGTTTTCTGACAAGGATCAACTGTTCTAGTTACCCGAGTCTATGTTAGGATAACAGAAACTCATCAGTTAGATAAGAAAAGGCTATGCAGATGAACCTGCACCTGAACAGGTAGCCCGTTCTTATCCCGTACTGTAGTGTTTCTGTTATGCTAACCCTAAGGATGTCGCTGGATTGTGAAAAGATGATTTTGCCCTTTATTTGAAAATGGTTTTCAGAAAAAAGGGGAAACATCACAGTGAGGGCCACCTCGGCCTGTAGCCGGTGTCGACCGATTCCCTGGATCATCCAGGGTTGTGCAAGAACCCTGAAAAAGCCAAAGAATCGGTTGATCTGTCCGGAAGTGATCCAGAAAGATCTTCCGTATCTTGACATGAGTTACCTGGAATCAAGTGAAAACTCAAGTTGAGACACAAAAGCCCTTTTTAGACGTCCATGCCACGTCGGACCGCGCGTTTCGGGTTTTGAAATTGATAAGTTTAAAAAGGGCACCAACATCCTTTGACGACTCGTCGACGCGAGTTATCAGTTAATGTCCAATTCGGGTAAACTTTATCAGTATGAAGTGAGTTTAATCGTGTGAGCGTCCCGATTAACCAGTTTGTGGCATTAATGCTTAAGGGTTGTGCCGAATGCATTAATTGTGAAAACGATTCGCGACTCGACGACCAAGACGATTCCATAAGGATCGAGGATAATTTGGTCTAATGACCGAAACTATCCTCATAACCAAATGGACCCGAATGAGTCATCGATACTCGAATCCATGCATGCTTCGTTTGAAAAAGTCTTTACATGATATTTTAATGGGAATCGTAAAGACATTGAAGTAAAACTTCACATCATCCGATCAACAAATTAAACTTGAGATAAGGAACTCATTCTTGACCCAAGGAAGGCCAAGAAGCCCTCGGCTTCATCTTGTGAAGGGTGGCCGAAGGTTCTCATGGCTCTATCAGAGTCACGAATGATTTCCTAATCGTGGTTTAATTATTTGTCGCATGCTCAAACATCAACCGTGATAAATAGCACTCCTTTTTAACAAAAGCCGGCGTTATCACGATTTGTTTAGCTCATTTAAACATACAAACATTCACAAACGTGTTAACTAAGGAAAAGGATAAAATAACACCGGCTTCATGCATGCAATAATGATAAAACAAACTCGGAAATTAACTTGAATAGGCTAAGGAGACCGATCTTAACCCGAAAAGAGCAATTTAAGTCTCAACCCTCTCCTTTAGAGAGTTGGCCGAGAATTAATGTGCCATAATCGGGTTGGGATAGTCTTCTTTATGATGATCCAAGCTCTTTTCCGACATGGTAGCAAGTCATAAGATAGTGTACATGCATAATATAACATAAAATTGCATAAAAATTAAATCTTGCAAATGAAACATGCATGAAACACCATAATACTCCATAGCCATGCAAAAATATAAAAAGTCCTAACTCCTCTAAGTCAGAAGTGTTTTACCTAGCCTCGGAATACGAGGAAAGAGTCGGGGAAGTGTTTGAGAGTCGGGTGACTCGGTGGAACCCTTAAAAGGGTATTCGGGTGCAAGGATGGACGTGCACGGGCACGGTCGAGCACGGTGATGGGAGCTAGTGGCACGGACAGGCGCTGGTGGTGGGCGCGGGCGTGCGCGGTGACAGGCGCGGCGTGCGCGGAGTGACGGCACGCGGGCGTGCGCGGGTGACGGGCGCGGGCGTGCGCGGTGACGGGCGCGGGCGTTCGCGTGGTGACTGCGCGGGGGTGCGCGGGTTTGACGGGCGCGGGCGTGCGCGGTGACGGGCGCGGGCGTGCGCGGGTGACGGCGGGGGCGTGCTCGTGGGACGGGCGCGCTTGCGCTGCTTCGCGTGCGTCGCTGACAGCGTTGCGCGCGGGTTGGTCGCGTCTCGCGTTCTGCTTGGTGTGTGACGCGGCCGCGGGCTGGTGACGCGAGGTTGGCGCTTGACGGGCGCGGGCGTTCGCGGGTGCGCGGGCGCGGGCGTTGCGCGGTGACGGGCCTGGCTGTGGCTTGCGCTCGTGACGCCTGGTTGCAGATGCTGGCTGCGCTCGGTGACGCCTGGTTGCGGATGCTGGCTGCGCTCGGTGACGCCTGGCTGCGGATGCTGGCTGCGCTCGGTGACGCCTGGCTGCGCTCGGTGACGCCTGGTGACGGGCACTGTTCACCCGAGAGCTCCAACTTCGCCCGAAATGATCCAAAATGATAAGCAAACGACTCCAAACTAAAAAACTGGGTTCAGAAATGGAATCCTTGGGTTCGAAACATGTGGGATATGAAGTTTGGTAAAGTTTGGATTCAAGCCGGATGGATTCCGACTTAAGACTTTGCCCGGTTTTGCTTGGTTTTGCTTGCTGGAAATGGCTGAAACTTGCTGCGGTTTGCTATGGAGTTTGAGAGCTTTTGAAGAGTGAGAAATGCTAGAGAGAGAGTGTTTTAAGGTGTCTCCTTAAGTTAATGACATTTGGACAATATATAGAAAAGCTTAAATGCAAGATTAGTGAAGAAAAGTGCAATTAGGGCCATGGATTAGTGGAATCCGAATTTCTTAAGGAAATATCAAGCTCAATCCTCATCCATTGCATTATGGAGAAGAGATAAGAGCATTGATGGCTTGGATGGGAAGTTGGAGTGTTGAATTGAAACACTTAGATATTTTGCAAAAGGAAGACAAATGCAAGTTGTCTTCTTGGCTTGAAGAAGAAGATGACAAGAGACATGGAGGGCAATGGGCATGGGTGAGGCGGCAATGAGTTGGCCGTGGGTCCCACGGTCGCGAGGTAAGTTCGGGCCAAAGTTCGGGTCTCGATTGGTCGCGCATTCGAAGTTCGTGGTTCGAATTGAACGTCGAATTGTCGATATACGCGAGAAAACGGAGTTAATGAGCCCGAGATTGACATTTTTCATGGAGAAATGTCCCGGATGTGTGCGAGGCTCGGAATCCGGTTTTGCTCATTGCAAGTGACCAGGGCGAAGTTGTCCGCTTCTGACAGCATATCTCGTGTCTGCATCTCATGTTGGTCATTTTGGCATAAGTTGTCAAACCACGTGAACAATCATCCCTTAAGCCGGTAATGCTAACGTGGGGCCGGAGACGTCCTAGGAGGCCAAGACTGGTTTTCTCAAGGTGACTTCTGAGTTGCTTGGGCACTCCGGAGATTACTGTAATCTCTGTTTGTCAAGATTAGACCTCCAAGGACTTGAAGAGTGTATCTGAGACCTCTAAAGCACTGTTTGAGAGATCTAGATGAGTTGTGTGAATTATTCCGACGACTCCACATTGAGCCTTGAGAAGGCTAGCATTGTGTAACGTAAGCATTCGGCGTCAAATTTCCCCAAAGAGGACCTCCGGATATGGATTTCCACTGAAAATGGTCATTTCCGCTCTTCGGAGGTTACTCGGGAAACCGCGAAGGGTTTTGCTGTCTGTTTTGCCCAATTGTGAATGTCTGCTAGAGTTTTCTGGGCAATGCTGTATGAACTTCGTTTGCCGTAATTCCATCAGACCCTTCTCCGGCTATGCTCTTCTGAAGAGGGGTATGCTTGTTTTGCCGTTCGGAAGTCATTTGAAGTGTCTGTGTGACTTCCAAAAGACAATCTGAAGCGTTGTTCCTACTCTGTGTGCTGATGGGGCATGGCCGCGTCTGATATTTGGAATTAACTTTTCTCCAGGAAACCGGCATTTTTGGACTTCCACTGAAAAGTTGTCTGTATACAGAAAGTTGTTCTGTATAGAACAGATGATTTGCAAAATGCCTTTGGGGACACTTTTCATCTATTTGACACTGGTGTGGATTTTTGGAGTCCAATATTCACTATCTTCCGATGACCGAGCGAACTATCGGAAAATAGTGCCGTCCGTGTAATACACTGAAAACGCCGGTTTTGGACATTGTTGAGTTCTTTGGTCGCTCTGTTCCCCTTTGGTGACCCCTAGAGTCCTTCTGTCATGTCCATGGGCCATTTGCTCAATTTTGCCAACTTAAGGATGAATAGTGATTTCTTGCTCTGCCGAGCCGTTTTCTGTATTCTGCTCAAGTCGTGGCTTGGGTCATTGCTAATATCATTGTTTGGAATGGTGAGCCAAAATGGGGTGCTGACAGCTTGCCCCTCTTTGACTGCTTGCTCGAGTAGAGGATGCAATCAAAGATTTCAAAAGCACCCCAGTTTGATAGCAATGATCAAAATGGAATTTCCTATATGGCCCTCTCCTTTTTGTTTTGGATATGTAGGATGTTGTACCTAATAAGAGGGAATATGGTGAGATGTGCACAATAACATGTAGAGTTCGGAACAAAGCTGAAACGGGCAATTAAAGTCGGGACTGACCCGACGGGAACTGACCCCAATGCAAGAAAAGTAATCGGGAATGACCCGAAGGGGACTGACCCCAATGCAGGAAAAGTAATCGGGACTGACACGAAGGGGACTGACCCCAATGCAGGAAAAGTAATCGGGACTGACCCGAAGGGGACTGACCCCAATGCAGGAAAAGTAATCGGAACTGACCCGAAGGGGACTGACCCCAATGCAGGAAAAGTAATCGGGACTGACCCGAAGGGGACTGACCCCAATGCAGGAAAAGTAATCGGGATTGACCCGAAGGGGACTGACCCCAATGCAAGAAAGGTAGTCGGGACTGACCCGAAGGGGTTTGCAATATGCACGGGGCGCATACCGAATGAACTGCATGGTTCAAAGGCGCCTACCCGGTGGACTTGCGATGTGCACGAGCGCTTGCTCGGCTGGTTTGCAATATGCACGGGGCGCATACCGAATGAACTGCATAGTTCAAAGGCGCCTACCCGGTGGACTTGCGATGTGCACTGCAATCCTGAGAGGGTGCACGCTAATGAAAGTGCATTGCAGAAATAAATGTGCACTGCGGTCCTGAGAGGGTGCACGCTAATGAAAGTGCATTGCGGAAATAAATGTGCACTGCGGTCCTGAGAGGGTGCACGCTAATGAAAGTGCATTGCGGAAATAAATGTGCACTGCGGTCCTGAGAGGGTGCACGCTAATGAAAGTGCATTGCGGAAATAAATGTGCACTGCGGTCCTGAGAGGGTGCACGCTAATGAAAGTGCATTGCAGAAATAAATGTGTGAGAAGTAAATGCAAACACTGGGGAGTGGTGTGAGGTGTGGAAGGAATCATTGTGTTCCTTCCCTCGTTGATTTCGTCCATGTTGCAATCGATGTGGTGGCAAAATGCTTCGTTATTTGCCAACTGATTGCGATGCAACTGAGTGCCTGGAGTGCTGCTCTGAAGATTCTCCTCTTGGGTTGAGATTGTCATCCGTCACATGAAGTAGAGATGAATCGATCTTGGGGAGATATCTTCCAAGGAGCGTTGATTTGTCGGAGGCAAGCGTTGATGCTGGGACGAAGTCATTTCACTGAAGCCTTACCTCTGTGGCAGTGATGTGTTTGATCTGCCGAAAGCCGGGCTCGCCGCTAGGCGGTTACCTATTGGGCTGCCGGAAACCGACTTTGCTGCTGAGGAATGATTGTGCTTTGTCGGAGGCCAGCTCTGCTGCTTGGGCGGTCATGCTTTGACTTGCAAGAAGTTCGACTTATTGCGAGACTCGAGCTCTAAGACAGAGCGCCTACGTATCCCGTGGAACTAGGAATCAGAGTCTGTCGTAGTTCATGCTGTTTGCAGTACCTGTGATCCTGACATTACTAGTAAATCATGTTAGAAATACTAACAAGTAATGGACACAGGTAAGCATGAAAATGTTGTTGCGACACGCAGATCTTCAGTTTTGGGTCACCTAAACAACCCATGAAGATTTTTGCTTTGACAGTATAAGTAGGTCCCGTTCTCGGAGGCCTAGATGCGAGGCCTCCAGGGGCTCCCGTTAGCTATGTATTGGGCATATCGAGACTTCCCCGACGATGCCCTAGCAATTCTATCGTTTGTTCGACGCGCCCGTCGGCTTTGAACCCTTCTCAATAGGGTACAGTAGGGCGCTGCATTTGCAACCCGCTTGGGGATTTCTATTCAGATTTGGTCAGACTCGGTCTGACCATTTCCAAAGCGTTGTGACTAGACTCTTGGAGAGGAATTTCTGGGATTTTGGCTCTGTGATAGCCTGTTGAAGGGTGGCTGTGACCCATTCGGAGTTATGCAAAGACAAAGTGAAAAGAGAAAGCTTGGGAAGCATGTTGCCCGCAGGCTAAAAGGATACACGGGTTCACGCCTGCAATGAGATGTACCCCCATTTTTCTTCGTCCTTCTGTTGTGTAGGTTGTACTGAACTGCTTGGACGGCATATTCAGTTACCCACTGTGCTTGAGGAAGGTTCCCTCTTGGACGGTTGAGTGGTATTGGAGAGCCGATCGGGGATCGTGTTGGAATAGATAAACTGGCCACTTCCCTTGGGGATCTCTTGTCCACACGATGTGTGAGAGACTAGGGGCAATTTTATTTATCTCTCGTTTTGCTCTCCTTTTGCTACGATCACCCACCTCGGGGCCGCACCTCTCAACCTAAAGGGGAAGAGCTCTCCTTTTGCCACGACCGCCCCAAAGGGTTTTCGGTCGTGCCTCTCTTTTACCCTAGCTTTTGCCTAGGTCGCCCCAAAAAGGGGTTTTCGACCTAGCGGGCTCGATTCTTTTATCTCTCGAGTTTGCAAGGGCGAAGGGTTCGAAGGATTCAACCTCCAAATGCATTGTTTTCTGTCTCCGTCGAGGAGTTGTGTCTGCTGCTCCCCTTTTGTCGGGGTTTGTTGATTTCTCAGAATTGGCGGCGTCGGAGTTTTAAATCTCGGCGGTGCCTTGTTTTGTTCATTGGCAGGTTTTTCCTGCATCTTTTCTCTCTCTCTTCATTGGCGGGTTTTTCCCGCTTCTTTTCGCTCTGTTTTTTTTTTCCTTGCAGCTGGGGTTTGTTTTGTGCCCCGTGTCTTTGTTTGAAACTCCTCGACTTTGTATCGCCGAGGCCACTTTGGTGTGCTTCGCCTCGTGGAGACTTGTTGTGTGTTGCTAGCCCTATTTTGTGAGGACCGGCTTTCTTGGAAGTTTGACTCCCGTGCACTCGAAAGTTGAACTTCGTGTCATTTTCCCTTGCAATCTCTTCAGGTGAATTCCCCTATTGTCTAGAAGGAAAAAATAAATTTGCCCTAGGGAATCAGTGGCCGGAGTTGTCTTGATGCTTGTTGTGGAGGAGGCCTGGATTTAACGCAAATGACCAGGAGCGTTCCAACGTCACTTGCTGGAGTGACCCACAATGGCGACCTCGGGGCGAACTTCAACCAGGGAGGCCCAGTGTACGTCGCTTGCCGAGGTTGTGTTGGCGCGAACTTCAACCGGGGATGCCCCAGTGTACGTCGCTTGGAAAAGTTGTGCTAGTGCGAACTTCAACCGGGGATGCCCCAGTGTACGTCACTTGAAAATGCTTTTCGTGGGTGGATGATGTTCGAGGTGGTCTCGGTGCAAGCGTTGAACGCGAATGCCCCGGTCTTTTGTCATCGATGTGACTCGTGGTGGGCGGTTTCTGCAACTGTCGCCCCTGGCCGTCTCATGTCGTCAATGTCAACTGAAATCGTTGCGTTGATGGCATAAGGCTCGCTCCGTTGTTTTTGTCTTTAGCTTTGTAGGGGGTATCTCCGTGCCGAGCCCCTTCCCTGTCAAAGTATAAGGGAGAAGGCTCGAGAGGAGTTCTCAGAAAGGCGTGAGCCTGTGCATCATTCTTCGCCTGTGACCGACGTGTCCCTGTAAAAGATGACAAAGAAGATAGTGTGTTAGGCGATTGTGCGGTGGAGTATGCGGTAAGAAATATGGGGTGGACCCATGGGAAAATCCCTTTTGTCTCGCACACGACCCATGGGGTGTCGCGTGTGGATGACATTTGTTTCCGGGAATGTAGTCATCATCACTCTGGAGTGGTTAGACCATGACTGAAGTCACATAAGCATGTTTTCCCTAATTGCGAGTAGGCATGCGCAGCCGTCCTAGGGAAGGCTCGAGAAGCCGAGTCCCACGAGGACAGGTAAGTCGAACAGGTCCAACAGAACTGATAGGGCGTCTTCGAGACTGTCCTAATGCTCCATTGAAGGATTTGTTCATGTCGGGAGCCTATTTGTGGGAATGCATTTGAATGAAAGCAACAGAGAGTTTAAAGAAAACTGCGCGTGTTGCCCCAGTGTTTAGTCGGTGATCACAACGGAGGTGGATGAGATCCATTCTTTGATCGGAGGCATGACCGTGCTGGTCTGCGATGGAGAGTTGGGTCATGCTCTGTTTGTGGAGCTGTCACTTCCTGTCTTTGCAGTGGAAAGATTAGACTTGCTCCTTGAAGTATCGCTTGGATGAATTTGTATCCAAGTCGATTTTGGATTTCAGATGAGCCTGAAAGCAGTAAATGCAAGGTGTCAAAACCTGAAAGCAGTAAATGCGGGGCCGAAGCCCAAAAGTAGTAAATGCTGGGCCGAGGCCCGAAAGCAGTAAATGCAGAACTGAGGTCCGATGCAGTAAATGCATGCTCGATAGGAAAATGCAAGAGATGTAAGAGCAAAGGTCAATGCTGAGGAATAGCGCAAGGCGCTGCAATGCAGTGACGCCGATTTGCTTGCGGTATTGCTCTATGGAGCAGGGATGGGGACTTAGTGTTGAAATCCCAAGGAGCTGGATGGATGGGAGACGTTTGTTGTCTCAATTGTGGTCGCTTAGTATTCAGGCAGTCTTCTTGTTGAGAATTTCCTGCAATGGGAAAAGAAAACAATGAAGGAGCATGAACCGTTCAGCATTTCAATGCAAGTGTGTAGGGAAGCGAACTGGCCTGGTAGGTGTCGTGCGAGCACACCGAGAGACATGCATTGATACGTTGAGCAGGCATGTATGAGTTGGTGTGAACATGCTTGGACATGTGTGAGGCGCGCTCGATCGCTGGTAGATGCGCTGGGTCACGCGGAGGGACGTGCGTCCGATCACGCAGTGACACTCTCTGTTAGGAAGAAGTTAGTGTTGGTTAACTTCGCCTGGGAAGGTTGATCGGCCCTCGGGCCACAGTTCGTCTTGCTGTGGAGGAAGGGTGAAGGCCGCGAGTGGCCTGCCCGCGAAAGTGGGCACGACTCGCCTATCGTGCGGGGTGGGTGGCCGGGCTGGACGGCCTCTTGTCATAGCACATCTCGCTATGGAGAAGTGAAGACCGCGGGTGGTCTACCCGCGAAGGTTAGCACGACTCGCCTGTCGTGCGGGGTGGGTGGCCGGGCTGGACGGCCTTTGGTCATAGCACGTCTCGCCATGGAGAGGTGAAGACCGCAAGTGGTCTACCCGCGAAGGTTAGCACAACTCACATGTCGTACGGGATGGGTGGCCGGGCTGGACGGCCTCTGGTCATAGCACGTCTCGCCATGGAGAGGTGAAGACCGCAAGTGGTCTACCCGCGAAGGTTAGCACAACTCACATGTCGTACGGGATGGGTGGCCGGGCTGGACGGCCTCTGGTCATAGCACGTCTCGCCATGGAGAGGTGAAGACCGCAAGTGGTCTACCCGCGAAGGTTAGCACAACTCACATGTCGTACGGGACATGGTAGTTGCTGTGCAAACATCGGATACAGGCAATGTATGAGTTTTCAAAAGCTAATGTCGTTGCATTGATTTGATTCAAGTTCCCAGATTTACGAAGATGGTTCATTTGAAAAAGGGAACTTAAGCAATAAACCAATGCAATGTCCTAGTTTATTTGAAAACATGCATGCAGGTGCAGAAAGAATAAATTATAATTGTATCTGTTACAATGTACATCGCTCATTATAGAAAAACAACAAAAGGCCCGCCTAAAAGAAAAACTACGAGCCGACTCAAAGACTCAACTTTTGGGTCGGTTGACGGCATGGAGGCAATTTTGGTCCAGCATGACGGTCCCTGTTTATGCATGGTTTCAGTGCTCTACTGGGAAAACCACTAACTAGGGATGGGGGCCCTCGATTCAAGGGTGTCAATTCCTTGAAATCGAGCGAGGATCTTTGGGGGCCGGTTCGGTGGCGGAGCCGACTCGATCCGTTCCCTTACTCGGAACCTCTGACTAACCTAGCTTCATAAATTGGCGCCCGTGGGATTTCAGGCGAGGTACCTAAATCCACTAGTATGATGCAATGCAAGTGCGGAAAGTAAAGGTGCATAAAGTAGATAAGCGGAAAATTGCAGAAAGCGGTAAATGAACATGCAAGCAAACAAACGGGATCGAGCCTAAACCCACTAAGTATGTCCCCAGTGGAGTCGCCAAGCTGTACGGACCCGAATGTGGACTCTCGTCGGGGCCCGCATCGCGCGCTTTTGGATCGCGCGGCTTGGTCGGAACGTCCACCTTCCCGCGGGGACGCGCGTCGGACACGCGTGAGAGAAGGAGTCGCCACTTATCATTTTACGACCCGAAGGTCGAGGGCGGATAAGTTACCCGGGTCTAGGGGTATGGAACACCTAGTTTGTTGTTAAGGCATTGGTCTGTACGGAACCGGAAAGTCCGTGTTCGGGGGTTCATGTTACGTGCGGGCCTATATCCCGCACGCCCTTTCGGTACTCTGGTTTGCTAGGCTTGCATGTTTTATTATTTACCGCGTGGATTAAGTTGCGCTCAGCTCGCACGTTTTGACACCGTAAACTCGATGAATTAAACGATGTCGGTTGAGAAGCCAAGAGAGAAGTAAATCTGTGTGTCAGGGAATTGGTTCACAATCTTGCGTTACAATTCATCGAACCATGGAGGTTGAATCCCTGCGTGAACCAAAACCGCGAGATCTTGGATTTACTTGTGTCTGGGCAAGCATTAGACCGATTCGATTAATTCGACTCTCGGACCGTTCGCTCACCGACTGGAATTCTTACAGAATAAATGTACAAAATAAAATCCTTACAATGCTCTCGAAAACAATAAATACAAATTACAAAAGGGTCGAATTCCAGTCGTTTTGCGTTCGGTTATTATTCCACTCTAACTCACCGTGAGTTTAGGGAAAAGACCGAAGAACTGAAATTCAATGGACGCTCTTACTGAATAGGGCGTTGGACCCTGTGAGTGTTGATTAGGGTGTTGAACCCTGTGCTCGATGATTAGGGCGTTGAACCCTAATATTATTCGGCCTAGGGATCAGGCTCGACCCGCATGGCAAACAGGTGCGGAAAGATAACACGCAACATGTTAATAACAGACAAAGTGTTTGTTATTGTCGTGTTTACGTGAATTAACAGATTATTAACCCAAGGGTGTTTTTGCAAGCAAATGCCATATGCTAAACAATCAAACATATGCCAATGTTTCAGCATTCGGCTTTGTTTTGAGAACTTGACAAAGAGAGTCAAATCTCAGGTGTGTGAATCGCTTTTACAGTTGTTCTGTATTGTGACACTGAATTACCACTGAATTAACCAAACTCGTGTTTTGACTCTAGATTTGGAATCTAGAATTCCTCCTAACCATTATCTAGTGTTTGGTTAGGTCGAGTGAAAGGTTAATCAGCATTTCACAGGTTTTCTGACAAGGATCAACTGTTCTAGTTACCCGAGTCTATGTTAGGATAACAGAAACTCATCAGTTAGATAAGAAAAGGCTATGCAGATGAACCTGCACCTGAACAGGTAGCCCGTTCTTATCCCGTACTGTAGTGTTTCTGTTATGCTAACCCTAAGGATGTCGCTGGATTGTGAAAAGATGATTTTGCCCTTTATTTGAAAATGGTTTTCAGAAAAAAGGGGAAACATCACAGTGAGGGCCACCTCGGCCTGTAGCCGGTGTCGACCGATTCCCTGGATCATCCAGGGTTGTGCAAGAACCCTGAAAAAGCCAAAGAATCGGTTGATCTGTCCGGAAGTGATCCAGAAAGATCTTCCGTATCTTGACATGAGTTACCTGGAATCAAGTGAAAACTCAAGTTGAGACACAAAAGCCCTTTTTAGACGTCCATGCCACGTCGGACCGCGCGTTTCGGGTTTTGAAATTGATAAGTTTAAAAAGGGCACCAACATCCTTTGACGACTCGTCGACGCGAGTTATCAGTTAATGTCCAATTCGGGTAAACTTTATCAGTATGAAGTGAGTTTAATCGTGTGAGCGTCCCGATTAACCAGTTTGTGGCATTAATGCTTAAGGGTTGTGCCGAATGCATTAATTGTGAAAACGATTCGCGACTCGACGACCAAGACGATTCCATAAGGATCGAGGATAATTTGGTCTAATGACCGAAACTATCCTCATAACCAAATGGACCCGAATGAGTCATCGATACTCGAATCCATGCATGCTTCGTTTGAAAAAGTCTTTACATGATATTTTAATGGGAATCGTAAAGACATTGAAGTAAAACTTCACATCATCCGATCAACAAATTAAACTTGAGATAAGGAACTCATTCTTGACCCAAGGAAGGCCAAGAAGCCCTCGGCTTCATCTTGTGAAGGGTGGCCGAAGGTTCTCATGGCTCTATCAGAGTCACGAATGATTTCCTAATCGTGGTTTAATTATTTGTCGCATGCTCAAACATCAACCGTGATAAATAGCACTCCTTTTTAACAAAAGCCGGCGTTATCACGATTTGTTTAGCTCATTTAAACATACAAACATTCACAAACGTGTTAACTAAGGAAAAGGATAAAATAACACCGGCTTCATGCATGCAATAATGATAAAACAAACTCGGAAATTAACTTGAATAGGCTAAGGAGACCGATCTTAACCCGAAAAGAGCAATTTAAGTCTCAACCCTCTCCTTTAGAGAGTTGGCCGAGAATTAATGTGCCATAATCGGGTTGGGATAGTCTTCTTTATGATGATCCAAGCTCTTTTCCGACATGGTAGCAAGTCATAAGATAGTGTACATGCATAATATAACATAAAATTGCATAAAAATTAAATCTTGCAAATGAAACATGCATGAAACACCATAATACTCCATAGCCATGCAAAAATATAAAAAGTCCTAACTCCTCTAAGTCAGAAGTGTTTTACCTAGCCTCGGAATACGAGGAAAGAGTCGGGGAAGTGTTTGAGAGTCGGGTGACTCGGTGGAACCCTTAAAAGGGTATTCGGGTGCAAGGATGGACGTGCACGGGCACGGTCGAGCACGGTGACGGGAGCTAGTGGGCACGGACAGGCGCTGGTGGTGGGCGCGGGGTGCGCGGGGTGACGGGCGCGGGCGTGACGGGCGCGGTTGACGGGCGCGGGCGTGCGCGGGTGACGGGCGCGGGCGTGCGCGGGTGACGGGCGCGGGCGTGCGGGGTGACGGGCGCGTGCGTTCGCGGGTGACGGGCGCGGGGCGTGCGCGGGTGAGGGCGGCGGGCTTTCGCGGTGACTTGCTCGTGTTGCTCGGTTGACGGGCGCGGCGTGCGCGGGTGTTACGGGGCGCGGCGTGCGCGGGTGACGGGCGCGGCGTGCGCGGGTGACGGGCGCGGCGTGCTCGGGTTGACGGGCGCGGCGTGCGCGGGTTTACGGGCGCGGGCGTGCGCGGAGTGACGGGTGACGCGCGGGCGTGCGCGGTGCGGGCGTGCGCGGGTGACGCCTGGTGACAGATGCTGGCTGCGCTCGGTGACGCCTGGTTGCGGATGCTGGCTGCGCTCGGTGACGCCTGGCTGCGGATGCTGGCTGCGCTCGGTGACGCCTGGCTGCGCTCGGTGACGCCTGGTGACGGGCACTGTTCACCCGAGAGCTCCAACTTCGCCCGAAATGATCCAAAATGATAAGCAAACGACTCCAAACTAAAAAACTGGGTTCAGAAATGGAATCCTTGGGTTCGAAACATGTGGGATATGAAGTTTGGTAAAGTTTGGATTCAAGCCGGGATGGATTCCGACTTAAGACTTTGCCCGGTTTTGCTTGGTTTTGCTTGCTGGAAATGGCTGAAGCTTGCTGCGGTTTGCTATGGAGTTTGAGAGCTTTTGAAGAGTGAGAAATGCTAGAGAGAGAGTGTTTTAAGGTGTCTCCTTAAGTTAATGACATTTGGACAATATATAGAAAAGCTTAAATGCAAGATTAGTGAAGAAAAGTGCAATTAGGGCCATGGATTAGTGGAATCCGAATTTCTTAAGGAAATATCAAGCTCAATCCTCATCCATTGCATTAATGGAGAAGAGATAAGAGCATTGATGGCTTGGATGGGAAGTTGGAGTGTTGAATTGAAACACTTAGATATTTTGCAAAAGGAAGACAAATGCAAGTTGTCTTCTTGGCTTGAAGAAGAAGATGACAAGAGACATGGAGGGCAATGGGCATGGGTGAGGCGGCAATGAGTTGGCCGTGGGTCCCACGGGTCGCGAGGTAAGTTCGGGCCAAAGTTCGGGTCTCGATTGGTCGCGCATTCGAAGTTCGTGGTTCGAATTGAACGTCGAATTGTCGATATACGCGAGAAAACGGAGTTAATGAGCCCGAGATTGACATTTTTCATGGAGAAATGTCCCGGATGTGTGCGAGGCTCGGAATCCGGTTTTGCTCATTGCAAGTGACCAGGGCGAAGTTGTCCGCTTCTGACAGCATATCTCGTGTCTGCATCTCATGTTGGTCATTTTGGCATAAGTTGTCAAACCACGTGAACAATCATCCCTTAAGCCGGTAATGCTAACGTGGGGCCGGAGACGTCCTAGGAGGCCAAGACTGGTTTTCTCAAGGTGACTTCTGAGTTGCTTGGGCACTCCGGAGATTACTGTAATCTCTGTTTGTCAAGATTAGACCTCCAAGGACTTGAAGAGTGTATCTGAGACCTCTAAAGCACTGTTTGAGAGATCTAGATGAGTTGTGTGAATTATTCCGACGACTCCACATTGAGCCTTGAGAAGGTTAGCATTGTGTAACGTAAGCATTCGGCGTCAAATTTCCCCAAAGAGGACCTCCGGATATGGATTTCCACTGAAAATGGTCATTTCCGCTCTTCGGAGGTTACTCGGGAAACCGCGAAGGGTTTTGCTGTCTGTTTTGCCCAATTGTGAATGTCTGCTAGAGTTTTCTGGGCAATGCTGTATGAACTTCGTTTGCCGTAATTCCATCAGACCCTTCTCCGGCTATGCTCTTCTGAAGAGGGGTATGCTTGTTTTGCCGTTCGGAAGTCATTTGAAGTGTCTGTGTGACTTCCAAAAGACAATCTGAAGCGTTGTTCCTACTCTGTGTGCTGATGGGGCATGGCCGCGTCTGATATTTGGAATTAACTTTTCTCCAGGAAACCGGCATTTTTGGACTTCCACTGAAAAGTTGTCTGTATACAGAAAGTTGTTCTGTATAGAACAGATGATTTGCAAAATGCCTTTGGGGACACTTTTCATCTATTTGACACTGGTGTGGATTTTTGGAGTCCAATATTCACTATCTTCCGATGACCGAGCGAACTATCGGAAAATAGTGCCGTCCGTGTAATACACTGAAAACGCCGGTTTTGGACATTGTTGAGTTCTTTGGTCGCTCTGTTCCCCTTTGGTGACCCCTAGAGTCCTTCTGTCATGTCCATGGGCCATTTGCTCAATTTTGCCAACTTAAGGATGAATAGTGATTTCTTGCTCTGCCGAGCCGTTTTCTGTATTCTGCTCAAGTCGTGGCTTGGGTCATTGCTAATATCATTGTTTGGAATGGTGAGCCAAAATGGGGTGCTGACACAGGCAGACAAGATGGTCACTGAAGCCGCACTCTTTGGACCTTTAAAAGCGATCGGTAGCTCGAAGCAAATGGGGGCCCCACACAACAGGACTAACTGGAGGAGCTTGAGTTTACCTGATCGGGGGCCTCGAAGTAGATGGCTGACTTTATGCTTCTGGAAGGGAACAGCGAGTAGAATCAAAAGCGCGCTGGCGTGGACAAAGGCGGTGATTAATAGCCCGGCTCCAACGTTTGGTCACAATATCTTATAACTTATGGTGATAAACTCATGTTAGCGATGAAAACATTATATAATGTGTGTCACAATATATGAAAATATGTATACACATATATATTAATTATTGTGGGAGTATTTGGTTTGTGACGCTCAAACAATATTAAAATTATGTATATACATAAAAAAATATATAAGTATCTACATACATATTAAGTATGTACATTATGAGACTTTATTTAGTGTAATTTAACGTTTTTATCACAACATACAGAGTAAATATGTACTTATATGCATATTAAGTATACGTATATGTTAGCTATTATAGGAATACTTGATTTTCGACGCTCACATAATATTTAAAATATGTATGCACACATTAAGCATTTGCATTATAAACTTTATTTAGTATAATTTTACATTCTTATCACAGCATACTTTTCTTGTGATAAATTTTTTTCATAAAAATATAATTTGTCACAATATACAAAATTTCTTGTAGAGAAAGCATCATAAGATTACCATAATTTGAATTTGGGGGCGAGGTTTGGGTAGCTGCATCGGTGGTAGTATAGGGAAGCAAGGTTTGAGGAGCTAGTCCTATAGATGAAGAGGACGGAGGCGTGGATTGAAGGACAATACATTTAAAACACCTACAATTAGCATACAAGAATAACAGGAAATTATCAAATTATCAGAATTATCCAAAATCAAACTGAAACATGATATTAATGAAGAGAAATTGTATTATCAAGAAATCTGATGTATACCGGAAGTTGAGGGCGAAGGCGAAGCTTGGGGAACTTCTCCCGTCGAAATTAGCGGGGATAGGTGGACTCGTCTGGTCAAAAAGGATGAAGGAGTCGGCACCGCATCAGGAGTAGGAGGGGTCGGAGAAGTACGAAGACTGAGAAATGAAGGCACGAGAAGTACATTTTGAGGAGGTAACAGCGGCATCAGAATGTTCGCATTAGAAATCGTGGAACCGGCTACCGACGAAGATGGCGCCTTGGTCGGGAAAAAATCGGTAAATGGCGGAGGTGCCGCTGCGTACTCCTCACGATGAGAATCCTCCTACATTGATGAGCGCGACATTGCAATGGATCGATTCAAAGTAAAATAAAGTAAATTGAAGTTAGATTCAATTGGTAGAAAAACGTACAAATCGGAGAAAGGTGGGGAATCTTACCCAGCCACAGACCGCAGCGATTACGGCGACAAGAATGAAGAACACGAGCAGCCTCCAAGAGTCATCCAATCTACCGGAGTTATAGGCGTCTGCAGAATACTGTGTAATCCACATAAAAACCCCAATTACGAAGCTATGGGGCGCATCAAGGATGCCATGGGCGGTCCAGTGGCGACTTATCACAATAAAAGCAGTCCAGGCAGACAAGACGGTCGCTGAAGCCGCACTCTTCGGACCTTTAAAAGCGATCGGTAGCTCGAAGCAAACGGGGGCCCCGTACTACAGGACTAACTTGAGGAGCTTGAGTTTACCTGATCGGGGGCCTCGAAGTAGATGGCTGACTTTATGCTTCTGCAAGGGAACAGCGAATAGAATCAAAAGCGCGCCGGCGTGGACAAAGGCGGTGATCAATAGCCCGGCTCCAACGTTTGGTCACTATATCTTACAACTTATGGTGATAAACTCGTTTTCGCGTTGAAAACATTATATAATGTGTGTCACAATGTATGAAAATATGTATACACATATATGTTAATTATTATGGGAGTATTTGGTTTGTGACGCTCACACAATATTAAAATTATGTATATACATAAAAAAATATATAAGTATTTACATACATATAAAGTATGTACATTATAAGACTTTATTTAGAGTAATTTAAAGTTTTTATCACAATATACATAGTAAATATGTATTTATATGCATATTAAGTATACGAATATGTTAGCTATTATGGAAATACTTGATTTTCGGCGCTCACATAATATTGAAAATTTGTATACACACATTAAGCATTTGCATTATAAACTTTATTTAGTGTAATTTAACATTCTTATCACAGCATACTTTTCTTGTGATAAAATTTTTTTCATAGTAATATGATTTGTCACAACATACAAAATTTCTTGTAGAGAAAGCATCATAAGATTACCATAATTTGAATTTGGGGGCGAGGTTTGGGTAGCTGCATCGGTGGTAGCATAGGGAAGCAAGGTTTGAGGAGCCAGTTCTATAGATGCAGAGGACGGAGGCGTGGATTGAAGGACTATACATTTAAAACACCTACAATTAGCATACAAGAATAACAGGAAATTATCAAATCATCAGAATAATCCAAAATTAGACCGAAACATGATATTAATGAATCGAAATTGTATTGTCAAAAAATCTAATGTATACCGGAAGTTGAAGGCGGAGGCGAAGCTTGGGGAACTTCTCCCGTCGAAATGAGCGGGGATAGGTGGACTCGTCTGGTAAAAAAGGATGAAGGAGTCGGCATCGCATCAGGAGCAGGAGGGGTCGGAGAAGTATGAAGACCGAGAAATGAAGGCACGAGAAGTACATTTGGAAGAGGTAACTGCGGCATCAAAATGTTCGCATTAGAAATCGTGGAACCGGCTGCCGACGAAGATGGCGCCTTGGTCTGGAAAAAACCGGTAAATGGCGGAGGAGCCACTGCATACTCCTAACGATGAGTATCCTCCTACATTGATGAGCGCGACATTGCAATGGTTCGATTCAAAGTAAAATAGAGTAAATTGAAGTTATATTCAATTGGCAGAAAAATGTACAAATCGGAGAAAGGTAGGGAATCTTACCCAGCCACAGACCGCAGCGATTACGGCGACAAGAATGAAGAACACTAGCAGCATCCGAGAGTCATCCAATCGACCGAAGTTATAGGTGTCTGCAGAATACTGTGTAATCCACATAAAAACCCCGATTGCGAAGCTCTGGGGCGCATCAAGGATGCCAGGGGCGGTCCAGTGGCGACTTATCACAATAAAAGCAGTCCAGGCAGACAAGACGGTCGCTGAAGCCGCACTCTTCGGACCTTCAAAAGCGATCGGTAGCTTGAAGCAAACGGGGGCCCCGTACTACAGGACTAACTTGAGGAGCTTGAGTTTACCTGATTGGGGGCCTCGAAGTAGATGGCTGACTTTATGCTTCTGCAAGGGAACAGCGAGTAGAATCAAAAGCGCGCCGGCGTGGACAATGGCGGTGATCAATAGCCTGGCTCCAACGTTTGGTCACTATATCTTATAACTTATGGTGATAAACTCGTTTTCGCAATGAAAACATTATATAATATGTGTCACAACGTATGAAAATATGTATACACATATATGTTAATTATTATGGGAGTATTTGGTTTGTGACTCTCACACAATATTAAAATTATGTATATACATACAAATATATAAGTATCTACATACATATTAAATATGTACATTATGAGACTTTATTTAGTGTAATTTAACGTTTTTATCACAATATACAGGGTAAATTTGTATTTATATGCATGTCAGGTACACGTATATGTTAGCTATTATGGGAATACTTGGTTTTCGACGCTCATATAATATTGAAAATATGTATATACATATTAAGCATTTGCATTATGAAACTTTATTTAGTGTAATTTTATATTCTTATTACAGCATACTTTTCTTGTGATAAAATTTCTTTCATATCAATATAATTTGTCACAATATAATAAATTTCATGTAGTGAAAGCATCATAAGATTACCATAATTTGAATTTGGGGGCGAGGTTTGGGTAGCGACGTCGGTGGTAGCAGAGGGAAGCAAGGTTTGAGGAGCCGGTCCTATAGAAGTAGAGGACGGAGTCGTGGATTGAAGGATTATACATTTAAAACACATACAATTAGCACACAAGAATAACAGGAAATTATCAAATCATCAGAATAATCCAAAATCAGACCGAAATATGATATTAATGAAGAGAAATTGTATTGTCAAGGAATCTGATGTATACCAGAAGTTGAAGGCGAAGGCGAAGGCGAAGTTTGGGGAGCTTCTCCCGTCGAAATGAGCGGGGATAGGTGTACTCGTCTGGTCAAAAAGGATGAAGGTATCGGCAACGCATCACGAGCAGGAGGGGTCGGAGAAGTACGAAGACCGAGAAATGAAGGCACGGGAAGTACATTTGGAGGAGGTAACTGCGGCATCAAAATGTTCGCATTAGAAATCGTGGAACCGGCTGCCAACGAAGATGGCGCTGTGGTCGGGAAAAAACTGGTAAATGGCGGAGGAGTCGTTGCGTACTCCTCACGATGAGAATCCTCCTACTTTGATGAGCGCGACATTGCAATGGCTCGATTCAAAGTAAAATAGAGTAAATTGAAGTTAGATTCAATTGGCCGAAAAATGTACAAATCGGAGAAAGGTAGGGAATCTTACCCGGCCACAGACCGCAGCGATTACGTCGACAAGAATGAAGAACACGAGCAACATCCGAGAGTCATCCAATCGACCGGAGTTATAGGTGTCCGCAGAATACTGTGTAATCCACATAAAGACCCCGGTTGCGAAGCTCTGGGGCGCATCAAGGATGCCATGGGCGGTCCAATGGCGACTTATCACAATAAAAGCAGTCCAGGCAGACAAGATGGTCACTGAAGCCGCACTCTTTGGACCTTTAAAAGCGATCGGTAGCTCGAAGCAAACAGGGGCCCCGTACTACAGGACTAACTTGAGGAGCTTGAGTTTAACTGATCAGGGGCCTCGAAGTAGATGGCTGACTTTATGCTTCTGCAAGGGAACAGCGAGTAGAATCAAAAGCGCGCCGGCGTGGACAAAGGCGGTGATCAATAGCCCGGCTCCAACGTTTGGTCACAATATCTTATAATTTATGGTGATAAAATCGTTTTCGCGATGAAAACATATATAATGTGTGTCACAATGTATGAAAATATGTATACACATATATGTTAATTATTATAGGAGTATTTGGTTTGTGACGCTCACACAATATTAAAAATATGTATATTATGAGACTTTATTTAATGTAATTTAAAATTCTTATCATTATATACAGAGTAAATATGTATATATATATATATATGCATATTAAGTATACGTATATGTTAGTTATTATGGAAATACTTGGTTTTCGACGCTCACACTATATTGAAAATTTGTATATACATATAAATACATATGTATCTACATACATATTAAGCATTGGCATTATGAATCATTATTTAGTATAATTTAATATTCTTATCACAATATACTTTTCCTGTGATAAAATTTTTTTCATAATAATAAAATTTGTCACAATATACAAAATTTCTTATAGTGAAAGCATCATAAGATTACCAAAATTTGAATTTGGGGGCGAGGTTTGGGTAGCTGCATCTGTCGTAGCAAAGGGAAGCATGGTTTGAGGAGCTGGTCCTATAGAAGCAGAGGACGAAGGCGTGGATTGAAGGACTATATATTTAAAACACATCCAATTAGCATACAAGAATAACAGGAAATTATCAAATCATCAGAATAATTCAAAATCAGACCGAAACATGATATTCAACATTAATGAAGAGAAATTGTATTGTTAAGAAATCTGATGTATACCGGAAGTTGAAGGCGGAGGCGAAGTTTGGGGAACTTCTCCCGTCGAACACAACAGAGGATGTCATATATAGATAGAGGGTGGTTCCAAGAGATTTTTGTAAAGGGTGTTGAGGCGAGAAGGGGCAGAACCCACGCCTTCCTTGCCTCCTCCCCAAGCCCCTCCAATGTGGGAAAATTATGTTAAAACTTTAAAAATATAATTTTGGATAAGTAAAAAATAATAATTTTCGGATAAATGGAAGCGAAAATTTGAAACAACGAAGTAATTACCACAAATAACAGTTTTTCTATAAATAAAAAAAAGGGAAAACGAAAAAGAAGAGTACCGGAAATTTTTTGGACCCCTAAAATCAAAACCCAAGCTGAGAATCAAGAAAGAAAGGAAATGACATTCAATCATAAAAATAATAATAATAAATTTAAAAATCACAATATTGGTGTCCATATTATTTTCATAGAGATGCGAGTAAGGTGAAACAAGGGAAATAACAACAGAGTCCTTCCACCGGCAACTTACACTGAGTGCAATGCACAATTAACAGAAGACGCGAGACATTCATCCCCGTTGGGAGCAAACTGCAACTCCATTCATCTTGTCTCGCAGTGAAGCTTGACCTCCATTCTCGAAGTGCTACTGAAGAGAAGCTTGAACTTCGAGAGTGGAGTTCGAGCCTTCACTTGCATCTTGGAGGCGGAGAAGGGAAAGATGTTTCAGAGTGCATGGCGAGAGATAAAAATGGGGTAAGAGAGTAGCCTTATATATGGCTAGACTTGAATGAAATGAGGTGAGGTGAAGAACTTACAAGCGAGGGCAACGTCATCGTTTTACCCTTCTGTTTTGGGAAGGAAAAAAAAAAAAAGGTTGACTGGTAAAGTGGATTTGTCAGGACAATTTGACTGATAAGGCCAATGCATGTAACATCAAATAAATCTGATACATATGTTATTTCACTCTTGTTCACACATTGATGTTGCAGTTCCAGCTTGCCGGGATAGTGACTGGCTACACTTTACCCATCCAATTTCATCAATTTATCAAATCTCCAGGTAATTTATCATTTATAATTGAGATAGAACTTATTCTTTTCTCCTTTACAGATTTCACTTAGTTCTCAATTTGTGGACATCCATCCTGCAATATATTGTGACTTGTATTTCCATCATATAGAAATATGAAGGTTGCTTGTTAAAATAAGAAGAGTTGATCGCGACATAAAAAATTGCAAAGGATCTATCCTTTATTGATTTCTTTTTTATTTTTTTATCTAAACTGTACTGAGAATTTCAATGGAAAAGATGGAAGTCTTGCACTAGAGAATGACATTAATAGAGATGCTTTTTGGTAATTCTATTTTCTTTTTGACTATAGATTGCCTTTTGCAGCATTCACGTAAATGTTATAATAATCTCATAGAGGATGCAATATAAGAAATTTTGTATGTTGTGATAAATTTTATTGGTATGAAAGAAATTTTATCACAAAAAAAGTATGTTGTAATAAGAATGTTAAATTACACTAACTAAAATTTCATAATGCCAATGCTTAATATGTATGTAGATACATATGTATTTATATGTATAAACATATCTTTAATATTGTGTAAGTATCGAAAACTAAGTATTCTCATAATAACTAATATATATGTATACTTAATATGCATATATATACATATTTAATCTGTATATTGTGATAAGAACGTTAAATTACACTAAATAAAGTCTCATAATGCACATACTTAATATGTATGTAGATACATATATATATATATATATATATATTTTTTTTTTCAATATTGTGCGAGCGTCACAAACCAAATACTCCCATAATAACTAACATATATGTGTATATATATTTTCATACATTGTGACACACATTATATAATGTTTTCATTGCGAAAAACGAGTTTATCACCATAAGTTATAAGATATTGTGACCAAACGTTATTTTGTCACGATATACTTATTAGGACGAACTTATTTTAACAAGATCCGTAACAAGTTATCCGTTATTTTCGTGGTAAGAAATCTTATTTGTTATTCTGATGAATCGTTGCCTTTCAAGAACGGCGAAAATTCTTCTATTCACGGATTGGATTCTCATGGTGTATATTAGAACTTTTGATGCAAACAGTAATATGTGAAAAACTCATGGAGGCATCCTATGTAGTGAACATGAGGATCAAATCTTTCAGAGCCCTGCAGTTGCTTATTGAGGTTACGGAAACTGCAACCATTGGTTCACTAATGATTAACTGAAGGTATTATTATGTGATTCCACTATCTTTTTTTTTTTTTTAGTATTTATGTTGGGATAATTTTCACTCTACAAGCTTGGTTATGGAATCTTTGCCGGAGATCCTTAGACGGCGAATCAATACTGGTGTTCTTCTTCGAGGGAAGAATGGTAAGATTGGCAGCAAACCTATATTCTAAGTCAAAATTTCTCATCATAATCAACTCAATGTTCTGGGCTTCACCTTTGCCCTGCTCAACTTATCTGCATTTCAGCCACATGGCTAATTGTTTAATTAAACTCCTAGCGAAGAAGTAGATCTATTTAGTATGACAACTTGATGCTGTAGGGATCATTTTCTAAATTTCCATTGATGGTGCTTTTAGTTTATGGTTTATTCAGGTCCTCTTCGGGGTACATTTTATAAGTGCCTTAAACCTAGGTGTGTAAACGAGCCGAGTCGAGCCCAAGTATATTAGGCTCGAGCTCGGCTCGTTTATTAGTTCGCGAGCTCGGGCCCGATCTGGGCTCGGCTTGTTGTATCTAGCGAACGCTTGGCTTGGCTCATATAGGCTCGCCACGCCAACAGAGCTCGACTCGTAGAGGCTCGTGAGTTCAACCTCGTATAGGCTCGTGAGTTCAAGCTCGTATAGTCTCATGAGCTCAAGCTCACATCGACTTGGACTGGACTATCGTAAAAACTCATAATATATATATATATATATATATATACAAAAGCCTCATTTAGGCTCGCGAGTTTCACGGGCCGAATATCTATAAGCTCGACTCAACTCGTTTAACTATTGAGCTTCAGCCAAGCTGAGCTCAAGCTTTATAAGAGCGAGCCGAATTCGAGTTTTCATCCAAGCAAATCCCAACCGTTCGCAAATATCTCGACTAGTTTATACCTCAATTTAAACCGTTTGGTAATTTTGTTGTTAATTGCAAGCGAGGGGAACGTCATCGTTTTACCCTTCTGTTTCGGAAAAAAAAAGGTTGACCGGTAAAGTGGATTTTTCGGGACAATTTGACTGATAAGGCCAATGATGATGATGTGAGTTTGGGATGAAGACTGCCAAACATCTCGGGAACTGTGGACACGGTGCATTGCAAATTGCATGCTTTGATAATTTACGTTTCCTTTTTTTTCGATGGATACAATTTACGTTTTTTCAAGACCAGATCAGACTACAGGCATTGGAAGTTTCTTCAAAGTTGGACTCTCGAAGGCCATGACTGATCTGGGGAAGTGGGAACCATTGCAAGGAAGGGTAAGGGAGAAAGAGAGAGAGAGAGAGAGAGAGAGAGAGAGAGAGAGATCATGGCCATGCTTGACAGCCAAATGCATGCAAATCTAAAAGATTTATTGATATGATGTTTGTGAGGGAGGGTTGGAGATCTGCTGAAGAAATGATCATTCTCAGCAGTCTGCTAGCTAGCTATTAGCAGAAGACTTGTTGAGTCCACGCATTGGTTGGAAAGGTTGTAAATGATGGGACAAGACAAAAACTAGTGTGAAAGCCTTGGAAGATATACACTACAACAATATAATTTATTAGCAATTAAATAATTAATTTTAGTTGCTAAAAATTTATCTTCGGTAATTGAAATTTTTACCAATCATACGTATATTTAGTTGTGAAGTCCTTTAGCTGCTGAACTATGCAGGGGCGAAGTCAGGAATTTAACTCAGGGGGCAAAATATAAAACGAAAATAGACTTATATATGAAACTATATCAAATGTATATTAACGATAGAGATATATGAAGTTCATTGAATTAAAAACTAAATAATTACTAATGTCCCTTTCGATATCTCATAACCTGAAAGCTATTTAAGATTCTTTCATTGTCAATGTTACAAAAAATATCTTTCTCAATATAAGTAATCAAACAATCGTTCATCCAAGAGTCTCCCATCTTATTACGGAAGCGGTTCTTCACAATTTTCATCGCTGAAAAAATTTTCTCCACCGATGGAGTAGCAACTAGTAATATCAACACCAACTTCATAAGTAAGTAAATCAGTGGATAGACAATATGCCTTCTTGTGGCAACCAACTTTTGAGAAAGATCTCTGATACTTTTTAGGTTTAAGAACTCTTCATGAGATCTCATATCAAGAATGTAAGTCTCAAGTTGATTGTCAAGCAACTGAATATCAACCTCAGAGAAATCCGAAGGATAAAAACGAGCAAGTTGAATCAATTTGGACTTATCAAAAGAGGCAAACGAATCATTTGGGCTTAAGCAAGTCACACAAAGAAGCAAATTTGTGTTCACCTCATTGAAGCGGCTGTTGAGTTCTTGAAGTTGCCAATCAATCGCACTGTTAAAAAGCTCAAAACGGAAATAACTCAAGTTTGTCAAGGCTTCACCTTTTCGTCGTGATCGTCCTAGAGCCACATACATGTCATTCATATTTATGATATCAATGTCATTTCTGTCAGAAAATATAGATACTTCACTCATCAAAGAGTCTCATCCTTCATCCCGCATATCTTGCAAACGTTGCTTTGCCACTTCAATCAAAACCATAACATTCACAATATCCTGATCTTTCCTTTGTAATGCTAGAGACAACTCATTCGTGATTCCCAAAATAGTTTTCATCAAGTGCAAGATGAACACAAATTCAAAAGTTGGCATAACACTCAATAAGGAAAATGCTTCACCTCTTTGATTTACAGTTGAGCCATCTTTCTTTATGATTTGGAGAACTTCCATAACCGATGAGAACATGACAATCAAACTTATCAATGACCGATAATGAGATCTCCAACGTGTATCACCTCCTCTTTGAAGACTTCTCTCTTGATTTGAACCGTTACCCATTGAGCAGTCACCAATTTCAAATGATTCCAAGACTCTGTTTTGTTGCTTCTCTCGAAGAAAATCTTTACGCTTGCATAAAACTCCAACAAGAGTAGTTATAATAGTCATTGAGTTGAAAAATGCAGCAACTTGCGATTTCTTTTTTGCCACGGCAACAAGAGCTAGTTGAAGTTGATGAGCAAAACAATGAACATAATAAGCAAAAGAATTCTCTTGCATGATCAAAGTTTTGAGTCCATTAAATTCCCCTCGCATATTACTTGCCCAATCATAGCCTTGCCCCCGCACTTTAAACAAGCTCAAATTATGCTTCATAAAAAGAAGCTGAATAGCCGCTTTTAGTGACGAAGCAGTAGTGTCACTAACATGAACAATGCCAAGAAAACGCTCAACAACACACCCTCCGAATTAACAAATCTTAGAGCAACCGCCATTTGTTCCTTGACCGAAACATCACGAGATTCATAAAGTAAAATAGCAAAGAATTCATCCCCTAGCTCATGGAGAATAGCATCAGTGGTCTCCATAGCGCAAGCACGGATAAGATCTTTCTGAATATCAGGGGATATCATTTTCATATTTCTCGGAGCATTATTCAAGATAACATTTTTTTATAGCGTCATTGTGGCTAGCAAGAAAATAGAGGAGCTGAAGAAAGTTGCCTTGATTATGCGATTCTTCTACTTCATTGCGGCCACGAAATGCCAAGCCTTGAAATAGAAGAAAACAAATGCAGTCAAGTGAAGCAGTCAGACGAAGTCGATAATCTTTCGTGCTTGTTCTGATTGCTTCTCAAAAGCAAATTTGATATGTTGTTGTTGATTCATCAAATCTTCGCATCTTCTCCAAGCTTTGTTATGAGCACTATTCGGACCTCCAACATGCTCATTGAATTTTTCTTTTTTCTTCCAATTTGTATATTCTTCCGACACAAATACTTCACCACTTGCTTGCGCTCCAATGTCTGGCCTATAAAGATAGCAACACAAACAAAAGGAGGCATCTTTCGCAATACTATATTCTAGCCAATTTTTATGCTCTTCAAATCATTTTGGAATAAAGCGCCGGAATATATTTCCGAATTTCTTTTGAGGAAAATTGTGTCCTTTCGGTTGACATGGACCTTGTTGCAAATAATGCCTTCTAATTCTATCACGATCATTAGGATGATAATCGAAAATTTTTTTCCTAAGCCCGGGATCCGAAGGGAGATCTTCCAAATTGATTTCCACATGTCTTCTTTTTGAGACGTCATTATTTGCTCCAGTCGTTAATGTTTCTTCTGTGGTTGATTTCTTCTTTATAGGATACTTATCCATATCTACACAAAAAAAAAATTCAATCTAAATATAGCACCCAAAAAAATTCAAAGAGACAAGGTAGAACAACAAAATCAGCAGCATAGTCACTAATAAGAAGAAATTCTGCAGACAAACCTGACTTAGTGGGCTAGATAGAGTCCCTGAAGGACTGTTTGAAAAGGATGAAAACATTGAGTGTGTACAACTCTTACAGCTGACTAAAATGGGACAAAGACCACAATGCACAATCTGATGATTCATGTGCCTAAATTACTCTCAAGACAACTATTCATAGATTTTCCAGAATAAATCAATTTGCAAAAGTACCAACAATAAAAGCTTTAAGATGTCCCAATAGAAAGGACAAATCCAAAAAATCTAACATTGAAGTATATAGTTTTCTAATCCAATGAGCAGTGAGATTAACAAGCAGAAAACTAAGTAGCAAGCATAAAACTTAGTTGCCATATTTCATATCTTCACCAATATTCTCGAATTTGATTACTAGAATCTGTCTGAAGCTAGCAATCATCCAATAACAAATATCAAGACAGACAAGCAAGTTGAAATCACAGATATATATTATCATTAAAAGCAGATTATACAAAAATTATCCGCCTACGCATTTGATTTTCTATTTGATCATGCCCGAAGAAGTTATCCAGAAATCCAAACATAGGATCCAGTCCAGCCCATACACCCCAGTTTCATTAGCTTTCCAACCATAATACCCAGAAGCAAAAATTAAGGATTCACTACAACACCACATTAACATACCGACAGATAGAGACCAAAGCGGAAACCAGAATCTCATATTATACCACAAACTGTTGTGGGTCAGGCCAAGACTGTTTGGAGAACCGTTTAATGGCAATGAATCGGTTATTCCTCAACTTCCCTTTGTAGACAGCATTGGGGGCTTTCTCTCCACTCTCTAAAACAATCAGCTCACTGCTAAATCCATTAGTAACAGCTCGGAGCTCCGAGAGGCCAAACTCTTTGAATGTAGGAACTAGGACTTGGTCCATTTGCTCACCATTCGCTACACACCACATAGAGTTGCAACAATCAAAAAGACAAAAACTTTCATGCGTATAAATTATAATAGTCAACAAAGACTAATTGATTCTAGAATAGGTTCAACAAGACTCAAATAGATTGACCAACAAAACCTTTGACCCAGATTTCCAGATTAACTATATTAACGAAGACGGAAGACCTACATATCTATCTGCCGGAACCCATATGAGCAAGAGACAAACAAAACAAGTTCCTTAAACTGGGAAAAAAATATTTAAAGGACCCAATAATTGAGAAGATGCCTAATCTAGATCAGGTGGACCAAGAGAAGAACAGTCAAGATACAGATATGAGGGGCAAAGAAAAAAAAGGACATGGAAAACAAGGAATGGGGGAGATGGGTACCTGGATGGGTCACTGCCTCACCGGAGACAGGGCCGACAAGATAGTGATACTCTCTTTATCATGGTCGTGCCTTCGGCTTCAACAGTCGCAGAACTTCCTCTTCTTCTTCTTCTTCTTCTTCTTCTTCACCAACTTCGTTCTTGGTTGCCGGTTCCAATCAGCCTTCCAAGTTTGCTTTTGAGTTCTGTTAGTGAGTGTCACAGTCACAGAACTTCTGTGGTTGGGGTTTGGTTCTTGACTTCTTGTCTAACTCTAAGTCTTGTCTCAGACTCTCAGTTATCTTCCCGCTCAAGTTAAGTCAGTTAAAATTAAAACTTACTTTTTTAATAAGGGGCTTGGGATCTAAAGGTGGGGCAACAAGGCATATTTTAATATTTTCAGGGGGGGCAAATATTTGACAAAAGTATATTTTGGGGGGCATTTGGGATTTTGGGAGAATCCAGGGGGGGCAATTGCCCCCCGTGCTAACTCATTGGCTCCATCCCTGGAACTATGACAACTAATATGCAATCAAATTTATTTTAGTTGTTATGAATTTCAGCAACTTTATTTTCCTCTGTAGTAACTAAAAGTTTATTAGTTGTTAAGGAATTTATTAGTTGCTAAATACTTTTTTTAGCAACTAAAAATTTCACTTTATTTAAGAGTAAAGTAAAATATAGTTATTCAAACCTAGTTGCACATCAGTTGCCATAGCACGGTAATTAAAGGGCTTGACAACTAAATATTTGTATGGTTAATATTTTAGTTGATAAAGGTGACCTTTTAGTAACTAAAATTGATTATTTAGTTATTAATAAACTACATCCTTGTGGTGATAATGACAGTACGAGTGACCAGACTCAGCATGCATGAAGCCTTTGAGAGAAAGAAACTCGTCGGGACGAGACTAGAGTAGGTAGACGCAGCCAAGCTCGTCGGACGAGACTTTTTGATCTAGACTGTCTGTGTTCTTGCCACTAATGTTGGGCGTCATATTGACTAGCACAATCTGAAATAGACATTGAAAATCTCTTTTAGCTTGAAATGGATCATGTTAGGCTCACAGTTTATTCCAATTCTACCAATGTTAGTATTTAGCTTCTGCTTCTTAAGTGAAACCGGTTTTCCATGGTCAAGTATATTTTCATCTGTTACTGCAAGATTATGTGTTCATACATTTAATTATATCGTCAATTTGCTTTTATGTTTGCAACATTAAATGCTAGATATTTTTTAGGAGTTATTTTTATAGGCATCTTTTTTTTTGTAATGAATCTTCTTCTTGCATAGCAGATATTCGAACTTTTCTTTTGATAAGGCGTCGATGCTTCGTTTTCTTTTCATTGATTGGGCTTTGCGTAAATAGTTATCATCTCAATTAATGATTCAATCGACTATCATTTTCTAAATTTGTTTACTTTCTATTTCTTTTATTTATCGGGTCGCAAGTCTCTGGTAAATTCTGTCTTTTTTTGTTATGATGTAAAACTTATTCTTTTCTCTTATCTTTCTCTAATGCAAAGGATTGGATTAAGAACTAATACTCTTCTAATTGATCTTCAATTTCATAAGGTGTGCAAGACCCTATTTTCAGGATGGTGATCAATTCCATTCCCGGTGCATAGAGGGCCTTCCAGATTCTTTAAAATCTCAGAGGACACGTGAGGAATAGTGACGCGGTGTACAACGCGAGTAACCGCCACAGACCCGTTGATTCGCGCACGAATACCGGAACTACGACCTTCTATACCTGTTGATTCTACGAATACCAGGAAATAGACATCAAACTCGAATCTATCTGAGATTGGACAAAGCACGAAAGCTCTGAATTTTATTGATAATCCAAAAGACGACTTTTTCAGCCCTAGGGCTTACACAAAACTTAAATAGGATTTAAGAAAACCTAAATTGCATAAAAAGAACTAAACTTTCCTAAAATTGCAAAAACACTTTAATTAACATAAATTGCCTGTTTGAGGCCCTAAACGATGGAATTTGCCTTAAATATCGAAAAATCACGGCAAAGCGGTGAGTTTTGCTCCGAAAGCCATTTCCTTCAAAATAAAGTCGTCAGAACCTAATTTTCTCTAGGTACCGACTTGTCAGGTCTTCTGCCGCATCAAATAGTCTCATGTTATCGATCTTTCATTTAACATAAAATGTGGTGGAAATTGGTAACAGTTTCCCTGTTTATGCAATTTGAAAAATGCCTTGGTAGAATACAACCGAACGACCACAAGATCTACTTTTCCATGAGATCTACCTCGGGGATCCCTTTGCTCTTGATGGTGATGCGGCAGAAGTAGCAGCAAATCGGTCCCTGGAGAAAAATCGCCGTGATTTTTCGATATTTAAGGCAAATTCCATCATTTAGGGTCTCAAATAAACATTTTATTGTTATTAGGGTGTTTTTACAATTTTAGGAAAGTTTATGTTTTTCGTGTAATTTAAGCGTTTTTAAGACCTATTTAAGCTTTGTACAACCCTAGAGTTGAAGACAGTTAATTTCGGATTATCAATAAAGTTGTGAAGCTACCGTGCTCTTTCTCCCAATCTATAATTTGATTCGAGTTTGATGCCTATTTCCTGGTATTCATAGAATCAACATGTGATAGAAGGTTGTTGTCTGGTATTCGTGCGCGAATCAACAGATCGCAATTAATTCCGCTGCGTCAGATGGTCTCTAAAGCCCCAGCTCAAATATATGCAGGTTGAAATTTCTGAATGACATCTTACATCGATGAATTGCTCTATGGTCTTATAATAACGATAAGATACTTATCAAAATTAAAGAACTTTCTGTGTCAAATTCTCATGTAACATCAAATAAATCTGATACATATGTTATTTCACTCTTGTTCACACATTGTTGTTGCAGTTCTAGCTTGCCCAGGATAGTGACTGGCTACACTTTACCCATTCAATTTCATCAATTTATCAAATCTCCAGGTAATTTATCATTTATAATTGAGATAGAACTTATTCTTTTCTCCTTTACAGATTTCACTTAGTTCTCAATTTGTGGACATCCATCCTGCAATATATTGTGACTTGTATTTCCATCATATAGAAATATGAAGGTTGCTTGTTAAAATAAGAAGAGTTTATCGCGACATAAAAAATTGCAAAGGATCTATCCTTTTTTTATTTATTTTTCTTTTTTATTTTTATCTAAACTGTACTGAGAATTTAAATGGAAAAGATGGAAGTCTTGCACTAGAGAATGACATTAATAGAGATGCTTTTTGGTAATTCTTATTTCTATTTGACTATAGATTGGCTTTTGCAGCATTCACGTAAATGTTATAATAATCTCATAGAGGAAGAATCGTTGCCTTTCAAGAACAGCAAAAATTCTTCTATTCACGGATTGGATTCTCATGGTATATATTTGAACTATTGATGCAAACAGTAATATGTGAAAAACTCATGGGGGCATCCTATGTAGTGAAGATGAGGATCAAATCTTTCAGAGCCCTGCAGTTGCTTATTGATGTTCCGGAAACTGCAACCATTGGTTCACTAATGATTAACTGAAGGTATTATTATGTGATTCCACTATCTTTTTTTTTTTTTTAGTATTTACGTTGGGATAATTTTCACTCTACAAGCTTGGTTATGGAATCTTTGCCGGAGATCCTTAGACGGCGAATCAATACTGGTGTTCTTCTTCGAGGGAAGAATGGTAAGATTGGCAGCAAACCTATATTCTAAGTCAAAATTTCTCATGATAATCTACTCAATGTTCTGGGCTTCTCCTTTGCCCTGCTCAACTTATCTGCATTTCAGCCACATGGCTAATTGTTTAATTAGACTCCTAGCGAAGAAGTCGATCTATTTAGTATGACAACTTGATGCTGTAGGGATCATTTTCTAAATTTTCATTGATGGTGCTTTTAGTTTGTGGTTTATTCAGGTCCTATTCGGGGTGCATTTTATAAGTGCCTTAAACCTAGGTGTGTAGACGAGCCGAGTCGAGCCCAAATATATTAGGCTCGAGCTCGACTCGTTATTAGTTCGTGAGCTCGGGTCCGAGCTTGGGTTCGGCTTGTTGTATGTAGCGAATGCTTGGCTTGGCTCATGTAGGCTCGTCACGCCAGCAGAGCTCGACTCGTATAAGACTTGTGAGCTCGAGCTCGTATAGGCTCGTGAGTTCAAGCTCGTATAGGCTCGTGAGCTCAAGCTCGCATCGACTTGGATTGGACTATCGTAAAAAATCATAATATATAAACAAAAGCCTCGTTTAGGCTCGCGAGTTTCGCGGGCCGGATATCATTAAGCTCGACTCAACTCGTTTAACTGTTGAGCTTCAGCCAAGCCGGGCTCGAGCTTTATAAGAGCAAGTCGAATTCGAACTTTCATCGAGCCGAATCAGAACCGTTCGCGATTGTCTCGGCTTGTTTATACCTCTATTTAAACCGTTTGGTAATTTTGTTGTTAATTGTGTTCAAGATCTAAAATCGCAAGTTGACAAGAACATTGCATGTTTCATGCGGAGGTACATAAATTTTTCTAATGGAACAAATATATATGCCCTCAAAATCTTGAAAACGCTTTCAGAAAAGAATATTATTATTTCTGTGATAGATTATTAAATAAAAAATTTCGTTTCAAAATTCTTTACCTTGATACCACAATAATTTTCTTTCTTTTTCTTTTTTTTTTATACATTAGTTAATGGTCTTAGTTCCACAAGTTCAGAGTGGACTATGCATAAATTTTTTAAATTATCAGTCTAGCAATAGGCAATCCTTATTTGTATACAGCTTTATATAATTCTTTCAAATTATCAATATATATATATATATATATAATTCTTTCGAATTCTTGAGCAGTATCACGCATGGAAGCTCTATTACATTTCGAAGACAAGATGCCATTGTCTATTTTATGATGCTATTATTAATCCCACATTAGCCAAAAATTTTAACTAGAAAATGAAATTAATAAAAGAAAAGTATGTCGCACGTGCTGATACACTAGTTCGTATAAGTATCACAAGAAATTATATATCAAGCAATAGCTTTCCTCCACTAAAGTCAAACTTCTTAGTTCACCGTCGGTGGTGATTGAGAGAAGATTCTTTATATTGATTTGAAAAACTACCAGTTAAATTTTGAAGAATTCTACAAAGGCCGATCAATATCTTCGATGCCATTCACTGACTAGATAGAAACTCGACCTAGGATCCTCGATCCTCAAGAATTCCTCTCTGTACAATATATATAATATGAAAATCCAAAACCAATCAATTAATGCTTGCTCACCAAACAATTATATCACCATTCATTTGTTACATTGAGTTAGAAGAACTGGCAGGAGTCCCCGAACAAACAAATCATGATGGCCGAGCCTCTACTCGTTTATGACACAGTTTGTGTTAAGGGGCTCTCTTCCAATCTGGATAGTTAAAGTCTTAACCCTTTCGACGTGCTTGCCGTTACATATGAGTTCTCATTCCCATCTTATGGTTTTCTTGAAAACCATGGGAAGGGATAGACAAGTTATATATAAAGATGAGTACGTTGGAATGGTGAGGACTTTAATTTTCAAGTTTCGACGAGAGCCCCTTAATAATCACAAACCAGGCCATGCACGAGTACAAGCTAGACAATTGTGACTTGTTTGTTCGAGGAGTCTTGACAGATACTGGTAAATCAATGTAAGAAAGTATGGTATGTTATTGTTTGGTGATTAATAAATATAACAATGATTCGCAACCAAGCAATAACTTTGGTTTTGGATTTTAATGACAATTGCTTTGTGTATCATCTTCAGGAGGAATCCATAAGGGTTGAAGAATGGTACGTAATTCAAGGTTCCATTTGGTGATGTGTATTGAAGATAAACATTTTGAAACTTTTGAAATAAAAATAATTTATAGAAAATAAATTTACATCATTATATATTCAAAGATTACGATAACACTCACTTACATGGAGAGGGAGAAGAACGGAGAGTATATATTTAAATGAACAGAAACCCTAAAGACGCTCAAAAGTGACTACCATAACTCTCTAGTCGAGTATTGGAAGCACATTGTTGATAGTTATCATTACATCCATATTTGTACATATATCTATGTATATGATGTACTTTTATTTATTAGGTATAGGAAATCACTTCCCATATTTTAGTTCATATTTGAGGGAAAAGCAAAAGGATACCATAAGAGCCCGCGATCGCTTCTTGGGATCCCGAGCTTCCCTGCTATACCCAATATTGGGGGTGGTACGATTCCAGGAGGTGACCAACCATACATGAAGGGCAATGCAAAGACGTCACTTGCTGGCCAATGTTGGGTGTGCACGGCATCGACTCCATCAGAAAACATCTCGACTCTCCACCTATCCAATCATGTCACCGCCCTCCCCACACTGTTTTTGTTCGACTTCCACCCTTCGGGTCCGGATCCCTGCGTCATGGCCGTCTGTTTCCTCCAACTACACCGTCCGCCCACTATCGCCTACCCAAGCAGGTACCTTCCTTTCACTTTCAGAGTTGCGCTGCACTGCTAATAACTGTAGTTCCTAGGGATTTAGGCTGCAGTAATCTTTATTGTGACACCACTCGGATAACCTCTGGAAACCCCATTTAGCCTTTCTCTTTTATGAATAGCTAATCAAGTTATCAGTTAATCGTTGTTGACTTAGTTGCAGATTAAACATATTGATCCTTTTTTGTTTAGCAATAACAGCTCCTTCACCCTCATTACTTATGTCTCACCTTCAGAAGAAAAAAGTACCATCGACAGCTTCGTATTCGAAATAGGTATATACTTTCCTCACGCTTGAATGGAAAAGTAGGAAAATTCACATATTTATCATTTTCATGTCTAGTTTTCTTGTTCATGGCCAACTGGCGAGGTCGAACCCTCTTGGAATTCGGGGCTCATGTTTTGGTATGTGAGTTGGTGGCAAATAATCCCGACCGATGTACCATAGGATGGGCCAATTTGGTAACAACAACCCAATAATCACATCTGGCACAAATGTTGTTTATGTATCATCGAATATTGTAAGGATCATTTTTGCGGCATATTGGACAAAAAATGTAAGAGTAAAAAATACTGTCAGAATAATTATATAGTGAGTAAAAAATACTGCCAGAATATTTATATAGTTTAATAACAATACTATAACTCAAATTGATTTAAGTATTACAAGCAATTATATATCAAGCAATAGCTCTCCTCCTCCACTATATTCAAATTGCTCAGTTCACCCTCGGTGACGATTGGGAAAAGATTCTTTATCTTGATTTTGAAATCCATCAGTTAAAGCATTCTACAAAGGCCGATCAATATCTTCGATACATTTCACTTAATGAAATCTCTAGCTAGGATCCTTGATCCTCAGGAATTCCTTTCTGCACAATATATTGCCCTGAAAATCCAAAATTAATCAATTAATGCTTAATGACCAAACAATGAAATACAATATTACACCATCCATTTGTTACTATTAAATTTTCATTGGTCTAGATCCATTTTCACTTAAAAGCTCAAGCTAATAAGTGGTGGTACTCAAACCATATATTAACCCATGGATTTTCCTTTTCTTTTCCGATGTGGGATTTATCCCATTTTACTCCTCAACACCCGCCCTCACGTACAGCATGTGGTCTTTTTCTGCCTACACGTTGTCACGTGCCCTTAAACACCCGCCCTCAATAATTGACCTCGAGCCAGGCTCTTCTTCCGTGCTCTGGTGAGGGGGGACTAACACGAGGCGCACTTTGACTGCACTCGACATACTGGGCCTGATGTGGTGTGGGTGCGCACACGCACGTAGGCACGCGTACACGTAACATAGGATCTGATACCATATTAAATTTCCATTGGGCTTATACGGGCCTAGACTCATTTCCACTTAAAAGCTCAAGCTAATAAGTGGTGGTACCCAAACCATATATTAACCCATGGATTTTCCTTTTCTTTTCCGATGTGGGATTTATTCAATTTTACTTCTCAACAGTTACATTGAGTTAGTAGTGCCTGCAAGAGTCCCCGAACAAACAGATCATGATAGTCTGGCCTCTGCTTGTTTATGACCCAATTTGTGTTAAGGGGCTCTCATCCAAGCTGGATAATCAAAGTCTTAACCCTTTCGACGTGCTAGCCATTACATATAACTTCTCTATCCCATCCCATGGTTCTCTATCCCATCCCATGGTTTTCTAGAAAACCAAGGGAAGGGATAGACAAGTTATATATAACGGTGAGCACGTCAGAATGGTAAGGACTTCAATTTTCATGCTTAGACGAGAGCCCCTTAATAATCGCAAACTGGGTCATGCACAAGTACAACCTAGACTATTATGATTTGTTTGCTCGAGGAGTCCTTGCAGGTACTGGTAAATCAATATAAGAAAGTATGGTTTGTCATTATTTGGTGTCGAATCAATATAATAACGATTCACGACCAAACTATAACTGTGGTTGTGGATTTTCACGATACATGCATTGTGTATCATCTTCAGGAGGAATTCCTAAGGGTCGAAGAATGATACGCAATTCAAGGTTCCACTTGGTGAGGTGTATTGAAGATAGACATTTTGAAACTTTTGAAATAAGAATAATTTATATAAAATAAATTTACATCATTGTATATTCGAAGATCTAGATAACACTCATTTATATGGAGAGGGAGGAGAACGGAGAGTAAATATTTAAATGGAGAGAAACCCTAAAGACGCTCAAAATGAGTGACTATCATAACTCTCTACAAGAGTATTGGAAAGCTCATTGCTCATGGCTATGATTACATCCATATATATATATACATATATGCATGTGTATGATGTACTTTTATTTTTAAATTTAATGATTAGGTATGTGAATTCACTTGCCAAATTCTAATTCATATTTTTCTTTATGTTCTTATGCCGAATGATGGACGTATAAATTGTAGCACCATTAAAAGTAATTCTTTCTAAATATAGTCTTTTCTAAATGCATATATTACATTGGGAGAAAACGGAAATATCAACAATTTTCATTTTAATTAATTGTATATGTAGACATATCTATGAGATTTTTTTTTCCTTCATGAAGGTAAATAGCTAGCTAGGCAGGTCTTACAAACATGTAGATTCCATTTTCAATTGATACGCTTAATTATACATGTCATTACATTGTTATATTTTCTCTTTTACTTATTTCATATACTTTTTCATTACCAACAAAAATTTGTTTAAGGAATTCGGCATTTGTTTTCCTTAATTAAAGTTTTAGGTTTGAGTCTTGTGAATGGAGAAATCATTGATTGAGAGAGCTTTATCCCTTAGGCTAACATGGCCCAAGCTGGATTAGCCAGCTTGAAAATAGATACCAAAAAAAAGATACTTTTCATTATGATATTTTATTTTGTATAATTTATAGAAAAATCAAAAGCAATTCGAAAACATCACAACTTTACATTGAAAATAGAAATAATAAAATCAATTAAAAAAAATCAAAGCGTACGGTTTGGTTATGATTTGGTTTCCAAAGGATTTTCTTCTTTAATTCGGTTTCGATTTCAGCTTCTTAGCCAACAACTGAATAAAAATCCATATTGTCTGAGCATGGGCTCAAGACATACTCGTATTAGGTTTTTTGCACATAATGCCTAATTCATTTGAGTATGTTTCTTTCATTTGATGTTTTACTTAATGATTAGTTACTAAGTTTTACTTGGTTGCACAAGATGTTGAACGTCCTCTATGATGAATGGTAGGTAAAATCCTTCTCCCGTGATAGCTAATCTTTTGGACGTATTTAAATTCCTAGTAGGGGAAAAAAAAAAGATTTCGTAAATCAGTAAGTCAAACTTGGAGAATATAAGTCTATAATTCCATTCTTCCTCAAATGGGTGACTTGCTTTTGGTTTTTGTTTGGAATTATTCAAGAAGCAAATATCTGGTTTAATCTTAATTGGATTCAAAACCATATCAAATTAAAACTGAGCGCCTTGTCCTTTGGGAATGTTATGCTAAAAAACATGCCACAGTAGCTCATAAATGTAAACCATTAGATTTGTATTCATTATATCATGTTCATCCATTAATATTAGGGTCTTAAAGTTTTATCTCTGTCATCCTTCGTTTTTTTTTAAAGGTAAATTACACTGGTGGTTAAAAAAATTTTATAAATATTTCAATATAGTACCAAAAGTTTTTTTTACTACTTGATGGTACAAAATATTTCAAAATTATTTCAGTATAGTACAAACCGTCATCTCGTCATTAAAGCCGTCAAGCTGTCTGTTACAAGACTGTAAATTTTGCACCATCATGTAACTTACGTAAAACATTTTGTACTATTAAGTTACAACTTCAAAATTTTTTGCACCATCATGTAACGTCCCACAAAAATCGGTTTTGCACAATTAACGTCGACTTGACTGCATCAATGGCGAGATAACGGTTTGTACTATACTAAAACAACTTTAAAACATTTTGTACCATCAAGTAGCAAAAAAAAAAATTATACCATATTGAAACATTTATAAAACTTTTTGGACCACCAGTGCAATTTACCATTTTTTTAATTTAAGTCCCCATTCCATTGTTTAGCAGGAGACATTACACCTACACCTGTGTCTGTGTTTAACTTTCCTTTTGTAAGAATACCCATAAAGAATTCATCAAAAAGAATACCCATAAAGGAAATACTAACATTAATTTTTCGTTTACAAAGGAGGTCCTAAACCTAATACAATAAAAGAGAAATCTTAAATAACTAATCAATGGGTACGGATAGTCCCACTAGGTATCGAACCTGCGACCTCTAGATCAACAAGTGACGATGTACGCCACTGTTAATTGATAACCATTAAATGAGTCATAACCATTAATAGTACCGTTAATTGATAACCATTAAATGAGTTAAAGTTTAAGGGTGATCATATAATTTTAACTTCTTTTGGTATCTATCAACTCTAAACTCCTTCCACAATTTTCTCTCTTCGTCACTCTCTCCCGTTTTGCTAAATTGTCTTCCCATTCTCTCTTATTTCTCTTTCTTCAACACAATAATATACCGTTTTCTATCAAAAGAGAGTGTGGTGTAGTAGTGCATGCCCTCACTTATTGACCTAGAGATCGCAGGTTCGATACATAATGGGATTATCCGTGCCATTTTATTAATTATTTATAATTTATTTTTCATTTCACTAGGCCTTGATCCCCTTTGTAACCAAAAAATAATATACCATTTTCTATTTAGTTTTTAAAATTGGTTATTCTGACAGAGTTAATATATGTAGCATTTGATAGTAAATTAGTATATGTATAAATATATATTGCATATACATAAAATAATCTATAATATTTTGCATGCGCGGGTTTAATTTTAAAATTAAAATTATTTTTGATTCCGCTCGTAGCGTGGTGACACTTTAGTATATATATGTTGGACTAGTGTCTACAGGTCTATGATTAACAAAGACTATGGTTAACATTCCCTTTTCATCTCTTAGTAATATATGCATATAGAAATACTATTAGTAAGATTTACTTTATCGACAGGACATTTTATAGGTCCATCATTCGGCATAAAAGAGGAAAAATATAAATTAGAATATGGTAAGTGAATATATATATACCTATATACTAAATTAAATATATATATATATATTTATTTATTTATTTATAGACGTAGTCTGCACTAGGAGCGATGAGGTTTCCAGTAGAATTACCTTCGAAGCCAAAAAAACAAGAGAGAGAGAGAGAGAGAGAGAGAGAGAGAGAGCTTTTCAACACTCTACTAGAGGGTCATGCATGGTAATCCCTTATTTTGGATTTCAAAGGGTTCAAAAAGTTTTTCTTCGATACACCTTACTCAATGGAACCTTGAAATAAATAACATTCCTCCGCCAACCCCTCAAGCATTCCTCAAGAAGAAGGGTCCTGAAAATAAAAAACCAGTCAATTAATGATTGATCACCACATAGTGAGATATAGTATTAATAACCAATTCTTCCTTACATTGAGTTAAGAGTACCTAGGGGACACACCATGAGCAGCCAAATCACGATTGTCTAGCCCATACTCGTACGACCCAGTCTGTGTGATTAAGGTGTTTTCATCCAAGCTTGAAAATTATAGTCCTATGCATTCCAATGCACTCGCCATTACTTGTATTACTTGCCGATCCCTTCCCAAGGTTTTTCATAGGGCACCCCGAGCGAACTTCAGGCAGTCTCTAGAAAACCAAGGGAAAGGATAGACAACTAATAAGCAATGGCGAGGCATTCGGAATGGTAGGTATATTAGTTTTTCGAACTCGGACAAGAGCCCCTTCAGAATCGCCACTGGGTCATAGACAAGTACAGGCTATAGTAAATTCTAATCTGGCTGCATGGAGCTCCTCTAGTAGGTATATTGGTAACCCAATCATGAAAGAAATGATGACTAATACTTGACTTCACTGTTAGATGATGGATAATTGACTGTTATTGGAATTTCAAGACCCATATTGTATTTTGTGTAGTTTCTTATAGAGGAATGCCTGAGGGTCGAGGGATAGGAACCGTATCGAGGTTCCTTTTGGTGTGGCCTATCGAACTTGCTGATCGATCTCCTCAGAATACTTCAAATCCAATCGGCGGTTTTCCAAATCAAGATATACGGTGAATCTTCTCTTAGTCTTCACAGTATTAAACTTAACTGAGATTATGAAATCAATTCAACTAGTGACCAGTTAATTGAAAGCATTAAGCAAAATTAACTATATACTAGGTTCCATCACAATCTTAAAATTAAACACTGAGCTCAAACTTAGCTCCCACGGACTAGAGAATACATGAAAGAATTGATGTCAGGCATTAACTTATTTGGTTTGCAAATATGATTTTAAAATCACAACTTTAATCTAATTCTATTCACAATAAAACAAAATAATTCATACAAAATCAAAGAGTAGATCCCATTTATATAACTTTTTTTTCACAACAAAATAAAATAACTTATATAAAGTCAAAGGGTGGACTCCATTTATATCACTCTTTTTCAAAATCAAAATCTAATCTTAAAACCCTGCTTTCAAACTAAACTCAGCATAAAAATAAAAAGGAGTTCACTAATGTTAAAGAAAAATGGGCAGAAATTGCCGATCAAACCCAATAACACCCATTCAATCAATCGAATCGACTCGTAGACTAAAAGTTAAAAAATAATTCAATGATTAATATGATATCATGCCGACACCATCCTCAAGAGACCACACTAGAATGGATCAGACCGGACCCTCCCGTCTGATTCTCAAACTTGTCGGGCTTTACATTTGACTGAAAAGTCAATCCCAAAGACGCCCACCCACTTCATCTCCTCTCTCCTCATCCTCCCGATTCGGCCGCCAGGTGGGTGACAACCGACAGCAGCTGATTATTCCTGAGCTTCGATTCTGATTCGTATCTGGGTCAGTTTCTTGCCTGAGCTCTGTCCTTCCGAGTTTCGATTTTGCCTCTAATGGTTTCCCTTCTTATTCTGTTCTCTGAAAGCTTTGTTGGGTTGTTCTTGTTAACCTTGGAAAGTTCGTCTCTTGTGCTTTGTTCTACTCTTTTAGAGGAATCCCTTCTTCGATTTCATCGAGAAATTCGATTCCTTTTCATTACTTCACACTTCACAGCAGACAAAATTCTGTCCACTGTGGGACGTAATGGCAGATGCATATGGTCAGCCGATGGTCAAGATATGTCCCCCTCGAACCCGTGAAAGGCTTGCTCACTTTGATGTCACTGTCATCGATTAGTTGAGTTATTAATGGTATCATTGAATCTGTTATCATTTCTATGATATTGTTTTCCCCGTGTTTCGGACCCTGTTCCCTCGAGCAGCTGGTTTCTGTGATCAATAATATTCTTGAGCTTCAGCTTTTTGACGTTATGACGTATGGCAATAACCTGTTATCTTCCTGAATTGATTAAATTAGGATGCTTCAAGCTCTCCCTGGGAATCCGTAGTGGCTCTGCACATTCATTCCTCCTCGTGGGTTTGCAGACACCTTGGTCGGTATTTAGCCGGCAACCTTTGCTCGTAACGTTGGGAGCATTCTGCTTTTTGTCAGGCAATTAGAGTTTTGGTATCAATCTAGACTTATAAGTGGCGATGATTGTTCCCGCTTATAGGGTTTGCCTGCATCCCTGGTATGTAATTGGTGAACCTTGAAGTAGGTAGAAGCGTCTCTGATTTTTCCGAGTTTGAACCGAGTTTGAATAAGGCTCAGGCTCATGCGGAGAATTTAGACAGTTATCCATAATCATAGACAGAATTATCATAGTGGGGAAGGCCTTCTTCCAAATGACAATGATGGCAATAGCTGCTTCTGCGGTGATGTTGCTTCTACTGCTGCAAGTGCCGAGCATACCAGCCTCAGACCTTTTCAAGTCCAAGGTCTGCGGAGCCAATCATTTAGCATTTTCAGGTTCTCTGGGTGATAACGCTTTTTATGTCAATGGATATTTAGCAGACAAAGTCTTGTTCTGTGATGCCCTCAAGTTCCACCATGCAAATAATTGCTTTTTTGAGGATTATTGGTACACTGATCTCTGTAATTTTGACCTTTCGCAAGGTACTCTTCCAGTTGGATCTGCTTTTTCCAATTTTATGGAGAAAATAGGATTGCTTACTGTATGAGGGAGTTATTTATGAACTTCTTTCCTTATATTTCTGTTTTGGCAGCAACGTTGCCACATTCTGGCGGAAGAAAGCTTTTGCAGACACAAATGAGGGAAGGAACTGCTCTTGATTCAAATAGCCAATTGGGTGACGACAAGCGCATTCATAGGACCTTGTTGAACCGTAAAACTATTGGTGCGGTTGTTCCTGGAATGTTTGCTTTGTGTTGTGTTGTACTTTGTCCTTGCTTTTACAGGAAGAGGAAAGATACAGCTCAGGCTGTGCTAGCCAGGGACCCTAGCTCAGGTAATCCATAATATTTCTTGGATATGTTACTTGAAAAGTTCCAAATTCGTTTGTGCCAGTGAAGTAGTTATTCGATGTTAAAGCTTGTGAAACACACACTGAAAGTTATTGTTTGCAAGGTGTTAAGAATGTAAAAGGGTAGTGAGTTGCATGAGCAAGTAATCTACAATGGCTAAACCAATATGCAGCTGATATGATTTGTTATTTGAACTGTGAAAGGGTCTCCAGTTAACTGCTATAGCAAGATTTCTTGTTTCTGTAAGCGAATTTACTTCTCCTGGAAAAAAAAAGGACGTAACATTGAAAAAAGAGCGATCCCCTTATGGTTTTGTATGAAATGTGTTTGATCGGTATGTTTGTGGTTGTTTCAGACTTTCCTTCAGCATGACGCACAGTTTTTTAACAATGTAACCTGACAAATATTCTTTTCCCAGTGGATTCTCTTCCTGTGTCCGAGTTAACTTCTGCTCCAGAAAAGATTCCTGGCAGTCCTTTTCGGGTGCCACCCAGTCCTCGAATTTCATTTTCCCCGAAGCTCAATAGACTTGGATCCATACATCTTAATCTGAATCAGGTTGTAAAAGCAACCCGGAATTTTTCACCCTCCATGGTAATAGGAGAAGGAGGATTTGGAATGGTTTACAAGGCACAGCTTGAAGATGGCCAGGTGGTTGCCATCAAAAGAGCAAAGAAGGTATATGATGATCCTTTAACATTGTTTCTAAATTCTAACATTGCTCACGGCTGCTCTAGTAATAGAAGAAATATAATCTCTAGTGCCTGAAAATCATTTTCGTTGATTCAAAATATATTGGTCCGTCCTTTTATAGATAACCTGCAGAACTTGTTTTTCGCATTGTGCTAGCTCATGAGGTATTGGGACATAAAATTTTACAGTTGACATTTTTCTTTTCTAATATAATAGTAGGGATTAATTGTCTTTTCTAACCTTGTAGCTGTTAGCAGGTGGTAGTTAAGTAGGCAGAGGCCACTCATGCTATTTAGGCGTTGCCTTTTCCTGTGATTTTCTTTTTCCTTTTTCTAATAGGACTGAAATTTGCAGGAGTACTTTGAGAGTCTCAGGACTGAATTTAGCAGCGAGGTTGACCTTCTATCCAAGATTGATCATCGGAATCTGGTGAAACTACTTGGTTATGTCGATCAAGGGAATGAGCGCCTTATTATAACAGAATATGTACCCAATGGAACCCTAAGAGCTCATTTGGATGGTGAGATTACTGGCCATAGAGTTCTTTCAGTTTTTATTGAGAACACATGTGAGTCTCCTAAGTTTCATTGTTTGGTATATTGCAGGTATTCGTGGTAGAGTCCTGGACTTTAACCAGCGGCTCGAAATTGCCATTGATGTTGCTCATGGCCTGACTTACCTACATTTGTATGCCGGTAAAGAACCTTTCCCTTTCTAGCATTTCCTCTTGCAACCAACAACTTGAAATTGGATGTTAATCTTATGAATTTCCATTTCCATTGTCCGCCTTGCATTTTGGTCCTTGCCATCCCAGTGTCTTGTATCTGCCAGCAGTATCTTTTTCGTCAATACTGATCACATAATTCTAGTCAAATGCTGCATTTCGCTCCAATCTAGTCTCATTTAGTGATTGTTTTTAGTGTCGACATTACGTGAATCCCTGTTAATTGTTATGTTATAAGATACTAATGTGCGGTAATTAACTAAACTATGCATAGCATCACTGGACGTTATTTGACATGCCTGCTGATTTGTTTCTGAAAACTCGGATCAACTGTTATCACCAATGCCGCCAATTGCTTCATGTCTGCCTTCAATTATGACCCATCTTGAGATGCATTGCATAACTTGGATTATTAAATTAATGGATTTCCATTTGATTTTTTACTTCCCGTTTATGTATTCACCTCCAGAGAAGCCAATTATCCATCGAGATGTGAAGTCATCCAACATTATTTTGACCGAGAACATGAGGGCCAAGGTAGCAGATTTTGGATTTGCAAGGCTCGGGACTGCTGCAGACTCGGATAAAACTCATATTTCTACAAAAGTAAAAGGGACAGTCGGTTACTTAGATCCCGAGTATATGAAGACCTACCAACTCACTGCCAAGAGCGATGTCTACTCTTTTGGGATTTTACTTCTAGAAATTCTTACCGGTCGACGTCCTGTGGAACAAAGTAGACCTGTTGAGGAACGGGTAACAATTAGATGGGTAAGGTCTCTTTCCCTATTTTATTTTCCCATTTTTCTGGGGTTTTGTCCCTTGAATTTCGAGAGATATGGTCATTGGTCATATACAATATGAGGAGATCATTATACTCTGGAAACAGAAGTTAGTTGATTAATTACTATGCAGGTGCGACGGGTTGCTGTGTAAATTACTTGAACTAGTTGACGTATGTGCCATTAGGATCTGATTCTATGACTGCCTTAGGAGTATTTGCTTAATGACCACATTTAACTTAAAGATCGTATCTGTTTGCAAACGTTAGCAAGCAGAAATTCCCCATGGTCTGGACTCTTGATGAGTCTTCCATCGTGAGCATCGATCGTGAAACTAGGAATTTTTCTTCTAGAGCCGACAGTTATAGTTCACCTTCGTTTCTGCCCCAGGATTAACCTTAAATATTAATCATGATGAGCAGGTTTTTAAGAAGTTCAATGAAGGGAATATGGCAGAGCTGATGGACCCCAGGGTGGAGGGGATTGTGGACCCCGAGATACTCGTCAGGATAATCAGTTTGGCTATTCAATGTGCTGCACCAGTAAGATTGGATCGACCAGATATGAAAGTAGTTGGAGAGCAGTTGTGGGGGATAAGGGTTGATTATCTGAAGACGGTCAGGAGAGGGTATTGATTCTTAAACTCTTGCATAAGTTATTCGTTTTGAATACTTGTTGTAAATAGTTTTAGAGCATAGGATTGCTTGGAGAGTGAAGACACGAGAGGTAAAGGGATTGGGAAAACTCGTGAAGATTGGAGTTTTTATAGGAAGCTGTACGACATATAGAGAGTTGTTAAGGCCACAGGCTAGGGCAAAATTGGAGGTAGGGGGATGAGATTAATATGAAGGGCAACTTAGAAGGAAAATGGACAAGCAAATATTAGTTTGTCATACTTTTTATGATGATATCAAGTGAAAACCTAGAAAGGGATGAATCTCAACTTCCGTAGTCACTAATTTGGAATAATGCCCGTCCCCATATCACACCAACATGCTCTGGAGAGTATGACGAGAAGAGTAGTGAAGGAGAATGGAGGATTGTACCAAGGATTTCTGGAAGATTGGTTTCGGTGGTTTATAGATTTTCGCTGAAAATACCATAAGAGAGCGAAGACAGACAAGAAGTAGCATATTGGGACGAGCTCCACTGTCCGACGGTTGAGGCAGAAGAACATGTTGCATTCGCTTCATGGGGCCATTCTGTTTTTCAAACAGACGAAGAATGAAGACGGCAATAGGGATTCAAACCATTCATCACTCTAGCGTGTTAGAGTTGTTCAGTACTTGTGATTGAAAGCCTTGAAGATGTATTAATCTCTCCCTTTCTTTTGTAGTGATTTGTTGATGACAACCCTTCATTATGTATCTTGATATTTGGATGAATGAATGTTCGCATTTTTCTCGGTTATATTAGAGTTCCCGTGCTTATTGATATATATATATATATATATATATATTTTGGGTTCATTTCTGATTCTGCAACTTGTTGGCATCTGTTATAGCTAAGGGTATTAATCGATGTTCCCTTCACCATTGTTTGGTAGTGTCATTACTAAGAGAACCGTTACCAATTGATCACTGTATCATTTGTCACTAAATGTTTTATAGAGGCATTATACACTTGTTGGGAAAGAGTTTGATAATATAATCGCCGCTAAAAGTTTATGTTTTATTTTGCACCACGCTTTTTATTGTCCCATTATCTTTCAAGATTAGGTTTTACTATCATCATGGAAACTTAGCAGTAGAATTCGATATTATTGCGCACGTACTTGTGGCAACGGCCAGTGAATGACAGGAAGATGAAATTCATGAACAAGGACCGAAAGCCTATTGGACGATCAGTGACAAGGAAATATATGTTTCTGACAAAAAAAAAAGGGAAAAAGAAAGTTCATTGGAGTTCCCTTGGATGAAGAAGATGGCAACATCGTCCGTCTGTCTCGAGTCGAGAAACCTTCCTCATTCCCGACCCTCCCGTTGCAGCAAGGAAGGAGCACTCTCATCATCCTTCAGAGGATCCTGCTTCAACTTCCCAACCTGCGAGTCTCTTTACGGATCAATCTGCAGAGGCGGGCTAGCGAAGCGAGGCTGAGGTCCCAGATATATAGCACCACACCTCCTCGACAAGCACGTATACAATCGAGGGCACTTGCCGATCCCGTAAAAGATCTCGCACAGTTTCTTGCACATGTCGAAGCACCGAGGATCGATAGCAGTTCCTAGAGGCTGAGCAGTAAGAGCTCCATATGCCAAGAGCAGCATCATCATCACGACTACTTTTCTCATACCATCAGCTCCCTTCACGTCCATGGTAGAAATCACTCTCACTTTTTGGAAGCTGGTCGTAGCAAATCTGGATTTATATGAACCTGGTCGAATGCCGTTTCTTATGTAAACTGGAACTAAATATTCGAAGAAACCGATAATTAATTGTTGCCAATTATTTTGGTAATCCAAAACGAAATATTAATTAAAGATTCATTGATTTCAAGATGAAAACTTAACGAGGACCATGTTTTGTCTACGCGTAACTCATTAAATGATCAGTTTATCAAAATAAGAATGATTTAGACCGTCATTCATGTGCTTGTCTCTCAAGTAGTTAACCCGACTAACGGCCTACCTATGGGGCTGCCTCCTCACCACAGAGTCCTGCACTTCTCACCGCAATGCTCTGCCCATACGATTCTTGCAATTGTCGTTCTCAACCAACTGATCGAGCTGCCGAAGGTAAACGCAGCAAAACATCCAGCACTGGTTTTTTCCTCGTCGAAAAATTACTACAATTAGAAAAAGAACTTCTGCAACTACCACCAAGTACACTCCCAAAGAAGCCTGAATCAAGTTAATACTAAATCAACACTAATACAGAAAGTACATTTTCCGTGTCAGTCACCAATAAGATGTACATGTAATGCAGAACAAATGAAAAATGCCGTTGCAATATTATCATTGAAACTTTAAAAATAAGCGTGTAGCTATATACTAAAAGTTGTTCTTTTGGATAATTTAAGAACAATATTTGGAACTCAGATAAATATTTTCTTTAAAAAAGGAAAAAATAACTGAGAAAGGGATGTGGTGTGGGATCGCCCCTTCCCGAAAAAGATAAAAATTCTAGATTGGATTGTTGCAAGTTGAAAGAGAACTACAATTTTTAACCCAAAAAAAAATTACCAGAGGAAAAAAAAAAAAGAAATACAATTTAAAGTTAAGGGTAAAACTGGTCAAAACTGAGAGTCCAGTCACTTTCTTTCTACTTTCCATAAAAGCCCTCTTTTAAGTTCTCGTACACTATATATATATATATATAATCTAGAGTCTTTGCCTATTTTAGAATTATTTTTCAAACTAAATCCCAACATAGATTCCATCCCAAGACCCTACCCAATCTAAATTTTTTAGCATGAATTTTTTTTCAAATTGACCCCTAGATTTAAAGAACATGCAAGAATTATCCCTAAAGAGAGATAACTCATAGAGGAACAGCTGTGAGTGTTGACAGCCATGCTGAAACTGTTGACGAGCCTCAACTATGGTGGTAGTAGAGAGGGTTGGGCCTCACCACTCTTTTCGTAACCTTTGAAGGGAGATTAAAGGAGGATCTGCTTGGTGGGGCTCCAACACCACCCATTAGCAGGTACTCCAGTGGAGGTCGACAACGATTTTGGTGGTCGATGCCTACTTTAGTGGTTGCCAACAACCTCAATTGGAGCAATTGTGGCTGTCATTTGTCCTTCACTGCACAGGTCCAACGCCAGCCACCATTGATCCAGTTAAAGTCGCGCTCGCACAAGCACCCTGCCGGGGGTGTTATTGTAGATGTTGTGAAAAGTTAGGGGTTAATCAGAAACAAACAGTTCAAAATATATGAATAGAGAAATATTTTCCAAACGTGAGTATTTTGAGGATAAATTTCAAAAATAAATTACATAGTGCAAAAGATCAAAATCTAGAGTCCTTTTTTTTTAATCGGTGATTAAAATCTAGCTGTCTTAAATGCATTTGTTTTCAGTCCATCTGAATGATTTGCTATTACCGCATACAAGCAAGACTCGGTCACAAGAGAGGTAATGCACATTAATTCCATTACGGGATCTATTCCACTTTTTGCGGGATATTTTCCAATTAGTGTATACTAGCGATATTTACATGTATTATATTTAGTTAGGATATTTTTCCTTTCCTAGGGATTTTGTAGCTTCATTAGCAAGCGATGTATCTCTGTATAAATATCACCCGAGTAATCACGATTAAATCAAGCTTTTGAGCTCAGCAAAATAATAAGTTACCAATTTTCAATTCTATGGGTTGCACAAGTTTGTATTCATTTATCTATATTTTATATGAATAATAATTATCACAGTTTAAGATATTAATTTACTTATTATTATTATTATTATTATTATTATTATTATTATTATTGAAAATAAAAGTTCTCAACAAAATATTTTCAAAAATAATTTTCAATACAGTTGTATGAATGCTTTTGAATAGTTTAATTATAATTTTATAATCAACATTCTTGTTATGTCTTATAAATTTACTTAATTTCTTTCACAATTTTAGTTTGTATTATATATAATTATCTTATTTTATTTTACATATTTTATTTTTTACACTATTTTCAAATTTATGGAATTTTCCTTTTGGATAAAGATTGTTATTATTCAATATCATATCATTTTTTTTTCAATTTATGTAATCATTCTTCATGGGTAAGGATTGTTATTGTTCAATATAATGAGAAACTATATATATAATATTTTTATTGTTTTAGAATTTATTAAAATGTAATCATTTTTATTATTCATGATTCTTATTTTTAACACGTTAAATTTTATTTTTTAATATGCTCATACATATATATGTTTAGTTTTTATGATAAATTATATATATGCTTCATTAATTTGCGTAAGAATATCAAAATTATTATATCAATTTCTAGAAGCTACGTTCAATTGTTATAATATCACGTAAAGTTAATTATTTATATACGTTTATCACTTATATATAATTAATAAATTACAACAAATGTTTTTACTTAATTGTATTTAGTAAGAGATTTATGTACATTTAACTGCATATTTTTAATTTTTTTTCCTTTTTTTAATTTTCTTTTAATTATAACATAGTGAGCAGAAGATTTAGATATATTAATTGCATTTATTAAAAATTTTAATTATTATCTTTGTTTTATAATTTTCTTTTTCTATATTTTTTAAAATTTTATTTTAAGTATTTATTATGCATCCAATCTCATTTATTATGCACCCAATTAAATTTTAGTTATATATAGATATCTCATCTCAATCTCAATTACTGATTTATTCATTAGTAAATTATTATTCACATAACACAAAAGCATGTGCGACTTGACTTAATTATTCCGTAGAATTGATTGTTATTTGACCTTAGCACTGTCTCGTGCATAAGGAGACAAAAGGGGTCTTCAATTAATTTTTCTATAAATTTGAGGTCTCCAACTCTATGCTTGCTTCAAAAACGAAGAGAAAAATAAAACAGAGAGAGGTCATCAGATTTAAGCTGAGATAGAAGGATCAAGACTAGATGGAGATCAGTGGAAGCAGAAAGCTCATGATTTCAATGGCTTTGCTCATGACTATTTTTTAGCACGGAGCTTTAACTGGGCATGCTAATAATGTGCATCCGAATGTCAACTACGAGAAATGCTACGACAACTGTACGTCCAAGTGCAGAGGCGAGTTCATCGGCTTGTGCTTATCAAGATGAAGGGTGAAGTGCCACTGCCTAGCCAGGCCCCCATCTCCCTCCGGTCCTGCCTACGTTTAGTCCAATGAGGTCGTTTCAGGTATATAGTTACGATGAATAACTGAAATAAGAAAAAAGTTACTAAAATTAAAGGAACAGATCGAATCCCTTCATTACCTTTTAATCAGTTTAAGCATTTTGCTCTTTTTTTTTTTTTTCAATTACAGGTCTGAGGATGCAGGGGAGATAACGGTGACGCAATCTAGTCAGAGGTCTTAAGGTTCCATATAGCATGTGTCCAAATGTAATGCACTATGCACTATAAATGCCAGAAAATCATATGAAACAATTTTTAATTAGTCTTAAAACTGGAGTTTTGCAGGAACGCTAGCAGTTATTCATATTTTTAACAACTCGCTAGAATACAATTCCAATTTATATTTGAGATGAGATAATTTTAATAGGAAAAATGCAAATTTTAATATGAAAATTAATTAATGTTCATATTAAATAATGGAGATTCGAAAAGTCAATTAATGGGAATGCTTGAAAATTCTACATGGAAGGCTCTCATGGACCAAATGGAGAGCTCTGATTCGTGCAAGCCTACTTTAATTATATATAATATAATAGATTTACCAATTATCAAGCTGTATTTATTTTAAGAAACAATTGATAGATTGAAATACAATCCAGGCCTGTTTGGTTAAAGAAAATTGTTTAACTCTACTCAATTTTACTCTACTTATTATCAATTCAATAACACAATTATTATTTTTCTCCATTTCTTCAATATTTTTAATCATTCAACTCAATTTTTAATACTAAATTCTCTCAACTATTTATTACTTTTTCCATAATTCAACAACACAATCATTACTTTTTCATAAATATTCATTACTTTTTCACATTTTTTCTCATAATTCAACAACACAATTATTACAAACCAATTAAAACAAAAACTCAATTCTACTCAACTCTACTCAACTCTAAAACCAAACACAAAAGTTTGACGTTTTTGTCGATTGAGTCCTATAAGTTATACTTTGAATTTTTTAGTCTTATAACGTTTGCTCCGTCAACACTTTTGGTCCAAATCGTTACTTAGCATGAACGGTTGATGACATGAGCGTTAATACCGTTAAATATTTTTCATTTGTCTATTAAATAAATACTTGGAATATATACAAATATTAAAAAATATTTCGAAAAGCATAACATTAGGAAAAAAAAAAAAAAAAAAGCCCCTTTTCGGGGGTTGGGTTGTTGCTGGGGATGGGGGCCTTGCTGGAGCCCCAGCCCCAAGGATGAGGTCAGCAATAAGCCATGAAGGTGTCAGCTCATCCCATGATTGGGGCCACCCGCGAGACCCGCGCCTCCGACACCATGGATCTCTGGAAACCAGAAAAGAAAAGAAAAAAGAAAAAAAAAAGATTTCGTTCTCCATAAATCTACCGAGGAAACTCACCCCGTCTTTCAATTGAACACTCAATAAGTCTAAATCCTAATAAGAATCAACTAGATAACAAGAGAAATTGGTCAAATTGCGAATCAATAAGCAATTGGAGCAAAAGTTGAATGTTGCATGTATAGAGGTGATGAAATCAAAGGAAAAGCTGCAAGTGGCTGATGGTTACTTGGGAGAATATTGAGATCGGAGAGAGAGAATCGTAATTGATGGTGCTTGAGCAACTCCTCATTTGGAACTTCAGTGATTTGGATTGATCAATAATTGAGACCTTCATGAGCAACCGGTCAGTGCAGCGTGCATAAATCACGGTTCCCCGTCCATCAACTTGCTTCTGGTCTGTCAAAAAGCTTCAAATCTGGCCGTCGATGAGGCTGCGCCGGCAACAACCCAGCCCGAGAAGGGGCTTAGGCTGGTTTTTCTTTTTCTTTGTTTTTGGTTTTTTATGTTATGTTTTTTGAAAACTTTTTTTAATATTATTTTAAATTCCACGTGTATATATAATAGACACTTAGAAAATATTTAACAGTGTCAAACTCCACGTAATCAATCGTTAATGTGTTGTAACGATACGGACGAAGAGTGTGGACGGAGCAAAAGTTATAGAACTGAAAAATTCAAAGTAAAACTTATAAAATTCCAGAAACACCAAGCTTTTAGGACTTCCGCTATATTTACTTTTCTTTCTATGGGCGCTATCAATTAATGGTAATGCTTTTAGTGGTCCGATCTTGCTAATTGCCGCGAGTGACAGCAAATTAGTTAGGGAAAACCACAAGCTAAATCGGACGGTAGGAATTTTATTGGGTTACAAGGGAGGCAAATTGTGGGAATTTAATCAGTGAAATTTCGTCCTCTTAATTTGGGGATTGGAAATTTTCTCAAAAGAAGCAGTTCTCAATCAACAGCCGAGAAAGGCAGTGAAGTTAGAGGGCGGGGAGAATATGAGAGGATGCCCCAAATACGAGAGGGTGCTCTGAATGTTCCCGCAATTTTGTACTCGATTATGTAAAATAAAAGTTTGATTTTTGTATCAACATTGGGCACTGTCTGTCGGAACCTTCGAAAAGAAAGGCCATAACTCAAGAACAAGATACAAGTCAGGATACACTTTCTCCAAGCAATCGAGTTCCGCTAAATCAAGTGGGGGCATCAGAAAAAATACTAGATTATCATCCGTCCATAATTGCACTATTTGAAAGATTCCAACAATGAATTGCCAAACAAGATCGGGCTCACTTGGCAGCAACGTGGAAAGATGGACATCGAGACGACAAGTCAATTCACAAGAAAAAAAAGACAGAAAAGTCAGGAGGTCCAACGCAGAATCGCAAAGAGAAGATCTCGAAGGCTTTCAAAAATAGTTAGATAAGTAAAATTTCATGTACAATAATTTATATGGGGGAATCAGCTTTTATCGACGGTATTACCCGACCTCCTCCACCGAAACTAAAAGTACCAACATTGAAATAAGACGACGAAACATTTGATCCATCAGAACATATTAAAAGCTATCATGATCGCATGATATTATAAAATACTTGGGAAAAAGCCATTTTCATTCTCAACTTTTGGTTGCTTTTTCATTTTCGTCCTAAGCCTTTTTTTTGTTCGATTTCATCCTAAACATTACGTCTTTTGCTCAGTTTGGTCCTATCGTTACTTTTTCCATCAAAACTAACAGTTTTTAATTAAAAATTATACTCGGAAATTAAAAAATAAAAAGAAAAATTCATAGTAAGCATCGGAAGCAAGAAGAGGGAGAGGGGGGCGGAAGAGACTTGCCACTGCCCCCCACTGCTCCGGCGATGTTACCGATAAACACTGAGGTTGCTCACAGCTCCGGGGAGGTCCAGGCAGTGGCTATTGTAGCAACAGCTCTCTCTTGTCGGGTTCTAAGAACAAGGGCATCGTAAGTTGTCTTTACTTCTTTCGGAGCTTTTCAACTCAAATCAGTGAGAAATGGGATCCTTTGATCGCTTACAATTGTAATACAAAAAAAAAATCAATTAGAAAGAATGGCCCATAATCTTAACATTCTGAATTCAAATCCTATTTTAGTTCTTATATAATCACAATGGCCACAGACTGAGGACCTCTTAGTGACCCTTGATGAACCCTGATTTCTCAATGAGGATCAATACTTTCCATTCCCAAGAGTCACCCTTCTTTTTCTCTTTGCATATCTTTGTTGCTTCTGACTCAAAATCCCCTTCCCTTTAACATCCCCAGCTCCTCTATCTCTCGAACTCCGCAAAACTAACCTCTAACCCGATCCCAAGCAAGTGTCACTGCCCGGATCGAGAAATCGATTTTCAAATCCCCTGCTCTTACACCTTCAAATTGAAAATGCCCTCTTGCTCCACATAGCAATTTGGGCTAAAGGGGAACTTGCGCCTTGCTAAAACCTGAACAGTGAGGATGTTTCTCATGGGAATTTCAAGAGGCAACTTGTGCAAACAGAGCCTGCTGTCCACAAACCCCAGCACGCCTCTGCACGGACACGGGACATAGAGTCCAAAAAATTTCAAGAACTTGGAGCGGAAGAACCATTAGGTGACGCACAGAGCAAGAAGACCAAAAATGGTTGGCGGTGACTTCGACCGAGAATTGGGGGCGCTGGCAGTTCCCCTCCGCCTCCCTCCCTCTCTTTGCCCTGCTTATAAATGCTTGCCGTGAATTCCTTTTTTTTTTAATTCGTTTTAATTGTTATTTTTTAATTTCGAAATGTAATTTTTTATTAAAAACGGTCAGTTTTGGATGGAAAAAATAACAGTAGGACCAAAAGAAAAAGGTTTAGGACGAAATTGAAAAATCAACCAAAAGTTTGGGACAAAAAATGGCTTTTTCCCAAAATGGGTCGGACGCCACATTATGTTGAGCATTTTCTTCTACTTTGGAAACAAAATTCTCGAGCATGGTTTCAAAATCTAAGGCTGAAATTAATCAGCCCATTCAAAGGATTGTCTCAGGCATTTCTAAAAGACTTTGCGAGCGATAAGAATCTGGGAAATTTAATGCAGATTTTGCAAGGAAATGAAGAAAGCTTATGAGACTGTCCAACAATTCATGGTCAGTCAATGAAGATCCCATAATGGAAGAATCGGTAACAATATTTGCATTTACTAACGGGTTAAGAGACTCAAGATTCAGTTACTCACTCTACAAAAAATCTCTTGAAAGACTTGGTTGAATTATTAGAAAGAGCACAATGTCGCCATGAAACGAAATAAGCCACAACATTGAAATGTGCGTTGGAAGGGTATAAACCGCTAGAAAAAATATGGGGTCAAGACTATCAAGGATCAAAAGAAGAGAATATCACCAAATGATAGTTTGACGTTCACATACTTCTAAGCACTTGAAACCCCGAAGCTTGGAATGGGGCAAAGGATGTTAAAATACTCTCCTGAGAATAAAGAATGTTTGGATTCCTCAATTCCATGGTTTACGAATTTCATAGAAACCTACATGTCGAAAAAGTCATGAAAACTATTGATTGATTTAATGAGAAACATACGGGTAAACGTATTATGGAAATATGTATTTTCTATTGTAACTTATGTATATATCTTTACATGCTTTACTTAGGACCTTTTAATTTAGCAGTAGATACTACTTTCTTTTTATCTTTACGGACCTGCGTGTATACATACCAATTGAGTGAATGAATCGAAACATCTTTTCCGCTCCAATTCTGATGTTGGAAATTATGGCTAATGGGTGAATGAGAAAATTGCTCACGAGCTAATGACTCTTGATTTTCTTGGTGGTTACAAGAAATGAATGAATTGCATTCATGAATAATCAAATACAATTAACACATTTATTGAATATATGTGAGTTATTCCCCATAAAAGGAGAATAGGAAGAGTCATATAACGGATGGAACCCGTAGTCTATAAAAGGAGCACACGGCAAAAAGGAAAAGGACAAGAGAGCCTCATGCCATTTGCTTCCTGTAGCCGTTTTCTGAAAAGGAAAAGAAAAGAGAAGAAAAGTCTTCCCTTGGTTGCAATTCCCTAGAGAAGAAGAGCTTCCTTTTACTGAGACTAAAAGGAAATTGCACAAGTGATTGGCTACAATTTTTTTTTACGAAGGATTCGACCTCAAAAGTGTTCACGCTTCTCTTCGAGTTCGCTGAAGCGTTGCTGTTCGTGCTGCTGCTTCGCTTGTTGCCGTTTTACCCTGGGAAACGATTGTCCACGTGACCTCAAGCATCCAGGAGGGGACAATTCTGTTTCAAGGGGTTTGTGTCTAACACAGGACTCGGCTCTCTCGTATCTTTCGGTTTCGCCTTTGTTTCGGTTTGAATTTCCAAGTTCTTACACTAGTGAAATTCATTTAATTTTATAGCATTTTATTTATCCGAATTGCTATTTGAATTATCGTTTAATTTTGTGACTTATTAAGGCTAATTAAGTTTTTTATTACAATCTTGAAATAGAATTTGTTATTTGAACGATTCGAATGGCGTCGGGGAACGATGGAGATACGACCAACGGAAGCCAGACTACTGGCTCCGGCCCTGCTCCTATCTTGCCTAACCATTTGGTTAGCCAAAACGTGGCTGCTTGCTCCCTCGATGGTCCCTGTGAACCATGTCGAGAAGCCCGAGAAGTTCAATGGGTTGAACTTCAAGAGGTTGCAGCAAAAGATGCTATTTTACCTCACAACTCTGAACCTTGCAAGATTCTTGACTGAAAATGCTCCAACCCTATCTGTGGGGGAGTCAGATGTGCAGGCTCTCAGTGCGCTTGACGCTTGGAAGCACTCCGACTATCTTTGCCGGAATTATATCATGAATAGTCTTCATGATTCCCTGTATAGTGTCTATCAGGGGTTTAAGACGGCAAAGGAACTATAGGAATCCTTGGACCGTAAATATAAATCAGAGGATGCCGGTGCGAAGAAATTTCTCGTCGGACGATTCCTCGATTTTAAAATGGTGGATTCAAGGACCGTAATGAGTCAAGTGCAGGAATTGCAAGTGCTCTTACATGAGATTCAGGCTGAGGGGATGGCTCTAAGTGAATCCTTCCAAGTGGCTGTTGTCATTGAGAAGCTGCCTTCTGGTTGGAAGGATTTCAAGAATTATTTGAAGCATAAGCGAAAGGAGATGACAATGGAAGATCTTGTTGTCAAGCTGCGAATTGAAGAAGACAATAAAAACTCCGGAAAGGATCTCATCCTCCCTGCTGCTAAGGTAAATGTCATGGAGCAAGGGCAAAGCTCTAAGAACAAAAAAGGCAAGAAGAAGTTGGGTACGAATGGAGGAGTCTTCAAGCCCAAGTTTCAGGGGAAATGCTTCAACTGTGATAAGAAAGGTCACAGATCTGCTGACTGCAGGCTCCCAAAAAGAAAAAGGACCATGAAGCAAACGTGGTTAATGAAATGGCTCGAGATGTGGCAGATATCAACCTATCTGCTGTGGTTTCAGAGGTGAACCTCATTGGGTCCAACCCAAAGGAATGGTGGCTTGATACCGGTGCCACCAGACATGTGTGCTCAAACAGAGACCTATTCACTATGCTCGAACCAGTCACTGGGGAGAGGATCTATATGGGAAACTCTGCCCATTCTGTTGTTGAAGGTCAAGGCAAGGTAGTCTTAAAGATGACTTCGGGAAAGGAGTTGACTCTGAACAATGTATTGTACGTACCTGAGATTCGGAAGAATTTAGTCTCCGGGTCATCTGAACAAACATGGGTTCAGGATGGTTTTTGAGTCGGACAAAGTTATTTGTCCAAGTCTGGAATGTACGTAGGAAAGGGATATGTGTGTGACGGGCTTTTTAAGCTCAATGTAATGACCATAATCAATAAGAATTCTAGTTCTTCTGCGTATTTGATTGAGTCTCCTGATTTGTAGCATGGAAGACTAGGTCATGTTAATTATAATACTTTGCGTAGATTAATTAACTTGAATCACATACCTACATTCCAAATTGATTCACAGCACAAATGTGAAATTTGTGTTGAGGCAAAATTGACAAAGTCACCCTTTCAAACGATTGAAAGGAACACCGAGCCACTTGATCTAATTCATAGTGATGTATGCGATTTAAAGTTCGCAACAACAAGAGGAGGTAATAATTATTTTATTACCTTTATCGATGATAGTACAAAATATTGTTATGTATATTTGTTGAAAAGCAAAGATGAGGCCATAGAGAAATTTGTTCTCTATAAAAATGAAGTTGAGAATCAACTCAACAAGAAAATCAAGAGATTGAGGAGTGACAGAGGAGGCGAATACGTAACGCCTTTCGGGGAATTCTGTGCACAATACGGAATTATACACGAAGTGACTGCACCCTATTCACCTCAATCGAATGGTGTTGCTGAACGCAAAAATCGCACATTGAAAGACATGATGAATGCGATGATATTAAGTTCAGGATTACCTCAAAATATGTGGGGTGAAGCAATATTGTCAAGCAATTACCTATTAAATAAGGTGCCTCGAAAGAAAAGGGAAAAGACACCGTATGAATTATTCAGAGGTAGGAGATCATCCTACGATCACTTGCGAGTGTGGGGGTGTTTGGCAAAAGTAGTTGTTCCGGCACCAAAGAAAGTAAAGATCGGTCCTAAAACGGTGGACTGCATCTTTATTGGCTATGCACATAATAGTAGTGCTTATCGATTTCTTGTGCATGAATCTAAGATTCCCGATATACACAAGAACACGATAATGGAATCAAGGAATGCATCGTTCTTTGAATATGTATTTCCATGTAAATTGAATGAGGCATCGAGTTCATCGAAACGAACCTCACGCACTATGAATGATAGACTTCATGACGTAGATCATGAAAGGCAGGGTTCGGATGAAGAGATTGAACCTAGATGCAGCAAAAGAGCTAGAATTGAAAAATCATTCGGGAATGATTTTCTGACATATTTGTTAGAAAATGAACCACAAAGCTATGCTGAAGCAGTGAATTCCTCTGAGGGACCTCTCTGGAAGGAGGCAATCAAAAGTGAAATTGATTCGATTCTGCAAAATCACACTTGGGAATTAGTGGATTTCCCCACTAGTTGTAAACCCTTAGGATCCAAATGGATCTTTAAAAGGAAAATGAAAGCAGATGGATCCATTGATAAGTACAAGGCCAGGCTTGTAATTAAGGGATACAAGCAAAAGGAAGGCTTGGACTATTTTGATACTTATTCTCCTGTGACAAGAATAAATTCCATTAGGATGATACTTGCAGTTGCGGCATTGCGTAATTTGGAAGTTCATCAAATGGATGTGAAAACAGCTTTCCTAAATGGAGATTTAAATGAAGAAATCTATATGGAACAACCCGAGGGGTTCGTGGCTCCAGGAAAAGAAAGGAAAGTCTGTAAATCGGTCAAATCATTGTATGGGTTAAAACAAGCGCCAAAACAGTGGCACGAAAAATTCGATAATGCAATGATTTCCAAAGGATTTAAGATCAATGAGTGTGATAAATGTGTGTACATTAAAGAAACAGAAAATGGTTACGTCATTTTATGTCTCTACGTGGATGACATACTCATTGTTGGTAGTGATGACAGAATGATCAAATCTACGAAAAATATGTTGAATTCAAGATTTGATATGAAAGATATGGGATTCGCTGATGTGATTTTAGGAATTAAAATCATGAGAACATCAGATGGACTAATTTTGAGTCAGTCACACTACATAGATAAAATTCTGAAAAAATTTACCAAAAATGATTCTGGAATTTCAAAGACTCCAATAGACAATAATCTTCATCCATCAAAGAATAAAAAAGAGAGTATTTCTCAGCTAGAATACTCGCGGGTCATTGGAAGTCTGATGTATCTGATGAGTTGTACTAGGCCTGATATTGCATACTCGGTTAGTAGACTAGTAGATATACGAGTAATCCGAGTGGAGACCATTGGAAGGCAATTGTCAGGGTACTCAAATACCTTAGATACACTCGAGATTACAGGCTGCACTATATCAGATATCCAGCTGTCCTAGAGGGACACAGTGATGCGAATTGGATATCTGATATAACGGATTCAAAATTCACTAGTGGATATGTGTTCACACTAGCAGGTGCAGCAATTTCATGGAAGTCCTCGAAACAAACTGTTATCGCTAAGTCCACAATGGAATCTGAGTTTATTGCTCTGGATAAATGTGGAGAAGAAGCTGAATGGCTACGCCATTTTCTAGAGGACATTCCTCAATGGGAAAAACTTGTGCCACCAATTTGTATCCACTGTGACAGTCAAACGGCAATTGGAAGGGCACAAAGTAATATGTATAATGGTAAGTCTAGACATATACGTCGTAGACACAACACCATTAGACAACTGATCTCAACTGGAATTATCTCTATTGACTACGTGCGGTCAAAGGATAATATAGCGGATCCGCTAACCAAAGGGTTAAGAAAAGAACAGTTTGAGGAGTTGTCAAAGGGAATGGGTCTAAAGTCCATTAGAGGAAAGGTTTTATAGCGGACACCCAACCTAGCTGACTGGAGATCCCAAGATCTAGGTTCAATGGGACAACCAAGTTATACAACCGAATTAAATCACCGTGGGGGAGAAAATCCCTGGACCATTCCTTGATGAAACAGTGATAAACGGATAAGGCTAGCAATCTAAAACTGCTTTAATGATATGTGAAATCACCTATGTGAGAGAGAAGTGGGGCCGCTTTAGAGGAGAATTTTTATGGACTTAATTCTTCAGAAACTCTCGCAGAACCAGAACGGTGTTCCATGGCAAAAATGGACACAACTATGAGAACCGAAGGAAGTCAGTTGAATCTTGTGTGAGGTGTGTAATATCTTTACACAAAACAGCGGAACAATTCAAAGACATCTTGTCTATTGGACTGCTAGTAAAGTACATGCATTTTCACAAGGGAAGGTTCAAGGGTGGTGACACCTACCTATCCTATACAAGTTCAACTAGTGAACACTATCTACAAGTCGAAACAAAACAATTTCCATTCATGTGGGGGATTGTTGGAAATTATGGCTAATGGGTGAATGAGAAAATTGCTCACGAGCTAATGACTCTTGATTTTCTTGGTGGTTACAAGAAATGAATGAATTGCATTCATGAATAATCAAATACAATTAACACACATATTGAATATATGTGAGTTATTCCCCATAAAAGGAGAATAGGAAGAGTCATATAACGGATGGAACCCGTAGTCTATAAAAGGAGCACACGGCAAAAAGGAAAAGGACAAGAGAGCCTCATGCCATTTGCTTCCTGTAGCCGTTTTCTGAAAAGGAAAAGAAAAGAGAAGAAAAGTCTTCCCTTGGTTGCAATTCCCTAGAGAAGAAGATCTTCCTTTTACTGAGACTAAAAGGAAATTGCACAAGTGATTGGCTACAATTTTTTTTTACGAAGGATTCGACCTCAAAAGTGTTCACGCTTCTCTTCGAGTTCGCTGAAGCGTTGTGTCTAACACAGGACTCGGCTCTCTCGTATTTTTCGGTTTCGCCTTTGTTTCGGTTTGAATTTCCAAGTTCTTACACTAGTGAAATTCATTTAATTTTATAGCATTTTATTTATCCGAATTGCTATTTAAATTATCGTTCAATTTTGTGACTTATTAAGGCTAATTAAGTTTTTTATTACATCTGATTCTTGACAAAACGAGTTATAGGTCTCTGGATCCAATAAAGACCGACGTGTCGATAAATAATTATAGATTTGTGGATAGTTATGAAGGAGATTTTAAGTGATTAATAGTCTAGCTTCACGGACCTAAAATAACTCGTTACCACGACTTACAAGTCAAAAAGTAAGACGCAACCTAAGTCCTGAAATCAGTAATTAGGTTGGGGGCAAATGATGACAGAGTAAATGTAAGCATATATGAATATATATATATGTTTGAGGTAATTGATGAGCTCACTTGCAAGTTCAAGTGTTCCCACTTGTTCGACAAAGCAGCAGAAGAACAGCCCGTGATGAAGCTTATCTCCTTGCAAGTTGCTACGCTTGGATTTCTTTAATATTTTTTCCATCTATAAAAACAGGCTTCGACTAGAGGACAAGAGATGCATTTCTCAATCGAAAGCCAAGAAATACGTCAACTCCAAAGGTTTACATTCGTGCCCAGCCTTCTTAAAGATTTCGGCCGAGAACGACCTGATTAAACAACCCCCGAAGGGTTTCCATGGTGAAACCCCCTCAGATTTAGAGGAAACCATTGTCGAAGTAGATCCTACTTAGGATTAGGAGACAAAAATAAAGTTGCTTTAATAGGGTGAGTGCGATCCCGTTATCAGTAATGGAAAGGATAGCATAAAACACAAGTAGGGTGAAGCAAGTAGCGAAAGTTTTTAGCATTCCGGCCGCTAAAAGAGTGCCGTCGAGCATATCTTCTGTGCAAGCAACGACAAAACGGTGGAAGAAACGAACAATCTCCAAGACCACAAAGTACATGATTGCCATGTTGCCGGAAACAAGAGCTTTCGCGACGAATGAAAGGCCCGATCCTTCTCAGTGATGTCGTAGAGGAAAAAAAGAAGTTGCCATGTCCATACCCAGTGTCAAGCACCGAAACGATGTCCCCTCGTCCCCACCATCCATCATTTTTGAAAAACTCTAAATCGAAAAACTGGGAGGAGGAAGCCGAAGGATGTCTACGTAGAGCCCAAAATCTGATAAAACCCTAAAGTTTATTATTGAGGTAAGAAAATTCTTGGGATCGATGATTTTATTATTGTGACTAACTCAAAAAATCACTAATACCAGTGAGCACGGTTATTGACAAGAACTTATTGAATCCATCGTTTAAAGTTTAAACTCATCAAAAGTTAATAGTTGCCAAATGAGATGACGAAAATCAAGAAATTAAATATAAATATGTAACAAATCGAACCTAAATCGAGCGCAAAATCATAAGTATATCCCAAAAATGTTAACTACATATATCAATATTGAGAAAAGTTGTTCATAAATTTCCGAAATCCTATACATAACCCTTTCATCGGAATGTCAGCGACTCTGTATCTATAATCTTTAAGTAAATATGCCTGCTTTAAGCCAACACAAACCATACTTCTTGTCTATATTATTACCTCTTAAATAATGATAACTATTAATACGTAGAAATGTAATAATACTACACTAAACCACTTTACTCCCTGGAATGCTTGCATATCCTAAGGCCAAGTTTGGCATTAATGGAATGCGATTAATCTTCTTCTTTTTCTTTTTCTTTTTCTTTTTTCGTGGTTGAATCCTCTCTCCGTAGACGATAGAAATCAAATGCTTCGAGATTCTGTAAGTGCACCCTAAGTCTCCTCGTGAGTGGTCACATCCCCACGAATCTCCTCTGGAACATGCTGAATCTCATCCCCCGAAACACATCCCGACGAGTCTCCTCTGAAACATGTTGAATCCCACCTCCTGAATCTCATCCGGACGAGGAGTCTCTGTAAAAACTAATTTTAAAAAGAGAAGGAAAAATATTTAGTGCCACTTGAGAAAATTCTTTTTATAAATGCTTCCGTGCATATAATGGTTTAATCCAATCTGAGTAATCTAATAATCTTATGTTCCAATTACTTTGTGTACGTAGCTAATATATTGATGAATTTCTCATTGTGCTGACCGGTTATTATATAATATATAATTGATAATTGAGGTAAGAAAACTTTAGAGGGGGGAGATTAAATGCAAGCTTGAATGCTTTTGTTTTCAGTCCAACTAACTGAGTGATTGCTACTGACTCATGCATGCAAGACTCACTTACAAGAGAGGTCACACATCATTAATATCTAAATTAATGATTTAATTAACAAAGCAATAACATAAGACATGCGAGGCAAATTTACCATGGTATATTAAATGTTATTTGCCCTTTGTTCTGTCTCATGAATAAGAAGACAAAAGGGGCCTTCACTTAAGTTTCCTATAAATTTGAAACAGAGCAAAAAATGCGTAAATGGAAATAAATTGTGTTTTTTTTTTGCTGAATTAAAATAAATTGTGTGTTGATTAAGAAAGGAAGATATTAGTGCTAAGAGAGTAATTAATCTGTATGAATTAGAGTAATTAATATGATGTTGGGGCATTTTAGTAAGACAAACAATAAATGGCGTGGATTAGCCAAAGAGGAGTGGAGATAGCTCTAGTCTAAAACGAATTATAATATTGAAAAATTTATAAGAATATATGTATATATAATATAACTGAACTGACTATATACATGTACAATTATATGCTCCTATTCTAATTTTTTACCAACTTATGCAAGATTGACCATATTTCGGAAATATAATAATTATAAGATTTACTATAATTAAAATCTACAACAAATATCTACTTAAATTTGATGATGTGATTATGTGAGAGCCAATTAATGAGATGAATACTACAAAATCCATTAGAAAGATAATTAAATCAATATATACGCCTTCTCTGCAACTTCACCTTGTCTTATCATCACAATTATGTGGTGTCGCTACCCTCTTGCGCCGCCACATCAATAGCTTATGCTGAGAAATTCTTTTTATAAATGATTTCATGCATAAAGTGGTTTAACTTAATTTAATAATCTTATGTTCCAATTACTTTGAGTACATATCCAAGATATTAATAAATTTCTTATTGCACTTACTCGTTATTATATAATTATATAATTGATAATTTAGGTAAGAAATTCTAGGAAGGAAAAAAAAATTAAATGCAAGATTGAATGCGTTTGTTTTTAGTCCAACTAACTGAGTGATTGCTATTGACTCATGCATGCAAGACTCAATTAGTGATTTAATTAACAAAGTAATAACATGAGACATGTGAGGCTAATTTACCATGGTATTAAATGTTATTTGCCCTTTGTACTGTCTCATGAATAAGAAGACAAAAGGGGTCTTCACTTAATTTTCCTATAAATTCGAGGTCTTCAACTCCATATTTGCATCACAAACGAAGAAAAAGAGATAAAAAAGAAGAAGAGAAATCATCAGATTAAGCTAGGATAATATAATTAATTAATTAATTAATTAGTGAGATGGAGATCGGTGGAAGCAGAAAGCTCATGATTTCAATGGCGTTGCTTATGGCTATTACTTTGCTGGACGGAGCTTCAACTGCACACGCTAATGATGTGCCTCCGAATCTCGACTACAAGACATGCCTCAAGCAGTGTATGTCCATGCCTGGGTGCAAACAGTGCGAGTCGATGTGCCGTCGCCATCTTCAAGCCAGCGCCCCATCTCCCTCCATTGGTGCCCCCGGTCCGGCCTCTTTTCAGTCCAATAGCGTCGTTTCTTCTTTTTGTCTTTTGTTAACCCGGATTGTCCGGGTTTCACCCGACTAATCCCCGAGACTCCATGAACTCCCGGTGGCTCACGGAACGGATAATCACTCCGAAAGCGCTCCGGTGGCTCCAAGAGATTTCGAACTCCGGTATAAAGTAACGATGAATAATGAAAGTAAAAATAATTACTAAAAGGAATAAATCGAATCCCTTCTTTACCTTATAATTAGTTTAACATTTTGCTGATTTGTCTATTTCTTTCTTTCGTTACAGGTTCTGATGACGTAGGAGAGAAGACCGTGATGCAATCTGGTCAGAGGTCTTAAGATTCTACATAGTGTGGGTTCAAATGCAATGAACTGGGCATTATAATAACCAGAAAATCATATCTTCATCCTTGCTTATATATGAACATACTCCTATTGCAGCAGTGGAGTTGTAATTGATCGTGGGGAATAAATAATAGATCGTTCATTTTCTTTAGTTCAGGTGAGAGATTCTCTTATTTGCCAATCTATCAATTGACAGAAAAGGCTTGTGGTGATCCAATCTTGCTATATGACGTTAGCGACATCAAATAAATGTATGCCTTAAGATATGTGTGCATGCGTTGGATCTCGGATATGGGAAAATCACTAGCTAATTAAATTAGACATGTTGCAATTTAATTAGTTAAATTTCGCACTCTTATTGAAAATTGAACCGGCTTTTGAAAATTTGTATTGAAAATGATAAGAAAAAGATTCATTTAACAAAAAATATATCTTCTTATCATATTCTACTAGGTATACCACAAGAAATATCAAAATCTCCCCTTCAGCGGTTAATCCAAGTCGGCACTTTTGGTGCCATCTCAGAACATATATTTGGCCCCTTCCGAGATAATATTTGGTCTATATAAGATAGGACCATCTAAGATTTTCTCGAGAAGAGAAATTCTTAAAGTGATTGAGTACCCCATAATGTATGAAAATTGCACATTTATTGAGAGATCTTAAAACACCGTTATGAATGTTATCAAATTCGGCCTCCTTGCAAGATATATTGAGAAAACGGAAAATTTCAACTCGATTATGTGGTGGCAACTGAAAAACTAATAAAATATAATTATCTAAGGAAATCAAAAAAATTGAAAAAAAATTGTCCAAAATACTTCATTGACTATTTAGATATTGTATTTTGAAGATCAACATCACTAACGCCATACATCATCAAAACTTAATTTCATAGCATATGCTCGACATATTACCACTATTATATTTTATTAAAAGAATATTTTTCAAAAAAAATTATCGTATCCAAGAAACTACATTAACGAAATAATTATTAGACTAAAAAATTAAAATATCTTTAATATCATTTGCTATGGAGGAAATTTTCGGAGGACAAGTCCAATAACAAATTAAATGATTTTTAGATTCCCAACATCATATTAGATATTAGTACAACGCTGACAAATAAAATAATGATGATTCTTCTTTTATGAATTCTTGATACTCATATTTTACACTGTGCAGTAGCACCTCTAAGCATAATAAGAAAAAAAGATTCCAGAATTATGGATTTTTCAATAAAAACTAAAAGGCAAATTAAAAAGTCAAAAAGCTTTCCGAATATATAAATTTCAAAATATAGCCAGACAAAAAAAGAACTTCATTTTCACCCAAGAAAACAACTCCATAAAAGAAATGAGACGAGATATTTTCTCCAGTAAATTATCGTGTACAATATTTGCTAGATCGATGTGCATTATAAATGAGATAAGATTGAAAGGAGATACGCACATATATATAATCAATTAGAGAGTAGTTTTAAAATCTAAATCCAATAAAATAAATTATAATATTGAAAAATTTCCATAAGAATACATTTATGTATTCTAATTTTTCATATATATATATATATGTATGAGTAAACGGAATATATACATATACAATTATATGCTTCTATTCTAATTTCCGCCCATCTTATGTAAAATTGACCATAGTTAGGAAATAATAATAAATATAAAATTAATACAGTATAATTAAAATCTACTACTCTATCTACTTAAATTTGAATATGTGACTTCGACGAGAGACTATCTTAGTTTTTTTATGTTAATTAATTTATATATATATATATGATATAATATATAATATAATATAATATAATGGCCAAAATAATATATGTAAACATATATAGGTCTTCTCCGTCATTTGACCTCGCCATTTTATCAAAAGTGTGTAGCGCCAGTGTCATCCCACGCCGCCACATCAATAATTTATACTAGTTGATGACTTGCGTGTTGTGCTGACGCAATTGCATTAATTTTTGTTACAACTAATCTAAATAATTTTACACATTATGCATAAATAAAATTTAGTTAAAACCGAACGAATTATGTTAAGAATATCAATACATTACAAAAAATCATCCATATAGATTAAGTAAAAACGATATCTTTACTTGATATCAACTGAACAATACTTTGATGGGAGTATAACTAACTTGAAAATATTAATTGTGCAAAAGATTCTTCTCAAAATAAGACCCGAAACTAATCAATATGTGACTCTTGTATTTACATGCATCAATGCATCCTAATTTTATTAGAAATAATAATTTAATTTTGATTAATAAAATAATATACTTAGTCAAACACGCAAAGTATACCTCTTTATGAGGAAAATCATATCAAAATTAATAATTTCATTACTTCTTCCAACCCTAATTCTTTAAATATATGATAAACCATTGTACCCCTTAAATTTTATTAAGGTATCGATTGGAAAATTGATAAAGAAAATTTTTCATGCAAATATAGTAGTTCTAAGCAAATAATAAATGCAACAAACAAATTGACATCATCTTAACAAGTTAATTTTATAAAAAAAAAATGAATAAATTTGGCGATAATGGATTTCGAAAAAACCTGATGAAACCTAGTGAAATACTGGTGAAGTTTTGTGAATCGATCAAATTGATGTAAGATATTATTGTTAGTATATCTTGTAAACATGTATAGTTATATATAGTGCAAAGGTCATATAAATTAAAACGGATATTCCCTATTGAATATAAAAATTTCAATATAATGAAAATTTTCTTTCAGGAAATAATAGTCTAAATTTCAGTAATAGTAGGTCGCTGCATATTTTGTTCCCTTGTATATATTTTGTTAGGCGATATACTCATATATTGCGTATAATCTATATATTATACTGCATAATTAACGATAAAAGAATATAAGAAATTTCCTTAATACATAAGTGATGGCGTGGTAATACGAGAGGCTCCGTTTTATATTTTTTATGATGTGACGGTATGAGAATTCAGCTCAAGACTTTATTTATATATATATATATATAGATTGAGAATTTTTATATTATTTTTAATAATGATTCCATGCATTTGATGGCTTAAAATATTTCTTTTCCAGTTACTTTGCGAGGCTTAAAAATTTATTGAGATCTAGTATTTTCTGTTTTTTTTTTGTGTATTCCTATTATTCGAAAGATCAAGGGATCCCAACTAATCCAGTTTGAACCGAGTCAACACATTAAAAAAGTAAAACCCTTACAATATGAATTTTCTCCATTCAAAATACTCGAACGCAAGATCTATCTTAAGACAAACATTTACCGAACGAACCAAGTTATGTTGGCGAGTATTTCCTATACTTGGCAGCTGAAAGTATAGTAGAACTTCTTCTTATAAAGCTAATCTTTTCACCCAAGCGCAAGGTTCCACTTAGTTGCGAGTATTCAAACTCTTTCTCCTTCCTTAATGTTAAGTGAGAGGTGAACCCCAAAGCTTAAAAAACATTCATATGCACATGTCAACCTCCAATAAATCATTTTTTCGAAAGAGTTCCATCTTGTTCGCGCGAACCATTAGACTAGTATTGATACGATCAATACCCTTCCTCGAGGTCAAGCAGAGTCTATGATGGAACCAACTCACGATCGAAACCTTCCAGTTTTCTTTTCTACTTTTGTAAAAGAGATTCGTTTATTGTCATTGCAGATATTTATGATCATTGACGCACAAAAAAGAAATTCGTATATCACAACTCACAAGAACATAACAGAACTCAAGTATGGCATCGGCTCTATGCAAAAGCCGTAAGCCATCATGCAAAAGAGGCCCTGCTTTAGAAAACTGGCTTCTCATTCTCATTTCAACTCGACCAATCAAATCGCATCCACTCCGGTACAAAATCATCGTGGAATTTCAGCCAAAATCCTCAAACCCACGTCCCAAACAAAGCTGTAAACTCTCTTCTTCTTCCTTCCTCTGTGCTGCTTTCCCCGTAGTACGGTAACTCCCTAGTCGCAAACAATCCCTTCTAAAAGCAGCACAAACTCTTCAAATTCTTGATAAGTTACAGCATCACAGAAATCGTGCAAGCTGATGCGAGAAACGATGCTCATCAGTGTCGATGAGAATGCTTTCGCTTGACAACATGAGCTCCCTTATCTCGGCTCCTCTTCTGCAACATACTCAACAGGAAGGAGAGAAATCCAATCGCAGCTGAAGGGTAGAATATCTTGTAAGGAGCCAAGGTCAAACCAGCGAGGAAACAATAGTATCCCGCAACCTGGTACATGTAGTACATCTGCACAACCTTGCTCCCTATACCCGGGAAGGAAAACAGGAAGGAATTGGAGTCTGGCTTCTGATTGCAAATTCCGTGGAGGATGACACCAATGCAGAGAACCGAGTCTATCAACCACGGGAAGCTCTGGCCTGTCCCTATCCTCTGCAAGAAACAGGCCAGACAATAAGCATCACTGGAAGGTAATTCAAGGAATGAAAAATAGGAAGTTTTAGAGCATCATACAGCAGCATCAAAAATTCTTTTAATTAATATTGCTTCTCGGTCAGGAAGGTAAAATATGAGCCAACAAAATTGGTAATTCCAGAGAAGTTCACAGGCCTTCAACTACTTCCCTTATAGTTTAATTTGCTCTAGTCGCAGCCCTTAGTTAAAATACTTTCCCATTTCAAGTTACAATCTTTTCATCAGGTTCACAATCATACAACAATAAAATTTCAATTTAGATTTGTTATCATCTCAACTCAGAGATTGTGGCTCTGAAACCCCAGAAGGCAAAAACCAGAAATTCTACATTGTGCAATGAAAGGATTCTCTTCCAACAAAGCAGCAGATTTAAGAATACAATGAAAAACCTTCCAGTCTCACGTGCTATCTCATATTTACATTTCACAGATTTTTCACAAGTTAATACAGATGTGACATAATCAACCCAATTAAATCGTTGAAAACCTCTACCTGTGTTCACAGCCTAATCATAGTCCACAAGTAGATTACCCCAGTCTAGAACCACGCCCACATATTTTAACCAAATGCTACCGTCTCAATGTGAGAACAATATAATATTCATGTTTAATATAGGAGACAGCTACTAATCATAACATAAGCCCAAAAAGGTGACTGAATAGAGTAATCAATACCTGCCACCAAGCCAATAGAGATGGAACAAACATCAGCATCGTGAGAAAGTGCAGGATCAGCAAGCTATGCTGGTGGTGGAAGATCTCTAACTGTGTATCGACAAAACTTTGGGTGGATTCCGGACTACTGGAGTAGTTTTCTTCCAATTGCGGGTCCCCATTGAAGTTTCCACAAGAATCAAATTTGGACTGCCGGAACCCACCATTTGCTTCTCTATTGAATTCCGTGATTTCTCTTCGTCGAACATGGCTGCGAAAAGAATCCTTAAAATAAAATATTACAAAGATAGAGCAAACCCTTGGACATTACTTATCCAAAAAAACCCCTTGGACATAAGAGTTACCAGAGTGACACCGAGAGATTATGAGTGTTATTCAACATTTCAACCCATTATTCAACATTTAAACTCATGGGTCTGAAGTGCAAGCATAGCTCCCAACAACTGCCCTCATGTCCCATTAATCGAGAATTCTAACCCAGGCCAGGCCTAGAAAATGGAATCGTTTAGTCCCAGCCCGGCCAATATCTGCTTTTGATTATTAAGGTCCCGCGCCAATTCCCATGGGACCACAATAGTCTATAACGCTTACAACAGCCTCAGTCTAAGAAAGATCTGTTAGACCCAGTCTACGTTAAAGTCTGCTTTCAGAGAGATACTCATCCTTTTTGGAAATTTCACCTTTCGGCAATCTTGTTCATTAAGCAATAGGGCAATAGGGTGCATTCTCATTTTTTCACTACACAAATAAATCCAATACAAATGATATCAGCCAAATAATGTATGAGAATTGTTCAGTCTGATACCTGCACAGAGCAAAGTGGCAGCACAAAGCATCCGATGAAAGCAGAATGAACAACCCTAATGCAGGATGTACGAAGCACACCAAAGAACTTGCAACCAGGGCAACAAGAATGCGGAGGTTTGCTCTGACAAGCCTAACCATCTGATTCACCAGGAAGATTGAAGCTTAGTCAGGAAAATGAGTTTCAAGATAAGCAATTTGGTAAGAACAGAAAGAGCGTGACAGCAAAGACTACATAACAGTGTTGCAGTAGAATGACATAGTTTCAAAATACTAGCTGTGTCAGCAATAAGAAGTTACCTTCAACAAGAAGAAACCAGATGAGAGATTGAGAAACCAATGAAACATCAAAACATGACGATTCAATTCCCACACTTGCCACCTGCAGTTCAATAATTCCTGTCATTCAAGCATCCAAGCAGTTCTCATAGAACGCCAATACCATGTTGAAGTATTGGAAGAAAATGGGAAGAGATAGGGAGAGGCAGATAATAAGTAAAAACTGCGCTTGTTGGAAAGTATATAATACCACCATTCAGTTGATAATCATTAATTATGTAATACATGTGTATTAGCAGGAAAAAAAATGGCAAACCTTGTGCTGATGAATACATGCACAATTGCAGCCACAGAGAAGACCAGTTGAGAGCTCCATATCACAATTATCATGAGGCCATTGCCGAGTAGATAGCATATAAGTGAGATGACAGTAAAACTTGCAAGTGGAGGGAGAGACTGATCCATTAGCAAAGAAAGTAGCAAAGAAACCAAAATGGGCACCACAACTAGGGGCAGAAACGGGGAAGGCATCCTCAAATTCAATTGAACAGCAGTCAAAATTGGTGGTATAGGCAAGTCTCGATCCCAAAACCACGCTTGACGCATCAATGCAAAAAAGATCACAGCAATGGAGAGAGCAGTTGTCTGCAAGAAAAAACAATGCCATGCTCAATGAGCAGATGGTTAATGGGTTATCCAGAAAGAAAAGGAGAATATTATGTATACATTCCACGAATAGTAAATGATATATGGTTAATGAATATGACAATATCAGATATCATATATTGTCCCTTTAACCATCTTTCATTGAGAAAATGCAAAAACTGAAGTTGTTCCAAGTTCTTACTGATCTTAACTTATTAGATATATGAATTAGAAGAACAATTTGGAACATTGCCAGATGCCTACCCAATGGATGCAAGAAGACCGACTCTAGTTAGATGATCAACAGCTCATATTATCTAAATTTCAAAGCTGAAAGAATTGCGAGTTTCATTCTTGTATTTGTACTCTAGTGACGGATCATATTATCTAAATTTCAAAGCCGAAACAATTTGCATTTTCAGTCATATCAGTAGTCCAGTGAGACTGGCTGAGGCATGACAGCAACACATGTAGAACACGGTACCGATGTGTGAATTTATAAAGATAGCCTTTGACATAATTCTTCCGATCAAATGAAGAGCATGCTCATGATATCAAATTCAGTTGCCGAATCGCATGTTAAGCAAAGACCTATCTGACAAAAGTGAATAGTAAACTTCTTTCTAGACTTGTATGTGCAGAATATGCAAAATTGTACATGATCAAGTTGGAATTGCAAATATCATTAATGAATGGTTATGCGAACAATATCAGAATATTTGGAAAATCGACAAAGACAAGCTATGTAGAACTATATACCTTTGGACCGTACAAAAGCATAAATCTGCTGGCTGCTGCAGTAAAAGATGCGGAAATGCTGCTTTTGTATGCACAATGGGGGTCCACCTGCAGCAGGATTTAATTAAAATATTTAGCACCTAAAACAGTGGATGATTGCTTGTAATTCAACAAAAGAACATTGCACCCCCAAGTAAGAAATCCAGATAAGCATGCAACAAAGGCATAGATAGACTTTATACCAGTAACAAAACAGTGGTTCTATCAGATACGGGGGTTGAACTCAAAAGCCCTGGGGATGAATCGACAACAATTGTCTCAGTGAACAAATTCGGAATCACATGAAGTCCTGAGTTGGTATCCCAAGCAAGCGCTACAGGGGGGAAACAGCGAAGTTTACAAAGTCCTGCAGTACCATAAACAATATACCTTAGCTGAATGGTCATAAAAAGGATGTCCTAAGCATGGTAGTTAAGGCCAATAAATCAACGATTTAGACTCACTGAGAAAAGCACTTTATTACTTACTATTATGTTCAACGTCTCCAGCCTCTTCAAGAGGCAGGCCAGATTTTTTTATACCACAACCTGCAGTTTTTAATGACAATGTGACAGGCAAAAGTCCTAAACTAATTCCAAATGACAGATTGAAAGCAAGGGGATGATCCTCCTTGAAGAAAATGTCCTGCACAGCACGACAACATGCCTAAATCAAAAGCTGGTCTTTCAAGTGTTTGTACCAAATCAAAGTACTAAAAATTTTATTTTTCATATTGTCTCCCAGAAAGTCCACAACCTTTTCAGAATACATAGAGGAAAGCATAGCCAGTCGAGAGAATTCTCGTTCCCCTTCCCCTGGATCAAAGAACTGTCCTACTGCCATGGAAGCTGCAGGGGGCGGTCGGCCTGAGACACTCTGAAAAAATGGAAAATTGAAGAAAATTATAACGAATGAAGAAATATCATTTGACAATACAACAGGCAGTAATAACACTAAAACAGGCAGGTCAATTATTAATGTCCCACACCTATCTAAACAAAAAGCTTAAACTAATACAAGGCAGGCCAAGTTTTTCACTCATTGAAATTTATCTCTTGACAAATGCACTAACACCGATTCTTAGCTTTAAATGCTCAATTCCTCTTATGCACCCTAAGGGGGTTTCGGAATGAAACTTGAGGATAAAGTGAAACTCTCAAGTAAATACTGAAGCATGAGGAAGGCAGTTGTGGAGTCATAGTTTGAAGAGCTGAGCAAATTCATGGTAAACATTAGGAAACGTTCTGATAATTTTAATTCAATCTTAAATAAGGATGGAGGAACTGAGGGATCTGGGATCCAAAAGAGGGATGATGAACTAAGGAATCATAAGTTCTAAGCCGCCACTAGCGCATAGTACTGGCACAATATAGCAGCACTCTTATGGTGCAGGTGCCTCGGTATTACCCTATCAAGTCTCAGCATAAAGTTGCTGATATGACAATGTTCCTGTGGATAACACAGTTGCGGCTCTACTGAGTTTGCTAAAAGGTTCAGGGTCTGTAATTAAACTGTGGACTTATCCCTGGTATTAATTGATTCTTTCGAACTGGAATGATATGATCGGGATCTAAGAACAAGTATTACAGGGAGATAGTGAGTCTGTTTAAGGGATAATACGAAAGCAGATTGCTTCAGATGCTTGGCCATGTGAACATCTTCAGATGTTTAGATGAAAATCCTTAACCTTATGGAAATAAATACAGACGAAAAGGATTGGCAGAGACCTTAAATAGATCAGCAGGAATTAGAGAGAGAACAGCACCTACAAGGATCTAAGAGGGTCTATGCTTTCAGAATGAGACACCTAAGAAAAATAACAATAGCTACTGATAATATGCAAAAGTAAAGATGAGAGAGCCATGTCCAGAAATATTCACTCAAGATTAGAATCTCCCTGAAGAGTGCAATAGATCTCATGGTTGGTTCACATGCAATCGCTATGAAGAACCTCGCAGCCATATGCAACAGTAGTATTTCCACAAGACCAGCAATCGAAATTCATTATATTAATAATACTACAATGCAAAGTGGTAACATGTCAGAGTATCTGTACTAATATCTAAGAGACTTGCTTATATTAACCACTGTGAAATTCCCCGTGATTAAAACGTAATCTGACAGGGAAATGCACATGCATGCCCTCCCTATGAAGGTGGTCAACACATTCCAGTCATGCCCCATTTCCCTGATTTTGATCAGCCAACACATGGTTCCTTCCCTTTTTTCCTTTTAAGACTTCAGCTGAATCTAAGTTTTATCTGATCTTACATTATTTTCCTGGACATATAATACAATACAACTTGAAGAGTATGGGACATCACGAACAACTCTAGATAAAGTAAGAAGATGTCAAAAAGTTTATTCCTCTGTATTACAGATAAATGCAATTGAAAGTAGAAGTTTATCCCAAGATTTCAGGGAGCTGTACCGGACGGGGAGCAACAGATATAGTCAGAAATCTGAAACCAAGCATATCCTCGGGACTCAACAGAAAGACGGCAGATGGAGGTGGTTGCTCAGTCTGACTTCCTGGTTCGATCTATGAAACAAATAGTTATATGAAATTAGCCAACAGCAGCTCTGTACCCAAGTCATCATTCTCAATCTCCCCAAGCATAAAGCAAAATCCTTTGGTACTGCCAAAATAATCAATACCTGTGTAGGTGTAGGCCCCGAAGGAATGTGCACCATCTTCGAGGTCACCTCTCTAACCCTTCTATCTGCAGGTTCTGAGGCTAATTTTCCCTTCTCAGGCCAAAGATGAAGTCTCACACCAGAACATGGAGCAAGGTTTGTGACAAGTATGAAATGGTTTCTCCCATCAGAACCCTAAGGACATAATCCAACTATTACTTGCTTTGTCCAAAATGTGATTTCTAGGACAAGGATGTAGATATTAACTTTGAGGAGTAAATGCATGACAGTTTACCATAAGTATGTAAATACTCCAATAAGGCATGCTAACAAACTTCTAGAACTGTAGAACTAAATCATGTAAATGATAATATGGAGCATAAGTATGGAAGAAATCAGAACATGCAGTTCCAGAATCAGTCACTTCAGGGAATCGAGGCGCACCTACCCATGTGACTTTGATCCTTTCACGAGTTTGAGTAATTCGATCAAGGAATATTAACTCAATATTCTTATACAAGAATTGGAACATGTGACTCCTAGCAACCTAGATAAAGCATCAAATTGTACAATAGGGAAAGAACTTATGTTCTAAAATCTACAAAAACTTGAACCAAACTGACCAGTTTCTGTATATCCAACCACCGTCTTCTCCCATCCATGGCTAATACAGTGACTGTGGTTGTTTCAATATACAAGTCCCTCTCAAGGCCATCATTACTCCAGTTAATATTGCTTGGACAAGTAGGAAAAGAGTGTACTTGAGATCCTGCAAGCAATCCTGCATCAACTATTCACAGGAAAAGTATGGATCAAACCATCGTAACCATCCCTTTGCCCTAGACCATATAAAAATAAAACGGCAAAAATATTTTTTAGAAAATCACATACAAGATGCATACAGACTTTGTTGTGACTTGCAATTACACAATGAAAATAATGTTGCAACATCCCAAAAAGCTGATGATTGTAGGAAATACAAAGATTAAAGGAAGAAATCAAAAGCTAGAGATGCTCCCCGACTTGTCATTTCACAGTAAAGTTAAGAACACAATATGTCATGGAAAAGAATAGGAGGCTGCTGGACTTCAAGTTTATATGGCCAAGAAACTTAAAAGTAGACTAATATTGTCTCCATATTGTTATCAGATTTCTATAGGCCTTTTTTTTTCCCCTTGAGTAGCTTCTATTTTTAGAAACTTGAAGTAGGCAAATATCGTTTCCATAATATTCCCAGATTTCTAGAGCCATTTCTTTCTCTTAAGTTGCTTCAATTTCCAATCATATGGCTATACATATAAATTATTATGGGTTACAGTTAGAAATATATGATATCTAAGGTGTTTAAATCAATACATGTCCAAGAGTTATTTATGATGTCTAAAGTGTTTTAAGTCTATATGTTCACAAAATCATAATGTACATTAATTGTACGCTCTTCAAGTATTGTTAACTACAATGGATCCTCCCCTCATCCCCTTTTCACTAGTATTTAGATTTTTGTCTATATTTCCCTCCCATTGCCTGCTGCAAACAAGGTGAGGAGTATGAATTTCTTACCAGTAACAAAAAGTTGGAAATGACATTGGAAGCTTTGATTACTGTTCAATGCAAAACATAAACTAACCACTGCAATGACTATATGAGGATCAGAATCATCCAAGGGGGATGTCAGCCGCACCTCTTTCATCATCAACCAAAGAATGAGTAGAGTGCTGCAATGAATGTGATTGATTCATCCAGTTGAAACTTTGGGCGACCCCACTCCGAAGCATTTTTGCAAAAATTGCTAGTCTTTTTTGTGTGTCAGGATACGTCTGACCTGTTTTGGAGTCTACCAAACTAAGGAGGGTATGTGACACCTAAACAAAAGCAAATAAAATCAGAACTGTCCATTATAGTACAAATTATGGACCTCTTTAAGGGAAAAAAATAACTCACTTGTACAACTACTTGATTGCACCACAAAATAGCTTGATGTTCCATTGACAACCACACATTTTTCATCCCTGTAGTACTGATAGTAAGGCCATGACGAGGTGGAACAATACCTTCAAGTGATTCTAACTTTGTGCGAACCTAGAAAAGGGGAAGGGCTCCAAAGATACCATAAGATTCAAGAAAGATATCAACAAAGCCTATAATGCAAGGATGACATGCGCAATATGCACATGACCAAGCACATTAATGATTTACATCAAAACAGCTACTTTTAGAAGACAGAACATGTAGATGTTAAGATGGATTAACATTCAATAAAACACCAAACATGTATCAATTTGCATGTAAACTCAAATTTTTGCACCTTGATCAAAAGCATTACTGCTGGAATTGAGAAGGGAAAGTCACCTTTGAACCCTCTAAACTATGTGGCCAGCAACAATTTACACTCAAACTTTATTTGGGATTATTGCCCCTTAAACTGCCATCAAGGAAAAATGTTCCCCTACAATCCAATTCTCTAAGCCAAATTAATGAACTAAAATATTAATAAATTAATAATGTGCACCCAATTCTCTTGAATACTTGTAAATTATTAATCTCTAATCAATCCATACCCTAACTCTAACTGCATCATGAGTGGATAGAGTTTTCTTCAAAGCTTGGGGTGGTTAATTGAGCTCATTAGGCTTGCATGGTTTAATAATGCCAGATACAAGCCTCCTCAACACCTTACTAACAACATCAAAAAGGTGTAACTGAAGCCATATTTGACGTAATAAGCTCCATACTTTGCCTCAAATCATTGAATTTAGATTCCTCTAAAAATTTAGTCATGATGAAGCTGATTTGAGTTAATTGGTTAAGGACATTAATATATACGAAGAATTGGGGTATTTTTGCAATTTTCTATTTTTACTTTGTTATGTTAGGACTCTTGATTATGGTATTATTTACCAATAACACTGACAACACTTCCTCTTCTCCCTTCCTCCTAATCTACTATTTACCAAAATGCTTCTTTAAAGGAATATGCAAGACTACAAGCACTAAAACTGTAGACGTGTCTGAAGCAATATTCTTTCATTCTAAAAGAAGCAGTTTTTCCTTACTTTTCCTTTAAAGAAAGCATTCAATAAGGTAATAAGCGTTCACTTTTGAAGATGTGTTTTTAGAAGAAAGCATTAAAAGTTGTTTTTCAAAGGAAAAAAAGTTTGAAGAGTAAATCTTAGGGTAAGAAAACTAACCAACAACCAGAAAGTAGGTTTTTGTTTCTTACACCTCCGCCCCCCCCCCCCCCGCCCCCCTCTTCCTTCCCCTTTAAGCAAACCAAAAAAGTTGGTGCAATACATAAAAGCAACCATAAAACATATGAGATCTTCTTAATCATAGGAGGTTTAGTTGTGTATGGTAAGCAAATGACTCGATGGAGTGATATGCAACGTCGATGTAATGAAAAGTAGATGTATAAGAATTACCTGATAATCATTAGCACCTCCAGTAATTGAAACAGCAACCACATGAGATAGTGCTGGAGCAGACACATGATGTCCCGTCCGAGTCATTTGAACCTGAAATCCCTTTCTCCATTCATCATTTACCCATGCAAAGTAGTGGCCTAGTGATGGCTGCAATGCCAAAGGAGGGGACCTGAATAATGTAATCGTCCTTTAGAAACTACTCAGCATGTAAAATTTCTGAACCAAGATTGCACCTTAGGAAGCAAAAGAGCTCACTGGTGAGGGCTTGAAAGCGTTAAAACAGTTTCCACAGCTGACATCCTAAGATGTGGATGAACAACAGCAGCTCTAGCAACAAATCCACCCATGGAATGGCCGACCAATATGACACTTGTTGGCAAACTCCCAACAGACGCAGCACCTTCCTTTGCTCGGGCATCCCAAGACTCTTTATATCGATCCAAAATCTGCAACCAAAACAAACATGTATATATAAAGACTAAATTATAGCGCAAAAGCCTTTACAGAAAAACTGACTCCTATCTATGATCGTCAAATTAAGCTCACATTATTCCAGACACAGTTTGATCCTGTCATAAACCATATGTACACAGACAAGACTCACTGATGCTAATAACAGTGCCAAAAAAGGAAAGTCCGTCTAGAGAATTGTCCGAAACCAATAACCAATAGGATTCCTATGCAAAGAAAAAAGAACCGGAGAAAGAACTTTTGAGGCTTCAACAAGGGTTCAGGAAATTTTACTAGCTTTTTCATTGTCCAAGTTTTCCTTCTCCATTTTTTTAAATAAGTACTGAACAATCTTGTAAAGAACTCATGATAAGCTCTTTTTTTCCCTCCAAAATTAAAGAAAATAATCAGCAATCGCCAAAACGCCATTCATAAATGTTTTACAATTTCCTTCTATAAATTTAGTCCACTGATTAGGACACTATCTTGCACTTAGAAGCTGGCAGCTCCTAAAACATTTTGTCGCTTGTTCAGTTCTCAAAATTATACCATGCAATAACATGCAACATGCTGACGATACTCTTAGCCCCCAAAAAAATATAAAAATATATGTGTGCTCATGGGATCAATGTTACAAAATAAATCTTATTATTTGTGAACAAATGTGGAAAACGTAATATAAGTGATACCCTGTGAATGGCATAAACAACATATTCAGTGTGCTCTTCAAGTATCCGACCATCCATTGCTGAATGTTCACCTTCAAGATCCACGGTAAACCAATCCAGCCTACGAGAATATTGATTGGGCAACTGTATCCCACCTAAGCCTCCATCCATCTCTAATCCTCCCTCTTCAGGAGTTAGAGAAGCTTCCTGATAATGCGAACGATCAAGGGGGCCTCCTTGATATGCCCTGTCAGACTCTGCTGCCAGAGATCGGACCTGTAAGTATCAGAATACGAGCAACAGATACCTATTCAGCATAAATACAACATGAGAAATGTGAAAGTCGAAAATGCAATCACGATCCCTTTTAGCAAGAGAGAGCAAGAGGGCACCTGTTTGTAGCTGCCACCATTTCCCGGGATGAAAAGAACGGGAACACCATTGAGCTTCTTGAGGTGCTCATCAAAGTCAATCTTCTTCCATCCTTCATGATACAGATACAAACCATACTTCCCAGCCAATACACTCTCCGGCATGGAAATGGGTACATAAGTTGGATACATATATGTCATAATACAGCCATTAGATACAGGCTTTATCAAACTATACAAACCAACAAGACCGACAAAAACAGTCAAAGCGACAAGGGTCGCTACTCTACACTTGTCCCTTACACTCTGCATAGCTTCACATTATCCTCCCGGCACGACTCCACCCTTGACAGGACAACAGGCAAATAGATCAGAAGACAGCCACCACGGATCATACATAAGGAGAAAAAACATATGGGCAAATTCTTTCATGTCCAGCAACATAACTGCCGGCGATACGGAGGCAATGTATGTGGGGACAACTGGAGAAAGTGAGATGCGGGAGACCGTGCAAGTCATATGATGCCAGATTTAGAAAGAAATCAGTTGCCCGCCAATGAACTTTGAACAATGGAAAAGATCCCTCTTTCTGCTTGTGGACCATCACGCATTCATTGCAAATCGATCCTCCAGTGGCAAATTAGGCAAGAAATGCGTACCAAATAGAAACAGAGACAGAGAGAGAGAGACGGGGGGGAGGTAGTCACCTCTTTGAGCTAAACTTGGGCAGTGAAGCGCCAGCTGCCGGGACGGGAGAAGGTTGCGGCGGCAGATCAGGGGTCGCCGGGAGGGAGGCGAAGCTGGCAAAGTCCGGGGTCACCGGCGACCGAGCCACAATGGGTAAAGCGGATTAGTTCAGGGAGAAACCAACAGTAACCGACGAGAGAGAAGAAAACCAGCGAGAAGAAAGGCCGGGCCTTCAGAAATAGGCTGGCCCACGTTAATTATGCGTTGGGGCTCTTTTTCAAAATCATCTATGTATCTCTAGTATTATTAGAGATAGATGCGAACTCGCACTACGAGCGATACTACGTAAATTGCTTTTTGAAATTTTTTTTTAGTGTTTAATAAAATTATTAGTCATTTTTACATAAAAGGGGTGGTCTTGCTTACTAGTAACGAATGGAAATGATATTTACTTAAAAGTTTTGCGATGAAATCAATACGGAATACTAAACAGAGAAGATTTGATATATTAGTAAGACGGCAGGAGAGTGTTAAGAACGTGAGAAAGAGAGACGAGGGAGCGAGTGGGAGAGAATTGAGGGAGGAAAGAGTAATCAATAGTTAAGGAAAAAGCTCCTTTTTTTTTTTTTGATTGACCAATGTATTCAGGTTTCGTCCAACTAATTTTAGGAACTTCGTAAATCCCCGACAACGTACGGAGCAGGTAATCAAGCTAAAGGCGCTCCGGTGGCTCCAAAGAGTTTCGAACTCGAAATCATGTTGATACATAAGCTTTTCGTTAATCACTAAACCAATCCCTTTCAAGTTAAAGCTAAAATTATTATTGGTCTATTACTTCTCCATGACCAGATAATTAGTAATTTGTTTAGTTTTCTTTCTAATATACATTTTTAGGAGAAAGAAAGTTGTATGAACTAACTTTTTATGTTTCCATTATTTTAAACCAGATTATAGTAGAGACTATATAGGCTCACACTTGCACGTGTATGATGGGCCATATCAATTTATCATTTTGCGGTTAATCATCACTAGATGTATGTCCGCACTATGCACAGAAATATTGATAAAATTTTGTCTCTGGATATATCGTGTTCCTTTGGATTCTGAGAATCTACTATAACTAAAACGTTAATATAATATGTATTAACTATGATTAATAATAAAAAAAATTTACTTGGTTGGGAGTAAGAGAGAGAGGGAGAAATAAAAGAGGGAGTGGAGAAATGGTGAAAAGTGAATGGCTATTGTGATAAATTGATGATCATGTCCTCAATCAGGTGACTAATTAAAATGAGTTATTTATAGTATGGATAGTTTGGGTATGTGAAAGTGAGGCGAAAGTGGGCTACGACCTTATTAGCAGATTTGTCTCTGAAGTTGCTATTTCGTACAAAATACTTTGATTCTTTTTTTCTTAATTCTTTATAATTTGTTTTGTGTGTACTCATACTTGAGATATTATTTTAAGAAAAATAAGCGTCGAACCGCTTGAATCAATGCACGTTGGTTAAATTCTCTATAAATTAATTGATTTAAAATAAAAAGTTAAATATGTGAAAGAAAAATAAAAGAAAAATAAAGAAAAGAAAGAAACAGGAAACTGGGGGCTGGTGACAAGAGGAGGCAGAATAAATTAAATTTATAATTTTATCTTTGTAATTTCTATACTTTTATGTTGCTTTATTTGTAGGATAAAAGAAGGGGCAATTTTGACGTTTTACAGATATTGTAACTATACGGAGATACCAAAGGCTTCTTTTATACTGTAGAAGTATAGATAATATAAACAGTACATAGATAGTAGGATAAAATGCACTAATTTCCCTTCAAGTTTGGAGAAATGACACTTAATCTCATTTATTGAGAATTTATGCACTTAGCATCATTTGACTTAGTTGACTAAATTAATTTTTTATAGAACACTAATTAGGGTCATAACTCTTAAATTTTTCCTTTTTAGTCAACGCATTTTTTTTGTACTGAATAAGGTTCACATTACATAAAATGTTCATACATAAACTTTATCACTTTTATTTTATTTTTTTTAATTTAAGGAGTAAAAACTAAAAGTAAATAATAAAAATAGTTGAAAGCTTAGATCTAAAGAACAAATAAAGAGATGGAAAGGGGTGGTTGTCGTAGGGCACTAGAAATGAAAGTAGAAAGTTGAAAATCGAGGTCCGGCCCAATTAAAAAATCGAACACCCGATTTCAATTCCAGAAGGTTCCATACCTCAACTAGTTATCGGATTTTTTGAAGAAATCAAATAGGTACCCAACCTATCCAAATTTAAATTTCAAAATAAATTTAGAATTTCTAAATATCTAAATTTGTTTTACGTTATTACACTCAACATTTCATTTAATGACCACTAACCCAAGAAACATTGTTGAATACCATTCTCCTCCCTATTTGAACAGATTCTTTCTTAATTATTATTATTTTTTATTTTTAAATATTTTATTTCTAACATTTAAAATACATTAAAAAGCCTTATTCTAATATTTTATGAAATGTGGTTGCTTTATTCAGTAAATTTAAAAAGAAAAATTCATAAGTTATGAACTCAATTGATATTTTTCAATAAAATAATAATTGGTCAACTAATTCTAATAGGACTAAGTGCATATATTCTCAACAAATAGGATAAAGTGTCATTTCTTCAAATCTGAGGAAGATTAGTACATTTTACCCTAGATAGAATAAATCTTTTTTTTTGCTAGGTGATAACTACGTTTTAGTAAAGAGAGAATTTTCAATAAAGAGAGAAATAAGTTATTTGATATAATTTTCATTCTCCACAAAAATGTCTCTTACAAAATAATGCAATTAACTATGAACCATTAGATAAAGAGTAGATGAAAGACAATTCAGTAAATTTAAATTTTCACTAACTAGCAACTTTCCCATTTCTTTTCTTCTCACCATTTTCTAAAATTAATTTTGTTATTTAATATATTGAAATTAGTAAAACCAATTTTCAATCTCTTAAGATAATCTATATATATTCTCAAAGTAGTTAATGTCAATCAACGCATAGTAGGGGCGTTGGTCTTATTTATTTATTATATTACAAGATTTTGAACGTTTGTTATGCCCATTTTTATAGAAGTTTTTGAACTATTGAATTTTAATGGTTTACCTAATTTTAGGGAAATTTATTCAGGCGGGAACCGATCCAAGAAGGTCCAAAATGAACATAGTAGACAGCAAAATGAACATAGACAACTGGAGCCAAAGTGCAGTCTACTATGTTAAATTTTACAGTTGGCTATATGCATTTGAGACTTCTAGACTGATCCCGCCCGGGACTGGATAAGCTCCTTAAGTTTAATACACTAATAGCTTATTTAACATCAAAGTAAATTTCATTTTCATTTTACTCTCACCCGCTACAAGACAAATATTCCCAATTTTTTCTTTTTTCATTAGTCAATGTGGTGGGCCCCCGTCTTCCCACTTTTCCATCGGGGTAGCACATGCTTCCTGATTCTATGTTGTTTTCTTTCTTTTTTTTTCTTTTTTTAATTCTCCATTCCTTTCCCTTTTTCGTCTCTTGATATAGACCACCACACGAGGAAATGCGTAGGGCCAACGTGCTGACGATCGATTATTTGTTGATAATATTTTATCTAATAAATCGGCCATGTAGAAGACATTTAGAGAAATAGATAGCTACATTAATTGCATAGATTTAATACAAATTTGATAATCAAATTTCAAAAAAAAAGTATCGATACGTATTTCAAATACAAATAGAAAGTATAGGTCATCGGTGTCTTGTCTCTACACACCATAACCAATTTGCTATACGGTCACGTACAACATTCATTTCGTTGCTTCTCATGGCAACTTTAATTCATATTCCTAGTTGTTAAGGTGGATTTCGAAATTCATTGTAATCAGCCCAAACATCTCCGAATTGCTTAGATAACCTGTCATGGTAATGATTGCGCCAAGTAAAATTATGCAACACAAAACAAGTAAGGGCAATTTGTCATTGTCTATGTGGTTTGAAATTTGGCAACAATTTCATTATTACAAATCTTCTCTTCAAAATCTCAAAACACCTTTCAATAATATTACGAACAAATGAATGTTAATGATTAAATAGCCCCTTCTTTGTTCTCGGAGGATTGTCCTCACCGAAATTATTTCGGTGATACCGTTCTCCCTTGTATAGTGCCAAATATCCGAGAACATTGGGAAATCCTACATTGACAACATAATATTGTTTTGGGAAAAAAAAGAAATTTACAGTTAAATACGTTACAATAGAAACTTGTTAGGATGTAGAAAATTGATCAGCAAACGCTCATCACCATGAGCCGCAGGAAATAATTCCAATGTCACAGTTTCGAAAAAAATTCTAGAGTCATATACCGAACCCTCCCAACCCGTCATGACATATGTAAGCATCATATCCTAGGAACAAGCGGTGAGTGCATTTTATGTTATTTCTATATTCCGATCGCGATAAGCTACTCTTTTTTCCTTAGGGACACATGTAGCCACATGGGTTCCATCGATAGCTCCGATGCAATCCTACAAGGGCAATGCAAAATTATGTAATTAATATAATCTTACGAAATGAAATATAATAATATTGACTTTTTTTAAGTACTTTAAAGAAATGTCACTTTTGACAATTTTCATTCTCGAGCTGCACAACAAAATTCATTTCTCTTATATAAACTGGTGCTAATGCTTGAATTCCTCGGAGGATTTGTTTGAAAAATCGCGACACCGTCTCCTTAGAATGTTGGTACCGTTCCGCCACTACTGCATGTCGAGTACCATGTGAAATAATCAATAAGAACATTCTGAGCCTCTCTTCAACGATGATACCATTCCTACTATCATTGATGCCACAATAATGTCAAAGTGTGTCACAAAGGCGCTAAATACGTATGATTCCATTTTAAAATTCTCGTAACATCTAACATTATTCCCTAAAACTTCAAACGTGTGCTCTTTTCCTTGGAGTCGGGAATTTCTACACGAGATGTTCCGTTTAACCTGTTCTTCGACCGTCCTAACTTGCATTATCAAAACGAAGTACCACCATTGCCATTAAGTCATCTCTTCGTCACTAGAGCTATCTTCATATCGCGAAGAAGTGTTATTCCTTGACATATTGTCTTTCAACTGCGATGCCTATAACAGTAGAAGGAAGTTCATGAACATGTTGTTAATGATAAAACAAAACAGCTCATAAATATACAACATAAAAAATTTCCAAGCACTCATAACAAACATAATTTCCAAGCCACAGCACGCAGCAATTACAGTAAGGAAAGTGAAGAACACAAGCAGCGTCCAAGAGAAATCGGATCGACCAGAGTAGTAGGTGTCCACAGAAAACTAAGTAATCCACATGAAAACCTCAGTTGCGAAGCACTGAGTCGCATCAAGGATGCCATAGGCCATCCAGTAGCGGCATATCACAACATACGCAATCCAGGCAGACACAACTGTAGCTGAGGCCGCACTCTCCGCACCTTTAAACGCGATGGTTAGCCCACAGCAAATAGGGACCCTGTACTTCAAAAGGGATCTGAGGAGCTTCAGATGACCCGACCATGGTTCTTGGAGTAGATAGCTAAGCATCTGCTCTGCATAGGAACACCGAGTAGAAAGACAAGCGCGAAGGCATAGACATTGACGAATATCCAAAACCCGGTTACCACATGAGGAACTTTAATGAAGAATAGGGCGAGAAACATCAGAGTAAAGGTTAGAAGAAACAGGACACTCCAAAAATGTGTGAAGGTCATGTTTGATCGTAAGTAAGGCCGGATGATGTTGAATTATATCGTGACAAAATAACGTTTGGTCACAATATCTTATAACTTATGGTGATAAACTTATTTTCGCGATGAAAACATTATATAATGTGTGTCATAATATTCAGCGCTCACACAATATTGAGGATATGTGTATACATATAAATATATATGTATCTACATACATATTAAGTATGTGCATTATGAGACTTTATTTAGTATAATTTAACATTCTTATCACAATATATAGATTAAGTATGTATATACATGCATATTAAGTATGTAAATACATATATGTTAGTTATTATGAGAATACTTGGTTTTAGGCACTCACACAATATTAAAGATATGTGTATACATATAAATATATATGTATCTACATACATATTAAATATGTGTATTATGAGACTTTATTTAGTATAATTTGACATTCTTATCACAAGATATTTTTCTTGTGATAAAATTTCTTTCGTAATAATAGAATTTGTCACGACATACAAAATTTCTTGTAGTGACTCTATGGTCGATGAAATTGTTAAAAACTCCAACTTGCTTTCTTTTTAATTCTTTTTTTAGGTTGGACATATAAATAGTGACTTTTCAATTATGCATAATTTTTAATGCGGATTTTTGTCTTTTACTTTGAGAATGATCTTGTAATTTACGGGTAACCTTTAGTTGTGTTGGAAGATCAGGAGTGGATCAATAGTTTTTGGGGTTGGTGGAAACTGCTGAACCATAAAAGTTTGGTTTTTCCTCATTTAAGCTGACACTAGTTATGAAATTCGTGTTCAATATGGAATGACTTTTTTCCCCATAAAAGACTCACGGGATGTATACGTAACGCATACGTGAAATGTCTACGGGTCCCAATTATTGTCAAATAGGTTTATGCCCATTAATCCACACGGTCAGGACCCCCTCCCAATCTGAATTTGGGGTCACAATTACAAAGGGCACTTGCTATAGAGGTAGGAGGGGGCCAAATTCAAGTTGGGAGGGGGTTCAGACTATGTGGGTTAGCGGACATAAATCTACTTGGCAATAATTAGGACCCGTAGACATTTCACATGTGCGGTTTTGATGGAAAAAATAACGTCATACCATGTGTGGCATGAATCACATAATTGGTGTCACGTCACGCAATTTTGAAAGTTTGTACCACAACTGATGCAATCCTTAAAGGTTGCGCCATGCCATGTATTTTACCCTTCTTTATGTCGTTAACATTTGCTGTAGGTAAGTGCATGTGAACATTCTTTTGGGCAATAAAGGATCATCATCTATCCAAAAGAAAACTATGTTACTTTAATTATGTTTGTCATTTACACTAATGAAAGATTATTGCAGTTTGCCCCCTTTAGTTAATATATTGCATCTTCGCCTTTGTTACCTTTGTTTCATCCTTTTTTTTTTATGAATTTCCCTCTTAAAACAGTTTAATTAAGTCTTGAGTTATTGGAATCTTTCCAATGAAATAGAAATTACTCTTTTTTATGATAAAATACTTCTAAAGAGAAAAGGATAAACAGTATGTGGAAACACAAATCTATGTATTGTATGCCTTTCTAAACTCTACAGAGTATCATTATTATCTTACATATACACTAATCAAGCTTTCCATGCACGTGATTTCTTACTAGTAAAATTAAAAGTGAAAAACTAATTAAAGTTGTTGATTAAGTGAGAAAACCAACCCACCAATGAGAGAAGAAAGAGAAAATGACAAAAAAAGGGAATTTCAAGGAAAAAAAAGGGTGTAAATGAGACAAGATAATTTGCGAACGATTCGGGCTCAGCTCGATGAAAACTCGAATTCAACTCGCTCTTATTATGCTTTAGCCCGACTTGGTTCGAGCTCAAAAGTTAAACACATCACACCGAGCTCAATGGGGTTCAGCTCGCGAAGCTTGGGAGACTAAACATACTTTTTTTTGTTATAATTATATATGTATATAATTATTATAATTATATATATAAGTATATGAACTAAAATTAAAATATTAAACTATGGGAAGATAAAAGAGGCCCATGAAGCTAATAAATAAGTATTGGGAAAAGACAAAGAAAAAGCCAACGAAAGGAGACACATAGGAGAACACTACCAATACTAACCCCACACTAGAGAAAGCCAAAAAAGGAGAAGAGGAGATGCCATTATAAAATGAAGAGAGTTGGTCGATCATAATAACTATAAGGATTGCGTCAGCTGAGACCGAGCCTTCATCAAATTGATAGTGACTCTAGGACTCGTAACGATATGTTGTTTGTGTGAACATCATTAGTTTTGCCACATAAATTGTTTCCCTTACTTGCCATTGATTTTGTTGTGCTTACTAAAGAGTTAGTTATTTTATGTCTTAACAATTGTTATATAGCATATTTCACTTTGTTTATGTACTGTTATGGTAGTGATGATGAGGAATGAGGTGACAGTATATGTATTGAACTAATTAGAAATATGGTACATATTGAACTGAATGTTTAAAGTGAACTTTCGCATTATCGGCCTTTGCTTTCTTTTGCATACCCCTACATTCTTCACCTGCTTAACTAAGCAATATACATGGTCAAGCATAAAACTCATTCCAACCAAACAACTACTAAACAACCAAATCACCTTCCTTCTTAGGAAGACAAATAGTATACCAATACTTTCTATCTCCTCGAGCATCATAATTTGATCATCCTTTATTTTTGGATTAGCTATCTCTTATTATATCAGATTTTGTGGTAAAAGTGTCATCTTGGCTAGTTTATTATGTATTTTGACGTGGAGAATGGAGAGTTAGATGGCAACATAAAGAGATAACAGTAAGGGAGATGGAGACAATTATGAGAGAGTGATGAGTTCATAGTTAAATAAAATAATTAAAATTACTAATTTATTTTTAAATGTATTTACAACGTATATATTTTGAAGAGAATAAAATTTATACTTTACAACGCACATATTCTGAAGAGAAGAAAAACACATAGGGTTCAGGAAGGGATATTAATGCAGTGGCCAAAACGTCGATTCGAGAACAAGAGGTCTTGGATTCAATTATTACTAATGGGACGTATTTGTCCCTTCATTTCGTTTAATTTTCTATCTTTATACTAAGTCCATGAGCCTCCCTTATATAACCAAAAAAACGCATAAGGTTGGCTAGAGATCTTTGTTTTGCCCACTTAATTTGGAATTATGTTAACCGCATATAGCGCATGTATAGCAGGTTTGAAATCTAATAGACATTTATGTGAGGAAGAGTGAAGTTTCTCTTTATGCCACCCGATATAACTTCTCGATTTTCTATTCTATTTCATCTAACAAATAGTTAGTCCATATATCTATTTATATAACTCTTCTTGATTCAAATTGATTTTTCTTTCAATTATAAATCCATATTTGTAATATTTTTTATCGTCCCCCTTCATCAATTTTTTGTTTTGCATTTGAACTTTTTTCATCTGTTTTCATTTTTATAAGAAAGAGCAGATTTTGAGGTGTAGTGCAATGGTTTACCATATGTTAATACAATGGTAGAATCTTCCCACGTTAATAGGATTTGGACATGTAAAAAGCACGTGAAAACTACAATGAGACCCATTATAAGTTGTAATCAAGCAATATGTATATATAAACTTGGATACAAGCTAATAAATAGAGGTAAAATCGTAATATAAGTAATATGTCGAGCTCTACAAAGTATAATGTGAACATAAAAACTTATAATTAATGAAGTAAAAAAAAGTAAGGTTCTGAAAGATAAATGAACAAAAAATAATATAATAACTTTTTTCACCACAAAGTTCACTATTAATAAAATGCATCTAGTCCAAATAAATTTATAAAAAAATATTTAAATTATTTTATAAGGAAATAAAATTCTCGATGTAAAGTTAGAACCCAACAATTGAGACCTAATTTTATGAACCAAAAAATAAAACAAAATATAGTATCCCACTTTACACAAATTCATTTTTTTAGAAAGATTTTAGGATTTCCAGTGGACTAATACTTACTTAAAGTTTATTCCATAAACATCTTTGATGACATAAATAAAATGAACGCCAATATGTAATTATAAGAAAATGACCTCACCTACTAACTAAAAGTATGAAAAAAAAATATTATTATAGTGATCATCTTTATTCGTTAGATTAATTATATTGGTTGTAATGACTAATTTATATAATTATAAATAAATAATAATAAGCTTAAGTTTAGTTAAGTATACTTTATTTTTTTTATTTTTTATTTGATTTAATTTACAGAAAGATAATTTATGACCAATACGTTAATTGTGAAAGAACATCATATAATAAGTTTTGATATTCTATTTCTTTTAAGGTCCTTTTTCAATATTACAATTTTAATATGGTAAATACAAAAATAATAGTAAATAACTATTTGAACATACCGGTACAACGCATGGAACTTAAGACTAGTTGATAGAGTAAGAGTAAATTAACACTTTGATCCCACAAACTTTTAGCAAGTCAACACTTACTTGAGACTTGAAAGAAAATTTCGGCCCCTTAGGTTCCTCAGTTTTGATACCTCTAGCAGTCAGGTCCAAACTTATATACACATATATCTATATATATATATATTTAATAAAAGCTTCACAAACGACATCGTTTTTGAAAAAAAAATTTGAAATTTTTTTTTTAGATAAACGAAAAGAGACCAGTAGGGGGCTCCCTGGGCCACCCCTCTCTCAAGTGAGGTCGTTGGAGAACATTTATGACCTCAAAAGTATAATTTTCTAATTTAATTAATTATGAAAAGCATATTGTAGTCATTTGACTAATTGAAACTCGAAATGACCAGTCACTTGATCTCGAAAATAAAAATAATACGTTAATTAGTTTTCTTAATGAATAATATGTTAATTAATTTAATGAATTATATCATGTATTATCAACGTATATTATCATTTGTATATATAAAATAGAAATTATGAGTTTAAAATATGAAATTAACTATACAAATTTATGAGTCCAATCTTTACATTCTGAGAAAATTTTTTAATCATATTTTTAAAGAGAAATAAAATCATATAACACGGTTTTTTTTACCCTTTTCATGAGGTAATATAGTTCGATTCTTCTAAAAATTCTATGGTACATACCTAAAATGCATGTATGATACATACAAATAATTATTTGAAAATTTTCGAGTAAATTACTTATAATTCAAGTAACGTACTTCAAATCAAGTGATTTACTTGAAAAAAACGAGTAATTTACTTGCATGTACCATACATATATTTTCAACCAAATGTATCTAAACCAACTCTTCATTTTCATCACACATCATGAAAGCATTTGGTGGCAGGTAAGACAAATGAGAGGACAACTAGAGTGATGGCATCTTATAATCTCAAAAAGGATCATATGTAATATATGTTTATCGAAAAGGGAGTTTCATAGCATAGCTTAGCAAGGAGTAAGGAAATATATATATATATATATATATATATATGAAACGTTTGGCTGGAAAGGGGACTAGCATTTTGGAAAAAAATCATATGGTCTTGAGAGGTAGAATCTTTTTTTTTTTCCTAACTCGAGGTTTCTGGGCTTCATCATCCGTGAACTTCCGGCAATACACAGAATAAATAATTACGTCAAAAGCGCTCCAATGACTCCAAGAGATTTCGAATCCTTGAAGTTTGAGAGGTGGAACCATATGACCACTAGATCAATACTCAAGAGTGGATCTTCATTAATCCAACACTGCCGAAAACAGCTGGGGACGCTTCCACTTTCCACCTTGAGCTGGAAAATCGTGCTAGCATTTCTCTCCTACGTTTTACATACTTATCCGAGGAAAAAATAAAAAAGGAAAAAAAGAATCAAAGAGCAAGACAAAGTAAAGAAAGTGAGTCTTTAAAAAGCAAGATTAGAGTTGCTCATCCAAGTCATGTGATTCAATCACCTGTTTTTTGCTTGAACACGCGAGTTAAATCACATGATAAGTAGGTGAGTGAGGCTGAGGCATGCATGAGTTCTTAATTATTGGCTTTTCTCCATTCTCATACTCTTCCTTAATTTTTTTTTATTACATTTTACTTTTACTCCCCCTTATTTATAAAAGAAATTATGTTGTTCATGTCTACCTAAGATTATTATTGTTATTACAAAAATTTTAGATCTCATTTCGCGATGGGCTAAGCACTTTTGTTTGTTTTCCTTTTTATCCTTGCTCTTTTTCTATGATTCCCTTTGTGTCCTCCATAGTATTCTTTTTTTGATAGTTAAAATTGTGGGCAATAGTGATGACAACATTGTCGTCTCCCATTAATCAATGTTCGGGTTCTCGTGTTCAAACGCGAACATATCAGACGAACTGAAAAACCAGTGCAAGCACTGGCGAACATATCAGACGAAATAAATAACTAGCGCAAGCACTGATCTCATTAACGTAGCATTATTTGGGGCCTAGTATAGTTTACAAAAATTAGAAATGACTCCAGGTCCAAACCAAAGAGCCAATCCTAGCATATGTCACCAGGGGGATTCGAACTCGAGATTTGAGATTCTCCAAACCACATGGGAGTGAGTTTGAAACCACTAGACCATCGCCCATGATAGTATTAACTTCCATAGTATTAAATTATCAATTGTGGTGTGGATTCCCTTACCTAATTGAATACACACATGGTCATGGCCCATTTGAAAATTTTTGAATAGTTGTTGGTCTCCGATGCTGATATGTTAGCTAGAAAGGAAGAGCATATACCAGATGTCGTCTCGGCATATTCTAAACATCTATAATAAGAAGAAAGGTACTCTGAAAAGAGAACTGTTTTCGTGAAAATCTGTATTTCCTTGGAACGATACATCCAACATAGAAAATTTCATAACACCAAATCCTTGTAGGTAGGAATATATTACATGAGAAATGGATGAAATTAATTGTACGTGCAGTGAGATTTAATGCATGCTTTACGAGATCCTTTTGTTCTGTTTTTCACATTTTCAATATGTCAACATTTGAATGGCCCCTTCCTCGGGATGATGTGATAAGAAGAATAATAAATGAAATTCTTTGATCATATACATTACAATCCAATTCTCCGTATTGAGATTTAATGCAGGCTTCACGAGATTCTTTTGTTTTGTTTTCCACATCTCAATATGATCACATTTGAATGGGTAGGCCTCACCATGATATAGTGAGGAGAATAATGAATAAAATTCTTACATCATATAATTCACCATTTATTGTAATTTTATTAGCGTTTTCTCACATCATATAATAAGATAAAGTTATCGAATTTTTTTGATAAAACTGTCAAAATGGTCCTTGAAATTTGGGCCGGCCACCAGCTAGTTCTCAAAGAACTTTTGCCCCTAAGATGGTCCCTAAACTTCAGTTCCATCTGTAATCAGGGATCAGAAACGGGTTATGGAGTCCTACGGGGCTTAACAATGTTAAAAAGGGCGAGAGAGCAAAGCAAATATCTTGGTTGGGGGTTCCCCGCCGGCGGCCTCTCCAATCGGCGAGGTCGATGGAGGCTTCTTTCTCTATTTAATTAAAAAAAATGAATTTTTATAATTTTTCAAAAGAGCAAAAGGTTTCTTTTATATTTTTTATTATTTTCGACGGACTATGTGACTGGGTCACTCTACACAGCAATCACGTCAGGTCTCCATTTGACCAATTTAACGTCTAACCATTTTGGTAGACGAAATTGAAGTTCAAGGACCATATTAGTGGCAAAACATTTTGAGGATCAAACTGATGGTCGATTCAAATTTCTTTTCGGTATGTACTTTGGTGTTCGGAAACTCAACGGGACCTAACTACTTCAGTTCAAGCTGGGTCGGCCCACTAAGGGGTAAAACTCTTCAAATCGAGAATTTTCTCCATTCATAATATCCGAATTTAAAATCTTACTTAGAGAAAATAAGTGTCGAATCGTTTGAATTAACCATTATTGATGGAAAAAATTTCAGGAACTATTTTTACATTTTACTCAAAAGAATTTATTAAGGAAAAAGAAAGGAAAAAAAAAAGAAAAATAGAAAAGGCCATGGCCATTGAAAAACTCAATTGGGGTACGATAGCTATAGCTATGTCCTCCTCAGCTCCCATTCCGAAAGGATGGTCTCCCTCCACAAGTTTTGTCATTTCCTGTGGCCATGCAATGCAACTGTTATTTTCATTCGATTCAATACTATATCTGGGTCGGTCATCTGTTTCCTATCTCATGTGCTCCTTATCTTTTATTAGATAGCCGGTGCTATGCACAGTCATTAATGATATTTTCATAAAAAAATTTTATTGTGACATTTAAGTTAATATAGGATAGTTAATGAGAAAAAATTATGTGAGATTAATCATTTTTAAAGTAATAGGATAATTAATGTTCTGTAGTTAGTGAAAATTAAATTGAAGAATTAATTAAACTAGTAATCATTCTCCTTGAATAATGTCATATTAACATGTGCTGTAAGTAGCAAAAAATAAAGCATTTTGTAATTTATGGAAAATAATTTGAAATTTTATACATTAATTAACTTTCAACTAAACAAATGTGACAAAATCAATTAGAGTTTATTATTATTTTTCGGTAAAATATATAGAAAAAATGTAAATGTGGGTAGTACAGAATCCGTATGTACCCATGTTATCATAAATCCTAAAAGATTATGTTATAATAGATCCGAACAGTTGTTCCGGAGAGGTAGAATGGTGTACGTAATACGCAAGAAAATTATTCGCTTGATCGAATATGCTACCAATCAATTTTATAACAAAATTCATGAAAATTAATTTTTTGTTAAACTTATAAAAAAATAAATACATATATTAATATTATTTACTTCATTATTAAGTAAACGTGTATATATATATATATATAATTTTATAATATTATTATTTATTTCAGCGTTGGGCAGCGTATTTATTATTGTATTACTTTATAATTTTATTATTTACTTTATCGTTAATAAATTATTTGTCTAATATGACGAAATAGCAAAATGAACGCACTTATTATTTTTATTTATTTATTCATTGAAAATCAAATAAAAATGAATTTATTAAAATAAATTAAAACGAATTACAATTACGAGAATGACTAGGTCTATTTCCTCTATCAAAATCCCGCTGAAGCCATCGTACTGATGTATATGGCTTTTATTGGGAATTCTCTCTCCAGCGTACTACGGAGAGTGTCAAGTATTATATATATATATATATACACACACACGAGATGGATGTAGATATATAGATAGATGGATACAGATATATAGATAGATATGGATTGCCATTCCCTTTAGGATGTCGACATCATTCTTGCCATATATATATACATATATACATATAAGATAGATATAGATAGATACGGATATATAGATATATAGATATGGATTGCCATTCCTTTTATAAGGGGATGTCTAATCGTTCTTGCCATTCGTCACCTATAATTGATCTTCGGGAAGCTTCTCTGGTCCTTGCAAAGGATCCTGCCTTACCTATTTCAACCGTCAGATCATTCAAATTCTTTCGCTTAATTTTCATAATATCCGTAATCAAAAGATTATTGGTTTGACAGTCCATAATAGTCAAGGATGCACAATGTAATGTGCTCGGATAGGTCTTCGTACATATGAGAAAGATAGCAACCTCTTTCGACGGAAATAGACATTAATTAATATAGCAACAATAAATACACATATTAAACTTTTAATATTTCATGTTGTAAGAACTTCTTGCAAACATATTCTTTATTTCTGAACATCTTGTGCCTTATTGAATGAAACATTATATTGGGTGTTTCATGATATTGGAATCACCTTTTGGTCGTCTCTAGATTACATATGGTAGAACATTATACAATGGAACATAAGATGTCAATTTTTTTAAAGAACTATTGCATTATAAAGAGAGAGACGATGAAGACCTTATAGTTAAACATAAAATGTGATCCGATTCCATAATCGGGGTGCCAAAAAATTTTAAAAATCCTAACTCACGATAATGTGGTGATAAGCAACCAATATAATTGTTACAATTAGCAAAATTTATGGTACATCAAACACCTGATGATTAACGCTCGTGTATCTCTTTACTGCAGTCCAATACTTATTCTCAGCACGGATAGGATCATGAATGAATTTATCCTAGTTAATATATGTTATTTGTACGGATATAATGATTATGAAGTATCAATTACCGATCTATTAAAGATTATGGCAGAATATAGCTGGACGAACCTTTTTCTCCTATATTCGAAAATTATATTATGTTACTGGTTACATAAAGCACAATGTACTATTTAAATACATCTTTGAATCTCCTTGAGATCTGCATTTATGTATTTTATGCTCTTTAGATCTTCGTTTGAATATTAATCTTCGTTTTATGCTTCCGCCCTCGTACTTTACCAGAAATAAAATTATATAAATAAATCTTATAATTAACTCCTCGTAGAACTTGTAAAAAAAAGAAAACATCATATTTAGTCTCTAATAATAAAGACTTCGATGGTGGTTAGCCACGCGCTTGCAACTTTTACGAGCTCGACCGAGATTAATCTCTACCCTCAACCTATCGTGAGTGAAGTCTAGTAGATTGATCTTGAAGATTGACAGAGTTTCGGGACGAATGGGTGAAATTATGACATGTTCAAAAGTATAAGGACTTTATTAGATAAAATTGGAAGTCCCGTACCTTTTACCCGCTGACGATCCGGTAAGGGCAGGCCACCGTAAACGCCGTCCGACCATGCAATCCCGCCCTCGCAATCAACGGCCCATCTGCCACCTCACTTTCTCTCTCGGACCTCCACCAACCCATCTCGTCCGTCCAATGGACGGAGTGGTCCCCACCCACTCTCTGTCTCGACCAATCCGCCCCTTTGCATTTTCGTTCTCAACGCCCATTCCATTCCCCACTCTCTCTCTCTCTCTCTCTCTCTGCTTTATATATAAAGGCCGACTCTCGCTCTCTCCCTCTCGCTTCTCCGTCGAGGTCTCTTTCTCTCTCGTTCTCTCCGTCTCTGCTTGTCTCTGTGAATCCTCCATCCGCTCCCATGGCAAAGATTAAGATCGGGATCAACGGTATGTCCATCGTTCGTCTCGGTCGCTCGCTCATTTGTATGTGCGATTTCGCCTGTGGCTGACTCGGCTTGTGTTTTGTGTTTTGTGCTGCGACAGGTTTCGGCAGAATCGGCCGTCTCGTGGCCAGGGTCGCCCTCCAGAGGGACGACGTCGAGCTCGTCGCCGTCAACGATCCTTTCATCACCACCGAGTACATGGTAAATGAGCTCAACTCGGATTTTCATCGTTCATCCGCAGCTGCAGGATGAGATTGCGTCGTATATCTCCGCATAGTCATTCGTTCTGTTTCTCTTTTTCCTTTTGCCCCCCCTACCGGTGGATTCTGATAGACTCTGAATCTGTTTCCAATCACTTGTTCTTCAAACGCTATTGAAATTGTGTTTCGGCTTCCATAATACTCTTTTGATGTTATGGACAGACATACATGTTCAAGTACGACAGTGTTCATGGTCAGTGGAAGCACCACGACATCAAGGTTCAGGACTCAAACACCCTTCTCTTTGGTGAGAAGCCCGTCGCTGTCTTTGGCATTAGGTAATGGACCCACCTACCAATCTTATGTTGTCGACGTTTCGATTCCTCTTGTAGTTCGTACTGGCTGGATCGTGTAATGGGGACTGATTGCCATGGTCAATTTCCTGGTCTTAGGAACCCGGAGGAGATCCCGTGGAAGGAAGCTGGCGCTGAGTTCATCGTGGAGTCCACTGGAGTTTTCACTGACAAGGACAAAGCCGCTGCCCACTTGAAGGTCTATATCTGCAATATTTGCTGCATTTTGTTTCTCGATTTGTTAATTACATTGCTTGTGTAATGCTTAATATCAGATATCTGTTCTGTTGATTAGCTTTTGTTTGTCTTTTGCCTCGCTTCCAGTTTTGTTCAATTCCGATGCGGGCCCATTTCAATTTCTTTTGAATCCCTATGTTAAGTTTACTCTTGTCTTTGTAATTCCAGTATCTTCTGTTAAAGCTCAAACTTTTTGGTAGTCACTTTTATCGGCATTTGCCCTTTTTCTTTAGAACAAAAAACCATTCACAGTCACAGATTGCTAGCCATATCCAAGAGCCTTTTCCTGTTACAGTATAACATGTGTGGCAATGTTAATCTCTTCAGTACATTACTATATTGGAATTTAAATTTTATCCTTCAAATCATGGATTGTGGACTTGCAGCAATTTGACCATAAAAACAATGCAAACCTGCTTAGTATTCTGGCTTTTGCAGGATTTTGTGCTTACTGTATCATCTGCGTTTTAGATGCTTCTCCATTTTCTTGATTTTTGTTCTCCTCTTGATTAATAGGGTGGTGCTAAGAAGGTTATTATTTCTGCCCCCAGCAAGGACGCTCCCATGTTTGTTGTGGGTGTCAATGAGAAGTCATACACTCCTGACCTCGACATTGTGTCCAACGCTAGCTGCACTACAAACTGCCTTGCCCCCTTGGCTAAGGTAGATTTCGATTTGCGGTTCTGTGAGTGATTGAGAATACGAGAGAGATTTTAACTAGTGTTGGCATTGTTTCTGACTTCTATTGCACGATCCTGTCAGGTCATCCATGACAAGTTCGGTATTATTGAGGGTCTTATGACCACTGTTCATTCGATCACAGGTTAGTAGAAATGGATTAGTCTCACCAGCTTCACATGAGCATCACTGTTGATTAATTTAATTTATTGTCTTCAGCCACACAAAAGACTGTTGATGGACCATCGATGAAGGACTGGAGAGGTGGCAGAGCTGCTTCCTTCAACATCATTCCGAGCAGCACTGGAGCTGCCAAGGTATTGCGTGTTCATTTGTTTCTTTTGCCATCTCTTGCACTTCTATATTAGATAACTTATGTTCCCCTCACTATGTCTTATGATAGGCTGTTGGGAAAGTGCTTCCAGAACTGAATGGGAAATTGACTGGAATGGCATTCCGTGTCCCCACCGTTGATGTCTCCGTTGTTGACCTTACAGTGAGACTCGAGAAATCAGCCAGTTATGATGAGATTAAAGCAGCTATCAAGTGAGATAGTCACTATCCTGGTCAATTTCTTTCAGTTTCTTTTTCTCTTGTGTTTGCATGCTCATCCTCCCTTTCCCATTGTCATGCATGCAGGGCTGAGTCTGAGGGCAGCTTGAAGGGAATTCTTGGTTACACTGAGGATGATGTTGTATCTACTGACTTTGTGGGTGACAACAGGTGAGGAAACCTTGCTCTTTCTTCGATGAAGCTCTAGTTATCATTATGATTTTGTCATCGATGATTTAAGGGCACATAGATGGTCCTGGTTGAATGAGTTTACTTCCCACTTAGTACTATAGTGATATATGCTATTGCTGTTCTATGCACAGGTCGAGCATCTTTGATGCCAAGGCTGGAATTGCTTTGAGCCCAAACTTTGTCAAGCTCGTCTCTTGGTATGACAATGAGTGGGGCTACAGGTATATATGTCATTCTCCTTGATATTATTACTCTAAGTTTGTTATGTGCTGTTTTTCTTGAATTCACCTTTAGAGCATCAAAGAATTGTACATATCACATTAGCCGTTTATTTCAATCTCGTGACCTTTGTCAAAACAATCTGCAAAGTATGGCGTCATGTGGCAACTGCCAAAATCCCTCCCATCAGCTTTAGAATGGATGCGTTTTCTTTTTCTTTGGTACTCAATGCCTTGTGCGAGCACGTTTTGAATTTGAATCATGTCCTGGTGATGTTAAACTTTCAACATGGTAATTCTTGCATGGACCTTCTTCAAGCACAGTATGTATCTTATATGGTGCTGACAACTTCTGACCAGCATGTAATTCTCTTTTTCAGCACGCGTGTTATTGACTTGATCTGTCACATTGCCTCCGTTCAGTAAGCTTCAGCTGGATTTACATCTGCTGCTGTGGAGGGAACCTTCCTCATCAGCTAGTTATTTAGTTGCGGTCGAGATTAGGGAAGTGTTCTTTATGATATAATAAATTGAGTTTGCAGGATCTGGTAGGGTCCTGGACTCAGACATGGATGTTCTATTTTTTGTCCAAGTAGTTTTGGTTTCCTTTTATCCCTCGGTCTGAACAAGTGTTTCCGTTGCTATTTCGAATGCAAGGCGGCTTAAGTTTTGCGATATATCTCTTTAGAGTGGCGATTGCATTCCTGTTCATTTTCCATCACTTGGCCTCGATGATCGGCAGGTGGTTATTTTGCATTCAAGGAAATCAAAGCCAAATTAGTATCTGTGCGGTGGTCGGTGAATAGCTACCCTGTTAAGGGTCGCCTGCACCTTGAAGATAAAGTAAAGAGACGTAAAAGGATGTATCATGCAAAATATACATTCGAACCAATATTGACTAAGTTCTGGCTGGGCCCGAGGCTGTGACCGGTGACCCCCCACCATCATCTAACTGAAATATCATAGGGGACAAGACTTGACTAGGGATGCTTGGTTCATGTATAAATAGGTTTTGACCCTTCCCCAATTCTAATGGGATTTGGTCACGGAAAGGATTGAGAGATTTTTAACCTAAACCTTGCAGCCGTTATAAATCTGTTAAGGTATAAAATTACTGAAATATCCTTAGTCACTTAATAGATTTACAAAGTATCTTATTCCAATTCAATTAGCAACCAGGCTTCTTCTCTTCACGTTCTTCAATTTAGTTCTTTTGTTTCAGTGAATTGTTCCCAGTCATCAAGAGTTAGGGTTCGAGGTTTTTTTTCTTTTTTATTCTTCTTTTGTCGAATTGAGGAAATATCGGCTTCATTTTTTTTTGTGATTAGTGAAACCCAAGCGATAAAACTCTTTGTAGAAATTGAGTTAATTTAATTGGTACTTTTATTCTAACAATTAGTGTGATTAAATGTCCGTTTTATTGTTGCTACTATTTTAGGTCATTTTATAATGATTAAAAGTCTATTTATGAGTAAGTGACGTTAACTTAGCAGGAATGGCCTAAAAACTTTTCTATAGATCTTTGATGGGCCTGAGAACAGTTACGAAACCGATCATTTCTAAATGATCTGAGCGAAAAGCTTTCAGCCATCTCAAACTCTGCCCCTGAACATCCCCAGACTTAGCCTGTGCCAACGGGAACATCTCTCGGATAAATGTGACATGTAAGCTAACCGTTTTACATCGAATCCCCCAAATACTAAACGCTGCCCAAAAAGGCCAGGTTTAATCTCCAAGACTCCATCTGCGGTTGCTTTTAATCTAACAATTCTCTAGATCTGACGAATGGAATGATTATAGAGACAAAAGCAAGGCCCTGGATTGATTTCCGGGGCCAAACGGTAAATCAATCAAATCCTCATCCAAAAGAAAGCAAGCAATGATATGTTATCCACATCCAAACCTGACACTGATTGATCAAGCAAATGCCTGAGGGTAAACACTTAACCTGTTGCCCATGAAAATGTCTCAACCATAATCCCTAAATTCCAACGTTGCAGATAAAACTCCATAAACATCAGGTCTCCATCTCAGAACACAACTAAAAGGACCTGTGGTTTCTTCTACTTCTCCAAGATTAATTTGATTTATTGTTTCAAAATTTACTGATCAACCACTTTCCCGAGATCCACTTCACAATTTGAGATAATCTGCCAATCCCAACGACATCAAACAACACTGCCTGCAGCCAAAGAGAATGCGAAATAAGAATCTTTTCATGTTATAGTTAATGAGGTGAAGTTCCATTAAGACTTAGGAACTCAATTCTACACAATTGAACATATTTTACTAGGTGAATTGACATAACCCGATTCGTCAGTACACCATACATACCAGAAACCAAGAAACTCAACGGATGAGATCATTGGCGACATAAGACAATATCCAACAAAGTGCAAACAACTCATGAAGTACATGATGACCTGCTGGACATCAAGCAAGTGAAGCCAGTTTCCAGCCATCCAATCATGAATCAATGGAAATTTCATTATAGGAAAGGAGGAAATTACCAGGTTAACGACCACCCAACATGGCTGGGTTAAGTGCAAGAAGAGCCTGCTGTCCACCTGGCAAGTAAGCAACATTGGGATTCCTCGACAATGTTGCTGCAATCTCTCTTGAAGCCTCAATCCTCCTAAGCTCAATCAACCCCATGCCGGCAGCAGAAGTGGCATCTGAAATCAACTTAGCAGACTCACTTTCTCCTTCTGCTCTGATAATCGCAGCTCTCCTCTCCTGGTCTGCCTTCATCACCACGAACTTGGACCGCTCAGCTTCCTGCTGAGCCACCTGCTTCTGCTCCACTGCTCGAGAGAATTCACCGCCATATGAAAGGTGGGTGATGGCCACATCATCAAGAATGATGTTAAATTCTTTGGCACGCTGGATCAGGCTCTCTCGAACAAGCGCAGACACATGAGGCCGATCGGTGAGAAGCTGATCAGCATTAAATTGGGCAACAACAGCTTTCAGGACCTCATTTCCAATGGATGGGAGGACCTTCTCATCGTATTCAAGACCGAGGTGTCGGAAGATGTAGGGTAGACGAGAGACCTGCATTTACATTTTGCTTGCTCAGATACTAAGCTACTAACCGCACTATATTGTTCAATGGGCATCTTTCCACATGAAACAAAAGAATTTAAAAGAATATTGACTGAGCAGATAAACATCACAAGCTTCTGAAAAACATCCACATGATGGCAAAAGATCGCACAAATAAGATTTTGGCAGAGATGTGCCCTAAAATTATGCCGAGAGAGCAGGAAACAGTTCCTTTCCGAGCACTGAGCAGAGGAAAAGTTAAATCCCAAATACCCGGCCCGTTCTGATTGCTAAAAATTATAACACCAACTTAGGATATATTTCCACAACCAATGGCTGGAGAATAATTCCATCTCAGCATCAGTTCGCAGTCAGAAAAAATTGAGTTTTAACATAGCAAGATACTCAAACGGCGTAGGCGCCACTAATTCACCGGTCGATTTAGACTGCCCCAAAGCGAAGTCACTGAAAATCTAGCAGATTGAAGGGGTTAGCGTAATGGCAAAAGGCACATGAACCTCAAGAGGCATTTGGCATGGTAATTGCCACTGTGACAAGGGAGCAGGCAGCGCAGATAGTTCAACAATTCTAAGTAACTCTATCTCTATGGGCTGAGAGCATTCAATAGGATTTCACTCCGGAAACAGTCGGGGTTCTCGAAGAAGCTTTCATATGTCATAACAGAATCGATCTGCAGCAAGAGAAAGATCTGGGCTTTGATGAGATCACATACCTGAGGACGAGAGAGGACACGGAGAGTGAGGTTGACCATCTGAAGATCCTTGGTGCCGGAGATGGAGGAGAAAGTGTGGGGGCGGGTCCTGATGTCGAAAATGAAGGGCTTCTGGAGCCAAGGGACGAGGAAGTGGGTCCCCTCGCCGACAGTCTCCTCCATCACACCGCGGAGCCGATCGAATATCACCGCCCTCTGGCCCCCGTCCACTGTGTACAGCGACGAGTTCAGCGCCGTCGCGGCGGCACCGAAGCCGATCGCCGCCCTCGCCACGTTCGTCAGGAACGAAACCGCCGCTTGGTTGCTCCCCATTCTGATGCCGCCGAAGCAATGAGACTCTGCTGTGATCAGAGAGAGAGAGAGAGGGAGAGAGAGTTGTGCAGCGGAAAGTGAGCAATGGAAAGTCAGGGGTTTTAGGGTTTATCATGAAGGCGGAGAGTGACTTGGGGAAGGGGTGGGCAGGACTCACGGGTCGAACTCAACATCCGGTTCGGGTTACGTAATCTGGTTGAACCGATTCGTTTCGTTATTGTTCTTGTGGCTTAAGTCTCGGATTGAATTAACCGCAAAAAATTCGTTATCTCTATCCAAAATTTGTCCCGAAGATATATATTGAGATTCAACAGTTGATGTCGTATAGGAAAACAAAAACACCCGGTTGGCATCCGTTAATTTACCTTTACAATGAGAAATTTTATCGTGTTTTTATTGATCCAATAGTACATACATTAAATTTATCATTTACGATTAAAACGGTGGATTTTATATGCTATTAAAAGTAAAATCCTTCCTTTTAAATTAGATCCATAAGACGGGGTTATACCAGGTTCGGTTACGGAATCAAGTTAAAATGTTGTTTCATCCCTATTCTCGTGGTTGAAGTATTAAACTCAATATCAACATGGATTAATTCAAGTGGTTTGACAGTTGTTTTCCATAAATAAAGTCTCGTATTCGAGTTATGCGAATGAAGGAAATTCATGCTTGGAGAGTTTTACTTATTTAGTGGGTACTTGACTTGAATTGCATTAGTAGAGGTCCGTTATGCTTCTGGATATTAAAAAAAAAATCTCAGACTCAACTAATTGTAAAAAAGTTTTTATCTATATATAGTGCAATGCGAGCTCATGAGAGCTCTTCATCCATGCATTGAGGAGCTTCCACATAAGCTCTTCAAGCATTTTCTCAACTTGTGAGCTGTACACTTTTCGAGTTCAAAAAATTAATTCAAATAGATATATTATTGCAATAAATATTTCATTTCGTATTAACTCATATAAGTCTATATATGTATGTATTTTATATGATAAAATGGCAAATTCATTGGAACTAATTTTTTAATGATTTATTAAAATTATCAACATTTTTGTAATTTTCTAAATGAATCTGATTTTCATTTTTCAGTGTGCATCATAGTATTTAAAAGGTTCACGAATCCCGACAATTCAATTCAAACCGAGTCAATCTGAAAGGGTAAAATTATTTCAATCATAAATTTTCTCCTTTAGCAGAGTTCGACTAAGAAAAAGATCACAAAAAGAAATTTGGCACTCTCTTTGACATTGAAGGAGCACAATTACAAGCAATAAGACCATGTTACCATTTCCATTCAAAGATGCCAGAGAGTGCTTTAATTCCTAACATGCTTGGTTATACGTGCAATTTTTATTATATATATATATATATATATATATATTAACTCAGGCGGTTCTCAATAAGAGATGAATCCGTAAGCATTTTGAGTCTTTCTTAAACTTCTCGATGATTGTTCGTCCGAGTCTACCCTTCTGAACATTAACATATTGTGATCTTATGTAGCTACCTCATTAATATACGCTTTGGTTCTTGCACTCCCTTTGGTTCACGAGAGCATTCCTAGGAAAGATTGTGTTTATTGATATAATAAATTAATTTTTATAAATTAAATTCATGAAAGATTAATTATAAACATAAAAATTGCAAACGCCCACACAATGCGCCAGTCAAGTGTCTAATTTCTATCCAAAATTTGTCCCAAAAATCTATATATTGAGATTTGGCAGTTGATGTCGTATAGGAAACGAAAGCATCAATATGTTGACCTCCGTTAATTTCCTTTGCAGCGTATTTTTCGGTATGAGTCATAGTATTCGGAAGTCCAATTAGACATTGACTAATTCTGTCAAGTTTGGGTTAAAGTTCTCTCAACGTGAATTTTCTCCATTCACAAGGACTCGAACCCGAGATATTGCTAATAAAAGTAAAATCCATCGTTTTAATAAGGCATAAGACTGATTTATATCAAGTCAGGTTACGAACTCGGGTTAAACTGATACAACTTGTCGTTTCATCCCTGTCCTTGTGGCTTAAGTCTCGGACTGAACTAACTGCAAAAATATCGTTATCTCTATCCAAAATTTGTCTCGAACATATGTATTGAGATTCGGCAGTTGATGTGGTATAGAAAACAAAAACCACCGATCGCCGTTGGCATCCGCTAATTTACATTTGCAGCAAGAAATTTCATTATGTTTTTATTGATCCAATAGTATGTACGTTAACTAAATTATTATTTACGATTAAAGAGACTAATTTTACGCTTCTAAAAAAAAAAATCTGTCTTTTTAATCAGATATAAGACGGATTTATATAGGGGTTGGGTTACAGACTAGGGTTCAATTGATACAACATGGCGCTTCACCCCGATTCTTGTGGTTTAAGTCTCGATCTATCCAAAAATTTTCCTGATATATTTTAAGATACATCAGTTGATGTTGTATAGAAACAACAATGATAGCTGGCCTCCGCTAATTTACCCTTGCTACGAGAAATTTTATCACGTTTTCATTGATCCAATAGTGTGTACGTTAAATTTATTAATTACAATTAAACGGACGGATTTCATAAGCTACTAAAAGTAAAATCTATCTTTTTAATTAGATATAAGGCAGATTTAATATCGACTTAGGTTACTGGCTCAGGTTATATTAATACGACATGTTGTTTCACCCATGTTCTTCCGGCTTGAGTCTTGAACTGAACTAACTGCAAATGAACTCAATAAACGAGTCGTGTTACAAGTTAGACTAATTAGACATGTCGTTTCATCCCGGTTTCTTTGGCTTAAGTCTCAGAAGGAAGTAAGTGCAGAAGGTCGTTATCTCTATCCAAAATATTCTCGGGAAAAATCTATATTCAGACTAGTGATGAAAACTCGTGCTATGCATGGGTGGGTATTAATGGAGGATTTATTAATAGCTCAAAATAAATGACACTATTTCATGCTTTCGTAGATCTATATATATATATATATATATATATAAATTTGTATCTCCATAATAAATAGGGTTAGAAAAGTAATTATATATAAAATATAAGATCATAAAGGTAAATGTGTAAATAAACAATTATAAATATACATACAACTAGGACTAAATTAGTAAATACATATACACCATTAATTATTTAATAATTTTATTATATAAGCACATTCTTAATTTAAAATATAATCTCAAAATTTATTTATAAAAAAATTCTTGAAATAAATATCTATAATTTTTTTGATATAATTATCGACTAAAAGAAAAATCTCCTATATGCAATAAGTATGTTTAAATATTGAACACTCTTGAAACAGTAATAGATAAATCTATTTAAAATTATTAAAAATAGATGATTTGCACTTCTTTTTCTACAAAATACATAGAGATCATCTATTACAATTTTTTATGGTGCGTTTGATTTCGGAGTTAAAGTAACTTTGATTTTGGTTGTGGAAAATGAAAAATGAGATGAGATTATATATTTGACTTGAGAAACGTATGTTTTTATTGTATAGTGTGTTGAGTTAAAGTTAAAATTAAAATTTTTGACTTGGGAAATGTGTATTTTTGTTGTGTAGTTATTGAGTTAAAGTTAAAGTTAAACTTAAAGTTTTTTAACTCTTAATCCAAATAGGCTTGAATTTGATATTTAAGAAAATATAATATATTTTATATGTAGTATCATTTTCTTCATTCATATCTCATATTATAATTCATTTTCAATTATTATGAATTTGTTATTGCATGCACTAATGAAAATTTCAATTATGATGTCAAATCCAAAAAAAAATCTAAAAATCACTCTAAACAATAACCTGTGCATCGCACGGACAAAAAAACTAGTATATATATTTGCATCCCATCCTATTAAATAGGGGTAGAATTGTGAATATTTAATAAATTAGTATGTTATATAGAATTTGAATAATATTAATGACAATTGGAATTAAAGAAAATATATCCAAAAGACATATTAAAGAAGAATTCTAATCAGTTATTGTTATTTTATAATCAATTGCTATTTTATTAGTATATTCTAATCACTTATTGTTATTTTATAAGCAATTATTATTTTATTAGTAAATAAATATTCATAATTTTAAAGACATTTAGAATTATCAAACTTTACTTAAATTAATTTTAATAATCATTATTAGCCTTATAAAAGCTAAATTAGGTCTATTTCTCATCGAAGTGATTATTCATTTTATCTAAAATCTATTCATATATATATATAACTTAATATACAAAATATGAGTGAGAAAAAGACAATTGCGAATACATAATGTTAAAATTTTATGGACTTTATGATTGTTAGTCTTTCATGAATAATAAACTAACTAGGAATTTTCTTCTTTTTTTTTTTGAGTTTTAGAATTATTTTCTTAATTGATCATTGGGATAATGTCTATTAAATATTTTATATGAATTCTTTACTTATGAGCTCTTTAATTAATATTAGCTAGCATGAGTATGAAATTTATTGTTTTAAAGTTTATATAGTGGAAGAACAATTTTTCTGTTTCCTATATAGTAATATAAACTATAAATCAATATTAGTAATTATCTAAATATCTAACAATTCATAATAAATTTTCTTTATGAAAACCGTGCAACGTACGGGTTCAATAGCCTAGTTTATGCTATGTGAGAAATGTATAAAGGACGGGCTATTTCCACAACTAATCCTGCTACTCCTCAATTATCGTTTATGGTTAATTTCAATCACTTCATTCTTCTTTTAAGCAAGTCTATCAAATAATCTCATTAATTCTATGATTTTCTCTTCCAACCAATCTTATATCTTATTTCACTTCACCAATTTATAGATTCCTTTGACAATATAATTGAATAATTCATACGTAATATGATCTAATATATATAAATATGGGTGATTCTTTGAAATTAAATTGATAGACGATAAGATGATGTCTATTAATATAAACCTATGTGATATCTTTCTTCTCTATATATCTTATTTCACTTCTATAAAAAATTGTTTGTTTTTACTCTAACAATATCTTTCTATTCCCTTTTCCCCCAATATCTTAAACAAATTCTTACTATTATATAATTGGCCCATTCAATTATAAATCACTATTTATAATCTTTTTTTAATCAAAATCTACATTTTGTATCGAATTCTCGTTCTTGTTAATTTTGTAATTCATTAAACACAATTCAATAATGATAGACAACACTATCATAGAATTTAGAACTCTTATTTTTGTGTTAAATTTAATAATGATATAACGCTTTATTGGATAAACACATGGTCTATTGGTTATTTTGTATTGAATTCGCAATTTATTATTTATGTACTTATTTAGTCAGAATTTGATAATTAAATTTTTTTAAAAAATATAGAAGACAAAATTTTTCTTAAAATCAGAAGATAATACGTGTAAAATTATGCCTAATAAATTATTCATGACGCAACGAAAAAAATTTCTACGAGAATGTCATTTACAGAAGAAAACATTCGTCTATTTTCCTATCTCTTTAACTAAATTCATGCATCTTGTAATTTACGTCTAACGAGACAAAAAAAATAATAATGACAAGAATTCTCATTTTTATTCATAAAAATTGAATAAGATATATAATAATAAGTAAATAAATTATTAAACAAACAAGCTTTTCAAATTTATGCTTAATACGGAAAAAACTTGACAATACAAAGTTTTTTTATTCATTAAAAATATAAAAAGAATATAATGCAATAAAGTAATATTAAAACAAAAAATAAAATAAAATTTGTAAGACTATGAGAACATTGCTTACTTTCTTTCGGTGTGTACCTTGATATCCAAAAATTTCACGGATTTTAATTAATTTAGTTCAAGCCGGGTCGGCCTACTAAGAGATAAACTTTTTCAATCAAGGATTTCTCTTTTCATGAGACTCAATCCCGAGACCTTATTGAAGTATAAACGCCAAACCGCTTGAGCAAAGTCTTATTGGTTTGCTTACTCTCTTTCAAATGCTTCAAAAGCCTTAAAAAGACCTCACATGTTTTAAGAGGAAAATTCTATGATACATACAATTGAATTACTTGTATGGTACATACATGTATTTATTTAAAAATTTTCAAGTAATATACTCCTAACTCACATAAGCTATGTAAAAAGTAAGTAAATTACTTGAGGTCAAGAAATTTACTTTTTAAGTAAGTAATTTACTTGTATGTATTATACAGGTATTTTTAACATTATATATTGTGGACCAACCCGTTTTAAGAATAAGTTAAGTGCTCTGAGATACTTAAAATTTAATAATAATAATTATTAGAAAAGAAAAAGTTGGGCTGTTTCTTGGCAAGAATGTAATTGGGCTTTGATTCGGGCTTGAAAGATTTAAAACGTGAGGCCCAATAGCTTACTCAATGATTTCATTTTCAAATTAAGGTGATTAGCAGACAGCCGAAGCTGCTGTTCTGACGATACCATCCTGCAAGAAGTACGATCATAAAACAGAAACATGACCTAACAACATAAGAGAGAAATCAGGCAGTTGATAATTCATCGGAAAGGTGACTGCACAAATCATGGATTGAGGCAACTCCATAACCTACGCTTTCTCATCAAATTACTTTGGCATCAGCATTTGGTGTTGTTTGGACACTTGATTAGCCAGTTATCGGCTTCCTCTAGATCAAATTCCGATGACCTTGAGTACTACGGCAAGTTTCTTCAAGCTCTGAGCAACTCGGTGCTGTACTTAGCATGCCATATTAGTCATGTTGGTGTGCTAAATGTTCCATATAAGGTGTAGCGAAGTAGCATCAATTTACGCATTAAAAACCGCAACGAACATGCACCTTTGGGAAAAACTGGTCAAGGCACAACACAGAACCTCTCCACGGGGCTATTCATACCAACTTCATGCGATTCCAATCTTCCTATTGAGTGAAAAGACTGCACATGTCTCGAGAATTAGTCGGGTGCTCTAAGAGACTTGGATGTCTCAAAAAGAAAATGAAAAGCGTTGGGCTTTATGAAGGATATATCAATTCGGGCTTCAAGTTGGGCTTTGAAGATGCCATTGTCGGCCCAATATTTTGTTCCAATTCAACTGAAGCACTGCCTGCCGGAAACATCCTCGGTTGGTGTTCTTCTCCTCTGTGCTGTGCAGCACCATTCTTACTCTCGTTTGATTCGGCAGCTCACCGGAGCCGGCGCCGGCGAAATCTCCGGCGACAGGTTGGAGTCAGAAGTGCAACTCAGGTGACCTCCTATCTTTCTTCGTTCTTCCCGACTGAGAGCTTGGATGTCATTTCTGTTTTCGGAGCCCAAAATTTTCTAGTTTGTGGTGAATCATGGCACTTGAAGGTGACATACTCTCGAGGGAGAGTCTCCTTCATCCACGCAGTCAACGTCGGATTCTCACTCTCTAGTTATCTTTGGATTCACTCTTTCTAGTTAGACTAGTGCGTTTCTTGAAGGGTTGTAGTGAGTTTCTTGACTTGCTTGCCAAGTGTTTGATGGAACTTCCAGGCCACTTATTTGATTGCCCCAATTTTCCATTCAAAATTCCGTGCCCCAGGTTGCTTCTCTGTCCAATCAGCCTTGAAGTCATCTGCCTAAAAGCCCTATATTTCTTGGGGTACACATCGGCTGGTTGGCTGTGGCATTGGTTTCTGTATTTACAAAGTAAAACTAAAACAAGACCAGTTGGTAAGGTACCAGTGGGTAAGGACGTGACCTGTATTGTAAACTTTGGGTCTTGCCTTAATGGTTTTTCTCAGGGTCGTGTGGTAAATGAACTTGGGCAGTCTCTTAGTTTCAAAGAGAAGGATATGCAGCAAAAACTACTGCCTTGTCGTTCTTTAGTTTGTATGGGCCATCTTTTCTTGCCATTAGTGGAGAACCTTATCACGTGAATGTAGAAATTTTCCTGGGCATGCACAAGCTGATGGTAATCAGTTCTCCGAGATGTTCTCCTTTCATTGTTTTATGTAGGATATCAACTCTTTTCTTCGATATGGATGTGGTAACGTTCAGTCTTTTTGCCATTGACGGATTGAAATCATGTATGAAGAATGGGACTAGAATTGAGAAAATCCTTTTGGAAGAGATATATTGAAAAAAGAGAATCTTGGCTGCCTAAGCCTATAATCAATTGCTCTTGCATTAGATAATTCAAATTTCGTTCTTCCTGATGCACATTGATAAATTGAAGGAAAAATTTTCTTTTGGAAGGATAAATGTTCCTTATTTGTAAATTGGGTTGAATTTTGTGATCGTAATTTTTGATACTCAGAAAGTCCCACATCTGAAATACAATTCAATCATCATATTTTATTTTCATTAGATTTCCGTGCCCTGTGGGGTTGTCCTAAGACATAGGCATGTAACTCTTTGCTGCTGAAGGTATTTCCCTTTTTTTATGGGAATTCTGTAAACTGATGTGAACCTTGTAGGGTTTCAATATGGCGATGAACCAGATCAATTTATTGAGGAGTTCTATCAGCAACAAGGAAGCAGTTGGGATCTTATTTCGACGAAATTTTGCCGCTGGGGGAGGCAAAGCAAAGAAGGGCTCTAAAGGTGGTGGGGCTGGTGATGCCCCTAAAGCTTCATCACTCAGCAAAGAGGTCAAAGCTACCACTGTGGTTGGTGCCAATATCCTGAAGGAAGGAGCGGATCCCAAGATCCTCCCTGACTCTGAATACCCTGACTGGTTGTGGCATCTTCTCGATAAGCGCCCTGCTCTGAGTGAGCTGAGGAGGAAAAACATAGAAACTCTCCCGTATGAAGACTTGAAACGCTTTGTTAAGTTGGACAATCGAGCCAGGATCAAGGAGAACAACTCCGTCAAGGCCAAGAACTAGTGGGGGATGTACTTCTTAGCGGCCTGGCTATGGAATGTCGAACTGTCTTTTGTCTCAGTTTTCAAGTTCTGTTTTGGTGTCTGGTGAGGGGACAGGTATGAGCTGTATCTCTTCTAAACAATGGCTGGAGATTCCCAGGGTTTTCTCTATAGTTTCATCGATGATGTAGAACCTCCTTTGCTAAATTGATGAGTATAATTTAGCATCATATTCAATTATCTAAGCTGCTTTATAGTCTGCTGTCTTCATCTCTATGCACATAAAACCTGTGGTGGTGAGGCTCACTCTTGACATGAGCCTCCAGCGTGATTTTTTTTTTTGGGACAAAGGTGGATGTGAAAAATGATTTGTCTACATTGGGTCAATCCCATTTGTCTGCTGGTCAGCTAATAGGTCACAGAGAATTGCAACTAGTGGGTACAACAAGATCAGTGAATATTATGCGTTGATGGCAATGCAAGATAACATTTCTGCACCAGGTCTAGGCCAGATTCTCTCATCGATGAGGCAGCTGCTGTGCTTTTTCCTACATGAGATGGTCTTTTAGTAGTATGTGTGGTCATTTACTGATTCTGAAGTATAGTCTGTTCTGTTCATCTATCAAACTATAGGAGTTGGGGCACTCGCTTTGGTGAAAGAGACGTTTGAAGTCCAGTTTGGGTTCTGTTAAGCTGATTGCTCAGTTCATTCCAGGATCATTAACACTACACAAACAAAGCTGGGAGTGGAAGAAGGTACTTGGCTAAGCTATGGTAGTGGTGAAGTGGTCCTGGGCAGTTGCGTATAATTTGATACCGACTTCTTTTTATCTGTCTCACTGCACTATAGACATCTGATCAAAATTTTATGGTGTCCCTCCTTTCATGGTTTGTTTTATGAAAGCAATTCTCTGATTCTCCACTCCATTTGGTGCCGTGAAGTGACTAGGATTGTAACAGAACATATATATATATATATATATATAAAGTTAGGGAATTCCACTGGGTAATCAGAGAAGGCATTTAAATAAAGTTAGGGAATTCCACTGGGTAATCAGAGAAGGCATTTAAATAAAGTTAGGGAATTCCACTGGGGGGATAACCTTCAAAGCGACAGAAGGAAGCAAAATTTGACATAAAGCCAAGATGGCCTATATCACTGCTCGAAGGTTAATAGTTTTTTTTTTTTTTTTTTTGCTAACCTGAGGTGTCCAGGCTTCGCCCGACTAATCTCCGGGGCTCCGTGAACCTCTGACGGCGCACGGAGCAGGTAATTACGCTAAATGCGCTCCGGTGGCTCCAAGGGGATTTGAACCCGGGTCTCAGTGCAAACTTGAGTGCACATTAACTACTAGGTCAAACCCCTTGAGGTTAAGGTTATAGTTTCTAGATATTCAAGTACATTTCCAAACCGAGAAAGCAGCAAGAGGTGATAGAATGTCCGCAACAAGGTTTCTTATTTCCCATGGAGACCGAGATGGATGGGAGATGGCATCAGGAAGCAGCAAGGCATCGCCCTCAAACCAGATTTTTCTCCAGCCTCTTTCAACAGCAAAGTTAACAGCTGGCAGCAGTGCTTGCGCCTCAGCAGTAGTCGGAGAAGAGGCTGTTCCGTTGGAGAATCACGAGGCAATGATTGAGCCATGTTGATCATATATTATATATATGTTCTAACACTGGAACTGAATTTCCTTTCATCATGCACGAGATAGCCCGTCCGAAGGTGCATTCACCTTTGTCCCAAGCTTTTACGATCAATGACCAAGATTGTGCATCGTCCCCAGGAATCAAAATGCTCTAATTATCATTAGAACCAATATTGTGTGGTGGTATAAGCCTATCTTGTCCTAAACTCATCACCTGGTGCTGATTTAAACCCAAAACTTCACTGTCCCCTTTAGTGATCGGTCTGTTGGATCATCTTTTGTCGTATAGGACTCCGCCATAAAAAAGTTGACTTATCTAGACAGGCCCCTTATGTTGTAGTACAATGCTGAGGGGTTTTTTCCTTTTTCCTTCCAATTAAAGGGAAAAAAATCGCAGAATCTTTTTGGTTGTGCATATCCATCGATCCATCCCCCCAGACCGATAAAATTCCATCCTATTCCTAAATAATTGTCGAAAGTAGATGGAATTATTAGGGAATGGGACCTAATTTTTCTTTCATATGAGGCAATTGCAATTTGCAACACTAGAAGTGGAACCATCTCTTTCTGTCCTTACCCAACATAACATTGCCATCTTATTTTTAGGTAAGGGGTCCTCTTTCTGTGCACACCTTCTTTTACTTTTTTCTAAGGGCTTGCTGGCCCCCTACCTCCTTCCTAGCTAGATCCCATGATAAGTACAGATTACCATCAGCAACCGGATCCTGCATACGAGTTCCCGTTCCCTACACATGTATATCTTTCATCGGATAATTTGCCAAAGATAAGGAACTGCCCCCAAGCAAGTGTTGCGGACGAAATAATCAATGTACGTAATGTTAGAGAGCAATGTGGTTGTGCTTGTGTTATAGTTATGCTGATATAACACGGTCAGGGGTCATTTACATCGATCAGCTTTGAAGATTTAATAGATAAAACAGATGATAAAGTTCGTATAGGAATGAGAATCAATGGAAAGAAAATGGATTGTTGAGCGAGATAGGATAAAAAAGATCGAAACATGGGACTATTAAGGATCTCAATGAAGGAAAAAAAAAAAAGCTTGGTGCATAGTTAAATAAGAATTTCGAATAAGTAGTATTCAAACCTCTCGAAAATATAATGTATCCAAAGGCCGCTACTTACAAATTCAGGTTGATTCGAGCGGTCCGACATATTTTCTCCAAGGTCTCAAATTTGAATTTTGTGAATAATGAAAGTCCACAACACGAGGAGGTTTTATCCTTATTGGATCAACCCTAGCATGAACTTAATTAGCATGAGTTCATTGAGTTTCCGGCCATTAAGTGAAGCAGACAAAAAAAAAAAAAAGCTGTCGGTGCAATGATATGTTTATGTCCATTCCTCTATATACAAAATGTTTAACAAATGGAGGATCAGATCGATAATGGCTAAGATTTTGTTGATGGCACTTCTTAATGATGGGATGCATGACCTGAACTTTATAATATGTGACCCTCGGGGACAGAGTGTGCGAGGAAGCAATAAATTCAGAAAATTTTTTTCTTCTAAACAGCTTGCATGCATATGAGCAGTGGCAACTATCAGCTGATATTTGTAGGTGCCAGATTGATTACGGTTTGTTTGCTTCTTTCCATTATGTGCAGATTATAGGGCTACTACGGGCTCGGATCCTAGACCCCGAAAAAACCGGCGAAACATGAAAAATTACACGTGGGTTCCACGTTATATAAAGTAGATGATTAACGAAAAAAGGAAGGGCGTTGATAGCAGTAGCCATATTGCTTTATGACCCATGTGATCGGGAAGAGGAACAGTGACAACCCTTCATTTTACTTCCCAATTTCCATTAGAAAAGGAATTGGGGAAAGGGACTTCATCAGCTATCTCAGTTATAAAACGACGATAACCAATAAGGGTTGGTTTAAGAGTTTTGGTGTTTATTCTCTTCAAGTAAGATTAAGGATTAGAGTGTTTGTGTATGGAGAAAATTGTTAATGGAAGAGTTTTACATCTTAATGAACCGACTTAACTCGAACTGGATTAGTTTCCGGATGTCATGGTACATGCCAAAAAAGAAAAAACAGAAAACGACCATAGGAAGCGAGAGAGAGAGGGGTTTGGAACTATGGATTGTTCACAGTTCAATTCACATGCAATTGTTGCTAAAAGCGGGAAAAACAATAATTATCTCTCTATTGCATTCTATAGTTTAGAAAATTTAATATTTAAAATAAAATCGTATCAAATTAGTCTGTATTATTTGGACTTTCTCGATTTGATTTAGATATTTCTGTGTTTAGTGATATTTATTTGCTTATTTGGTTTTGCTGTCTTTTTTTTTTTCGATGAATGGTTTGGTTGCCTTATTTGTTTCCCATATATAGGGGATCACGTTGTCCATATGGTTGATTTTACACTAGTTGAGTGAAAAATAATTACCGTAATTGGCTTTATTTCAGGTATTAAATTATCTATTCATGTGTTTTGGGTTTAGAGCCACTGCGTATTCTCAATACGCAACAATTCTTGGGTTTTACGGCTCAATATTCAATCATATGCCCCTCGAAATATTTTTATACTCAAGGATAATATTTTGTATAAGGAGAATAACGTTTCGTACAAAACATCAGTTGACTGATTCGTGCATGCATTCAACTGATTATTTTGTATAAAATGTTATTCTCCTTGTACAAAATGTTATCCTTCAGTATGAAAACATTTTGTATGAGAGCACGCGACTGAATATTCAACGACAGGCCTCCAAAAATTTTCCATATCTCATTTTATATCTGATTTTCTTCAGCTTTAAAGAAAAGGAACCGCACCTTTTTTTTGGTTGAGTGGGGGGTCTTCAGGTATTGGGCTGCACGAACAATGCCTCTTGGACTGGCATTTTCGCATCAGACACTTTAGACTCCTCACAGGACAGAGCCACGATTTCCATCTAAAAAATATGACTCGACATAGATAATACATTAATATTTTTTTCAGCAGGGATAAAATACTAATTTTGTATGAGCAAAATCTTAAATAATTAAAGTTTTTGGGGCAAAAATTGAAGGAGCTTGAATTTCAGGGAGAGCAAGTGCCCCCTGGAGCCCTTGTGGCTCCGCCCCTAACTACCCATGTCCTTTTATTTATTATTCTATTTATTAATATTAAATCTATGATTTTCTCTTATAATCGAAAAAAAGAAAAAGAAAATCTTAGGTTGACCGAAAGAAGAAAAAGAAAAAAGAAGCCGAAAAAAAAAAGCTTCGTTGAGTCTCTGCAATTTTATTGACCAAGGAGATCAGAGTGCATGCAGTGCATCAAAAGAAGTAACATATACACTAAATATATAGTTCAGTGTATTCAATATACCTAGAAATTCTTGCTAATTTATTTAGTTAGCAACTTGAATTAAATTAGCTTGCCCAATTGGTTCTCTCTATCTTTTTTTCCCCTTCTGATACGCATCTCAGAGGAAAAAGATGAGAAAATCCATCGGAGAAAAGGGATCACATTCTCATATGAAAATATCGAAACTTCAGGTTCGATTCCTCTTATGAATTATTTGTACTCTTTTATTGGACAAACACTATAAAGAAAGGTCTATGTTGACATCTTCTTGCTGATGTATCACTGCATGCTATGTCGACATCGTGGAGAAGCTCGTGTGTTTGGTTTTAGAGTTGAGTAAAGTTGAGTTTTAATTTTAATTGAGTTGTAATGATTATATTGTTGAATTATGAGAAAAAGTGTGAAAAAGTAATGAATATTTGAGATAATTTAATATTTAAAATTGAATTGAGTATAATGGAGCTGTATATGGATTTATATATGGGGCTCACCTTTTTTACTTTGAAGAGTTGATTTTCGTTGTATAGTGAGTAGAGTAAAAGTTAGAATTAAAATCTTAAAACTCAATTACGAAAACGAACGGAGTCTGATAGTTGCATTATGCATGTGCAACACATATGTTCATGAATAAGACTATTTTAAGATATCAACATTTTTAATTGGGCATTTACTAGTTATAAGTAGTAGGAAGATTTTTACGCATAACTTTTAGTAATTTTACTTTTAAAAAAAACTTTTACTCATGAACATATTTGGTTGTGTTTAGTTTTAGAGTTGAGTTGAGTTGAGTTTTGGTTTTAATTTATTTGTAATGATTATGTTGTTGAATTATGAGAAAAAGTGTAAAAAAATAATGAATAGTTAAAAGAAAGTAATGCTTATATAATTAAATTGTGGACAAAGTAATGAATAGTTGAGAAAAAATAATGATTGTATTGTTGAATTGTGGAAAAAGTAATAAATATTTGAGAGAATTTAATATTAAAAATTTAAAAAATTAAAGAAAAAATAATAATTATTATATTGTAGAATTGAAAATAAATGAAATAGAGTTAAAAAAATTTCTCAAATAAACGGGCCAGAAATTTACTCTGGGCTGAAATTCAATAAAAGTTAAAGAATAATAGAATCTTCAAGTCAAAGGGACAAAATATAATAATTCATTGAAAAAAATCGAAAACTTGACAAAATATACTATAAAGTTTGTAGTTAATTGTTCCAGCATCCAAGGGGTGATCGCCCCTGCGTCCCCATAAATCCATCCCTGCTTTTACTAGAATTAATCATTTTTTTAGGAGGATTAAACACTTTTTTTACGAGAGAGGTCCGTGAACTTAATACAATCAAATAAAAATTTTAATAGTTAATGAAGGAGTACGGATAATCCCACTAGGTATCGAATCTTGAACCACTTGCTTGTGAGGCGAAGACGTGCAGCAGTGTATTACACCCTCTTTTGATGACTAATCACTTTTTCTTTTCTCTCTTGATATAGAGAAAATCTTAAACCGTCTTATTTTACAATGATTTAGTGAGAAAAATCAATGAAAATTTTCCAATTAAGAACAATTATGGTATATAACTTCAGTAATTAACACTAATTTTTTGATTTCATACCATCAAATTGATACTTTCTTACATTGCATGGTGAAATTGAATCACCTAAAGATTTCTCGTTGAGAAAGCATCAGTTTCTCGTTATAATGGTTCAAAAAGTTATTTAAGGAATGATTACACCAACATATCTGAACAGAAACTAATTATCACTCTAACTGCAGATCTATTTCCTACTTGCCTCGAAAGGTCACTGCAATATCCTTTGTTTTCTATTTCATTTTGCTTTACAAGAAGTTATTCTACATTATTTAAAAAACAAGGACCAATGTAAAGTTAAATATTCAACTGATTTGGCGTTTGTTCTTCTTAAATGAGATTTCATATTCAAGTCTTATGAATATAGAAAATTCATGTTAGAAAAACTTTACCTCTTAACGGGTCGATTCAACTCGAACTAGACTAGCTGGAACCAATTAAACTTTCGAATATCACAATGCACACCGAAAAAAGAAAATGGGAAGGGCCACTACTTGGACTGGAGTTCTACAACTCATGAGAGGATTTATTTCTCGGAAATCATCTGATTAAGGTACCGACCATTTTAGGATAGATTTCAACTGATTGAATTAATAGTTCTGAAGAGTCATTCATTGATTTAGCATCTGGATCGTAGAATTTCTCTTTATTTCTCTGAATTCCGTTCTTCCTCACCTTTTGACAAGTTCATAATTATGTTAGAAGTTTTTGTGATTTCTAAGAATTAGCAGCACCAAGAAGAAAGAGAAAATCAACATTAGTGGAGAGAAGCATGATTATGAAGTAACTGTAAAAGCTCGATTTTCCCTCCAAAGATTCGAATTTCGATGGTAAAGCATCATTTTTATTTGTATAATTGCAATTCTACATTTTTGCTGTCAGTTATCTATTCGATCGGAATCCAGCTCTAACTATGCATATAACTTCTTGGATGTATTTTGTTTCCTATACGTGTTGTGTAATGCAAAATTTCCATTGGAATTATATGTTTTCAACCTAAAAGTTCAAGTCAGTAGATTGTGATATTCATTCTTTAGTAGATTGTGGTATCCATTCTCTTATAAATTTTTCATATGGGACAATCTCTCTTAACACTCGCCTTACCTCGCACCTTGTAGTCTTTCTCTTTTAACACCCGCTCTCAACAACTTATCTCGAGTCGAACTCTCCTCTTTTCCGGACTCGGGCTTTAACTGTCTCGAGGTGGGCTTCATCTTCCACACTTGGGCAAGGGTGTCAAACCAACTATGAGCCGAGCTTCGACTTCCGAATTCGAACTTGGACTAATTTCACACTTGGGCCTGACGTGGTGTGAGTCCCCACACGAGCACGCGGGAACCTGATCCATTCTGATACTATGTAAAATTTCATTAGACCTAAAAGCTATTGGATTTATCTCTAATCCAGAAACTTTAGCTAATAAGTTGTGAAACTCAATCTATTATAAACTTATACTTTTTTATTCTATTTTTCCGTGGGGGATAACTCTCAACGGACTACGAGCCAAGACTAGAGAGGAGATGCTCGGCTACTAGAAGTCGGCAAGAGATTTGGCGTGGTGTGAGCCCACACAAGCGAGTAGAACATAACTCACTCTAATATCATGCAAAATTTACGTTGGGCTTATAAGCGATTGAGACCGTCTTTGACACAAAAGCTCGAATCAGTAGGTTGTAGTACTCGATCTCTTATAAACTCGTGAATTACTCTCTAATTTTTTCATGTGGAACAATTCCTCTCAACCTGTGATCACGGGAATTCAGAGATCTCCATTTTTATCGATTCCACGTTAATATATAATATGTAAAAGTCAAAGAGTGGAATGTTAGATCTATTTGATAATCCTTAGCTCTCGATAAAATACCGTGTTATTTGAATCAATCAATTTGATAACCTTCACCTCATTGTTGCATGACCATTCAAGTAAATGATCTTATAGATGTAAAAATAAATTCATGTATCTATTAATTAAATTAAAATGAATTTTACCATATTTTCTATGCATAAGTTGAACGAGTTTTAGATATTCGTCTACATTATTTATATTTAGGGATATAATTAAATATTTTCTTAAAAAATGAAAAGTATTCTCAATAACTTAAAGTTTTTTTTCGGAATGGGAAATATTTTTCTAAGTTCAATGCTCTACGTCCGATAAATACAACACTCGAATATCCTTTTTTTTAAATAATATTCTCTTTCTATTTTAGTTTCCCCTACACCTTAGCTTGACCCATTTGTCTTCACGATCCATACACTCTTACATACTTTAAATTTAAATTTAATGATAAATACTTCTATTATACTTCTTTATTCATGTCGTCTGTATATTTTTTTTATTTTTCTATAATATAAGTTTTTTTCATAATGTTTTATTAACAATAATAATCTCGTACAAATTGAGTCAGTTTTCCTTATCATTGCAATTTTATTCTTCTTAATTTTATTAGATAACTTCTCCATTCATGACAAAATAAAATATTAAATGTATTTTACAATGCCTTTTTTTTTCATATTCGCTGTAATAAAATCTTCCGTTCCTATATCACTTAAATTTATTATCTATTTTAAACACATCTGAAAATAACAAAAGACAAAAATGAAAGTGCAATACGTGGGATGACAATACTTTGTTTGAGTTTTATTTATTTTTTAATTATTTTATTATTAACAAAATTGTAACATTTAATACTAAAAATCGCAAATGAACGTTAAAAGTTTTAAAACAAAAGGTTTTTTTTTTTCAATTCACTAATATATTAACAGTTCTCTGAAACATTTTAAAACTATATAATTAAATAATTTTTCAAACTCGTGCAATGCATAACTTTGTACCTAGTTTGTTGATGACCACATAAAAGACTATGAAATCCAGCAAGTTTAAGCCTATTCACGAATTCCATGGGCATTTAAATCACAAAAAAGAGGTCAGAAAAAATGCAGATCATAACAAATCAAAAGTGCTAATCGACTGGAAGAGTTTTACTCATTATTGGACGGTTTGATTCGAATATGGATAGTAGGGGCCCTTGATATAACGCTTTCGGATACCTGGTGGTACTAGCACACCCCGTAAAATGCAAAATCCTCCTAAAATGTATGTCTAATAACCTGCTAATACATTAAATAATCATTGGATATTATGTAAATTACAAAATGTTACCAACCTACTATCCGTATGATGCACGGATTTTTAATATACTTATTATATTCAAATGTAACTAAAATATTTTAAAAGGCGACTATTATAAATTGAAGGAATTGCTTTTTGATAAATTCATACTTTTCGGTGGCCTTACTTGAAAATTTTAAATCGGTATCATTATATAAGGTCATAAAATTCAGCTACAGCACAATTATGGAAAAATTACTTTTAATTCTTAACTTAGTATTTTTTTAATAAAAACACACAATATTTTAAATTGTAATCAAACATATTTGCATAACTAAATCAGTTATCATATAAATTCATTAATTTAGTTATTAAAATAAATATCATAATAAATAAATATACATGATAAACTTTTCTGAAATTAATATCTTCCAATCAATGATCGTACTACAATAATAAATAGATATGTAATTTTCATATGTAAATTCCAACCAATATTCAAATAATTTTTAATATGTAAAATTGCCACTGAAATTGTTAATATTTTAAAATTTCAATAATAAGAAAGACTAAATTAAATGAATTATATAATACAAAGAAATTTCTTTATTATTACATTACCAGTGTAAAAACTATATATATTTAAATGGATGTAATATTAATAAAAAACTACATACAAAATATCTTTAAAATATTTTAGGGCCTCAAATTATAAAACAAATATTATATTTATTCGATCAAAAAGAATACTTATATTTATTCGGTGAATGAAAATTTCAAGATTTTTTTTTATTATGAATCATATCGCAGATAATATAATTAAAATTGATCAACTTTCTTTAGAAGATAAAATTAATTAGTTTTCTAATACATTTTTTTTGTGTGAATCTTGGTATTAGAAATCCAACAGGTTCTTACTAATTCAATTCGAAATAGTCGGCCCACTTTGTGAGTGGAACCTTTGGATTTAGAAAGATTTTTAAGTTGAGCGATGGGTATGAGGTAATCCTTGTGGATGAATTGATATGGTTATAGATTTTTTGGGCCCACTAGATTACCATATTTTTCTGAAATAGATTGCTAATAACTGAATACCTAAGATAAGTTCACCTTTCCACTTAGCTGGTAATATACTTTCCCATTGAAGTTTACTATCTACATTACAGCAAGATTCTTATGAATGTATAACATTATTAGTCCATATCAAACATGGTAATGAACATCACCGGCATTTCTAAAAGTGAGAATCTATCTAAGTGGTAATCTAACAGTAATCCAAGTGTAGTACATTAAATGCCAAACCCAACCTATTAGGAACGTGCAACGAAACTATGAGCAATCTAAGGGGTGGCTCCGACCTAAATTACTTATATTTCAAAATTAGTCCTCATAATTGACCCTTTTGTCTTTCTGCCCTCTCCAGTTTCATATTATCACGAAATGGCCAGTTGGCCACATCTTTCCTCTGCCTCCATGGAAAAACTCAAAATTTTGTCAGACATTCTTTCATGGCGGGTCCTCTCTCCCGCTATGTTTTGTGTCTGAAAAGAAGAAATGTACTATATATATATATATATACATTAATATATATTCCTCAGACCCACCCTTTTGCCCTCGCTTTCTCTTTCTGGGTTTCCTTTTGCTAATATAGGGCCATCATTGCGGTTTCCCGTCTTCCATTGATATTGTTTATTCATCATAATCTCCATCCAAGATCTTCAATGCCCACCATCCCCTGTTCTCTCCACCCTCAGAGCTTTTTCCACGGGTCGTCTTCATTGATCGATTCTGTTACCAGCTCACCTGCTTAAATCATTGCTGTCTGTCTTCTCGGGTAAAACACCCTCACCGGTGAAAATCCTCTGTCCCCTTCCCGGGAAAACTAACTGTCACGCTTCTTGTTGGTTGGATGCACCCTTTGATGTCTGTCGCTGCACTTTCCAATCCCCACTGTGTTTCCTTAGCATTGTTCATTGCATCCAAAAACTGATTTTTTGGGCTTTGCACCGACTCATCGGTTAGTAAGTTTTCTGGGTTTCCGTTGTTTCCATGTACGGAGCATTCAATAAGATACCGTGTTGAGTTTCGTTTCGGTTGTTTGTTCGGTGCCTTTAAGTTTTGGGAAATGAAAGACTGTCACTTGTTGAGCAAACCGTGTGTTCTTTAAGGACACTTCTCGGGTTTCTTCGGTCGAAACATTTTTATTTTGGTCCGTACAACAGCCAGCTCCTTTGATCTTGTCTGAATATTCCAACAGTTTGTTTCTGGCTTTGAGCTTCCTTTTGTCATGTTTCTGTTATTCATTCTGAATCTGAACTGCCAATTTATCGGCACTTTCTGCGTCATGCAGCATCTTGAATCTCGTCTCTTCGATCCGCAGCCAAGGAAAACCCCTTGGATTTCAGTTTGGACCTCTGGCCCTAACTAACTATTTAGTTGTCCTTGTCATCTTCTCGATGGCTCCTACATACTTCCCTCTTCGTTGGGAGAGCACGAGGGACCAGTGGTGGTACGCATCCCCGATCGACTGGGCTGCTGCGAATGGCCACTACGATCTTGTCCGGGAGCTGCTCAAGATAGACAACAACCACCTCTTCAAGCTCACCTCTCTCCGCCGGATCCGCCGCCTCGAGACTGTCTGGGATGATGAGGCGCAGTTCCATGACGTTGCCAGATTCCGCTTTCAGGTAATGAAAAGAAAATTCAGTAAAGTTGCAATACTAATTTAGGTGAAGACCGTTTGGTTGTGGAAATGTGTCCACTTTCCCCTTTTTCTTAGGTATTATGGGTAGGATTGCACTACTGAAAATCTGATTTTTGGCCAAACGATTAACGCTTATTATTTGTTTTTCTGAAGAAAAAAGTCGAATAGAGGAAAGGAAGTAAAACTGTATTCTGCACGTAAAAAGTTATAGAAATGCATACGCTCTTCAATTCTAAATAGAAGCACCTATTCGATTGAAGGATATGATTCATATAATGAGATTCATTTGGATCAGTTTCTCTCGCTAACATGTTGAACTGATGAAACTATCCATTGCGCAATTAAATCTGATGTCATTTTCTAATATAATGTATCAACGTTATGCAAACAGGTTGCACGAAAGCTCCTGGTGGAATGTGAATCCAACAAGGGGAAGAACTCCCTTATTGGAGCGGGCTATGGCGGGTGGCTTATGTACACAGCTGCATCAGCCGGGGACTTGGGTTTCATCCAAGAACTGCTGGAGAGGGACCCACTGCTCGTCTTCGGGGAAGGAGAATACGGGGTGACCGATATCTTTTATGCTGCAGCAAGGAGCAAAAACTGTGAAGTCTTTAGGGTCCTTTACGACTTTGCAGTGTCTCCGAGGTTTAAAGGCGGGGAGTTTGAGGAGGAGCAAGTAGCAGTCCCTTCAATGTACAGACGGGAGATGATGAACAGAGCTGTCCATGCTGCTGCTAGAGGAGGGAACTTGGTCATTCTGAAAGAGCTTTTGGGCGAGTGCGATGATGTTTTGGGTTATAGGGATGTTAATGGCTCGACGGTCTTGCATGCAGCGGCTGGGAAAGGGCAGGTTGAGGTGAGTGAGTTCGAAGTAATGCCCGCATTATCTTTTGTAGCTTTCAAGAGGAAAAAGTTTGCTGCTTGGGTTTTCATGAAATCGATGCTGCTAAGGTTTTCAACTATTTGCCTTTGAGCTGCTACCATTCAGCTATTCTAACCCACTTTTCGATATATATGCAATATCTTGTCGAAAACTATTACCAAAATCTGGTACAAGGCTCTTAATGTTACATAGCGGGGAAAAAAAAATCATACTCTACTATTTAATTTCATCTATGGTCTTGATTCTATTGCAGGTAGTGAAGTATCTGATGGAATCCAACGATCTTCTCAACTCTACAGACAACAATGGCAACACGGCCTTGCATCTTGCAGCCCACAAAGGCCAATTGGCCACAGTTCGAGTCCTAGTTTCTGCTTCTCCCGCGTTGGCCTCCGTCAGAAACAATGCAGGAGAAACTTTTCTCCACATGGCCGTCTCGGGCTTCCACAGCCCTGCCTTTCGTAGACTAGATAGGCAGATGGAGCTTGTGAAGGCATTGATCCATGGACAGTTCTTCAACATCGAGGACGTTATTAATGTGAGAAGTAATGAAGGGCGCACCCCGCTTCATGTGGCCATTGTAGGGAACCTACATGCCGAGCTGGCAGAGCTCCTCATGACTGTGCGATCGATTAATGTGAATGTCCGAGATAATGATGGAATGACCCCTCTCGATCTGCTTAAGCAACGGCCAAAATCTGCTTCTTCAGATATACTGATTCGGCATTTGATTTCTGCCGGAGCTATGTTCGGCATTGAAAGTAAAGATTCCTCCGCGAGAAAGGCCATTGCATCCCACTTAAGGATGCAGAGTTGTGGGGGAAGTAGCCCTGGGACGAACTTCGGAGTTTCTGACAGCGAGATTCTCTTGTACACAGGAATTGAGAACCCTTCACCATTCGATGGGAGTGATCCGGGGTCGTCATTCGACTCAACAAATGACAACTCATGCTCCAATAAGAAGTCAAATTCGGTTATCAGGAAGGTTTTTCAGTGGCCTCGGACAAAAGAGAAGAGCTTGAAGAAGCCGGGAAGTAATGAAGAAATTCCGACTCCAGTCCCGCTAAGGCAGAGATTCTCGAAGCCTTCATATGCTCTTCCGAGCCACAAGCGGACGCTTTCTGTGAGGAGCGATATCTCAAGCCCAACCAACAGGAAGAAGTTGGCCACGGGAATAAGGCAAGGTGTTATAGAGTCTCTGCCTCATCTGAACCTCCCAAGGCGGAGGACTCCTTCGAGCTCATTCTCGAGATCATCTGTCTCGTCTACTCCAACATCAGTTGACAAGCAGAAGGGGTTGATTTTCTTTGATCAGGATTTTGCCGGTCCGTCCTACTCTAACAGCGTCCGGGTCCAGGACGATGACACGCCAAAGCTGGACCCTAAGCGCGTGTCTTTCGGGAAGAGGCTGAGGGCCCAGTACTTCTGCTTCGGCGGCCCCAGCCTGTCCATCAAGAAGCCCGTGAGCAGGGATCACGTGAACCCGGGTTACAAGTGCCCTGTACCTTCAGTGGCATGACGGAGAGAAGGAACCGGAGCACCTCCGAGGGTCCAGCAGTAGTGCTGAATCTGTGTAAGCTGTCTAGTTCAGTTGTGTAGCTTTATATTGCAACAATTCTGGCTGTGTATCTAAACTAAACACCTCCTTGCTTGTAAAAAATTAAGTATGGCTTGTTTTGATTTTTGCGGGTCTTAGTCCTGTCTAATGTTATTATCTCGAATGTTAACAATGAAATGGCAGAGTAGAAAGACTCATGCTTCTTTGCTTCAGCTATAAACTCGGGATTGCATTGCGATGTCGTATTGTACTGTGAACACTTCCTAGTCCGGTTGAAGCTGTAACGCAGAATCAATGGGAGACGCAATGATGGACTTGTTTTCCTTATTCTTTACCAAAGGAAAACTCGTTTTCTGGCAAAAGAAATTTGGGCTTAATTGAGAGGAATGGGCCAGTCGAGGTGGAAATAGAGCCTTGTTTTCAGTTGGGAAAAAAAAAAAACATTATCGACCAAAATGTTTCCTAAGTCTAGTTTGGGAAAACAGTTGCAAGAAAAATAGACAGGTCGAATCCCATCGAGGTTGAGGCACATTTGTCCATTGGTCGTGAGCCTTTCTCCTCGGGTGCCGACGCTATCCATTATATTTAGAACTCTATTGATTTTATTCTTACCATGCCACTTTCATTTATTAATCACCGCGTCAGTTTCGTTAATCAATTGGGTAAAATAAGATTAATACAACTGGCAGAATATGACAACCAACAACAATATAGTACATTAATAATGTGTTGCTTTGCAATTAATTTTAGTTTTTGTCACTTTTAAAAAATATAATTTTTGTTGTCATTTTCTGTCAAGTCTTTCAAAGATATGCCCACTTGCATTCACACATTTAATTAATCTAATATTTCTTATAAATTTTTAGGGCTGAATTATAACAAAAAAATGATAGATGTATATCGCTATCAACAAGATTTCAAGGTGAAATACCACAAAGGGATCTGACAAATGCATAAGATGGACATTACAATGGATGAAAATGTCATTGGGCCTTCGAAATTATTGCTAGTGGTCAATTCTTAATGTTGACTTAGAGAACTTGCAGGGTCGATCCTCTTATACAGACGTAGTTCACCATACTGTCCACGCACGTGTGCAATCTTATACGGACGCACTAGATCCCATTGACAGAGCAGTGTTGATGGCTCACGAATAAACCTAAGTATTATTATTATTATTATTATTATTGTTGTTATTGTTGTTATTGTTTTGCAATTATAAATAACAGTCCTGAAATTAGTGTCATTGGATCTCTTCTTTTAGTTTTATCCAACTAATACAATTAAGATATTGAGGACGTCATTTGCGACTATAGATCTTAGTCTATAATAACAATTTCGTCGCCATCAATCTGTATTCAATCTTATATAATTATCCGAGTTAACTGCCACCGTGGCCGTACATCTTTCAGTCGACTTTGGCAGATCGACCGGCCACCTCAAATATATGTCGTTCAGTTCAAACATCACTCATGTGAAAGGAATTATAGCATAGAAGTTTGAGGCACTTATTATTAGTTATGTCCTCAACTTCTTCAATTCTATTCGCCGGATAAATTTACAAGAGATAGAGATCCAAACGCAACTAGCTAGAGTTCCAATTGTAACAATTTTCGCATTTAAATATGGTATCTAGAAATCTAATTGATCCAGACTAATATAATTCAAGCCAGGTGATCCACTAAGGAATCAATATCTCACGGCGTAGATTTTCTCTATTCACAATACTCGAATATGATACCTTAATTAATGGGAACAAGTGCCGAATCATTGAAACTAACCACTTTGGTTATGATAGTTATTTTTCGATGCATATTATAACAAAATATGATATTTTTTGTTCCTGTTTAAGGAAGAAAGAAAGATTTTTGCTTATTTCTTTTTTTTTTGGTGAACCTTTTTTGCTTATTTCTTCTTCGTCTTTGAGGAATAGCAATGAAATGATTTTAGGCAAATGGAGAGGTTAGTTGTATTTATTGCATTATTTTTATTGGCGGAGATTACGTTACGTGTACCCAATTGCACAAGCATTCTGGCCAAATAAAAAATTAAAAATGCAAGCATTCGCTCAAAAATACACTTATAAAATTAAAAATTGACTAAATTATTAATGTATTATAAAATTAAACATTACTTCACGTCATTCTGTTCATATTAAAAGTTTTTTGCTCATCATAAAATGTACTTTTTTATTATTATCATCAATGTATTCATGATTAAAAGAACCAATTTGAGAACTTTTCATTTTTTCTTTTTTCTTTTCATCTATATCTTTGCATATATTTTTCTTATAATCCTTAACTTTATCCTTCATTCGTTCTTATCATGTACCATCGATTATTTTCCTATTTTTATCCTTTACCTTTGATGGCTTTTCTAATTTCATCATCTCATCCAATTTTTTTATTAGAGAAAATTCAAATTTTAGTCTTGAACTTTAATTGCTTTTTGATACATCCGATTCTATCATTTTAATTCTTTTTATAATCATATTAAGAGCATTGTGCATATTTATCCCCCCTTTTTTCTTTCAAAAACACTATCATGAATTATTTCTGAAATTAAAAATTATTTTTAAAATTCAAATTCAAAAAGTTAAAATAAATTAAATGGTCTGAGACTTGAACAAGAGGTGGAACAATAAGAGTGTAATGGCTGACGCCACCGCGCAAATGAGGCCACTATGACCTTTCATCTTTTCCCCATTGCTCCTCGCGAATTATATGGCAAAAACCCCTCGAATTTCTACCCAAAAAAAGTAGCAAGTTGCAGGTTACACCATAACCATTTTAAAGTTTTGATGAAACCAGACTTCAGTTTGTTCTTATGAAAAATGCATTACCACTCCCGCTCATTATCCCTATTGTATTCCCAATCTCTAGGGACCACATTTCTGCAAGGTTAAAAATGAAACAGAACCTTTAAATATAAGCCTTCCTACCCCAATATTCATTCCTTCGTTAAGATAATACCTAAATAAAATTAGAGGAAGTTGGTATCGAGTTTATTTCTTTCCCTTCAAAATAGGTTCTAACTGTTACGCTATGATGTTCTTTAAATTTATACAATTAAAAGTAACTTCCTGAATTTTAATAACATTATATATATATATATGTATGTACGTATATATAAGAACAAAGCATAAAACAAAAATCATAGATAATATGAAATAGTCGAATAAGGCATAGAGATAAAAATCAAGTTTGTGGATATCTAAGGGAGTCCATGCTTTATTACACAAGCATACATTTTATGTCAGGAAGACTGCAAAAATTAATTGCGTACCATTTGCTTTTTAGGTCGGAAAAAAAATAAATAGCATTTGAAAAAGGTATGATTCTTAATTGCCGGACTTAAATTCTTCTCCACTCATCATAGCAGGGGGTGAGACATCACGCTTATTTTCATACATCAAATGTGACATGATCTCTAAAAAATTGAAAAGCTCTTTAGTAGACTCGAAAACTTAGAAAAGACGTGTAGATTTGTGACATGATTCCTTAGTGTGTTTAGATGAAAATGCAAAATTTGTTTCACAATATAAATCAACCAGCATTTGTAGAGAAACCTTTAAGAAGGAATTGTGGGCATGATATGATATAAGCTTGCAGTAGATGGGTCCCGAGGAGGCATCTGTCCCAACGACATATATAGTGGGGCTATTCATTGTAGCACCTTGCATTAGCGTACGGACGTACAAATCCATTCATCTAATTTATCACAAACGGATGAAGGAGAAAAAAACTGATTAATAATTTATTTTATTTCCTTATAAAAGATCGATCCATGTACATAAGGACTACAAAATCTAATAAAAGTCAAGTGCGGTAAATCTATAACAAATGGGTTAAGAAAAAGACTAATTAATAATTTATTTATTTCTTTTTAAAAAATCGATGCACTTAAGGACTACAAAATCTGATAAAAGTCAAGTGTGATGAAAACAAAAAAATCTAAATCATAATTGTAATTACTTCAAAAACGAGTATGGAGTGTAGAGGGTTTATGTGCCCCGAGCATGGAAACATGTCCCGGTTGGTTTACGCGTAAGAAAAAGCAGGAAGGGAGCGGGACTCCCACTTGCCCTAGCCCACAGGGAGGAAGTGCTTTCCCGCCGTTTGTCCCGGTTAGTTTGGGGTTTGTTCTGCGGTTGTCTGTGGAACATAATAGGCTTATATATCGAGCCCGAAGAGGCACAATGACTTAATTGTGATTGAGGAGTCACGATTCGTGAACGTAGTGTAAGTGTCAAAACACTTGAGTGAGTTTTTTTTAATTAAAATAAATATATTGAAATTAGTCTATATATACATTGACAGCTAAAAAAGTAATCTAAATACGTTAAATGAATTAGAATTCTCATAAAAAAATACAATTTATCTCGATGCATTGAATATTTAAAAATGATCTAGATACATTGAACGTATGGAGTGGAACTAAACATGTCTATATATAATGAAGGGAAAAGACACGAAATTATGAAAAATCGAGAAACACTCTAAGGAGCTCTATACTTTTATAATAGTTATATATCTGGATTAATAATGTGTAATGCTGAGAATATGATTGAAAATAATAAAAAGATAGAATCGGGATGAGATGGAAAAGTAACTAAAGCTGAGAAACATATAGAATCGTAATCGATCACCACCATCTTATATTTCCAAATTGATCGAGTCTATTCATATATGAAATTCATGTAAAAAACTAGTATAATGTATTTTCGGTGTACACTACTTGATGTATAGAATTTCAATGAGTTCTAAGTGATTGAAATTCAAGTTAAATTAGTGTACTAAAAAGTAAGATTCCGTCCACCATGAAGAATCGATCGAATATCTTAAATGATTCTTAATGATTGCTTTTAGAATATGAATGAGGAAGATTCCAGGAAGTGCAATGTATGGGTGACAACTAAACGTGACATGATGAGCTTCTCGATCCTTAAATTGCGTGGATATTGTGCAAATGGGTGGGATACACTAGCTCTCAAAGTCAACTGTTTTTGTCGCCGTTGACCCACCGAATCCGAGGAACGAGAAACAAGATTCTTCTCTATTTGTTCAAAAAGTGAGATTCAGCCAATTATTTGGATTAAAAAAAAGGATAATAGAGATTCTAAAGCAATTTTTTTTAATCATTGAATTGTTTTGTTTGAGTACTGATTTGCCCCGACATCAATTCTAAAAGAGTATTGCCCTCGTGAAAAGGTTGATGTCGTTGATGTTTTAAGACGTGGAGTTGCCATGGGTGGATATAGATGTTGCTCCTATAATTGAGTTGTCGAGTTCAAATTATATTGGGAGGTCGCGTGAGATGTTATTTCGAGTCCCAATTAATTTCGTTGTTAGTTTTATTCTTGCAAACATACTTGCTAAGCAGGAAACCAAATTAATATGATATCTACAACTATTGCAATATGTAATTTTTTTGTTGGAAAAAACTATTGAAAGTAGGTAATATCAGCGCTTCGCGCGGTAATATTTTATCAATCATGAAGAGTTTTGATTGAGCTGAATGAACTACTTTTTCATTGAATCGATGAATGCAAGATATACATTGTTCAATGATTTGTTAAGGGAATGTAAATCCCATGGAAATAGGAAGAAATGATTTTATCCTAAATTATTGTACAATATACAAGGGAAAAATCAGAAATATCCCATGAATCACGAAAACACTCGTAATAAATCCTTTTATAACTACATATATATATATAGAGTAAATCTACCTTAAAAGAAATATCATGTAGGGATAAAGTTCAAAAAAAATTAAAGCGAATAAAAGATATACGTATAAGATGAATTTTCAAAATCACTATTTATAGGATTATTGGTATGTAGAATTTGAAAAATTACATGGTATCTTGATGATATTTTTACATAAACAAAAAAAAATTTAATTTTCAAAAAGGCTCATAATTCGTTGAACATGTATTATAAAATAAAATATGGCAAAATTAATTTAACCAGTATTTGAAAAAGTAAATACACGAATCTTCCCATTTGGAATTAAACTATTGGAGCAGTCGAAAAAATGATTAATCACGAACTAAGGGTTTTCAAAGAACCACCTCATATAATCACATGTCGGTTTTATATATTATAATAGATAATAGACAGATAGATAGATAGATAGATAGATAGATATGTAATTGCATGTGCTCTTCTAGGTAATTTCATATCTCAATAAATGCACTAGCTAGACTTAATTAGGAGGCACGGATCTAAGATTTTAATCCACGAGGGTAAATTAAATTCAAGGAGAGACTATAGAAGAGTAAAATTGTAAAACAAAGAGGGTAAAATAAGACAATTTAATTTCATCAGGAAAAAGGGTAAATTCGACATAATATAGGAAAAATTTGTTTGTTTGTTTGTCTTTTTCCTCAGAGTCAAACGAGGCGACTGCACCCCGGGCCTCTATCCTACTGCCACTGATAAGTACGTCGCAAATATTCATGAACAATTTGAATTACCGATTCAGGAAATGATGAGGTTGAGGCATAGACCTAACTAATCAGTCAGAAAAACCTGAGTGGGTGTCATCGCTTTCAACTCATTAATTATTATACGTTTGGAAGATATTTGTAGGAAACTTCGTGAGCTAAAGTCATTATATGGTGGGACTGAAACTTGAAAAGGACAATATTGTTCTTCATCTGTTAGTCGACTGAACATGTATTTGTTTATGCCAATTAATAGAATTTAATATTTTTAAACATATTTTCTATTCCTTTTAATTTTCTAAACAATTAATTTTTGATATTCTATAATTAAGAAAATCAATTTTTATTTACCAATGATATAAAGTTGCTTGGTAATAAAGTAACGAAAGTTCTAGACCATTAAATATATATAACATCAGACAACTTAAAAGTACGTTAACTTTTTATCACCAAGATTAATTATTATTCTATTAAACAATGTACTAAATGCTTAAAAATTCATCACTTTTTTCAACATTAAAAATTAAGTTGAAAGAAACATTGCCTTAGTGCTGAAACGCTTTTGAGCATGATCGGACTTTGCGGACTTGTTTAGTTTGCTGCTTCTATATAATATACATATGACTTTGAATTTATTTTGAAGTATAACAAAAGTAGTCAGAGCACTTTTTAAAATAAAATAAAATAAAGGAAAATTAGTCTAAAAAGTCAATTACTTTCATGAAATTTTTCCATCTATCAATTTTTCAAATTTTGTCATACAAAATCATAACATTTGCCTCCCTTTCCTTGATCTATCAAGCCGTTAATTGGGCCGTCAAAACTGCTAACATGGTCGTTAACGACGCCGATGTAGCAGACGATTGTCCACGTGGATGACATGTCACAAACTTTTTAATCCAAAAAAACCATATAGCTTGCTTTTTTCCTCATCTTCCAAAATATCAATAATTTTTTTTCATTTACCAAAATATCAATAACCTAAAAAAAATCGCAAAGTCTACTTTTGTTCCCTCATCTACCAAAATATGGCTTCTTTTAAAAATTATATCTACCAAAATCTGACTTCTTTGAATTATTATAAGTTGGAATTAGGGACTTATATACATGTATGCTAATTTGAATGTTAAAAGAATTTTTAATAGAAAAGAAATGTTAGAACAGTTACAAGTTTGTCATTTATAAATTAAAAAATGTCAATATCTGTTATCACATTAAGTAATATAGGAACTTAGACATATTATATTGCAAAGACAATAACCATACCAAAATAACCATTCCAAATTAACTTGTGCACACCAACATTTATAAAATTTTAGCATGGTTTAACTTATTGGACACAAGTTTTGTTGGAATGGTTATTTTATCATGGTTATTGTCTTTGCAATATAATATGTCTAAGTTTCTATCTGTACATATATGAAAGCAAGATAAAAGTGGGTCGTGCCAAATGGTCCTAGAACAATTCGTTTTTGAATGAAAGCTTCTCGATTTTTTGAGCTTTTTCTAAATAATAAAATTTTAAATTTTAGAAATATATAGTTATAGATTTATGGAACCATTCGTTATTTTATCAATTTTCTGAGTTTATCTTTATTTAAAATTTTTATTTTTCATTTTAAAAATAAATAAATATAAATTTGTGGAACTCGTAGTTATTTTCTCGAATTTTTAATTTTAAGAAAAATGAATTTTAGTTTTATTTTTAAAGCATATAGATATAGATATATGAGACCGATTGTTATTTTTTCCCATGTACGTAGTTTAATTCTAGGTACATCCACAGTTAGATTTTTTGAGGTGTATTCTTCAACTATTTAATTTTTTTCTCGCACATAAACTATTTTAGAATTCTAGAATTTTTTCAATTTTGTGTTCGTAATTCAGGTGTTCAATTTTAATAATGAAAATATAATTAATTTCTATCTTCAGCATTTTTGCCATATCTACATGATTAAAATTTAATAACAATCGGTCCCAAAAATCTAGATTTATATGAACCATGCCAAAATAACCATGTCAAAGTAAGTTGAACCATGTTAAATTAATCGGTCCATGAATCCAACAAGTGCAACCATGCTAAAAACCCTACTAAAATTTTATAGATGTTGATGTGCACATGTTCTGTTGAAATGGTTATTGTCTTTACAATTCTAAATTCCTATAATACTTAATGTGATAACAGATATGAATATTCTTTTGATTTATAAATAACAAACTTGTAATTGTTCCAACATTTCTTTTCTGTTAAAAATTCTTTTAACATTCAAATCAACACACACACACACATATATATATATAGGTCCCTAAATCAAAGAAGTCATATTTTGGAAGATGTGAGTTTTGAAAAAAACCATATTTTGGTAGATGAGAGTACATAAGCAAACTATGTGATTTTTCAAAGTTATTGATATTTGACGTTTTTGATATTTTGATAGATGAAGGGAAAAAAGGCAAACTATGTGATTTTTTTCGGTTAAAAAATTTGTGGCATGCTATCCACGTAGGCAACCGTCTGCTACATTAGCGCCGTTAATGGTAATGTCAGCAGTTTTGATAGTCTAATTAACAGATCGGTAAATCGAAAAAATGGAGGTAAATATTGTGATTTTTCAGATCAAAATTTAAAAATTGAAAAATTGAAAAATTTCATGAAACTAACTGATTTTTTAGCTATTTCCTCTAAAATAAAATAAAATGTTGCTCATATACTGCAGATGCCATGTGAACATGATTTTAATATGAAGTCAAGTGATTAATATAATATAACGACAACGAAACGAAAGTGGCAGAGTTTAGTAACTCTCTACTTCTCTTTAATAAATATTCAAATCGATGTGTCCCTATAGAAAAAGATGCAAAATGTCCTCGACAAGGTAGTCCTACAAGGATTTCTGAACAACATGAACCATGCATGAGGGTTTTACCTTTTCCTGTCAAACTAATTAGGTTTTGGATATACACGATATATGCATATATTCTTTACATTTCAATTTATACACTGATGATATGACATGATACCATACATTCTTGTTAAAATCGAACCATTTGGTTTGATTCTAGTTTAAATAGATTTTCTCCGGTTCACTGAAAAAAAAAAAAAGAGACTTTCTCGACCTAATTCTCCTAGTACTCGTACTCCCAAAATCTTTTGTTCTCCTTTCACCTATATGCGTTCTTTTCTTTCCTGTCATAGAAGGAATTAAATAGGGAAAAGGAAATAAAAGTAATACGGAAACTTATAAATGGGAATTAAATTTAAAATTTCTTAATTTCAAGATGAGAATTGATGCTACAATATCGATGTATCTAGAAATAGAAAAGAAAGGACGTGCAAATGCTCAATAGGATGGGGCATGGCATAATATATGTATTGGGAAAATGACTGCTTTAATTAACTTATATCGAGTCACTCTCGTATTTGACAATAATGCTTTTCCAACGAAGAAAACTAGAATTACCAGGCTTCTTTTCCTAGTTGGTTCACAAGCGCTACAATTGGGAAGATGCATGAGGCAACAAAACGCGTAATGGATACATTACAGGATCAATGTATACGCTTTTGAATAATAATTTATGATAACCTGATTTAAATGGCGTGAGAGTTTTCATCTATGTTTGAGATCTCGAATTCGAATCTTACTAAGAGGCGGTAGGAAGTAAAAACCACGAATGCACTAGGTCCAACATAGTTGACCTGCTTGGACTAAGTACGAGAGGAGGAATTAGATTAGGATTTAATTAACCTCAAGATACCCAAACTATTAAAAAAGAAGGAAAAAGTATAAAAATCCATTTGTAGTTTAAATTTGAGACAAATTGAACCCTGTGGATTTCTGAGGGACAACTAGCACTCCGTGGTTTATTTCGTGAGACATAATGGACCTCATGATTAGTTTTTTTGTCACTTTTGACTCTCAAACTTTTCTTTTTACCCTAAAACTTTCAACTCCTCGTAATTTAGTCGTAAAATTTGGGAAAAAAAGAGAGGAAGGGCTTGGGCCGCTGGTCGCCGACCTTGACCCCACCACCAAGGCGCTGAAGCCCACAGAGGATGTCGAAAACCTCAAGGATGAGGTTAGGATCACTAATTGGTAGCCCCAACCCCCGAATTGATAGGGATCTCGGTCGATTCGGGGGCGGGGGCCATCAATCTGCGACCCCGACCCCACCTCCATGGTCGCCGGCATCTTCTGTAGTGCAGGTGACCTTGGTGATGGTGTCAGGGTCGCTGACCGACGGTCCTAGCCAGTTCCTTTTTCTTTTTTTTTTTGAAAAATCATAAGGTCTAATTTGTTTTAAGTTCAAATCATGGGAGGGTGTTTTGTACTTTTCCCAAAAAAGAATGGACAAATAAACAAAATTTACTATCAAGTGATAACTAAGCATACTGCATGTTTGCTGCTAATTTCCTTCATTTTGATCACATTTCATTGATTGTCACACATGCTCAACCACTCGACATAAATGGTTAGCTAGACATAGTAAACTCCATTTTAGCACGTTACTCAGTTTGTCATTTATGATTTGGATTCCTTGTTAAGCAATGGAGATCCCTCGATCGAGGGCTAGCTCTTGGTCTTCAACTAATAGAGACCTTTTCAACTTTCACTTATTCAGTGGAAAGGTTTGGTGCAGACGGACAATATTTGATGTAACTTACGCGCTTCTCCATGTTTTGGTCCAATTTGGAACGTCCGGAAAGTGCGGCATGTTCCTTTTCTCGGAATAGGGAATTATTTCATTCAAAAAAAAAAGTACGAACTATTCGTTTTATCTGTGCATTATCGTATTAATTTTCTGTGATGAGATTACCACCATAAGAAGTTATTCAATAACACGCAGAGCATTGTACTAGGGCTATGCCCTGTTTCATCACCCAAAAAAAAAAAAAACTTGCAGAGAATTAGACGATTTCTGAAATGACCTCCGAAGCTATGTACGTGCGGACAAACATATCCTATAAGATAGCTAGTGAATAAAAGGACTGGATTCACTTATCCATCGAGACTCGGGATGGTCCAATCGAGTCTACATATATATATAAAGAAGTAGATACCACCCTCAGCTACCATTAGGTTATGGAAGGCTCCTTGACCCACTAAAATACTGAGATTTTGACAGGAAAAATAAAAGAAGAAAATTTTTAAAAAGTGAGTAGACATGTTAAAGATTTTTTTGGATTGTAATGTGCGGTTGATTGTGGCCAGAGAAATTATACCTTGGATGACTAAAGTTAACAACTCCCAAACAATTCTGAATTATTCCGTGGCACTATCATTGTAATCAAAACTTCCACAATAGAAAACTGTATTTTCTATGACACGACGATATATATAAGATAAAAGTTAATATAAAATATTGTTCTTTTGGCAAATATTGTGAGATGGTGCGCATTTTACCTCGGTAATTTATTGGATCAATTTCAAGTTTAGGTGAGGGCCCGACAGCTCATGCGAGAAAGTGACGATCAAATTCAATTGATCATAGAAACTTCAATGGATAATAATACTTCGGCTTTTTCATTAACTCTTCGCATACTAGCATACAAAAATGATTCCTTGGTATCCTATGCGGCCTCTTATAGATAACGTATAGGTGATTTTATCATAGTTCTGGCATTAGAACAAAGTTCTTTTTTTTTTTCTTTTTAATGAATAAAGTCCAAAAAAATTTCTCATGTACAGTTAATTATCATATCGTTTACATACATTACATTCTTTAAAAAAAAAAGAAAAGGAAAAGAAAGTACATGTCTGCACTCTGCAGGCGACAAGATACTTCACGGGCCAATTACAAGACCCCTCTAATTTTTTTTTTTTAAATTTCGGTGGAAGATCCCTCTAATGTTTAGTTTGGTTCATATAAGCTCATAAGTTTAATTTTTTTGGTGATAATGCCCACAAGTAACCAATTCGTGATTCCTTACTTAAATTTTCAGTTGCTTTTGGAAACTAATTCATAGTCACATGAATAACGATAACTGACTAACAAAAAGCATAATTAGACAACAATTTAAAACTCATTGGATGATAGTCAAAATTAAAAATTTTAAAAATTCTTATATATTGCATATCTAATATAAATTCAGGATACACTGCTAGCATGTCATTTTCTTTTTATTGCGTGTCAGATATTTCTTCATCACTAAGGAATTTCACGGGAGTCGGACTCGGATCCATGGGGCAAAATGGCCCCAAGTTTCATGGTCGGTAAATGGGACGATGCAAACTTGAGGGTGCAAAATAAACGCAATACCAAGGTTGGGGAGTGGGAAAACTAAACTTTCTAGTACCTCATATAAGGACGGGAGATGCAGGTCGAAGATATTCAAGATTCGTGGAATCTGTCCTAAGGGGTAACCTTTCAAGCGATTTAAAAAAAACGAGAATTTGTCTTATCGTAACCTCCCGCCATGAATCAATAAAAATTTTTTCAATAAATAAAATCTCGGAATCAAATATTTGTAAATACGTTGGAAGAGTTTAACTCTCAATCAACTGATTCGATTCGAACTGAATTAGTCGGCCTAATTAAACTTGCTAATACGAAGGTGCACACTGGGAAAAATAATAATAATAATAATAATAATAACACTTCCTCAAAGTCCAAGTCAAACAAAAACGTCATATTCCCATCCATCTCCAAAACCAACGATTCTCCCTCTTTCTTTCCGCTGCTCTTCCGGTTGAAAAGTCAGTTTTCTGCCGTGCAATTACACACACACACATATATATAAATATGTATGTATAGATAGGGACAAACGTAGACGGTCGTCGACGTTGTCTATAAAAGTCTTTCAGTTTCAGTGGGTTGGCCACCACGCGCGAATTAATTTAATTCCCCTTCCTCTGCATCCATCCCCTCCCCGGCCGGTTTTATTCTTCTCGCGGTTCGGTCGTTCATCATCGGTGTCGAAGAACGGAGACAGCCATGGGAACTCAAGCTGATGCTGCAGATCAGAAGACGGTCGACCATCAGTCCTCGGTCAGTCTCTCCTCTCCTCTCCTCTCTCCCCCTCTATCTTACACATCCTCTGTGAAGAGATGTTATCAACCATTTGTTAGTAACTTCCCCTTGTTCTATATATGCGAAGTGGCCTTGAAAAAGATATTTTATATCCGGAAATGCTACGATCTTTACACACCTCGTACTTGTTTGTTCGTTTTGCTTAAATGCGGTGGTTTTATCGAACAATCCATAAGTTCTTTATGTTAAATCGATCCGAATTTCGATCGAGACTCGTTCGATGATTTCTACTGAGCTGAATTAACGTATGCTAAGATGGAATTAGATGGTTCCAAACGAAGCTTACAGGAAAAGAAAATAAAGGAAAAAGAGGCAATTGTATGGCCAAACGAAAAGCAAAAGGCTCTTTTTGTTCCTCAGCCATTGGAGCTCTGTCCCCCATTGTGTTTGTATTTTCAAAATATTTGTAGATTGGCCCCTCAAAAAATTCTATCAATCTTTCATGTCCCTTGCTTTTCTTTTATCTAATTATGACCACGGGAGCTTTTCCGATCGCTTCAAGTGCTGAGAAGCTCCAAATAAAACAGATCTACATAAGTTATACTCAGGCCACTAGATGCGACCTTTGTAAGTAATAATCACTTGAAATGATCATGTAGAATTTTTTCGGTTTATTGAATTTCTTTTGTACTTTGCTTAACGAGCTGGGGATTCGGTATTTATACACATCACCTTTGAGAATATAGACATTTCTCACTGATTCTTCTTCTTTTTTTTTTTTTTCCTGCAGAATTTGTTTTTATTCCCATAATTTTGAATGATATTTGATAGTTTAGGTAGACCCAGATGCAATTTATGAAACTTGAAATACCTTCAACGGTCAAAATTATTCTCTGAGCTCTCAGAGTCTATCCTCTCGATTACATCGCCAAATTTATCTTGCCCTCATTTTTGTCTGTATCTCCCAATTTCCTATGAAGAAAATCAATTTTCTCCGACAATTTTCAAGTTATCAGACTACATTCGCCCTAATTATTTAAATATTTTACGTGCTTATAAGTGGTCAATTCTCAATATCTATCCTCATATGACAACGATTTTTTTTCCCCCTGTTCCATACTTACAAAATTGCCGTCTTTGAGATAATCGGAGCAAGTAGTGTCAAAACACTTTTTTTTAACATTGGCTTATTTCATTAAAGTATTGAAATTGAAGCACTTCCCCATGTGTCTTGGTTGTCACTTACCAATATTCATATTTTTTTAATAATTAATTTATTTATTCATTCATTTAATTATTTATTTTTTCGATGTGAATCCCAGTATTCCAGCGTGAATTTTTTACATTTGTAAGGTCTCGAGCTCGAGACCTTACTTAAGCCGAATAAATGTCGAACCGCTTGAACTAATCCACGTTAGTTTTAATTATTTATTTACGATAAGGTATTTTCATAGTGTCTGTTTGAGTTAATTAATCCGTACAGCACGGTCTATAGCATGGAAGACAATGACTAGGCTCACAGCTAATCTATCCATTGAACAAGTTGATCGACTTATTTATTGCGCCCTGGTCAACGGTTTTTGGGCATTCTGGGCAGTTCTTTCAGTCAATGCACGTTAGAATCAAACATTCATTTCATATATTCTTGAAATCTGAAAGATTATATTATGTATACAAATATAATAGAAACTGCGAAATTATTCGAACTAAGCATCGGAGGAGGGCTGGCCCGCTGTGCATGCATGGGTCGTGAGCTCATGTGACCAAAGACCTGGGCTTTCAAGGTTGAGATCTCGCTGACGAGGCCAGATCAAACCAAGACGAGTCGGGTCAGGCTTCATAGGCCTTAGAATGGTCAGAGGAGGTTGTTGGTCGCCAATGATGCCGGCACTCCGGTGGGGGCGGTGGTCGGAAAGCTGCAACGGCTCCCCTGCAATAGAGCTCGTTCTTTTTTCATTTTCATTAGTATATTTTTAAAAGATAACCATTTGATTAAAAAATAGAGTAGTTTTAAGTCAAGGATAGCTTGGTCTTTTGATATTTCATTTTACTCCAATCCATATATATTCTGAGGTCTAACAAAATTAAACTGTTGAGGATCATAAAATCAATTGTTAGCTAGTGTTTTTTAATTCCTTGAATTTTCTGTCACAGAAAGCGCACGAATTTAATACAATGAAATAAAATTCATATTGATTATTATATGAGAATGTGAGTCATTACTCTTCCTTTTTCTTGTTTCAATTCCTTGTTTTAATCCCCTCTAATCCTACTCTGACCCAACACTGATTAGATTGGATTAAAGAATTCAATGACTGGAATCTAAAGGACTCATTGACAAAAATTATGAATGAAGACAACCTTAGCTTTTTTTTTATGATTTGATTTGTTGAATGGGCAGATCGAGAAGAAATTAGCAAAGCAGAAGGAGATCGACGACTGGCTTCCGATTACGTCATCGAGGAATGCCAAATGGTGGTACTCTGCCTTCCACAATGTCACTGCCATGGTCGGGGCCGGTGTGCTGAGCCTCCCATACGCCATGTCCGAGCTCGGATGGTGCACTTTCGCTCCCTTTACTCGCTATATTTGATAACTTGGAAGTTGGTATAAATTTACTAATCTTTCTGCTATTCTCTTCTTATATTGATTCAGGGGTCCTGGTGTGGTCGTGCTAATCCTCTCGTGGATTATAACCCTGTACACGCTGTGGCAAATGGTGGAGATGCATGAGATGGTCCCTGGCCGGAGGTTTGATCGGTACCATGAGCTTGGGCAATATGCGTTCGGGGAGAAGCTCGGGCTGTACATCGTGGTCCCACAGCAGCTCGTGGTGGAGGTTGGTGTGGACATTGTGTACATGGTCACGGGCGGGAAGTCGCTCCAGAAGGTCCACAATCTTGTATGCCCGGAGCCTGGCAAGGATATCAAGCTCACCTACTTCATCATGATCTTCGCCTCTGTCCACTTCGTCCTCTCCCACCTTCCCAACTTCAACTCGATCTCAGGCATCTCTCTTGCCGCTGCTGTTATGTCTCTAAGGTAGGCTCGAGCTCGAGCTCGATTCTCTCAGTGGCATTCCACTCTGCTTACTTGGGCACCAAGCAAGCCCATAGTATACAATCATTTTCTTGACAAATTAGGCGAAAAGAAAAGACCTAGCAATGAAATTAAAACTCTGAACACCAACTAACAAGTTCTTTCATAATTTGAGATTTCTATGACGAAACCAAGTTTGATATGTGTCCTCGTGTATTGCTGCAGTTATTCGACAATTGCTTGGACAGCTTCAGTACACAAGGGAGTCCAGCCCAATGTGGAATACGGGTACAAGGCCAAGAGCGCTGCTGGAACTGTGTTCAACTTCTTCAGTGCCCTTGGCGACGTGGCCTTTGCTTACGCGGGGCACAATGTGGTCCTGGAGATTCAAGCGACGATCCCTTCCACTCCTGAGAAGCCATCCAAGGGCCCAATGTGGAGGGGAGTGATCATTGCATACATAGTTGTGGCATTGTGCTACTTCCCTGTGGCCCTGATCGGGTACTGGATGTTCGGGAATGAGGTCGAGGACAACATCCTAATCTCATTGAAGAAGCCCACCTGGCTCATCGTCACGGCAAATATGTTTGTTGTTGTCCATGTTATCGGAAGCTATCAGGTAATGTCGAGGGCATATATAGATCATAAAGATCGAATGTAATTAACGAATTCAATCATTTGATTATGGGAAAAGCCACATCTTTAATAGTTATAAGGGTATTACTTCCCTGCAGATTTATGCAATGCCAGTTTTTGACATGATGGAGACGGTATTGGTGAAGAAACTGCACTTCAGGCCGAGTTTTCTTCTGCGTTTTATCACACGGAATGTGTATGTTGGTAAGTAAAACTAAACCTTATACAGATCACTCTTCTCGAACTACTAAATTTATGAGTCAGAACTAAAATAAACATGTAATTTGTGTGGCAGCTTTTACAATGTTTGTTGCAATGACATTCCCTTTCTTCGGCGGTCTACTTGGGTTCTTTGGAGGGTTTGCTTTTGCCCCGACTACATACTTCGTAAGCAAAGCCTTCAGCCCTCGACATTCTAGATTTTTGCCCCACAGCTCTCATTATGTTCCTTTTGCTGCTTGTTTCAGCTTCCCTGCACAATGTGGCTCGCAATCTACAAGCCGAAGAGGTTCAGCTTATCTTGGTGGGCCAATTGGGTAAGTTCATTCATTGAAGCAAAAGGAGCTCGATCACCGTGATCACTCCAACATTGATCCTATAGATATTGTTCAATCTGATCATCTGATTTGGGTCTCGGGTACCTGCAGATCTGCATCATATTCGGCATCCTCTTGATGGTTCTGTCACCTATTGGAGGATTGAGGCAGATCATACTTCAGGCCAAGGACTATAAATTCTACTCTTAGAAGTTTGGTCGGAAAGTTAAGTCCAGCTCAAGCTTACAGGCAAATAATCAATCAATACAGAGGGAAAAGAATTAGTCCAAGCAAGCCGTTATTTAGAGATTGTTCTGATATGCGACTGAAGGGAAACCATCGAGCGGGAATATTCAAGAAAAATCGGAATGGCATCTGCTGGCTTCTGTCATTCCTATCAAGCTTGTCATTTCTGATTCAGTTTCCTATATATCTGTACATGTTTTCGGTCAATTTTTAAGTTTATGTGTCTTCGCGTGTGAATTGAACAGAGAAAACATATATTGAAGTAACGATAATGAGACATCGAATTTAGGCTTGGCCCTCTTTTGTTACCGAAAAAAGAAAATATAAATTAAACAAGATATTACTCGACGACATCATTGGACAACTGTGATAAGTAATTAACGTCAGCGATCACCTTGAACGCTCTATGGGGGTGAACATCGACATGACTGCTGCACCGTCCCTCGGATGACTTTGCAGATTCGTGCATACGGCCCCAACAGGATGTCACTGACACCGGTGAGGACCACCCTAATGCCGTAATTATTAGTATTATGTACAAAGGTATACTGCAGATGGACAATATAAACATAAACAAATGGAAGGTGATTCAATTTAAGCACTTCTCCGTGATTTGTTCCAATTTGGAACACCACCCGGAAGAGTGAAACATATTGTTCCTTTTCTCGGACTAAGGAACTATTCTTCATCATTTATCTCCCGAAAAAATCGGAGCTATTCGTTTTCTCTATACATTGTTATACTAATTTTCTGTGATGAGATTCTCACCTTAAGAAGTTAATTAAATAACTCGTAGAGAATTACAGCACAGATGTGAAGATACTTTTGGATTGTTATCTACAGTTGATGGCGGCAAGAGAAGTTCTACCAGATGATATAAATTATAAACAATCAAATTCTATTGATAATACTACTTCGGCTTTTTCATTAACTTTTCGCGTACTAGCTACCTTACAGGAATGATTCGTATGCATCCTCCGCGGCCTCTTGTTCTTTTATAGATAACAATAAAGATTTTATTATAATTCTGGCATTATACCTTCTTTTTTTTAAGAATAAAGACGACAAATTTTTCTCATGTACAGTAATTATCATATCGTTTATATCTCATCTCATCTCATCATCATCATCATAAATAATTTAAAGCTGGGCCATATGTCTGTGGGGGCGAGGGTTGGGTTTTCCCGCCCTTACCCCCACCATTTCCAAAAAAAAGAAAAAAAATGATATTACGTGTCATTTTATTCGGATCAAATTTGAAAATTCTAAAAAGGCATAACGCATAAACACCGATCTTACGATCGGATCTTTTGACATAATGCGAGCTCATATTACGTGGTACTTTATTTGGATCGAATTTGAAAACGCAAAAGAGAATGGGGGAATTTTTTTAAAAACATAAACGATCTACTCCAATTGCCTATCGGAATATAATCACGTCGATGCAACCCTTGGAAATAACAGGTTTGCTTTTCAGCTCTAGAGTAAGAACCATTTCCAATTGCCTATCGGAATATAATCACCTCGATGAGACCCTTGGAAATAATAAGTTTGCTTTTCAGCTCTAAAGTAAGAACCAATGCATTAAGTGGTCCAACTCTAATGACACACCTAACTTGGCATGCCCTGTTCACCGACATAAAGAACGAATCGCCTAAAATTATGCTAACAAACGGTGACTACGGGTGGTTTGGTATGGAGATGACCCCGTCCTCGCTCTTGGAGAGCCCGTTCTTCGACAGCAAGGTTGTCGGGCCGGATGCGGACATGGCGATCTGGGCGAGCCATTGGAGTGCTCGATGGTTTTTAGGCATAGGGATGTGGGGACAGAGGTTCAGATGTGCTGACACATGGCGCCGCCTCATTTGTTTTTTCTCACTTCTCCAACTGCTCTTTTTATTGTTTATTACAAACTAGGTTGATGACGTGCATGTAAAATTTAGTGCAAATATAAAGTAATTTCATCTTAAAATTAGCTAACCTTATATACATAATTGAAATATTTAACTTACAAAGAAATACTTCTTTTTAAAATATATAGATATAGATAACAAATTGAATTGATTCAAATTGTTCGACGCTTATTCCTCTTAAGTAAGGTCTTGAGATTCGAGTCTTGTGAATGGAGAAAATTGACCCTATGAGAGTTTTACCCCTTAGTAGATCGACCATACTCGATTGGATTAGTCGGAGACTCATTGAATTTTCGATTACCAGAGTACACATCAAAAAAAAAATATATAGATATATAGATAATAAAATTGATATAAATAAACTAAAAAATAATTTACTTAATTAAATATAAATCAATTTCAAGATATAAATTATATTCCATCTAATTGCACATATAAAGACAATAATACTTGTATATATAACTAAATATTTAACACATTGAGAGAAATAAGCTGGTTAGATTAGGGGCAGGAAGGTGGGAATTTTCTAAGATAGAAAAGATGGTCGACAGAGTTAATTTTATTTTATTTGACTTCTGAATGATAGATTGTTTATAGGATATTTGGTACGTAAATAATTAAATATGTATAAAAAAATTATATCTCAAGATGCTCTTTACATTATTGAGTAAAAAATTTTGTTGTGTTTGGTTTTAGAGTTTTAATTGGTTTGTAATGATTGTGTTATTGAATTATGAGAAAAAGTGTGAAAAAGTAATGAATAGTTGAAAAAAATAATATGTTCTTGAATTGTGGAAAAAATAATGAATAGTCGAAAGAATTTATAATTAATCTGGAAATAAGAGATATGAGGGGTATCCTGAATCTCCTTAAGATGCTTTTGGAGTGTACGAAGGAGTGACTGTGTCTCTTGATGGTGCCTGCCAACCTTGTTGTCAAGTTGGTTGACTTTATAATTGATTGTTTTGAGAGTGTATCATGGTATGTAGAAGCACAATGGGACTATGACAGCCTAATCGATCCACTAAGGGGTGAAGCTCTGCTAGAATTTTCTTTACTTCGAAGACTCGAACCCGAAATCTTAATTAAGGGGAATAAGCGCCGAATTGCTTAAACTAACTCTTATTGGTAATTATTTATTTATTTTATAATTTGAGAAAACGAAAGGCGCCCGTGCAAAGGACCATTAAATATGGAAAATGAATATCTCCGAAATTTCATTCATCTTTTTCTTTTTTAATCTTCGAAACTCAATTAATATTTCTTTTTGGGCCTTGATTTCATTGTAATTATATGGGGAAAACTACTTAAAAAAACATTTGTGTGTTTGGTTTTAGAGTTAAATAAAGTTGAGTTTTGATTTTAATTGAATTGTAATGATTGTGTTGTTGAATTATGAGGAAAAGTATGAAAAAGTAATGAATAGTTAAAAGAATTTATTATTAAAAATTAAATTAAGTGTAATGGAGTTATATGTGAGTTTATATATGGGGTCCACCTTTTTCAATCGGAAGAGTTGATTTTTTGTTGTGTAATGAGTAGAGTTAAAGTTAGAGTTAAAATCTTAAAATTAGATTGTAAAATTAGACGAGGTAATAAACTTTGCACTTTTTTTTTGTTTTTACGTTTTACCGCGAAGTAACTTTTTTGACCGAAGAATACACAGACTTCTTGTTTTTATCATCATCTACCATCCGTTATCATTTCCGTTCGAGACGCTGACGTGGCCACCTGACGGAACTGACTTGGCTAACGGCGTGTGAAGTGGCACGAATGGAGATTTGAGTTTGCTTGGTGGGGCCCAATCCCCCCCACACACTCTCTCCCCTTGTTCTTCTTCTTCCTTCTTCTTCTAGCTCGGGGAATCGGCGAGGCGAGCGGAGGAGAGCAGATCTCCCTGCATCTCCTTCCTCCTCCTTTCCTTCTTCAGCTGCTTCCCACTTCTAGTCGTTGCTCTTGCCACCCCCTCGCTTCCCCCCTCCCAGCAAATAGAAAAGCTCTTCAGATCCCTCCTTCCCACTTCTCCTCCCGCCACAGCTTCACCTCCTCCCCCCATGGGCGCAACCCCCTTACCAGCGCGGAAGCTCTTTCTTCTCTCTCTCTCTCTTTCTCATTCCTTTGATAATTTTTGTAGGGAAGCTCTTTCTCTTCTTTCTCTCTCTTTTTCTTTCCTTCGAGTATTTTTGCATGGAAGCTCTTTCTTTTCACTTTCAAGTTACAACCATCACCAGAAATACCCCAACTGCACAAGACTTTCTTTCCCTCCCTCACTCACACTCATTCCAGTCTCTCTCTCTACTTGCTTTTTCTCATGTCTGTACGTAATATATATGCATGTATAATTGTATATAAGCTCTGCTCATTTACTTCTCTCCTCCCTCTCCTCTCTGTTCTCCCACACATTTCTCTCTCTAGGCCACCATCGCCTTCCTTCTCCTATAATCTGGTGTACATATATATATGCAAGCCTCACTCTTTCTTAATTTTGGATTGGGGAATTTAATAATACAACCTCTCGTGAAGAGAAATAAATTGAAACAGACAATATACTTTCCCAAACAATAATAACAATGACAATGTTGGTTGCGTTATGTTATGTCATGGTATGGTCAATGTTATGTGAAGACTTCTGTTGTTTTTGATGTATGATTGTGCAACAGAGAGGTTGATCCTTCTCAGTTGTGTTTGTGGATCATCGGTTAATGACGAGTTCAATGAATATTGTTTTGAATATGCTTCCAGAATGATGGAAATATTTATTATCGAGATGATACTGTTGTATTTGTGATTTTGTACACAGGTTGTCTATTCTTTTGTAGGTATATGAAAATACAATTACAAGTAATATAAATATAATAAAGTGTGGGAAATTGACAATCTATATAACCGTAGCTCAACGGTTAAGGAGATTGTCAGGGAGGAGAAGGGAGCACGTAGGAAGGTCACGGTTCTAATCCTCAAAAAATCAAAGAAATAAAAAGACTTGAGTGGCTAGGAACGATTGCCACGCGACTACCGTTTTAAAAAAAATATGGAATTACTCTCTCGGTAAATTGGCCAATTTTTATTAAATACCAAGGGAATTTTTCCTCGGTAAACACGCTTATTTTAGTAGTAACTCGCGATTGTTAATTGCATTGGATAAAATGGGTGTGTATTCATCTTTGAGCTGCCCTTTTCAATGTGAATCATTCATGCTTGAAAAGTGAAAAAAAGGACAATGCAAAATGGATTGTTGGCAGATATTATAATTACTGATTAGGTGCAATTTTAGAATGAGTGGCTGGCACGATCCAAAAGTCAACAAAAGGGATTTTGACTTTTATGGGCTATGCAGCTGTGGGTGTGTGTGTATATATATATATATATATATATACCGCAGCAAGTCATAGCAGCGTGACCTTATAATTTTCTCCTCGCATCGTTATCTCTATTGTTTCCACTTCTTCCCAGGGCCAATCAAGCTTGATCTGGCTTCTCTTCTTGATTTCAGGTCGTCAGAGCTTAACAGCCGAAGCACGAAGAAGAGTTGATTGGAGCTACCAAATTCTAGGATTCCTGCAACCATCCGTTGATTGGGACTCCTCCCTGTATGCGATCCTCCAGCTCCCGCCCCTGAACGATGTACAGCAACTTCAAGGAGTAAGCAATCGAGTACGTCAAGCAGGCGGTGCAGGAAGACAATGCCGGGAACTACGCCAAGGCCTTCCCCCTATACATGAACGCGCTCGAGTACTTTAAGACGCACCTCAAGTACGAGAAGAACCCTAAGATCCGGGAGGCCATCACCCAGAAGTTCACCGAGTACCTCCGCAGGGCTGAGGAGATCAGGGCCGTGCTTGACGAATGTGGAAGCCCCAGGCCTGCCTCGAACGGGGATGCCACGGTCGCCACCCGCCCCAACAAGAAGCCCAATGATGGAAATGGTCATGGCGACGAGGATGATGCGAACAAAGAGAAGCTGAGGGCGGGGTCGGATTCCGCCATCACACGGGAGAAGCCTAAGGTGAAGTGGTCATTTTGCTGCAATTGCCCCTAGCTAGTTTGATGCCGTCATTATCTTCGCTGCAGCGTATTTAATTCCTTACAATGGCTTCCCTTTGATGGTCCGGAACTCAATGTGGTAAATGAGATTGACTAGATCTGTGGCTATTATATGATGAAGGAAGCGCATGTCGATGGGCTCGTATTCATGTTCGTCCGCAACATATTCTCAAGTTATGAAATTTCTTGGTACTTGGGTTTTTTGAGTAAGCTATCCTCAAATTCAAATTCTTGCATGAGTTACATTATAATACAGTGAAGTCTTTCTATCTACTGGTAAAGGGATGAAAGCGAGTGAGGAGAGAATTAGAGAAGAGAACAATAGGTAGTGAAAGGAAGAGGGGAGTGATCAATATGTATAATTTTCGGGCGGTCACGTTGAAGAATTTCCTTTGGGGTATGATTAGTTTATTTTATCGTGGACGTGCAAGCAAATTGTGACATATTGCATAATTAGATAAATATCTTATAATTATTGCCCTGTGTATGAAAATTCGAACCACCCCTTTACTCTTCTTTTTTTTTTTGTATTTTTGGCATTATTAATTTTACGTCCATTGGTCCGACTTCCCTACATATGTTCATTGCTCAACATCTCTAAATATATAGAGTTTTATATTTTTCTACGTCTATGCACATTTCTGAATGCTTTTCAATAAATTAATGGATAAAAATTTGGATCTTTTGGTGCGGATTATTGACTATATTTACACATACAGAATTCGGCCAAAAAATATTATACATTAAAAAATTAGCATATTTTCTCTCCTTTTTTTATAACTAAAAACTGCGACAATTGATGTAATATTCCACTAGACAGTAATTAGTTAGCTGATTCTTTAATAAAATCTGATATATATATATATGTATATATATAATTTATTGATATTATCAAGTTACGAGGAACATTGCATTGGCCCAACAAAAGTAACGTGTATTACTTATGCATGTAAAATGAGAATTAGTGAGCAATATGTATATGACCTGCTGACACCACTGTTCAATTTCAAATCCTGATTCTCCTAGTTCTAAGTCAACCTTATGTCTATTAGTACATGAATAAATCTCATCTCATCCACACTGTCAACACAAACACATACGGAAATGAAAGTGAAAAAGAAAATGATGGAGATAGCTTAATTACAAAAATCAATCCAGCCTCACTCTACATAAGACGCTACTCCACCTTGCCTGTCTGATCACACATGCGAAGACAACATTATCTCAGGGCTCCAGATCTCTTCCGCAGAACCTCACTGAGACGGGACAGACACTATATGAAATATGTCATAGTAAGTTTATGATGCATGAAGCTGGAATTTCTTTTGGTGAACCTCCAATTGTTGAGTAAGGTAACATTTCTAAAAGCAGGAAATTCTTTTAGTGAGCATCCAATTAATTCAATGTAAGGTAACAACATTGATTATTTATTTAAGCTAGAAGAGTACGGCTTGAAACAAATCTGTGTATAGTAACACAAGCATAAAAGTCTATATGATTCCACTTAAAAAGCAAGAGCAATGGGAAGATCATGACGAAGAGGAAATTAAAAATATCATAATAAGAAAGGCAAAGGGAAGGTCATATCGTAATGCACAATCCAAAATCCTATGTTGTGCAAAGGAATTCAGATAAAAAGCAACCGCAAGATTGTGTACATCTATGTAAATATAAATAGAGCAAGTATAATCTTAATCTAAAGACAACAGGGGAAAAATTACAATGGAATTGTTTATACCTATTTTCCGTAATTCGTGAAGACTGCCGAGTCGTGATGTGTAATTAGTGATCCCGATGATTTTTCCGGCTTTTGAGAGTATGTTGGTTCGGGTTGAAGAGCGGGCTTTGAGCATCATGTATGGGCCGAGTCGGATTGGATCCCAAGTTTTGAAGTCAGGCCCATATTGAAAGAAGCCCGAGACATTCAAGGAGAGGCCCAATTGAAAGAAGCCCAGCAGGGTGAGCCATGATGGCAGATATATGTATGGACGTGCGAATTTTCAACAGAGGCGGTGGAGATTTATTTTCCTTGGCAGCCTATTATTCTTAGTGAGCAAGCATGTGATATTCTCAGATATCTTCGAACTTAGATGATGAATAAGTCGGATATCTCTCTAATATATTTTGTTATTTTATTTCTATTTAGGCTAGATAGTCAATTTTCTATTTGAACAATATCTCGATATCTCGTATTTTATAGGCGTATCTATTTAGATAGATTTTCTATTGTTTCATGTAAACATCTATAAATACTTGATTCGGAATTCATTGTAATCCCCCTTCGACACACCTATCAATCGCATTACACTTTTTCTATATTTTCTTTCTAGTACTTTACTTTTGTGGCACTTACAATATTGCACTTTCAATATCTACCTCTCTAATACTTTAATACCATGCACCTTTAATTCCTTACAACCGCCAATCATTCGGCACCTATCCTTCTACCCCTTTTCGAGCTTTCTAGTAAGGAACGACCTTTCACCCGAGCTTAGGTTTTCGGACCTAGGTGCGGTTTCTCTTGACTTTACAAGCCTGAGATCCATACGCCACAAATCTTCTGGGATTCGTGGTTGCATCATTCTAAGGACCGGCTTCCAAGCCGTCTATTCCATCGACTCTAAGTTCCGGCCTAGATTTCTTATTTTCAGCCATTGAAGACCGAGAACCATCCTTTGCATAGTCTTAGTATCCGTGATTCAACATAGCATGAAGAAATAGTGGAAAACTCATAGCGGCTAAATCCTCGAGCTGTGATATCGTCTTAGTCGCATTCAACCGTTTACTTCATCTATTTGAAACTCAGCCGCCGTTCAGTCCCGCGGACTCTCGAGGTCGTGGTACGAATCTGCATCGGTGGGGCTAGCTGGTGTCGCGTCGGTTTCTATTCTCTTAAGATAGTGCCTTGACACACCTGGTTTTCTCATCATCTACCCTTCGGCGATTTTCGGCGTGAACAAACAGGAATGTACTGGGGTTGATATTTAACAGGAGCAAAAGAAATGATAGATGGTGATGGCGGCTGATGCTGCTGCTCTGGCAGCGGAAAGCACCCTATACCAACAGCCCTTACCCGGGACCATGTTCCAATGATTGTTGTGAACAACGAGTCTCCTTTTTTATTCTAGTGTAAGCTGAGCATAACAATTGCAGTATTGTTGGATAAATTTTTAAATAAAATGGGCCTAATTCAGACTCAAGCTCATATGCAACCTAAAAGCTTAAGTCAATGGGTTACTGGCCATTGTCTTTTTATAAACTTTCACATTTTTTTCTTTTCAACCTTTGTGGGACATTGTGTCCTCTCACATCATCAATTTTTCTCCAACATCCGGCCCTCACGTGATATCGTGTCGTTTTACACGAGCCACGTGACCTAAACCAATTGAGGGGACCACACAACTTAATCACACCCGCCCTCACTTTGATGTCCCGACATCGGACACAACGGGTGCCTGCTCGAGGCGCACGTTACACTTACACTCGAGCCTACAGGTCGTATAGACCCCCACGCATACGCGCCTTACACCGCACAAAGGGCGGCCATACACGCCCAGGATTATAACCATGGGCTCTGATATCAGTTGGATAAATTTTTAAATAAAATTGGCATAATTTAGACTCGAGTCCATATGCAATCTAAAGGTTTAAGTCAATGGGTTACTGGACCATTGTTTTTTTTATAAACTTCTCCATTTTTTTTCTTTTCAACCGATATGGGACGTTGTGTCCTCTCACATCATCAATTTTTCTCCAAAAGTATGTAGCCGCAAGGTGTTTCTTTCTTCTAGAATGAAGACATAAGAGACGAGCAAAGTGGATTCCGGATGGGGCTCTGTCCCATGCTATCAAATGATTTAAACGGCGAAAATCCCAAAAAGACAAGGAAGACAAATTTCCATAATAAACTCTGCACACTTATCAAGGGAAAAGGGAAGAGATAAAAAATTATAACATCTCATTTAAATGCACAACTGATGATGCAGCGAAGGCTTGGGGAATACATGTTATATTCCAACATATACTTTAATGCTTCTATACATGCAAAGGGAAAATTCCCATGACTAACTTTGAGTGGGCAAGGTCTCAAAGCATAGAGCCTCTTTAGGTAATTCTTTTCTTTTGTAGTCTTAACTTAAATTATTAGCGGCAATACAATAAACAAGGATTTGTTCAATTGTCTTCAAAATTGAGCCCAATTCCCATCCAAGATATCGAATAGCATTTTAAAGAACTATATAGATCAATACAAAAAAATATACTTATTCTACTAAAAAGTTATGGAACCAAGACAACCATATTCACAATAAACACAGTATATCTATACAAAAAAAAACATACTTATTTTACAAAAAAAATTGTGGACTAAGACCACAAATTCACAATAAATACAATATATTAATTAATCAGTATCAAAATGAACAACTTCAATCAAGCAATGATATATTAAATCTGGAGACAATCAACTGTGTAAATACTAATTCGGGAATTTGGTAAAAATAAAAGAATAGAACATATTAATGTGTGATGATAAGTCCATAGTTCATGGGAAGTATGAAGCAAATATATTTGGATAGTCGTTTTCGCATGACTTATTTTGACATTATGAAGAAAAAAAATTGAAATAGCAAGTAAGTTGGGACTGTACTTAGACCACCCCTTCCCTTCAAATTTCCGTCCAATACCAGCATAGGATTATTATATCAAGGTACCGTGCTATTAGGTCGCTCATAAAAGGGTAATAATTCCTATCACATGGTAGTTTTAAACACAGAAAGCTCAAGAGCTTCACGTTATATCTAGATAACTATATAGGTGCATAACCAATCACACTTGCAACTAAAGAGCACAAAGTTGTCAAACCAACAGATATATTACTTAGCTCCAAGGGGTTTAGCCTAGTGGTTAAATGGTTAAGGAGGAGCTCCAGTATCCACTCGATCTCGGGTTCGAAATCCCTTGGGGCCATCGGAGCGCTTTTGGCGTGGTTACCCGTACCGTGCATCGCCGGGGGTTCACAGAACCCTAGAAATTAGTCAGGCGAAGCCTAAATACCCGGATTAGCGAAAAAAAACAGATATATTACTTCTCATGATCAGATTTCAAGGGTAATGGCTTTTCTTTCTTTCCCCTATTTTTTTTCTTCCCCCTGGTTAATCAATGGCAATAGTTGGAAGTCTCAAATATAGGGGTAATAAGCAACAAGAAGGAAAGAAAGCAAAAATTAGGATCAGTACTCTAGGAAAGATTTAACTATATTTTCTTAATCGATTCAAGTCACGCAGGGCACCTCTTGAATGATTATAGAGAACCTCAAGGTTTCGTTTATAGCGAAAACTATCTGCAGGACATGATAGAACAGGAACCCGAATCCCAGCAAAGGATTGAGATGACAGATCAAAAGCAGGGTCATAACTTTTTCCAAGTCAAAAATTTTAACTTTAACTTTAACTCAACACACTACAAAATCATTTGTCCTTTTCCACAATCAAAATCAAAATTACTTTAACTCTGAAACCAAACGCACCATTAGTTGCTTATTTGCAATAAGGAGAAAAGAGTGGTACATGGAAGGTTAACAAGACCTCTAGTTAATCCTCTTCCCATGCTCAATCCAAAATATGTTGCTCAAACCGTCATGTTACTTAGTGGATATAAGTACGAAACCTAGCAGTCTGTGCTTGCAACCTTGTCTAGCATTTTAGAAAGAGGAACCGGGGTTTAGCAAATTGAATAGCACCCATTGGTTGAGTATCTACACATTCAAAGTATCCCGTTCCTCGGTGCTAAAAAGATTAAACGAGGAGCTAAAAATTTCGAGCCAATTTCCAATCTTTCAGGAAAGGCTTAGTTACTGGAAGCTTGTGTAGGTTTTCTCTTGGAATAATTGGTTCTTGCTCCTTGACCTCTACTACAACAACACCCGATGTTAGAACAGTTTTCTCCACTGATGATGCATGCTCCAAGCAATATATAACTACCTGCCAAAATTGGAATAATTTCTTCGTTTTTAGTATTCATATCTAGAGCATAAGGATATTTCAAGACCAAAACCCATGTATCATATAAGCTGAACAAACACGATGAATGAAGCAAACCAACCTTAACTTTTTCATGATTTTATTTGTTGAATGGGCAGATTGAGGAGAAATTAGAGAAGCAGAAGGAGATCGACGACTAGGTCCCGATCGCATCATCAAGGAATGCCAAATGGTGGTACTCTGCCTTCCACAATGTCACAGCCATGGTCGGAGCCGGTGTGCTGAGCCTCCCATATGCCATGTCCAAGCTCGGATTGTAAAATTTCCCTCCTTTACTCATGCTATCTGATAACCTGGAAATTGGTAGAACATTACTAAGCTTTCTGCTCCTCTTCTTATATCGATTCAGGGGTCCCGTTGTGGTTGTGCTAATCATCTCGTGGATCATAACCCCGTACACGCTATGCCAGATGATGGAGATGCACGAGATGGTCCCTGGGAAGAGGTTCGATAGGTACCATGAGCTTGGGCAGTATGCAATGGGGAGAAGCTCCGACTGTACATCATGGTCCCGCAGCAGCTTGTGGTCAATGCCAGTGTGGACATTGTGTACATGGTCACAGACGAGAAGTCACTCCAGAAGTTCCACAAGCTTGTATGCTCGGAACCCTGCAAGGATATCAAGCTCACCCGGTTCATTGTGATCTTCCCTTCCGTCCACTTCGTTCTCTCCGACCTCCCAAGCTTCAACTTGATCTCAGGCATCTCTCTTGCCGCTACTGTTATGTCTCTAAGGTAGGCTCGAGCTCGCTTCTCTCTGTGGCATTCCACTCTGCTTACTTGGACACCAAGCAAGCACATAGTTTCCTGTCATTTTTACTACAAATTATGCAAGAAGAAAAGACCTAGCAGGGAAAACTCCTAACACTAACAGACGAGCTCTTTCATATTTTGAGATTTCTATGATGAAACCAAGTTTGATGTATAACCGGGTATGGCTGCAGTTATTTGACAATTGCTTGGACAACTTCGATACACAAGGGAGTCTAGCCCAACGTGGAATGCGGTTACAAGGCCAAGAGCGCTGCCGGAACTGTGTTCAACTTCTTAAGTCCCCTTGGCGACGTGGCCTTTGCCTACGCGGGGCACAATGTGGTCCTGGAGATTCAAGCGACGGTCCCTCCACTCTTGAGAAGCCATCCAAGGGCCCAATGTGGAGGGGAGTGGTCGTTGCATACATAGTTGTGGCATTGTACTACTTCCCCGTGGCCCTGATCGGGTACTGGATGTTCGGGAATGAGGTCGAGGACAACACTCTATTCTCATTGGAGAAGCCTGGCTCATTTCCATGGCTAATATGTTCGTTGTTGTCCACATTATCGGAAGCAATCGAGTGTATAGATCATAAATCATTGCATCTTTTCCTTTTCCAGAGCCAAATGTGCCATAAAGACCGAATACTTAACGATTTCGATCATTTGATTATGGAAAAAGCCACATTTTTACAAGTGATACTGGTATTATTTGTCTGCAGATTTATGCAGTGCCAGTTTTTGACATGATAGAGATGGTATTGGTGAAGAAATTGCACTTCAGGTCGAGCAGACTTCTGCGTTTTATCAAACGAAAATTTTTATGTCAGTAAGTAAAACTAAACCTTATATACAGATTACCCTTGTCGAACTACTACATTTATGAGTTAGAACTAAAATTAGCATGTAATTTGCGTGGCAGCTTTTACAATGTTTGTTGCAATCACATTCCCTTTCTTCGGCGGTCTACTTGGGTTCTTCAGAGGGTTCGCTTTTGCCCTGATTACATGCTTCGTAAGCAAGCTTCAGCCCTTGACATTCTAGATATTTGCCTCACAGCTCTCATTATGTACTTCTTAGTAATTGTCCCATAGATCCTATATATATCTATATATATGAAGAAGAAATCATGTAATGAAGGGGATTCTTATTTGTACAAATGGTACTTCAAACTTGGAACGAGCATGAAGAAATTAGCAATATTTTTTTATCTTTTGAGTTGCTCTGCTAGATTGATCGCACAAGAACTTCCCTGTGTTCCTTTTGCTGCTTGTTTCAGCTTAACTGCACAATGTCGCTTGCAATCTACAAGCTGAAGAGGTTCATCTTATCTTGGTGGACCAATTTCACTTTAAAAAAAAAGGGTCTAGGCTGTTGCTTTTTTTTTACCTGTACCGACGCAAAAAGCATCGGCCTAGGCCCTCCCAACGTTTTTCTCAACACTTTTAGAAGCTTCGGGTTTGTACCGTTGTTATATGCTTCTCGACATTTTTCCAAAAGCGTCGCAAAAATCCATCCTAGACCAATGCTTTTCAAGGGTCGGCTGAAAACCAAGTCTAGGTTGACGCTTATTGCATCGGTCAAAACTATCCCTAAGCCAACACTTTTTATGTCGGGCCAAAACCATCCCTAGCCCTACGCTTTTTGTGTTGGCCAAATCCATCCTAAGTCGATATTTTTTGTGTAGAGCCAAAACCATCCCTAGGCTAACGTAAAATGTGTTGGCTAAAAGCCATGACTTGATCAACACTTTGCAAGCGTCGGCTAAAAGCATTCCTAGACCGATGTAAAAAGCATTGGCACATACCATTTTCAATTATTAAAAAAAAAAAGACAATCAATTGTCAGAAAATTGACAGCCCATTGTCCAAGGTGAACTTACCCAAGTCACCGCTGACAATAGGTTGTCAAATTTTTGACAATCGATTGTCATGCCCTATAAATTAAGAAAACAACATAAATCATTCAAAGAATCTCACCACAATACTCAACCACAACTTCTAATCGTCAAAATCTTGCATCAACTTCTTAAATCATTAAAAAATCATCATACATTAAGATTGTATTTGGTTTTAGAATTGAGTTGAGTTGAGTTTTGGTTTTAATTGGTTTGTAATGATTGTGTTATTAAATTATGAGAAAAAGTGTGAAAAGGTAATGAATAGTTGAGAGAAAGTAATGATTGTGTTATTGAATCGTGAAAAAAATAATGAATAGTTGAGAAAATTTAGTATTAAAAATTGAATTGAATGGTTAAAAAAATTGAAGAAAAAGAAAAATGTAATAATTGTGTTGTTGAATTGAAGATAAGTGAAGTAAGTGAAGTAGCGTTAGAAAATTTTTTGAATACCAAACGGGTTCTAAGAATTTCACCTTCAATTGAAAATGGGTAGAAGTAATGAAAGAAATTGAAAGAGAGAGTTCACTAGAATCAGAGGTACGGTTGAGGAGGGGCGTCAACTAGCATAAACAACTTCGAGAGATCAAGGGGGAGCCATTAGCAGCAGTAGCAACTTTAGGAAGGGACAAAAAGCTGCAACAAGAGGATGAGATGCAGGAACTCTAGCAGCACATTAAGAACGGATTTGAAGGAGGACCTTGGGACCATCATGTTGGTCTTCCCATGGTCGATGTGTCCGATGGTGTTGATGTTAATGTTCAGCTTCTTTCTCTCGAACTTCATGAAAGGTTAGGGCATGGTCTTTGGAGGGGTTGTTGTGAAGGTGATGATGGAGAAAGACGACGATAGAGGAGGTGAAGAGATGGATGACGATAATCAGGGGCGGAGCCAGCATATTAGCAGGGGGCAATTGCCCCCCCTGAACTTTAAATGTTTTAAAATTTTACCCCAAAAGTATGTTTATTGTAACATTTTTGCCCCCTTTGCCCCCCTTGAACTTTGAATTTTTAAAATTTTACCCCAAAATTATATTTATTATAATATTTTTGCCCCCCCTCGACAGAAATCCCGGCTTCGCCCATGACGATAATGGAATTGATTTTGGAGGTAGATGAGGAGTAGAGGAGGTAGGAAGGTTGTGATGGTGATGGCAGTAGACTGAAAATGGTGGTAATGAAAGGGTGATGGAAGAAGATGGTGGAAGATGGCAGAGGAAGGGAAGAGGTTGTTTGTCTTTTGGGTGGCGGTTTAGAAGAAGAAGGGAGGGAGGGAATAAGGGAGGGTTGTCTTACATGCAGCCCAATCATTAAGGCTGCGTTTGATTTGTTAGTGTGATTTTAAAATCATGATTTTGATTTTGATTTTGATTTTGATTTTGATTGTGGAAAAAAACAAATGAGATGGTATTATAAATTTGACTTGGGAAACGTGTATTTTTGTCGTGTAGTGTGTTGAGTTAAAATCAAAATCATGATTCTAAAATCACACTAACTTTTCAAATGCAGTCTAAATTTTTGGGTTTTGAAATTTTGAAGGACTAGGCAGGAAAATTCGCGCTCAACTTATTTTTTTTTGGTTAAATAGCTTTGGCTAACGTTTCGTAAAATGTTGGCCCAAACAACCTTAGTTGACACTTAAAACGTCGGCTCACGTTGATTTCAGGTGACAACACATTGACAGCAGATATGACAACGTATTATCACATGAGATCTGGTTGTCTGGGCTGAAACAATAGATATGACAATATGTTGTCCTATCTGTTATCATATATAGAAGTCGAGTATTTGAGTGCTTTAGCTCCAAAATTCTTGTAAAAACATATAGAACTCATCAAGTCATTTACGTCCCTTGTATTAGAAGGGATGTTATTATCATAATCTTTAATTAAATAAAAGTATACCTTTGTTTGGAAGAGTAATTACTGCAAACATTCACCAACTATTTGAAACCAAGAGATTTTGGGATCAAATCTTACAAATATTAATTTTGTGGATCATGTTTTCTATACCTCCACCTATTAACATTACTTGAATATATATATATGTATGTATGTATGTATGTATGTATGTATATATTAATGTCATGAATTAAGGGTTGGAAACCCCAAAGAACGCTACATAAGCATTGATGTGTAACTGTTGGTCAAGGGAATTGCTAGTCATAAACAAGTAAGATGGCTAGTTAGAAGATAATCTAGTTGGTCAGTTTAACTCTTGAGTCTTATATAGTCAACTTCATGCTAATTTAAAGTAATTAATTCAGTATGTTTAAGTCCCTCTGATGAAACCTAATTACGTGTTTCAAGCAATGTATGAATATAATACATACTTTCTATTGTTCAACCGATCTCTTGTAATATTTGGTCCTACTTATTGAAAATGTTTGTTTCGGTTTCGAGGAAATCCAAGCCACAAGGAATTAAGTAGTTATTTTGGATGATTAAAATACTAGCGATTGACTTGGTTTGTATTAACTCTGGAAATATTTTGTGTGGACTTATCTTATAGGTTTTAGCATATATATGTTAGCATAAAAATTAAGTCATGAATATATAGATTTTTCCTAGAACAATCTCGTCTTGATCGAGCCTCTCAGAGTTCGTACTTTAACAATCGAAAACGTGATCCCACAAAGGGTTCGAAGCCATATACTTTTCTTAATAGAACACATCCAAAGTTTTTTTTTTGCAACATTTTTCATAAATAAATCAGTTTTTTGTTAAAGAGCCATTGTGAATTTGGGTCGATCAATAAGCCATAGCAATAAGCCGTTCTCTTCTCAATTGGAGACAACTATTGAAGACCGTCGTAAATTTAGTGTTGAAAGATTTATTTAATCAGTATCATCATCAATAATATCTTGTGTTCTATAACAATATATTTTCGTGAGGAGACAGCAGATTGCCCTTCCTATTACGATCACAAATATCGGTGACAATACTTTTGACAACAACCAGTGACAAAATCACAATCTGCTGATGCACTTAAAAAACACACCTGACAACATATTTGACAACATCCAGTATCAAAATGACAATCCGTTGACCAAAATTTTTGAATTTTTCGGCTAAGCGGAAACTTTCCTGCTCATTCTTTGGATTGTTTTAGGGGGGAAAAAAGACAAGGGTCTACGTTTGAGGCGTCGGCATAAATAGTTTTAGCCCGATGCTTTTGAAAAGGTTGGAAAAAGCACAAAAAAACGTCGGGATAGGGTAAATAAAAGACAACTCTTTTTAAAACATCGCCTAAAAATCAATCTATGCTGACGCTTTCTAGAGAGTTGGGAAAAGCTCCTCTAGGCCAATTTATCTCGTCGCTTTGCAAAGCGTCGAGAGAAAATAGTCTAGATAGTCCAATTTTATTGTAATGATTGGGTAAGTTCTTGCATCGAAGCAAAAGAGCTCGATCACCGTGATCACTCCAACATTGATCCTAAAGATATATATTGCTCAATCCGATAATCTGATTTGGGTCTCGGGTACTTGCAGATCTGCATCATATATATTCGGCATCTTCTTGATGGTTCTGTCGCCTATTGGATGATTGAGGCAGATCATACGTCAGGCCAAGGACTATGATTTCTACTCTTAGAAGTTCGGTTAAAAAGTTTGTTTGATTTCAAAGTGTGATTTTTAAAATCACACTTTAACTTAATTTTACCCACAACAAAATAAAATAACTCATACAAAGTCAAAGGGTGAGTCCCATTTATACCACTCTTTTTTTCACAACAAAACAAAATAACTCATACAAAGTTAAAGGGTGAGCCCATACATAATCATTTATACCACTCTTTTTTAAAATCAAAATCTAATTTTAAAATTATATTTTGAAACCAAATGCAGCATAAAAAGTTCAGCTCAATCTTATAGGCAAATAATTAATCAATACCGGGGGAAAAAAATTAGTCCAAGCAAGCCGTTAGTTATATATAGATCGTTCTGACATGCGATTAAGGGGAAACCGTTGAGTGGTGAATGTTCGGACAAATCAGAACTTCGTCTGCAGGTTTCTGTCGTTCCTTTCAAGCTTTTCGTTTACTGAATCAATCTCCTGTCAGTAAATGTTATCGGTCAAGTTTTTTAAGTTTATGCCATCACATGTGAATTTAACAGAGACAACATATATTGAAATAACCAAAATGAGACATCAAATTTAGGATTGGGCCTCCTTTCTGATTGAAAGAAAAATATATTACATCAGAACCGCAGTATTCATCTGGCGACTTCCCCGACTCATGCATATGGCCCCAGCATGATGTCACTGACACCCGTGACGACCATCCTCGATCCTGAGGACCATGTTGATCAATGTTGTTGGGAGAGGCCATACATCTTCTTCAAAAAAATCAAATATACTTCTATTAGAAAATAAGGAAAATTATTTCCGGGCATCATTTTTTAGATCAAAACAAACTCTTATTTGGTGAGAATAAGAATTTTAAAAAACGTGGTTTGAGTTGATTTTTTCAGATACAAACGTGATTTTCTCTAATATATTGATAGGTACTTATAAAAATTATTTATACTCATTATGTATTTGAAGTATTGATCAATAATTTATTTTGTTTTCGACAATGCTAAATTGGTTCTCAAACACTTTTAATTTATTTTGATATCATCAATTATTTTTTCGCAATTTTTTTAAACAAACCCTAAAACTAAAAGTCCTTCCACTGCAAATCATTAAATAAAACAAGTAAAAATGAATTCAATTTCAGCTTTAGCCGGCTGGCAATATAGTAATATTGGAAATTGGAAATTGGAAATTGGAAATTTGGAAATTAAAAAAAAATACCAATTACAAAATTAAAAATTAAAAAATGTCTTTTTGCTTAGTAATTTAAAAAAATGTTTTATATAAGTAGACAGCTGATATACGGGTGGATTGTAAACATATTAGAAATGGGATATATCGTGTGAATCTAGTCATAATCATAGCGCAACATACAGTATTTCTTCTGAAAATTCCAATTCCCTCACTAGCTAAATATGGCAAAAATCAATAAATAAATATCTTATGTTTTTAGCACCTCTTGGCAAATGGCACACTCGAATCTCTGTAATAAAGCAATGAGAGTCATGGGATCTGCTCGGATTCACATGGAAAGTATTGTCAATTTCCTTCATTTGGGTTATTAATTAATGATAAATCCAATTAAATTCGTAAATCTCTCGTTTCACTAATTATATAATTAGATCGATTCACACAAATCGCAAGTTCCGTTTTCCACTCGGTGGAAAATATTCTCTGGTCCAGAGTGAATTGGAGAACCCCGGCAGCTCCTATCGGGTCAGATCTCCAACATGGCAACCCCCGCGGTAACTTTTGCACCTATCACTAGCCTTTTTTCTTGTTTTCTTTTTTTCTTCATAAAGAAGGGATCAGGGGCGACCAGTGTTGCAACTCTAGGTGATCACGAGGCGTACGGATATGGATCTGAATCACCATGAAGAATGTTCGATAAGAGTCAAATCACATCAGGACCCAAGGCCTTTGTTTACGCTGAATGGGTTTTTTCGGTTTTCTGAATGGATAACGTGTTTTGCGTAGCAAATGCTTTCTGTTTTCTTTAACTTGCTAAGTGAAATTGGATGTGGGATATGAAATGAAACGACTCCGTTTGTTTTATGTTTTTTGCAGCCTAGAAAAATTATCATTTGAGGTTGAAAATTTTGTTTTGTCAAAGAAATGGAGGCTGAATGGAAATTGTTTTCTCAATTTTCTAATTTGGAGTACTCTTGTCCACTTTATTACATTATTTATTGTTACATAGAAAATTCTGGCCTATGTATTGAGGTTTTCATCACGAATTTGATTGAGGCTGGAAAACATTTTTTGCCGAAATTTAATCGCAATTTGTGAAATAAAAATATCAAATACTCATAAAGAAAGTGCATACATCAATTTGACTCGATCTGTTATTCACTGCTCTTCGAAAAGGTATTATAAAATTTTGATTTCTTTTTTTTTTTAAATTGTTTTTCGTATTACTTCTTTTCAAAGGTTTGCATCTGCTTAATTCGTCTGTTCTTATAAGGATAAGTGGAAATTGTGATGATATGACATTTAATAGAATTAAACAATTACGATGTTCGTTTTTTAAGAAATTGTAATAATTATTATTTTGCAAATATTCGACATTAACTACAGATCGACGATAAATTGGCGAAGCAGAAGGAGATTGACGATTGGCTTCCTATAACATCCTCAAGGAATGCGAAATGGTGGTACTCGACTTTCCACAATGTTACTGCCATGGTCGGAGCCGGTGTCCTCAGTCTCCCTTACGCCCTGTCCGAGCTTGGATGGTAATGCAATTGTATAATTTCTTTTATTGAAATTAATATTCGTAATCTTGCCTACTTCAAATAAATGTCGTTATTGTTGTTTATGAATACATTTTGAATTACTCATAAAAGAAATAGATAAAAAGCAGTGTTTTGCCTGCAAAATTAATTTTAACAAATAGCCTGAGAATTTTGATCTTATGGAAAAAGGGAAATTTTGGTTTGGGAATCATGGAATTTTTTTCTTGAAATAATGTTCATGCAATTTTTTTTTTGTTTCTAGATCTGTTTTCCATAATGTATATGCCTTATTTATTTATTTATTTGGCAAATTGCATTCTCTTGACAATATATTTTGGTCTCTCTTGTATTAAAAGCGTCCACTATAAACCAATTTTCGAAATAATCTTAAAAAAAGTTATTACGCCAGATATCCCATGATATTACCTGTTTCTTGAATATATCCCATAATTTAAAAATTATCCAAAAAGGTCCATGATTTACATATGGTTCCAAACCTATCACGGCGTTAATTTCTCCGTCAATATTTAACGGTGTTAGTGACGTGGAACATAAGTGAGCCTGTTCTTACCACTGTGGCCTTTTATCTGGGATAGATTTGAGAAAAAAATTAAAATCATGGAATAGATTTGGAGCCTACTTACGTTTCGTTAACGGATAAATTGACGGCGGGATAAATTTGGAACAAAATGTAAACCATAGGCTTTTTTAGGTAATTTTTAAAGTCTGGAATAGATTTGAGAAAACAGTAAAATCATGGGATATATAGCGTAATAGCCCCTCTAAAAAAATCTTCTTGAAAGAAAAAAGAAAATTATTTTATTTTCCTGAGTATGATTACTAGATGTTCTTAATTTATCTGCCGAGACTAATTATCGATCCCATATCAAGTTTTCTGAAGCAATTCTAATTAAACATGTTTTTCAAGTATTAGGTTGCACCCGAGAAACATATGTCTTCCTACGAAATTAAGCACGTACAATATTATCTCGATTTTCAATGATAGAAAATTTCGGACGGAAAGTTTGTTGGGAAAATATGTCGATTAGGGCTATTATAGTAGAATTTGGTACTTCCTCTGAAAAGCGAAATTTCTTGCGGCGAAGGTGATTTCATGCAAGTCTAATTCTAAATGTTGTGAAAATTGATGTGTTTCCAGGGGTCCCGGCGTGGTCATACTGGTCCTCTCATGGATCATAACCCTGTACACGCTGTGGCAGATGGTGGAGATGCACGAGATGGTTCCCGGGAAGAGGTTCGACAGGTACCACGAGCTCGGGCAGCATGCGTTCGGGGAGAAGCTTGGACTGTACATCGTGGTGCCGCAGCAGCTCATTGTCGAGATCGGGGTGTGCATAGTCTATATGGTCACGGGAGGGAAGTCTATTAAGAAGGTCGTTGACGTAATCACTGAGGGCGACAACCCCATCAAGCTTACCTATTTCATCATGATGTTCGGTGGCGTTCACTTTTTCTTGGTGCTCTTGCCCAACTTCAACTCCATCTCTGGCATCTCGGTGGCCGCAGCCGTCATGTCTTTGAGGTACTCTCTCAAGTCTTAGTTAGACTAATCTGCTCGTTGTGTTCCTGTATTTACTTAACTCAAGTGGCGAGAAGGGAGATTCCGTACTCACAAGTTTCCCTCCCAGTACAAGGGAGATTCCATAAGACCTACTAGGGAGATCGATAGAGGAATCAATACGAGCATTGGGAATCTCAGCGATGAGAATAGAATCGAACTAGGGCCTTCATAGTCCCAGCAGGGAGGGGTTACAGCACCAATAGATCAATGTCGGCTTCTGTAAAGTAATGTGCTCACTTTGTATGAACATAAACTGGCAGACCGGATGGAGTACTAGATGTCATGGATACAACGAGTCGGCTAACTTCTGGTTGTAGTTTTATTCTTGTTTACATGGTGTTGGATTTCAATATGCAGCACAGTTAGCCAGATAATTTATACGATGCGACTCGTTTTTGTGATGGATTCAGTTCATCTTTATATATGTGCCCTGTTTATGTAGCTACTCTACTATAGCGTGGGTGGCCTCGCTTCACAAGGGTGTGCAGGACGGCGTAGAGTATGGCTCAAAGTCAAAAAACACGTCGGGAGCCGTCTTCGGATTCTTCACTGCTCTTGGCGATGTGGCATTTGCATATGCAGGCCACAATGTCGTGCTGGAGATCCAGGCCACCATCCCATCCACGCCGGAGAAGCCCTCGAAGGGCCCCATGTGGAAAGGTGTGATCTTCGCCTACATCGTTGTGGCCTTGTGCTACTTCCCCGTCGCGCTGATCGGATACTGGATATTCGGGAACAAAGTCGAAGATAACATCCTCATATCACTGGAGAAGCCCGGGTGGCTCATCGTTGCAGCAAACATCTTCGTTTTCATCCACGTTGTTGGCAGTTATCAGGTATCTTCACACTCCTCCCAAATCTTCATATTTCCGTTCCTAAAGTATACGTATATGTTTGTACTCTTTCTTTCCAGTAATTAAATCGACAATGACATGTTCACAATTTGTCGGCACTGCAGATTTACGCGATGCCAGTCTTCGACATGTTGGAGACTGTTTTGGTAAAGAAGCTCCATTTCAAGCCCACAAAAATACTCCGTTATTCAACCCGGCTCTTATATGTTGGTAAATAATCCTAACAAGCTAGATCGGTCCCAGATCGAATCCCACCATATGTCATTCGGAATTTTTCATTTATATATACCTGTTCTAAGGTTAGACATTCGATTTCGACTTACCCAGAGCTGCATCTTGCTTTTTCTACAGCTTTTACAATGTTTGTGGGGATGACCTTCCCTTTCTTTGGAGGCCTTCTGGGATTCTTTGGAGGATTTGTTTTTGCTCCGACCACATACTTTGTAAGACCCTCCGCCACTTTTCATTGTGATTTTCTTTTTCTGGGTGAGACCACGACGTATATTAGCCTATTGGCTGAGACTAATCCCCGTTTGGACAACGGCTCGGCCCGGCCAGAGCTGCTTGAATTACTGATAATTGAAACATATTTTCAATGTTTTCCTCAGCTGCCCTGCGTCATGTGGCTTGCTATCTACAAACCAAAGAGGTTTGGTTTCTCTTGGTGGGCCAATTGGGTATGTTCTCTTCTAGCCATGGTTATTCATATGAACTTAAAAAGCGTGCAAAAGTTTGGCGCCCTCGAATTTGAACCATTCCTCACCCGCTACTTCGTTTTCTTATATAATCAATGTTTTCATATCTTTCTCTTCTTTTATTTTATGTATAGCATCTTGTTTGAATTGTCAGATCTGCATCATTGTGGGAATCTTGCTGATGATTCTGGCCCCGATTGGAGCGTTACGGTCGATCATACTTTCAGCAAAGAACTACCAATTCTACTCATGATTCAGCGGTAGCACGAAATATGTTATATAAGTTGTTACAGTTTCTTATCTGCATAGTTTGTTTAATCCCCCAAGACACGGAATGAATTGCCTTTGAATTTCGAACCATTAATAGTACTATTCGAATTACCTTAGCAATAAGATTCATGTATTCTGTCTGCTCTGTTTATATAAGATTCATTTGTCTCACGGAATGTGTTATCCATAGGTTCTGTAGTCGATCGGAGTGATCTCATCATGTCAATCTGTCTAGTCGAAGTATCATGGATTGGTTTATTTCAGCAGCCAGCATTCTATGACCGGAAAATTCTGATAGATGAGATTTGTTTGATCACCAAGGCAGGATCCGTGTCATAAGAAAAGCTACTGTTTTTTGTTTAAAGTTTAAACTACAAGGCACCCCACATCTTAGGGGGGGCGTTCGGTTCAGTTTGATGTATTTTACATTATAAAATCTGAATTTTACATCGTATTTTATCGTGTAATTGTGAAGTAACTCATTGTAATAAATTTTCTGAATTAAAACTTTACAATCGTGTTCGATAAAGACTTTGCTTCCGAAACATAAGAAATTCCCATAATGCAACGAAATTACAATCATAGAACTCGCATCTTATCTTTTTAAAAATAAATCATATAATATTATCACTCACATTCCTAGTGATTCAACATATTCACTAAACACAAAATCTTACACTTCAACCAACAATTCATGAAAAATAATTTCATAATTAAATTTTCATTATAGTTTTCATGTAATCTAACAAAACTCTAACCAAGCATCTTCTTAGGACATCTGTTGCTTGAGTTATAATATGATTTGATTATCGTTCCTGGTGGATATTCCATACGCTACCATATCTCAGTGGCCCAATTAAATAAAGAATCCTAAATAATCACATTTGGGAATGGCGAGACGAAAGGATAATGCCAGACTCCAGAGCATATGCTTGTTCATAACTCTATCTTTTCTTTGACGTCACGCGTTGTATTTCAGAGAGTTTTTCTTTTTCCCTCTTTCCAGTTATAAAGGAAGATTAGGATTTACAGGCGTGATGCTGCAGATAGAAAAAACTTTTCCCCAGTTTTTTGATTTATCATATTAATTTATGTGATAACCAATATATAGAGTGTTAGTGAAACTAATGATAAAACTACTTAATGCGTGTAGAAATTATAATTTTGAGTCAAATTTTCTGAAAGATTATACTAATTAATATGTAATACGATATTAAACTAACAATTTTACCTGCTAACATTAATTTAAATTTTTAATATTTATATTAGAAAAACATGATCACGATACAATGGATTATAATTTTGATTCAATTTTCTAAAAGATTATACTAATTAGTATGTAATGCGGTATTAAACTAACAATTTTATATGCTAATATTGATTTACTTGTGTAGGATTTGAAATTCTTTGAAAGCATCACATACACATGCTAGGTCATAGTGAGAATCAATCTCAATCATAGGCTAGTACCATGATATTGCATTTTCACTTATATAATAGACTTTAAGTGGCCTCGCTAATTAGAAGTATCGAATTTTTCAGTGTGAACTTGGTATCCGAATCCCAATTGAACCTCGATTAATCTAGTGGCTCACTAAGAGATAAAGCTCTCCCAATGTGGATTTTCTCTATTCATAAGATTCGAACTTGAGACCTTACTTATGAGGAAAAATTGTCGAACCACTTGAATTAACTCATATTGATAGAAGTAACGAACTTTACATGTAGGTTCGAAATTCGTTAGAAGTATCTCATAGTCACGGCCAACACACAATCCATGCGATGCGAGTATTCTCAATTATAAGATAGCCCTTGCATTTCACTGATAAAAATAGAACATCTCAAATATTAATTTATATTAAATTATAAAATAAAAAATTTAATGTTTTTTCCTTTAGGATGGTGGGTGCGGGTGGAAAAAAAAAAACCACCCAATCACCAACATCACGGGACGGTCCGGCTTTCAGTGATGAGTTGTACTGCACTAAACTTTATATTTATTATTTAAAGTATCTAGAGCAAATCGCAAAATATTGAATTTTTTCCTTTGTAAATCACAAAAATTAATCCAAAAACATACCGACACGAACGATATAATAAAGGGACTATTTACATAAAAAAAATAATAAAAAATTTAAAAAAGAAGAAGAAGAAGAAGAAGAAGAAGAAGAATAAAAAAACAAAAAAAGGATTGGATAATTTTCAATTGATTTGGGTGAAATTATGAATGAACGGTGAAAGGTCAGTGTCAGTCAATTTGGGATTCTTCCGTAGCTTTATTGCCATGTCCCCATATCAACATTTTGCGGCATTCGTGGTTAGCAATTAAATGCCCTTTTTGTGAAACCGGAGAGTGCACAATTTCTATGTCCGATTCCTACATCTTCCTCCGAGCCAATGGCAATTGGAGCAAACAAACAAATGTTCGATAACAATACCACGAAGTTGAACTCGTACTTCATGATGAAATGGCGAGGCGATATCGGGAGCACGTCCTGTACAATATAAAAGTCAGATACTACATTCCATTTGGTCCTACAGTCAAGCCTAAACCTCATTTCCGTTATTTATATCCGGAGGGAAGAAAATAGAGAAATCACCCAAAGAAGTGAAATGAGGAGTAAGTGTTGCGAAATAATATCTTGCGGTAAGTTGCAAGACTGCTAGAGAGCAACTTGAGATAAAATCGAAATTTGAATATGATCGACCCCGAAAGCAACAATCAATGTGCCACCCATCACGCCCATAAATGGAGGAAGGACCACTCTGGCCGGCCGGGGATGGTTTTATGTATGTCGGAAGGTCTAGCATGACTCAGTGTAAGGTAATACTAGGATTACGACTGTTCACTGCGCGTGGATCCCACAGATGGATGGCTACGATCACCATATGCTAGAATTTCACTATGTCTAGATATGGAATTTATTCGAGACGGCCCAACATTGGGTGAAGAAAAATCTTCCACTAGATCAAATAGGACACAATGAAGAGCAAATTAAGGACCGATCCATAACTTCGAACAGATGGATTTCCATTATATAAATCACAGTTTAATTGATGACATATAATTATGTATATAAATATTAAATTAAGAAAAGAAGAAAATAGGGAAAAAAAAACTAATCTAACCTTTTTCTAAAATTAAAAAAAGAAAAAAATTGAATACAACAATAAATTATTATTCTACTTTGTGTTCCAATTTACCCTTTCGTTCTCTGTAAAGCTCAACCCAGAGATTAGCAATCCACAGGACACTGACGAAAATGGCGGTGACAACCACCAGGATCCAAGAAACCCACATCCACGCCGGAATCAACCCTTCCGCCTTCCCGCTGGCGTAGAATCGGCCCATCTCGACGACAAATAGCGGGCCCGCCACTCCCCTGACGACGGAGTAGAAAGCGTAGAACGGCCAGGACAATACGTCGAGCACCTTGCGGGCGACGCCCGAGTCCGCGCGCCTGAGGCGGGCGAGGGTCCACGCGTTCTGGCAGGCGCTGGTGACCTCGGCAAGGACGAGGAGGGAGAGGACGGCGCGGGCGCCGTGGCGGGCGCCGAAGCGGCAGGTGAGGAAGACGAAGAGTGTGGCGGCGTGGTGGAGGATGAAGAGGAGGTCGGTGGGGGAGAAGGCGAGGTAGTGGAGGAGATCGGTGGTGAAGTAGGCGATGCTGTAGTCGAGGACGAGGGACTGGGCGGGGGAGTTCGGGGAGGCGAGGGAAGGGGAGGGGGAGGGGTCGGAGAGGAGGGCCAGGGCGGCGAGGACGGTGGCGGGGGTGCCGTGCAGGATGGAGATCGCGCAGCTCGAGGCCTCCGGCCTGGCAACGGGGTTCCAGCTCCGGAATAAGACGAAGTAAGCCGTGAGGTAGACGAGGATGAAGAGGGACAGAAAGAGAGGGAGAGGCGGCATAGACTCGAAGATGAAGAAGAAGAAAGGCTCCTCCATGGACAGACACAGACAACGATTTTTGTTGCGTAGGGGGAGATAAACAGAAAGATCGGATTTTTAGGAGATGAGACTCTCGGGGGGGAATTTATATTAGAAGTGGCGAAGAGAAAAGGGCAGGTCAAAAGTGGAGGGGGGAGGGTTTGATTTTCTGAGGTTTCTCGTCTCGTTGGTTTGATTTTCTTGAGGTTTTCAATTTTCATGGCGGACAAGAAACAAAAGGCCGTGTTTTCTCCTTCCAGAAGGATTTTTTTTTTTTTTTTGTTTTTTTCTTTATTCCCCCTGTTTGATTTTTCGAAGATCCGACGCGGGGGAGGGAGAGGGAGGAGGGAAGGCGATTCAGATTCTTAGGCTTGGCTCTTTCTTATGTGGGCTTTGGTTCGAGATTATTTGGGCCGACTTCCGGAAACGTTACGTCCGGAGCACGAGCAAGCGTTCCATGGAGGAGCGGACATGACGACGCTGTGTCATCCCGTGTGGATAACCAACGAGTCAGCAAGCCAAATCAATACACACTGAATCTATTGTTGCTTCCAAGACACTATATTAGAATTTGATTGTTTACCATCATACCATGGAGTCACCCTAAAGATGCGGTTTCCCCTCTTTCGTAAAAGGCTCTCCCCCACCTTTTAAGTTAGGTTAATTCTCTCTGCAAGAGATGCCGAACAGGTAAAATGTAGCTCGGGGTAATCTGGACCACCCATGCAGTGAATCCGAGTACATGAGGTCCGAGCTATCACTATCAGAGGCAGTAGCAACAGCCCCACTGTTACATAAATAACACTTTGAAAAGGGGGAGAATGCACGAGCAAGTTCTTTCCTAGAATAGGTCAATATATGTATATATTGCACCATACACACGTCCAGAAAACTGCCCAAGCCCAAGCCCCTTCCACATTTCTCAATTTCATTTTTTCTTCTCTCATTTTTTTTTTTTTTGGCTTTTTTTAAGGGTATTTTGATGAAACCGAGATGCTGTCCTCGCCCAGCAGAGTCCAGATTCTATTATATACCACAGGTAGCAGAAATAGGAGACAGCTTCCATGGCGATTGCTTAATCGATTTCTCCTTCCTCGACATCGTTCCCCGGATTCGAGAATGCCGGAGGCTCGGGTTCCTCTTCCTCGTCATCAGCTTTCATGAACAGGCCAAGCTGCTCCAATGGGTTACAGCCCCCGAACTTGAAGCTACCCAATCTGTCCAGTGAGTTATTATCTGGACTTGTTTCATCCGCTGAACTGGGTAGTTGCTCACCTGGGATGGTGCTGAGCATTTCCAAGTCCTCAAGAAACCGAGAATTCTCGTTTATCTCTACTGTCTTTTCCATCTGCCCAAATAACACAAAGGGTCAAGCATCAAGAGACTGACTGGAACTTTTTCCATCTCGTACAATGCACCGAAACAGATTGGGAAAAAAAAAACTGCATATTGTCCTCAATTATTTATTGCAAATATTGCGAAATGGAGTGAAACAGAAGTGAGTATTCAGTCCTGCGATTTCATTTCCTAACTGTTAGGTATGAGAACTTTAATTGGTAAGCGCATATTCCAAAATAATTCATGCGCATGGTGTCCAATCATCTCATGGACCGGATGGGAAAAGGTAACCTAGAAAGAAACGACTGCAGGGATAGAGGAAAAAACAGAAAAAGAGAAAGGGTCACATGATTTACTCACCTGCAATAAGGCCTGTCGGGCAGCTTCTCTCTCGAGCTCCCTCTTTCGTTTAGCCTCAGCAAGAGCTTCAGCTTCTAATTTCCTTCTCGCATCTTCTGCGGCTTTGGCTTCTGCTTGGAGACGTGCTTTTTCTGATCATATCAAAAATATCATCCCATCAACACAATCAGAACAAATGTTTTCTTTTTTTGGTGTGATCAAAGATCAGAATTAACTTATTTTTATGCATCTTGGAAGATACGAATAAGGCTAAATCAAAGCAAATATTGGTACCCTTTCTTCGCTGCATCTCAAGCTCCTCCCTCTCCCGGCGCAGATTTTCTGGGTCCCCTTTGTCACCCTAGTTAGACCATTGAAAAAGTTATTCAGGTTGATGTAGATTACAGATGGCCCAAAATGATAGATTTCATTAAAATCTCATGCACCTGAGGAAGTGTCTTTTCTCGAGCCTTCAAGATTGTATCAGCAAATCTGCTCAACAGAGCTGCTCGGTGTAGCTTCCCTGGAGACACCTGTCTCTCATTGGGAACACTTTCCCCTTCAATGGTTGATCAATTATCAATTAGATCCTCACCCAGCAAAAATCGAGCAATCTCTCACTTTTTATGCTTACCATCTTGACTATTAACAGATTCAAGAGAACTTGGTTTCTGCTGGGAGGCTTGGCCAAGTTGGTCCAACCCGCTAATAGGTTCTGCAGAGAGAGAAAGAGTTCCACATTAGTGAACTAATACAACTTACAAGCACTTAAGAGTATCTCTAAAAACCTCATCGAAAGAGATAAAATGGCACCCCCTAACTACAGTTCAACAATCCAAAAAATCAATAAACCTCACATTGGAATACGAGGCATGTTCCACTTAAATAATACGAGAGGATCTTAAAAAGCAATATTCTTTATTCATGCTGGGAGAGGGGGAAAAAACTAGCATAGCTATCTAACACCAAGACTACCAAAACAGTGTTCAGGATGAAAACACTCACGATTTACATCAGGGGGGCTGCCGGGACTTCGCTTTTCATCCATTTGAATGTCGGAATCTACAGTTTTCTGTGCATGAGAAAGTGAAGGTTAAAAGCCCGCTCCGCGGGTAAATTTCTGAATCTATAAGTGATCAGGACAAACCAGAACATACTTTTTGTGCATTTTTGGGAGTTGAAGCTTTACCATGATCAGATTCACTATCCGAAGAATTGCTCAAGTCAGAATCTGCAGAGTATGTTAACAGGTATTACATTTACATCCCAAAATGCATACGAAAAACTGGTTTTGTGCTACAAAACCTTACACATGATGCAGCATTCTATTAGTAGGATATCCTCTTCAAGATACATACTGCGTCTTACCAACATACACAGTTGAGTTCTTTTCTTCAAATACATGACAATTTCATAAAGTATTGGACAAGAATGCAAATTCTACATTCTAAAATTTCTATTACCACTGGATCCATCTTCACTGGTACCGATATTTACTCTCTGGCTTGTATTTTCTTTCTCGACCTGTGGATAGCTTGATACAGGAGGTTCATTTCCTCCAATATCCACATCTTCATCACCATTCACTGCAATTGAACATATATTTAGGAATAAAATTTCCTTTCTTTTTAGATCTTGTATTCTACAAAATCAACCAAACTGGAAATCACCTTTACTTGGTTGCATAGATGAGTTGCTGAAGCCTGACTCATTCAATATCTGCAATATAAACAACGATTACATGAAGCCTAGATTATAAGCAAAAAAGCCAAACCAGAACTACCCAGAGAACAGATTTCTTTTCACCAGATTGTGGAAGGAAACTTCACCTCTATTTCACATTGCTCGTCCCTAGCTTGACTCTTCTGCTTTTCTTGCAAATACTCATCTACTAGCTTCCTCAGAGTGAACAGAGTGTCATTGCTGAGGTCATCAATATCAATCTCAATCTCCTCTTCCCCACATTCTTGCCCATTCGAACTATTCTCCCTCAAGAAATCAATGATATTTTCGGGCATGTCTCCCATTATACTTTCCAGCTGTCGGCCTAGTTTATGCTTCTCCTCATCTGGCATTACTGGCTTTATAGGCTCTGGCACAACTTCATACTGAATGGAAGATATCTTCCTTTTCTTTGCAGGAGGCAGTGGCTTGGCTGTTTCTTTCTCCTTTGAAGGGACTGATTTTGCTGGTAGAGATTGGGAATCGGCCACCACTATTTTTTTTTCTATTGTTTTCCATCTCACTTCAAAAAATTTTCTGAGAGTATCTGCCATGATGTGGACATCATTACCAGGTGGATTATAGGTCATCGCATTGGTGAAGGTAAGCCTCACATCAGCAACAAATTCAAGTGGGCTTGAGTACGAACCTGAGCTGATCTTACCCTTTATCGTCCCCAAGTCCATAGGGTGCTTAATTACAGTGAAATAATCAGGAATATTTAAAGCCTTTACATCAACAGGTTTGTTGAATACCCACCCGTGCTGGTGGGACATTAACCGTTTCAAAAGGGCCTCACATTGATTCATCAAAAGAGCATCAGCAGCCCTAGGTGTAGGTGCCTCCTTGACAGGCTCAACCTTCGCCAAAGCACACCGATTCCATGGTTGTCCCTTTCCCCCGAGAGATTTAACCTTCTTCTCCTTACCAGAGGCCGAAGCAGATGACTTCCTCATAGCATCGGGTTGCGGCCGCCCATTACTACAGCTAAGAATGTCACTAGATGATGACACTGCAACAGCACTGCTTCTCTGTAACTCAAGTTTCTTCTGAAGGATCCGTATCCGTTCAAGCTCCATTTTTAACCTATGTATCAAGGATTTTCTTTCTAAATTTGTCATATTGGCCATGGGAAGGACTTCAGAGGGGACGAAGAAGATGGCTCCTTTGTCAGAATTTAAACTTATGCACTTCCTCGCAGGACCACTCGAATCCTCGGAAGCCGTAAACTCTGCATCAATTCGCCCAGAACTACCAGATCCTTCTGATTCTCCGGCGGCATTCAATGTGTTCCGGTAATACCCACCAGGGAAATTATCATTTCTGCCCACCATCTTGCCCAGCATTTCACTCTATGTCCTTTCTGTTTTTCCTATCCTATCAAAGTCAGCTGACGGCACATTCAAAGAACCTGCGAATCATAAGTTAAGAAAATGAATCTTTCACCTTAACCAGTCGTACAGAATTGTTCAGCTTATCGAACTGATAGGAAATAAACATTTGGAAAGACTACTCCGAGAAGTTCGAATCCTCCAACAATTATGTGAAGGGTGCACGAAGAAGAAGCCCCGACTATGCCAATGACACACCAAAAACTCCCAACCAAGAGAGACCCTAGGGCATGCAGAAGGGTTCAAGAGCTAATATTGATCCGAAAACAAGGCAAGCTATCCCAATTCTCCGGCGAAGCTTCAGAACTCGCGGCTTGATCCAAGGTTCCCAAACAAGAAGCATAACAACGACAATACTCGAAATTTCCATTCCTCCGGTCAAATTTCAGTACAAACCAGCAGCCACAGCGCTCAAATCTGAGCACCACTGCTACTGCAGAAAACCCTAGATCACTTACTGGTAGCTCCGCACCGGCAAGCAGTGGAATTTCAAAAAGCCCCACTCCAGAAATCAAGCAGCCGCAGCTCAAACTAAGAGGAGAAGACTGAGAAATTAGAGGAACCTAACCAGATCTTGATGTCAACCGCCGCCGAAGCACGAACAACCGAGAAGCTCAATCAATGCTACAACCGCATCGATCCAAGCTGTGAGCTCGAGGAACTGAAAGCACAGCGCAGCAGCAGCAGCTACAGGAAGATTCCTACTTGGTCTGATCGGAGGGACGCAGAGGCGGCGACTCTTCGAGAAGAAGAAAACTCGACGAGCTCTCAATAAACTTTCCAAACAGTCAAGAGAAAGAGAGAGAAACAACGAATCGCTCTGTGTCTGATTTTAGCGCTGTGACCCCACTCGCTTTCCTTCACTCGGCTCCCCTCCATCCGGACCGTCGATTCCCATAGCTGGCAGATCCGACGGTAGAATGTGATTGCAATCCCAGCCGTTGGATTTAAGATGGGCGGACGTGATTGCGTGAGAGGGCTTCGCGGGCAAGGGTACCGGGAAACTTTTCTTTTCTTTTCTTTTCTTTTTTGGTCTAGTCTAGATTATTATTAATTAATGTTTTTGCTTGCTTAAGACTGTTTTATTATCGGGTCAAACCTTTGGATTAATTTAACAAGCGGGCCGCAGTCACGGGAAAAGATAGGTTCACCGTCCGTGAGTCTCGTTCGTGAGGGGTAGGGGCTGTGATTGGTTGGAGGAATGGAGAGAACGAGTGGCCTTTGGGATCAAAAGATTTGATTGGCTCCGGCGAATGCGTACCGTGGGCAGCATGCACAGTGGATCTTTTCCGTGGAACCTAATCGGAACTGCGGGTATTAGAGTTTTGCCACTGTCAATCTCGAATTATTCGTATTGCCACCAATTTAATCCAAACATTGGCCTTCCATCTCAAACGAAATGTGGCTTATCATCGTACATGGCATTGACAGTGCCGATGATATTGGTTTCGTACTGTCGAACACACAATAGCTTCAAATGTTGTTGTTTGGCCCCCTCCCAACACAGCATTACGACATTATTTCCTCCCCCTTCTCACGATAGCTTAATTGTCACCGCACCCCCTCTAAAACTTTTGGTGTGAGATTAGCTTTGTTAATGCCCTAATCTATAACAATAATTCCAACTGCAACGTGACAGGACAATAAACGAAGATAGCTAACATACAATTACTAGACAGGTGCATTTGTGCCAAGTACCCAAAAAAAAAAAGGATGATTACAATTAAAAAAGAGGGAAAAAAAAAAAGGTCGGTTGTGGGGTCAGTCGTGGACTGTTAAGGTGAGAGAGAGGAGAGGTAGAAAATATTCCGTTAAAATAGGGGGAGTGAAAATAGGGTTAATGGGTGGCTATTTCGTATTCCATTACTATTATAACATTAATTTAGCGGTCCAGATTAATTAATGATATAATGCTACACTTTGAGAAAGAGAAAGTAAGACGAAAAATTAAGGCTTTAATTTTATATAATAGTATAGAAGTATAGAAGATATAGAAAATGGATACTGTAATCAAAATATAATTTTGTGATTATATAAATAATTTTATATTATATTGTATCTCGCACCTTTATAAAAAAATCTCAAATATTGTAGTTAAAGTAATTGAATAACCTTTAAAACTTTTCGGAGAAGAACGCAAATTCGAGTCCCGAAAAATACACTTATTAAAAGGAAGGATAATTTTTAATACTCAATTTCTCGGAATTATGAGAGCAATGTCTCCCAAAGTTTAGAGATTTCACGAAAAAAAAATTATAAGTGATCGAAACACATAAATAATTTTAGTAATTTTTTAAAGTTTTACAATAACATCATTTTTTTACAAAAAAAATATTTATAGATGAGGCACATTGACAATTATAACCCTATTAAATAAAACATTATTTATATATAGGGTTAATTGCGTCATATAACCTAACGTTTGAAAGAATTCTTAGTTCTATCCAAAACTTGATTTTTTACCTGAAATATCCCAACGTTGACGTATTGGTTTCACATCTATCCCGACACTAATTTTCCGTCCAAAATTGACGGAATTGCACACGTGACACGTTAATTTTGTAACACGTGTTACAAAATTAACGTGTCACGTGTGCAATTCCGTCAATTTTGGACGGGAAGTTAGCGTCAGGATAGATATGAAACCAACACATTAACGTTGGGATATCTCAGGTAAAAAATTAAGTTTGGACTAGAACTAAAAAATTCTTCAAACATTATGCTATATTATGCAATTATTTCTTATATATATTATGTAATTTAGACTCCTCTCTCGATAGCTCACGAGAGTCTTTCGTTCGTGCGAGAATGAGCTGTTACGTAAATGTTATCGTGTGAAGAGAAGCAGTCAATAAGCATTGGCCCTCTCTGTTAAATATATTTTCTCTCGTATTAATCATCTTCGTCTTTATTCTTCCTCGAGTTCCTCTCCCACTAACTTCTTTTTCAATTTTGGAAAGTTCACAAAAATTATATGAGACGAGTTGATAATACTTTAGTAAAATCGACGTTTGGGCAATGCACGGCTGCTGGACTAGTTAATTATTTATGGGATTAAATTTCAATTTTGCTTATACATATGGATTAATTTAGTGGTTCATATTAGCACCATGACGCTCGCTCGCAAATGCCTCCTAGGGTGGTCTTAAGTTGTTTCGATCTGGAGATCTTAGCGCAATTGCACTTGCTCAAGGATGCCCCCTAACAAATCTTAAGTCGCTTCGATCCGGAGGTTCTAGGGCAATGGCACTCGCTCGCTGATGTCCCATGGGGAATCCAAAATTGGTTCGCTCTGAAGGTCTTAAAGCGTGGCGCTCGCAGATCGTTATGGAAACCAGGAGCATTTCTTATCGTAGAGATACCAACTTCGTAACCTGCAATACACACATGAGCGAGTGCCATTGCGCTAAGACCTCCGGATCGAAGCTACTTAAGACCTCCTGGGGGGCATACGCGAATGAGCATCAGCTTGTTAAGACGTTTGGATTGAAGCAACTTAAGACACCCCCCCCCCCCACAACAAGAGGCATCAGCGAGCGAGCGCCATGGATCGAACCAACTTAAGATCCCCCGGTGGCATTAGGAAATTTATCTGTGAATTCCTTTTAAGTAAACGAAATTATGAAAATTCATTGGAATTGTAATTATCAAATTTATTGTATTTGAAGGCACATTTGTCTACTACGTTATCGGGTATCGCCATTATTTGAGCCGTATCGTACCAAGAAAAGCTGGGAGTATTCAAGCCGTATCTAGCCAGCAAAAGTTGGGAGTATCTGGGCCATATCCAACCAACAAAAGGTGGAGTATTTGCATGTGGGTAACAAGACGAAGTGTCACTGTAATACAAAGGTAATGAGCATAAATGTTTGACATCAACTATATTTGAATTATTAATTTATGCGAGTGTTCGCAACTATGCCATCTTCGAAAAAATTATGAATTTCAATGATTGAAGTATGTATTTGTAAATTTTCATTATCGCATGATCAAAATAATTGTTTAAGTCTGCTTTATGAATTATTTGATTTGTGTGCTTTTTCAAAAATTTATATAATTTTATCAATACTTGATCCGGTAAGAGTGAGTATTAACTACTTTCTGAGCATCTGGATGCTCACTCCTTTATTCCTTTTTTCCCTAAATTCGGATTCAAGATAATTTTACAGGCAAGAGCTCTAGAATGTCCATTCGAGGAGTCAGGGATGTTTAGGGGATTTTCGATATTTCAGTTCCATTTGATTTGGAAAATTTCCGATGACGAACTTTTGTTAATAATCATATTTACTTATTGACAATTTTGGATATGGTTTCATTAGTTTTTAATAAAGACGAAGTTTTAAATTCTATTATTTTATAATGTCTCGATAGACTACGTTTACCATTAGCCCAAGACAAGTCTTTTAGTGAATGGCCACTCATGTTCCATATGCCTGTCCAAAAATGGGGCGTGACAGAGTTGGTATCTCGAATCTATTAGAAAACCGAGCACGTGCGCAGCGAAAATTTAATTACAGTAAAAATCAAATTTTTATCGCGTGCTCGTTTAATCGAAAACTCCAAGATCATATCTTGACATAAGAATCGCCTTCTAAACGAATAGACAACATTACATATCGAATCTACAAGAAAAGTTTAGACTTTTATACTAACCTTGTTGATTCGAGTCGATCAAACTAACCGTCCAAGTGTCCGGTCTCTAGTTCGTCCACACGAGCACGTCTCCACCGAGATTAGACTCCTCTCGACCCGTACACTCCGATCTATATCACCGATCTCGAACGGAATCGTCACGGAATGAAAGGATCTCTTCAAGGACGTCAAGGACAACACCGAAACGCCGAACCGAAACCAAAAAGAACTCCAACCGGCCTTGGGATTTGTGCGGCTGAGTTGCTGTTATTGTCTCAATCGAAACCTTCTCTCTTTCTCTCTAATATTGGTTGATGATCAATTGTGTTGTGTGATTATCTGTAAGAACATATCTATATATATCTTTACCCTAGGGACTAAAATGTAATTATCAATTAATTCACATTAATTAATAAATCACAAATGAGTCCTCACACTTAAGTCATCCAATGACTTGCCCTTGTTATAAGAAAGAAAGATCAAACAAGTCTTTGACACGATTTTCCAGACAATCTATTTATAGAAACTCTCCAAATAAGGAAACTATCGTATTTCCTTAATTAGATTTATCCTTGATATTGAACTCGGCTTTAGGATGTGCTAGCACCCTTGCAACCACATTGCAAGCCTCGTTCGATAATTAATTCCTAATTAACTTCCTTAATTAGAATTAATTATTTTCTCGGTTTAAACACGCTTATCATGTGTGACTAATTGGGTTCATCATCAAATGGCAATGGGATTATAGTATCAACTCATTTGACACTACCAGAAACTCTTTCTGTAACCAAAAGCATAATTCACAAAATGTCATTGGTTCCCAAAGTTCACAAGTGACATATAGCAGCATATCGTGACAATCCAAATGATGACGAATGTATAATTGAAACATTCTGATGGACCTCTGATCGTATATGCCATGCATTGAATCCCTTCACTACAAGATCCCGATCTAGCTAGAGCTACCGTAAATGCCAAACTCTATAGCCGATTATATGGACTCTCTAATTTTATTCTTAGATCTGTAGTACTTGAACAGAAACTCTTTTATATTCGAGTCTATCTACCTCGGCCGAGGATTTCTCGATCCAAAACAAAACTCATATCCATAGGACATTTTCCTTGTTTACTTAAGTTAGTGAATTCCGTCTTGATCGGACACCCAACTCCAAGTATAACTAACTATGACCACTATCTGCTGAATACTCATGCTAAACACAAATATATTAGCAGTAGCAAATCCTAATCACATATACTTGAGATAGCGTTCCATCTCAGGTCTAAGGACTATATGCACTAATACGATCCAGATAACATTCATTGACATTAGTAAATTACCGTATGAATATTATCTACACGTCACATTCGACTACTTATCATATAAGTATCCACATATCTGTCATGATAACAGTTATCAGATAGCATGAGACTCACTACTCCATCTTCATTAGTATCTGTATACTAATCATGGAAACAGACAGAGGTGACGATCTATCTGGAGAAATAATGTCAAGTTAAGTCTCCTACGATCATGAACAGTTTAAAGATATTCTTACCGAATTGTTTCGTCACTCATATTCTTAACTCTTAAGAATTGAAGCATTCAAAATATCTTAAGGACTTTATTATAATAAACATAGACAATATACGAATAATAGAATAAACTTTATTACCATAAAAAGAATTATCCAAATACATAAATCAGGCTCTAGGGCATATCACTAACAATCTCCCACTTGCACTAGAGCCACTCAGTACAATATCTAAGACCCATTTTCTCAAGATGTTTATCTAGCTGCTGCTGCATCATGGCCTTCGTGAGTGGATCAGCGACATTGTCCGCTGAAGCTACTTTCTATACAGCTACATTGCCTCTCCTGATAATCTCCCTAATAATATGATATATCCTCTCAATGTGTTTGGACTTCTGATGTGACCTCGGTTCCTTTGCATGAGCAATCGCTCCAGTATTGTCACAGTACAGCTCTACTAGTAACGATATGGAGGGAACAACACCGAGTTCTGTCACAAACTTCCGAATCCAAACTGCATCTTTCACTGTATCAAATGCAGCAATATATTCAGCCTCCGTAGTGAAATTTGTAGTCGTCTCTTGCTTAGAACTCTTACAGCTAACTGCACCTCCATTACAGGTGAATATATAACCGGAGATAGACTTTTTATCATCCACATCTGATTGAAAATCAGAATCTGTAAACCCGTTTAGTCTCAACTCACATCCTCCATATACCATAACCATATCCTTAGTCTTTCTCAAGTACTTAAAGATGTTTTTTACAGCAGTCCAAAGATCAAGTCCTAGGTTGGATTGATACCTGCTAGTCACACTAACAGCATATGCGATATCCGGCCTAGTACACAGCATAACATACATTAGGTTACCTATGACCGAAGCATAAGGCACTTGTGCCATCTTCTCTCTGTCCTCAGGAGTCTTAGGAGACATCCATTTAGAGATATGGATACCGTGTCTCACAGGAAGCAATCCTCTTCTGGAATCTTGCATGTTGAACCACTTCAACACCTTATCCAGATACAGGGCTTGGGACAGACCTATTAATCTTTTCGGTCTATCTCTATAGATCTAAATACCTAGAATATAGGTGGCTTCTCCCAAATCCATCATTTAGAAAATATTAGACAACCAGACCTTTATAAAAGTGAGCATACTAATATCATTACCTATTAGTAGAATGTCATCCACGTATAATACAAGAAAGGCAATCATGCTCCCACTAGCCTTCTTATACACACATGGCTCATCTTCATTCTTGATGAAACCAAAGGACTTTACAGCCTCATCAAAACGTCGATTCCAGCTCCTCGAAGCTTGCTTAAGACCATAAATGGATCTCTTAAGTTTGCACACCTTGGACTTATCCTTGGATTCAAAACCCCTAGGTTGGTCCATGAATATGTCTTCCTCAATATGTCCATTAAGGAAGGCGGTCTTGACATCCATCTGCCAAACCTCATAATCATAGTGCGCTGCAATGGCTAGCATTATTCTGATGGACTTCAGCATAGCTACAGGCGAGAAAGTCTCCTCATAGTCGACTCCTTGCCTCTGGCAATAACCCTTCGCCACTAGCCTAGCTTTATAAGTCTCTACCTTCCCATCAGCACCAATCTTCCTCTTGAAGACCCACTCGTTCCCTATTGGTACTATACCTTCAAGAGGGTCAACAAGATCCCAGACTTGGTTCTCGCTCATGGAGTCTATCTCGGACTTCATGGCCTCTAGCCATTTAAAAGAATCTATATTTGACATAGCTTCTTCATAAGTGGAAGGATCATCCCTATAATCATTATCTCCATGAACAAACAACTCTTGTACGTTCTCATGAAGATTAAGGTATCTTGCGGGAGTACGGGTTACCCTACTAGTCCTTCGAGGTTCTGTGACATTTTCAACCTGAGTAAGTGTCTCAACTGGTTTATCAGTGTCCATCAAAATGGGCGCCTGATTGGTCTGTGGCATTGATGACTCCTCATTAAGTACTATCTACCTTCCTATACCACCTTCCTGGACAAACTGTTTCTCCATAAAGATCACATCTCTACTGATAACAACCCTTTGCTCAGCAGGGAAATAAAAATAGTATCCAAGGCTGTCACTTGGATAACCAACAAACTTGCCTTTCTCGGACCGAGTTTCCAGCTTATCGGTCTTTTGCTTCTTAATGAATGCAGGACAACCCCAAATCTTAATGTGCTTAAGACTAGGTGTCTTACCATTCCACATATCATATGGAGTGGTAGAGACCAACTTGCTTGGAATCCTGTTAAGCAAGTAACACGCGGTCTGCAGCGCATATCCCCACATCGAAATGGAGAGATCTGTATAGCTCATCATCGACCAAACCATGTCCAACCGGGTACGGTTCCTCCATTCATAAACTCCATTCAACTGTGGTGTTCCTGGTGGAGTAAATTGAGAAACAATACCGTGTTCCTTCAGGAAATCACCAAATTCAGTACTCATGTACTCTCCTCCTCAATCTAATCGAAGAGTCTTGATACTCTTCCCTTTCTGCTTTTCTACTTCAGCTTTGAATTCCTTCAACTTTTCAAAGGATTTGTGTTTATACTTCATAAGATAAACATACCCAAAACGAGAATAATCATCGGTAAAGGTAATGAAGTAGGAGTATCCACCTTGAGCCATTTCACTAAATGGACCACATACATCGCTATGTATGGGTTCTAAAACTTCTTTAGCCCTCTCCATTTGTCCCACAAATGGAGTCCTAGTCATCTTGCCCTGAAGACAAGACTCGCAAATTGGATTGGGTTCAGAACCCAATGGAACTATAAGTCTCATCTTCTCCAACTCACTTATCCTATCATCTGCAACATGCCCTAGTCTAAGGTGCCAAAATTGCTTTAGACTTGGAATAGATTCGGATACGGTGTTAATCTCAATTGTGTTCGGAATCGTTTATTTCTAGCTCTAAGATAATAAAGCCATCGTGTAAATAACCAACGCCAATAACTTTATTACTATAATAAATGTTGCAAACATCATGTCTGAAATCAAACAAGTATCCACTCCTAGTCAAACTAGAAACAGAAATAATGTTTCGATAGGCGTTTGGTAAAACTAAAACACGATCTAGAAATAAAACATGTCCATCCAGATGTAATGAAGTCGACCCCACAGCTTTGGCCTCAACACTTGCTCCATTGCCGATCTTTAGGCAGACCTCATTCCTTCCGAGGACCTACTGCTTGCTAGTTCATGTATAAAAGTACCAGTTTCTCAAACTTGCACTTATATCAAAAACTCATAGAGTAGATGAGCTAAACGGGCTATTAGAACAGGCATGAGATGGATTTACCTTCCAAAAGCTTGTCCTTTTTCCCTTGGTTCGCTTTCAATCACTCCAAGTATTGAGAGCATTTCCTATTCTAATATCCATACTTGCTACTACCGAAAACAATTTCCTTTGTTTACAACTACCTCTATCCTTTGTCTTTCTCTTGGATACAAGACACTTATCTTCCATGATCTCTTCACTAAGAGCCATGGATGAAAGAGTCAATTAAACGTATCCTATACGCTCCAAGTTTCAGACAATATCAAGGTGCTGTAACTAGTCCTTTTAGGCCCAGTAGAGCTATTCGTGTTAAGTATGTTAACGAACGGATTAGAGATATCATATCAAGTAATGCAAAAAGTAACAAGATTCCAATTAGTGAATTTATGTATACCAACCATAATGATCGTGGACTTTCAATCAAAATGGTCTCCCACTATCATTTCGAATCCTACACTTCCAAAATAGGAAACGAGAATCCTAATCGGTAAAGATTCCTAGCGGGTTATTGAATTCTCATAAAATGCTAATTCCCTCGGGTGCTTGCCATTATTGGAAACAAGCAATCTCCAAGCGAACAACTCCTTGTTCAATACATCTCTATGTACGGCTCAATCAATTCGGCTCCTAGTACTATGGACCTCAGGTGCCTGCCGTTATTGGTCCATCATACATAGTTAAGTCTGACCTACAAAACCCTAGATGTCAGCTACCTCAGGTGCCTACCGTTATTGGCGACCGACAATCTAAAATATCACATGTTTTAACATTCATGCAAAAAGATCTCTTAGTCTATCTCGTGCCCCCGTGTGTCCACGACCGACAATGAAACAAATTAAAACTCTTTGGAGAATGCTTTGGTGGAGAGCCATGACAGAGGTTCGCAACCTCATGCCATTCTCGACTTAATTATTTTAATTTGGAAGATTTTCTTTTAGGTGACCTAATTACTATTCGGTTTCACTTTGCACGTTATCCGTATTCACACATCACATGCATAAATATGTATTCGGAATCGATAAAAGCATGATCATGGACTTACTATTAGCCTAATCCTAGAGCCACAAGAAATAAGCAAAATTTTCCTAAAGTCCATAATCACACACCATGCTTGAAATTTATAAAAGGAAACTAATAGAATAAAAGGAAATAAATTTCATGCCAATTTTGTAACTCTTTACAAAATATCAAAATATCTCATATAAGGAAATTTCCAATTTTGAAAAATATACAAGATATCATATATCTAGTATATCTTCAAAATTCCTTTTTGATATCAAATATCAAATCTCATTAGAATAGGATATCAAATATCCAATTTCATAAAATCAAATTTTACGAAAAAAAAACAATTTTGGTAATTAATTGTTTCGAAAATCTTATTTCTGAAAATATCGAAATTTACTCGTTACGCGACGAGCGCCGATTCTGGACAGCCATGTCCAGTCTCGCGCTTCACAGTCACGTCCAGTCACGAATAGTCGCGATCAGTCCCATCCCGTCGCAAACAGTCGCACCCAGTCGCGTCCCTTCGCGAACCGTCGCGCCCAGTCGCGAACAGTCGCGTCCCTTCGCGAACAGTCGCGTCCAGTCGCGACCAGTCGCTTCCAGTTTCGAATAGTCGCGCCAAGACATCAGCGATTACTGCAACCTTTTCAGCCTCTGTGGCCATCCAGTAGCCACCTGTTGTGGCTGTACCTGGCCACGTAAAGGCCATCTCGCGCTTCACAGTCGCGTCCAGTCACGAATAGTCGCAACCAGTCGCGAACAGTCCTATCCCGTCGCGAATAGTCGCGCCCAGTCGCGAACAGTCGTGTCCCTTCGCGAACAGTCGTGTCCCTTCGCGAACAGTGGCGTCCCTTCGCGAACAGTCGCGTCCCTTCGCGAACAGTCAGACCAGTCGCTTCCAGTCCCAAATAGTCGCGCCAAGACATCAGCGATTACTGCAACCTTTTCAGCCTCTGTGGCCGTCCAGTAGCCACCTGATGTGGCTGTACCTGGCCACATAAAGGCCATCTCGCAGCTGACCTTTCAGCCGAGAGAGATCACCGGTTCGGTGATCTAAACTCGGTTACAAGAAACGATTTCTCGTACCCAATCCGATACCGATTTATCAAACACTTTAATAAATCACAATCAACCACCAAATTAGGCACAAAACATGTATCTAATCGATTAGAAGGGTGGCTCTGATACCACTGTTAGAAAACCGAGCACGTGCGCAGCGGAAAAGTTAATTACGGTAAAAGTCAACTTTTTATCGCATGCTCGTTTAATCGAAAACTTCAAGATCATATCTTGAAGTTTTCGAATCACCTTCTAAATAAATAGACAACATCCCATATCGAATCTACAAGAAAAGTTTAGACTTTTATACTAACCTTGTTGATTCGAGTCGATCAAACTAACCGTCCAAGTGTTCGGTCTCTAGTTCGTCCAGACGAGCACATCTCCACCGAGATTAGACTCCTCTCGACCCGTACACTCCGATCTAAGTTACCGATCTCGAACGGAATCGTCACGGAATGAAAGGATCTCCTCAAGGACGTCAAGGACAACACCGAAACGTCGAACCGGAACCAAAAAGAACTCCGATCGGCCTTGGGATTTGTGCGGCTGAGTTGCTGTTATTGCCTCAGTTGAAACCTTCTCTCTTTCTCTCTAATATTGGTTGATGATCGATTGTGTTGTGTGGCTATCTGTAAGAACATATCTATATATATCTTTACCCTAGGGACTAAAATGTAATTATTAATTAATCCACATTAATTAATAAATCATAAATGAGTCCTCACAGTTAAGTCATCCAATGACTTGCCCTTGTTATAAGAAAGAAAGATCAAACAAGTCATTGACACAAGTTTCCATTAACAGACAATCTATTTATAGAAACTCTCCAAATAAGGAAACTATCGTATTTTCTTAATTAGATTTATCATTGATATTGAACTCGGCTTCAGGATGTGCTAGCACCCTTGCAACCACATTGCAAGCCTCGTTCGATAATTAATTCCTAATTAACTTCCTTAATTAGAATTAATTCTTTTCTCGGTTTAAACACGCTCATCGTGTGTGACTAACTAGGTTCATCATCAAATGGCAATGGGATTATAGTATCAACTCATTTGACACTACCAGAAACTCTTTATGTAACCAAAAGCATAATTCACAAAATGCCATTGGTTCCCAAAGCACACGAGTGACACCTAACAGCATATCGTGACAATCCAAATGATGATGAATGTATAATTGAAACATTCTGATGAACCTCTCATCGTATATGCCATGCATTGAATCCCTTCACTACAAGATCCCGATCTAGTCAGAGCTACGGTAAATGCCAAACTCCATAGCCGATTATATGGACTCTCTAATTTTATTCTTAGATTTGTAGTACTTGAACAGAAACTCTTTTCTATTCGAGTCTATTTATCCCGGCCGAGGATTTCTCGATCCAGAACAAAACTCATATCCATAGGACCTTTTCCCTGTTTACTCAAGTTAGTGAATTCCGTCTTGATCGGACACCCAATTCCAAGTATAACTAACTATGACCACTATCTGCCGAATACTCATGCTAAACACAAATATATTAGCAGTAGCAAATCCTAATCACCTATACTTGAGATAGCGTTCCATCTCAGGTCTAAGGACTATATGCACTAATACGATCCAGATAACATTCATTGACATTAGTAAATTACTGTATGAATATTATCGGCACGTCATGTTTGACTACTTATCATATAAGTATCCACATATCTGTCATGATAACAATTATCAGATAGTATGAGACTCACTACTCCATCTTCATTAGTATCTGTATACTAATCATGGAAACAGACAGATGTGACGATCTATCTGGAGAAATAATGTCAAGTTAAGTCTCCTACGATCGTGAACAATTTAAAGATATTCTTACCGAATTATTTCGTCACTCATATTCTTAACTCTTAAGAATGAAGCATTCAAAATATCTCAAGGACTTTATTCTAATAAATATGGACAATATACGAATAATAAAATAAACTTTATTGCCATAAAAGGAATTATTCAAATATATAAATCAGGCTCTACGGCATATCACTAACAGAACCAACTTGAGAGACCCCCAGGGGGCCATCGGCGAGCGAGTGCCATTGCGGTAAGATCTCTAGATCGAACCCACTTAAGATCCCTTAGGGGAACATCACGAACGAGTGTCATTGCGTTAAGACCTCCGAATCGATACTACTTAAGACCCCCAAGGGGTATCCGTGAGCGAGCACTGTTGAATTAAGATCTTGCGGATTGAAACATCAAAGACCTCTTATTGGATGCAAATAAATGCGAAAATCTCCCATCGGAAACAAATAATATCGAAGACCTCCCATCAGAGGCATGTAAGAAGACCTCATTAAGGAAAAGCGAAGACCTCGGGGCAAAGAACATAAACGGGAAAGAGAGATCCGCCAAGACAAGAAAATTTCGGGAATACTTGGGGCCCAATTCTGCTAGAATAGCTAAGCCCACATTTGGTTGCATTTTGGGTCAGAAATCGAAATCCGCCAGAATCACTAATCCCGTAATGACCGGGCATTCTCATTGCCCCCATTCTGCTCAATTTTACAATTCTGAGGAGATCAGAATTGACGAAAAATTAAAACGCCAAATATATTCCTATACTATTAATCTAATTTGCGAAATCTTCCACTCAACTCTCACGCCGGAGCATGTCGCCACCGCCACAACTGCAGCCCTCCACCGCAGCCACCTCAGATCGGCCAATGACGTCGTGGTGATGTCAAATTGAGGTGAGGTCTCGCTATCATGAGCTTGGGGGAACCCAAGATGCAATACAATTATACAACACCCAGCGAGCCTCGTCGGTAAGCCCACAAGCCTCGCCATGTTGTCAGGGGCACGGGCGAGCTCATTCTCAGGTTGCCTGAGCCCATGACAAGCCTCATGGGTGCAACGAACTCACTGAGAAAAAATTGCGATCGCATGGGCTTCCAAGGCGACTCCACGATCCTCCTGACCATGGGTCCCGATCCACCTACCACTCCCGAGCCACTTGGGCAGGTTCGTGAGCCCCTAGAGAAACCACCCTCATGACTTAGGAGTCGTGATCTCTTCTCCGTGAAGAAGATGAATAGTATCATAAAAAATCTTTTTTTAAAAAAAATGTACATTATTTTATTATTATTATTAGAAAAATAAAGCGGGATATTTACGTCCTTTAAGCTTGGTTTATATCGTATTCCACTTGCATTCCGATCAACCAAATATAAAATTTTAATTCTCAGTTTTCCTATTCCTTCCAACCAAACAAAATTTTTATAAGGATTTCAATTCTATTCCCTCCCAATCCTAATCCATGTTTATTCTATTTTGCATCAATTTTATTCCAACGAACCAAACGTAACGTTAGAGAATGTAATTCATTAAAGCAACCCGTTGTCAAACATAATAACATCAACTAAGTGATTAAAATTTAACATATCAAGAACAAATAAATCCTATCAACGAGTTTTGTGGGGGTTTTTTGTTTTTGTTCAGCAATCATTAATTGTCCATTGATAATAAAAATGAGTAAAAGGTAAAACGTTTAAGAAAAGATTACAAAGAACAGAAAAATACAGCAAATCACCGCGATCATTGCAAATGAAAAACAAAGTAATGAAGTACAAACAGTGAGTACAGATACAATTGCAAAGATCCTTCTAGTTGCTATATATATGTTCCCAACCTCTTAGAAATAGACTGTGTATGGTCCCAGACAAAGCCGGGAAGCGGAGCCAAGTTGCAAACTATATAAAGCTGCTATAGTGTAGAAACAAAGGAGCAAAGTCAAGAGGGGTTTTGAACCTGTACTCGGAGGAACCTTCACAGATCAGAACTCTAGATCTAATCAATCAAATCAATTCCTAAACAAACCCAATCCTTAGATAGTCAAACCGAGCAACCGAACTTTTTTGATCGGTTCAAACCAGCGATTATCAACCAAGATAATTAAATCAAATTAATTGGGAGACTTGATAGGTTCAAACTAACAACTATGAAATGGGAGCTAAGACCTGCAGAAATTCGACGAAAAAGGCAAGCCACAAAAGGTCGATTTTGCAAGCGGCGATTGGATCAATCAAAGAACTAGAGCTATAACCTTTTGACGTGGAGGGCGGAGGATACTGTCACAGAAGAGGCAGAGAAGTAGAAGACGAGAAGCTGCCACCTGAGGTGAATAAGAGGTTTGAATAGTAAGATTGGTGTTGACGGGGGGCCAATCAAGTCAGTAGTCAAGTCAGGACCGGTTTGCCCTGGCAAACAAGTTAGGTCGGGTTGGTCATGGCATGTGCGTTGGATCGGGTCGGGGCTGTTAGTTTCTCTGCCACTAGTAGAGAGAACGATGGACGGGCAGTAGGGTCACCTCTAATCTAGAGTACCGCCACAGCAAGGAGGAAACCAGCACCGCTCTCCACCACATGGCAGGCCGGGGAGGGAGAAGACGCAGATCATTGGAGGAGAAAGGAACCCACTGCCGAGATGGAGAGAAAGGGGAAGGGCTACTACAACCTGCCGAGATGTCTTCTTCACTAACTCCCAACCACTACAAAACATGGAGAGATAGCAGAAGGGTGGCATCGAAATGTGGTGGAGAGGCTCACAAATCTCGTCGCCAGGAGGAAATGTCGGAACTATGGTGGAGGGGAACCCTAGGGCGCTTGTAAGAGCCGCGAGAAAGACCAGCCCTACTTGAAGGGGCAATGACCGACCATTAAAAAAAGAAACCAAGGCCATCGACTAGATTGGCAGCCCCAAAACCTCCATTATTGTTCCGAGGAAGGAAAAAAGGTGAAGTAGAGGATGGCCACTGGGATCGAAGACTACTGGTAGGTAGAGGATTGCCACGGCTTCCCAATTCCGGTGGCGTGGCACCGGACGTGCCCAGCTCCGCCAGTAAGAGGAGCTGCTTAAGGGTTTCTGAGTTTTGGTAAGAAGAAGAAGAAAATGGACCCAGTCAAGGTTGTCAGAATCGCGATTCTACCTATAATCGGTCGAGGATCGTGGAATCGTGAATCGTAAAATCGAATCGTAAATCGTAAGATTCCACCTATAATTAAAAAAACAGCATATATATATATATATATATATATATACACCAAATCCCATGTCAGAAATAGTAGAAGTAAATATCAAATGATAAATCTTGTTGTTTTCTACTTCGTTCGTCAAAATCAGATGGTGCTTAGTCTTTACAAGAGAGCGCTCCCATTATAACAACCTCCAATGAAAATTGATATAGTACCATAGTCATTGATCCTGTAGGCGAAGTTGCTTTTCCTCCCTAATTTCTTATTGGTTTATCCCTTCTTGGAATCATCTTTCTCTACACCTAAAAAGTCGAAAAAAATTCCAACCTAAATCATCTCCAACCAAACGGCAATCAGGAATTGGCCGGAGCCCAATTCGGAACAGTTCCAAAATTTTTTCAGGTCCTTATCACTTATAACTAGGAGATAAGTTTCAAATTTTTCATAAAATAAGAGAATCAATGAGCAACTGTTGCACAATGAGAGAGATGATGAGGGAGAGAAAGGGGCATATGACTTTGAGTTGAAACTAGAATCGTAGAATCTGTCCGATTCTACGATTCTGTAATTCGAACCGCGATTCAGCCACCATTCTACCTTCCCGATTCATGCCATGGAATCGGAATCGGTAGCCACCCCTTGAATCGTAGAATAGTAAGATTCTATGATTCGAATCGCGATTCTGACAACCATGGACCCAGTGGTTTAACAGGCTTTGTAGGTGGCCAATTACAACATCCTAAACAAATATATATATATATATATATATATAGGGTTAATTGCGCCATATAGCCTAACGTTTGAATGAATTCTTAGTTCTAACCCAAACTTAATTTTTTACCTGAGATATTCCAATGTTGACGTGTTGGTTTCAAATCTATCCCGTCGCTAACTTTCCGTCCAAAATTGACGGAATTGCACACGTGGCATGTTAATTTCACATCTATCCCGACACTTGTTACAAAATTAACGTGCCACGTGTGCAATTACGTCAATTTTGGATGGAAAGTTAGCGTCGGGATAGATTTGAAACCAACACGTCAAAGTTGGAATATCTCAGGTAAAAAATTAAGTTTGGGCTACAAGTAAGAATTTCTTCAAATGTTAAGTTATATGGTGCAATTATGCATATATATATATATATAGTAGGATTCATTGCCTAAAAACGCAAACTTTTCACATTTTATTAATTCTACACGAATTTTTTTCTTGACCTAAGAATATACAAACAATAATTTGATATCAATAATAGCAGGACTTCCAATTTTTCAATCGGTGCGCCTCAACGACAGCCACCGCTCGCCCAATCAGGATTGCGCATGATGACAAAGGTCTCCAGTGACTCTAATTAGGGGATGTTGGCCACCGATGAAGCTTTCACCACCTATACCCTTCATTCTTTTCTCGATTTTACTTTTTCTTTTTTCAAATTCGGGCAATGAGGGCCTCATCGTGGCCCACCATTGCCCCTATAAGGTCGTCGGCGACCTCGATCGGAGAGTGTGGTCATAGATTCTCGTTTAAATTAACGAAAATATTGAGGAGTGCTAAAATTGATATCAAATTGATAGGTGGTGCATTTTTAGGTCAAGAAAAAGTATTTGAATTGATAAAATGTGAAAAGTTTGTGTTTTTAGGCAATTAATCGTGTATAATATTATCTATACTTTTATACTATCATATAAAGTTAGTTTTCCGTCTCACTTTTCTGTTTCTGACTTTACCCCTATTAAATTAGTTCTAGCCAATTAGGAAAAAGAAAAATAAGAATAAAATTGACCGTTTAAATTTTCTCTCTCCCTTTCTCCTCCAACTCCCCTGAATATACCCCTAAAACTTCTCTCCAATTAAACTCAAACATAAACTTGCAAAAACCACCGCACGTCCTTTTCAGACTTTTATTTCGGCTGAAGGAAAGGGGAAAAAAAAGGGCTATACATGAATTGCGCTTAAACAATGTCTCGATTCGAGTTATTGTAATGCAGAAAAATTAACGCTAAAAGAGTTTTACCTCTTAGTGGGTCATCCCGGTTCGATTGGATTAGTTGAGGTTCAATTGAGCTTCCGAATACCTGGATTCACGGAAAAAAAACCCCACATTGTTCTATTTATCAATTTTATTTAGGTTATATTTCAAACTGACTTAATGAAAAAATTGGTATTGCACCACAATTTTTCGAACTCAACAGGTTGATTCAAACTTTGACAAGAAATACAATTTATTTTCTTAATTATTTATATTTTAAATTATAAATTAATATTCTTTCGGTGAACGATAATTTAATTACATAGAGTTACTCATCCCGGGCGTAGCACACACGGCCCTGTGTCTAGTATATAGATAAATGAAAACGCACACTTGAAAAAAGGCCCGTAAACATCTCTTTCTCCAAGGAGATGCCCAGTATATAGTCGAGGAACTTCTTTCGACAGGAGAATCTCCTATTGCTGCCATCAAAGACTGCATTTCAATGGCTCGAGACCTTCTTTTGCTCTACGCTAGGTCTGTAAACCTTAATCCCACAGCAAACAATGTCACAGCCCACAATATTGCCCACTACGCATCTTTGAATCATTTTGTTAGGCCTATTCCTCTCACCTCGCTGCCCTCATGTGTCTCGTTGGGATGAGGAGACTCAAACTTTATTACTGCGTTTGGTTTCAAAGTAAGATTTTAAAATCAGATTTTGATTTTAAAAAATAGTGGTATAAATGAGGCCCATCATTTGACTTCATATGAGTTATTTTGTTTTGTTGTGGAAAAAAGTGGTATAAATGGGACTCACTCTTTGACTTTGTATAAGTTATTTTGTTTTGTTGTGGGTAGAATTAGATTAAAGTTGTGATTTTAAAATCACATTTGCAAACCAAACAAGCCAATTATATATATATATATATATTGGAGAAGCTAATACCACTCTTTGCAGCTAATTCCATTGTGTTTATGTATGCATGTGACTGTGAAGCCATCATCATCAAGTTCAGCTTAGGTTGTGATTACTTCTAATCTAGGGGTGGGAAGGGCTAGAGGTTGGACCCATTTTAATTTATTATTAGTGTCCAGTCCAAAACATGTGATGGCGAAAGCCATCACTCAGAAAAAGGGAGATTGGGCCGCTACTTCATTATCTATTACAACCATCAACTCCGGTCGGTGATCTTCCCGTTGCAGTTGAGGTTCAGCCCAATGATGCATAGCAAGAAATTGGATTATTATAAGACGCAGCAATGAAGATCTGATCAACAACATAGTTTGTTTCTTAGAGTTGGGTAAGCGATGATGTGATCAACAGTTTCATTGAGCCTTGTGACAAAGATGACATTCAAGATCCATACGAATAGGGAAGCATGAGTTTTAACATTAAGCAAATAAACAGGATGTTCGGAACCAGTTTCCAGTGTTACTAAAACTGAATTCTAGAAATTCCAAAATCATACATGCTAAATCATAGAGAGAATAACCGAATTAGAAGCGTACCTGAATCCATAGCGTGGATTGTGTGAGCAAAGTACGGGTATGCGGCCTTCCAAGTCAATACACAGAGGTTGTGTTAGTTTTGTGAGCAATGGAGCCTCCGAAGCCTACCTTTTAATGTACGACTCGGGGACCATAACCCCTCAATTACATCTTAGTGCTTGAGCTTATGTATTACAATTAACCTTATAAGTACTCTTTAATTGTTATCCTTACAAACGTCTCAAATAATTTGGTTCATGAAACATATCAATATAGGACCAAAGCGATCTTCGCCACACATTTATCGTGGCTAGACCCATCAATGATCATGCATATTAATATATCCAATGACATATATCAAATATGAGTGTACTACATGGAAATTACATGTAATGTGATCTGAACATGCCTATTTCCAACTGGTCCACTGTAATCCTTAGTGAAATCAAACGATACTTAACCAGAGCATAATATACCATAAACTGTATTCAGTATAAACCGTATTTTTCCATTATGTACTAGTACAACCGAATAGCATCAAAGTACTAACTTCTACTAAACAATAGTATCCTCACAAATAACACCCTTATGAGCAACATGCTCATGAAAGACCATGGGTGGTAAGCCTTTAGTGAGCGAATCCGTAATCATGAAAGTTGTACCGATATGCTCTAGAGATAACTAGCCACTCTGAAATTGTTGTTGGAATATAAAATTGCTAACTTATTATCACAGAATAACTTTAGTGGCATTTCAACACATTACATAATCCGCAGCCAATGACAAAATTTTGCAGTCATATTTCATAATTAGATGCCGCATAACAGCTATGAGCTCTACCTCCATCATTCAAGTAATGGTAAGTGTTTGCTTATTTCTCTTCCAAGAGATGGCTCATCCTGCTAGCAGATAAACATAACTAAACGTGGATCTTAAACTGTTTGGGCATCCATCAGAATAAGAAAATTTAATGATCTCAAACTGAATTGATTTAGTGAGCATAAAGCACTTTGTTCTCTATAAATATTGAAAAACCTATTTGGCTACTTGCCAAAATGATCCACAGCGGAATTACTTAAGTACCTCCCAAACATGCCAACTATGTATGCAATATCCAAATATGTACATACTTATGCATGCATTAGATTCTCAGACTCTCACTGCATATGCATAGGAAATCTGCAACAATTGTTTCCACTCAAACTTGTTATTGGGGCACTGATTGAGACTGAATTTGCCTCCTCAGGGGTATCTCCTGATTTGCAATCTTTCATGCAAATATACTTACTTCCATTGAACTCATGGTATCCATGTTCATCAACCGCATTCATCTCGAAACCAAATAAGACGACAACTTGATGAAACTTATGGCACCATTAACGAGATGCCTGTTTAAAACTGTAAATGAATTTCCTTCAAGGACAACATCCTTAACCTTATCTTCCCCCAAATTCAATACCTCAAAAAAATCGGCTTTTCTCGTCAAAGAATCACTAAATAGTGGGATCATAAAATTTGTAATCCCTTTTATCTTTCATAATAGCCAACCAAATAGTAATTTATTGTCTTTATATCTAGTTCCTTTCATTTGGTCTATTTGGCATTGCCTTAACTGGACAACCCCAAATGCATAAATGTTTTAAATTGGGCTTCTTGCCCATCCATAGTGCATAAGAGTTTTTCGATGCTACCTTAGTAGGCATTCAGTTAAATAAGCAAGTTGCGGTCTTTAGCGCCTCTCCCCATAGTAATTCTGGTAAGGTCATGTGTGACTAGTCATGTTTCTCACCATATCCTTAAGTATCATGTTTCGTCTCTCAGTAGCACCATTCATGCTAGAATTGCCTAACATAGTATATTGTGGGATGATATTTATTCCTCTAGGGATTTAGCTTAGATAGTGTTCACCTAATCCGTCAAATCTACCATAGTATTCACCATAGTTAGATCTAATGGCCTTAATCCTCTTGCCAAGTTAGTTTTTAATCTCGGCCCTTACAGGACTTGAATACATCCAGTGCTTGAGACATCTCACTAATTAGATATAGGTAATCATATTGAAAGCAGTCGTCTTTGAATGAAGTATTGTTGACCATTCCAACAGACATAAGACCATATCCATTATTTAGACTTGTGATATAAGCGCTCGTGCCATAAATTAATGCAACTCTCTTTAGTTAATTTATGTTTCGTACCATGCGAAATTGCATGCAAGATTTCACTCTATGAGGCAGTACTCAGTAGCATTAACCAAAAATAGTTATCACAACCAGATAAAGAACTAGTGCAACTAACATCTGAACCAAGAAATAGACAGAACTTGCTAAGAACAAGAATAACCAAATTTGTCCGACTTAGATATAGAAACCTAATTTCGTCTAAAAGACAAAACAACATAAACCTCTTTCAGGTCCAGTAAATACCAGTTCCTAATAATAACCGAAAGATGCCTATAGCCTCAACTTTAAACTGATTTGCAATTGCCCCGTATAGACGCATATTTCAACATCAATTGGCGTTTGACATTTCAGGCAACCCTGCATGGACACACATATGTGAATAGTATGTCTAGGTATAGAAGGTAAATTAACCACATGACAAACCAAAAAAAATGAAAAGTTTGCCTTTTGTACCACGCTAGGCGTGATACTTAGTAAATTCATTCTTTATGTGTCCAATGACCTTGCAAAAGAAACAAGTATAAATCTTATCATGTTCGTTCTGTTGTGGAGCATTCGCAGCTTCCTTAGCCTTACTTCTTTTCCATCTAGAGAAGTTGATGCCAAGTGAGCGCTTTCTATTTTTTCTTATTTCAATCTTTTCTCTTCTTGCACAAAACAAAGAAATGGGCTCATTTACCTTAAATTAACTGAATTGTGCAAGAAAATATACTAAAAACCATATGCAATAGCAGGTTATCAGATAGCTCTACCTTAAGCACCTTTAGTATTGAAGCAAGATTAGATTGCTCCTTCTTTTTTAATGTACTCCCTTATGTTCCCCTTGCCCTTATACCTTATTGAGATACAATTTGCTAAAGCATACTCATCTCAGCCATTTCGTTTCTCTCGAAATGCTTCTCAATAGCAGTAAGGAACAATTTAGCATCACTCTCTTCAGACAAAACTTTCTTTGAGAATTTCTAGAATTACACACTTTATGATTATTAAATTAAGGTAATTGGAAAGATCCCACCACTCAAAGTTCCTTTTGTCCTCAGGGGACTTGCAACTGTTAGAGCGATAAATTGTACCGTTCGAAGTGCCAAGTTCATAACAATGCAACCAATAACTATCAAAAAATGTTCTCATTCCAAACCTTAAAACTTGTGCCAGTTAGCACCAGGATGAAATTTAGTGCAACGTTAATGGAGGTAAATAAGTATCAATTGAACAAAGAACAGATAGAGGAAAAATAAAATCAGCTCACTCAATCCATAAAATAAAAATTAATAATGGCAGGTCCCATACAAGATACCTAGCACAACATTGAAAATCTGTCTATGGACATGAAATATCAACTTGTAAGTGGTACTCTCAGTGCAATAATCAAATACAGACAATCGGTCATGTCAAATAATAAGCCTTCCGACGGGCCGACTTACTATTCACATGGAAACCTTATGATAGTCACGTATTCATTACCGCAAGGCATGTAAGGAATCCAGCCAGATAGTAACCTTCCTACGGGCCGATTACTATTCGAATGAAATTCCAAACACGCAAAATACATCTTGTATTCCAAATAGATTAATCTACACAAGAGAGCTCACTATGGTTAGATGTTGCTTCAACTAACCTATTCAGAATATTAGACATTTAAGGGAAAAAAATTACTATTATTTATTTTCAGACCTAAAAAAGGGTAAAAAATTAGATCCGAAATTCCCAAAATTGGGCCTACAAATAGGATAACCCATAATATATAACGATTAGTTTAATAAAATTCAACATGCACGTGACCTGAAATTACTATAAACAAGAAAAGAAAGAAGCTTCTGTGCATGCCAGATTAAATGGGGACATTTCAGTCATGGAAAGCCATGGCTGTATGATATATTCAGCAAAACACAAACACCCTTAGTGGAAAAGCTGCCATCATCAATCAGCCTAACAAGTTGGATACAATGTAGAAAATTCGTTCTTCTTCAAGTGCCTCGATTTCCTGTTGTATCTCCTTCATTTTAGTTTCTTTTTCCTCTTTCTCTGAGAGCAACCTTGGCAACTCGTCTTCATAATAGCGAAGCAATGCCTCTAAGGACGCACCTCTCTGTAAACAGTCACTCTCATTTGCTTTGATTAGAGAAGGTAACTCCTGAAATCCATTAAAAGAAACATCAATTCATGACAAGTGGGTCAATTCCAGGCATGCCAAAATAATGAAACGAGCCAGAAAAAGAGTGAAATTGAACGTGAAAAGAAAGAGAGCAATTTATATATATATATATATATGGGGATTGATTTCTGATACATATAAACTGATAGCCATCACATCAAGGTTCATCACGTAACCGACCAGGGAGGGGGAATCACAGCACGGGGCTGACCTTGGAAATGCCGCAGAAGACGTGAGAAGCAAAATTGCATTCCTTGCAGTAATAGACCGGAAACTTGGGATTTCTTTTCTCCTCACAGGCATCACAGTAGTGAACATTCCAATACCCTCCTTCGACCACTGATTTTGTACAGACCAGGTCGTGGAAACTGGGGCGCAGTGCAAATGAAGATCATGAACGCACTGAGGAATCATGCAAACAAAAGTGGGTGAATTGATCTTGGAGTCATTAACGCAGACACTGCACCTGGAATCTCCGGAGAAGCCTACCTTCTCAAAGAGAGAATGGAGGTAGCTGGGATCCCGAAGCTTCAAGGTTGGAACAAGGGCTGCGCATTCCAGATCCAGGTCATAGTCGCACTTGCTGCAGCAGTACGAGAACTGCAAGTAGTACTTCTTTTGACAGCGAGAACAATGGTATTCCGTCCAGCCACTCCCACATAACCTGGGATCGAGAATGAGCGTATGTGGCGGGTGGAGAGGGTGGTCAATCTGTGTAGCCAACTGCCGCTCAGCACAGTATAATAAGACGAGTATTATTACTGTGGAATATTTTCCTTCAGTTTATCCTCAGATACACAAACGAGGGATATGTATGTCGTTGCCAGATTTGTGAATGTAGAATGTTCGTGACCTTCCACTGAGACCTTTGCGACTTCCACCTATGCGTGTGTTGCATGCCTTTAGCCACCATCTGGAAATTCGCACGCGAAGGGCACCCTTTTGTATCCATTGAGGTAGGAGTACATGAAGAATCTCATGTTGCTGAGGTTTTTCGTGGTCGTGGCCACATCTGCGGCAAAAGTGGCGATACCAAGTTCTTCAAGTGCCTATCCCCTGGGTGTCCCAACTTCTGCCATTTTCACTGCATTCCATTTGACGTGCCCAAGTCCACCAAGCACGAGTATCACTATCATCCTCTTACCTTCACCGAGTCTTACGCTGAAGATGGCAGGGATGAACATTACTGCGACGCAGTGGTTCCAGTATTGCTGTGAAGAATGCGACTTTACTGCTCATACTGGTTGCGCGACATCCAAAGTAAACTTCAGTTCCTGCATGCACATCCTCACAGTCGCATGTATATGATCTTCCTTCATAATTCCTGCAGAGAGTTTAGTTGTCTTCTTAGATGCCATAATTTTTGTCTTTTCTCTAAATAACTGCCTACTAAATCTCAATATAATGTACTGATATGCACAATTCAAATTTGGCCCTCAGGTCCTGCCAGCACTGATTGCAGAGACGGAGGCTAATATATTGATGTTTTCTGTTCCTTTCTGCATAGACCCACTCACCCAGGAGCTAAACCGCAAGATTGATCGACAACTTGACGAAGAGAATTGTCTAATGGAGGATTTGGAAGAAATTGTGGCAAAAATGGAGAAAACGAAGAGAACATGTGTGCGCTGACGAGCGAAACTTGATCAAGACGGAACTTACACTCCCTGGATCACCTTATCAATGTTGTTCATGTCTGCATCTATTTAGACCATGTCCAATGCAAGTGCCAAGTCGGGTGTCTTGGTACACGAGGCACTTGCATTGGCCCTCGCCCAGCACTAGGCCAATTGGAAGAGGCATTGAACATTAGGCACAATGCCTCCGCGCAGGCACCGAGCCCTCCAGGTGCCCCACCAATCCTGGTAGGCCCCGTGGCCTCCCCGGGCCCACACGGCCTGCCGCTGTCAGTGCTTTATTTAGCAAAGGCTCTTTTTCTGTTAGCACCCCGACTGCTACTGTACCGAATTGATTTAAAAAAAAATTTAATTAAATTATTTAATTAGCTTACTCCCAATAAATATCAAGACATATTCAAATACTTCCCACCCAATTTCCACTCCTCCAAATTAAGCTTTTACCCTTCATTTTTCTGGAAAAAAATGGATCCAAATCAATTCAACCTCAACGCTTTCGACAATTACATGCAAAATTTCAATTTCCCACAAGATCCGAAGTCCTGAACTCCTCAATCTTCAAATTCACGAAATCTAAATTATCCCAAGTCCACCAAATTTTCCATTTCCCACCAACATGAACACACTGTGTGGAATTACGAATACATCATCTTCCCAATTTATGGGGGGCCGGCTTCGGATCGGCAAGTGCTGGGACATCATCTGATCAATCTCCTCATATGACCTTAAGTTCACCATTTACTCAATTATCCGCCACAATGGTCTAGATGCTATCGACCTCAATGTTTGGCAATGGGAAGAGAATGAGCTGTTGTTGAGTGCATGGTTAGATGTATCGAAAGATCCTGTTGTCGGCACCAACAAAAAGGGCAATTCGTTCTAGAAACGGATCCAAAGCTGTTGCAAGGAAAACAACCCAGGCCTGATCAACAGAGAAATAAACTCGATGAAGAAATGGTGGTACAAGATCAGCACATCTGCTCAAAATTTCATGGATTCTACAGACAAGCGTCTAGTCATCGTCAAAGCGGTATGAATGATAACAACATACTTGTTATAGCCCATGCACTCTATCTAGAAAAGCATCGTAATAATTTCAGTTATAAGAGGCAATGAAATGTTCTCAAGAGGGAACCAAAATGGAGAGATCCTGAAACTTGTAGAGGAGGTTCAAAGCGAGTAAATACAAGTTCTTTCGGGGTGTACTCAACATCGTCAAACCCCGAAAACACCAGCAGCGGAGGATGCTGCTGTGGATCCCCTGCGTCCTAAAGGCAGCAAAGCAGCCAAGAGAAAAAACAGGGAAAAATCAAAAGCGACCGCTAGAAACCTTTTCAGGGATGAGGTGGAATTGCTCAAATCCGAAGCAGCGAGGAGACTATCTCTCATAGATGAATTGAAGAGCGTCAAGCTATAGGAGATTGAGTTGAAGAGACTAGAATGGGAGCGGCAAATGCTTACCACGGACATCTCTACAATATCTAAGCAATAACGAGAATAACACGTGAAGATTATCGCACAAATTAGGTCCAAGTACAACTAATTTTAGTTTCAATTTTTTTTTTGTAACGATGTATTGTATAAATGTTAAATTTTATTAATTTTGATTATTAATTTTTTATTAGTGTAATTATTTTGATAAGATTAAACTCTATTGTTATGTTTAATCAATTTAAGAAATCTTTGTTATTAAAATACCTTATTTATATTATGTAATATGATGTTTATTCATTTATGTAATATAAAAATTGTGTGAGCCCCTATGATACCCAAAGTGAGTGCCTCTCATTAGAGTTAAACTTTTGGAGTGAGTATCTTACATTTTGACGTGACGTTATTGTGGCACTCAGTAAGCCCCTATTGGCACCTAAATGAGAGTCATCCATTATATATGCTCTTACACCTCTCTTCATAAGAGCATTGTACATGCTCTTAAGAATGTGCTTGTATAACAAAATTATAAGTATTTAATGATTTATATGTATTACTAATTTAATCCTAATTGTATATATATTCCCAATTGTTTATTTTGATATTTATTTTTATGACGTTATACTATATATATAATTACTTTTCTAATGATATTTATTACGGAGATTTACCTTAATGACTTTAGTGTGCACATTGGTGTAATGTTTAATATGATTTTTCTTTTATTCCGTGAGTAGCGTCGATCACACTCTTGTTATTATATTTGAGAAGACAAGTAGATTGTCTAATTTGCCTTCTCCCTTAAATGCCTTTAATAAAATAAATATAATTAATACAAGTCACGGAATAGAATTCATAATTGTAAATTGCAACAGATAGCTACCAATCCACACTCCCCATTTTTCTCCTCTTCACTCTCCCATTCCCTCTTTGCCAGCAACCCAAAAAAAAGAAAAGAAAGCGCCCTCCTTTCCACAAAAATGTAAATGCTACAATCAATTTAAAAAAACTAATATGTGAAAAATGGCGGATAAATTGGACAATTATTAATTTATTTTTGTTTATTTATATACTTTAATTAATATTATATAATCAACATGCAGGAGTAAATTAATTTTGTGCGTAGCATGGTCTCTTTCTAGTACTATTATAAAAGGAGAAGCAAACATTTTGTTTAACTTTCACTTTCTTAATTTGTCCTTATCAGACATTTTCAATTTTAATAAAAACCATTGATATAAGGTTAAAATAGTAAAATTACTCACAAGATTACCTACCCACACACTCACTCATCCTACTTTTTCTCACCTTCTCTCATATTTCTCCTCTCTTTGTTCGACATTACTTTTCTTCCAAATTATACTTAAGCAATTTATTTATGATTTACATATTAATGACAATATATTTTTTAATTACATAACAATTAAATTTTTTAGGTTAATTGGAGGGAGCGACGCACATTATTTTGTTAAATTAATAATTGAATATTGATTTCATATATGGTCATAATAAACAGATAAGGATTATATTTTTTAATAATTTCACCTTAGTGCGGGGACACCTCTAATATATACAAAACAAGAACACGGTGGGTCTAATCATATGATTTTAGAATGCTCAATTTCTTGAATGAAATTCTCTTAGTTTTTGGAGCTTTTTCTTTTTTTGCACATTTATTAATTTTTAAAATGAAACGATATAAATTTTTTTATAGTATGTACCTTGGTATCTAAAAGTTCAACAGGCTCTGACTAATCCAGTTTGAGTTAAGTTTGTCCAATGGGGGATAAAGATATAATTTCATGGGACGATTCATTATTTTTCGATTTTTTTAGCTTTGTTTAAAAAGATTTTTAAATTTTAATTTTTTAAATCATATGATATAGATTTTGATTTACTATTATGCCACTATTTATTGTATTGTATTCAACTTTATATAATAAATAGATAGATGAATATAATAAGAAGTAGAAGTGCCACACTTGTGATCAATCTAGCTATGTATTATTGCTACCACTAAATGTAAGTTCTTTAATTTTTCGCACGCATGTAGGTTCTACAAATTTTTGCTTCTTTTCTCGCACATAAATTTTTGTAAAACTTTTAAATTCTTCAATTTCATGTAAAATCACGTTGTATCTCGTGCAATGCACGAGTTTTATGACTAGTATAATATAATGAAAAGTTACGGTGAGCTTAGTCATATGGCTTTGGAATGCTCAATTGTTGAAAGAGGTGTTCTCGATTTTTGACCTTCTCTTTCTTTAAACAAACTTTTAAGACTATATATTGGTCGATCGATCATTATTTTCTCGATTTTTAAAAAGAAATTCTAATTTTTATTTTTAAAAATTTTATAAAATAATATAAGTGTAGATTTCTGGACTAAATAAATAGCATTAAATGAAGGACTAACTTTATAACTTTTCTTCTTGCTCTCGTATCAAAATAATTAATGTTGAAGAAAGAAAATATAAAGAAACAAAGCAGTAGGTAGACTGTGGGAGGAGGTGAGTTCTTCAGCCAGCAAGTGTCCGACAAGAAAAGGAGTGATTTGCATAACTATTAATAAAATAAAATGTTTAGCTAGATTACGACAAATGTACCATTGAGTATAAAATAAAATAAAATAAAATAGTATCTGTTTGAAATTAGAATAGCATAGCTTGTAATTGCAGGATGCACGTACAATCACGTGTCATACTCCTAACTGGTGAAAAAGAAAGGGTCGTTTGGGTAAGGCAATCACGTGCATCCTTATGCTACAATATTCAAATTTCAAACAGATACTACAAACAATTTTTTACGCTAAAAAGTATGGTAATCAAGCTAAATCCAATTATTTTACTTTTCGAAACACTCCAATAAATGAGGCATGTGAAAAAAAAAAGCATGCTCTCCGTATTCAGATTCATTGGGCCGTTTGGATTCAGAGTTAAAGTTACTTTGATTTTGATTTTGATTTTGATTTTGATTGTGGAAAATGACAAATGAGATATGATTATAAATTTGACTTGGGAAATGTGTGTTTTTGTTGTGTAGTGTGTTGAGTTAAAGTTAAAGTTAAAATTTTTAAATTGGAAAATGTGTATTTTTATTGTATAGTGTGTTGAATTAAAGTTAAAGTTAAAGTTAAAATCAGGATTCTTTGAATCCAAACGGGGCTGCATTTTCCGCAATCTTTCTATCTGAATTTACTTTGAGAAGCCTACTTTGTAGGGAAAAAAAACAGTAATAACACAAAAATTCAAGTTATCTTCAGCACTTTCTTCCATCTCTTTCTATCCGAATGCGCTCTCCTCATCTTGAAACAAAAAAAAAAAACATGAAATGTAACTTATGGACAAACTTATCTTCACGTATATCTTCATCATGGAAAACTTAAAATGAAATGTAACTTATGGACAAAAGTATCTTCCCATATATCATTCACCTAGTTGGTCTCATCCTTATAGAGACTTAATTACGAGCTTTTGAACTGGCAGTACGTATCAATGTCAGCTTTTTTCCTAAATCAGTGCACGCTCTTGATCTCATACGCGTACCCATTAATTTGAAGAAGTAAATAAAATAATGATTATAATTTCCTGCCCACTAGAAAAAGAAAATAACTTACCAATCCAAATATACTAATTATAATGGCAAAGGTTTTATAAAATATCACCTTATATGAATTACTAGCATATGAACCGCGCGATACTGCAAATCAAAAGAAAATTTAACTTTTAAGTTTACAATATTAGTTTTTGTAATAACCAAATATAAAGTATAGTTGAAATTAATGATAGAACTGCCTGCATGTAAAAATATGAACTCTCAATTCTTAGTGAATGATTAAGATTTCCTAAAAGAGATTATAATAATTAATATCTTATAGCTAGGGTAAAACAACTAATATTTCTCCTCTATAGTGTTAATTTGAATTTTCAATATTTCTAATTGAAAAATCCTGGTCACAATATAATAGGCCATATGTGGTCCTGTTAATTTAAATTGGAATTAAGTATGATACTTTAATTTATTACACAAAGCTTAGTGGGATTAACTTGTTTTATAAAACTTCTCATTGATTGGATAATCCATGAAATATCGGAGATATGTATGATATATATTTTTAAAGAAATTTATTTCTAAAAATATTATAAATATGTATTTTTCAAGCATTCGGTGGTAAAAAATCCATATAAATAACTATAATTTATTAATTACGCTTTATATTGCAAGGCATGTTCAAAAAGATAAAAATAGAGAGATAAAAAGGCTTTACATAAAAATTGTAATAAGCTGGAAAAAAGGGAGAGAAGAGAATAAAGGAAATTATGTACCTATATTTTCTTTTAACCTAATTACACAGTAGTGTTATTAATTATACAACAGTCCATGCAACACTTGCAATTCCATCCAACAACAGAGACACAGAGAGGTTTCAGCCCTGGCATGGCATGGCCTACTCGAAATTTTAGTTCATTCATAGGAATTACTCACTCCATCATTCATAGAAATTTTAGCTCATTCTCTTGGCACCAATATTCATACAGCGGAATATTTGAATCGATTCGAGTCGCATCACATCGATTCTGTCTTTTTGCCTTGACCAAACAAACCATTGCCACAACAGCCAGTAATTAGATGGAAATCGTGCCCGCTACTTCATTATCCATTACAATGATCAACTCCAGTCAATAATCTTCCGGCCATTCCAGTTGAGTTTCAGCCCAGCAATGCAGAGAAAGAAATTGGATAATTATACGACAAGCAACGACAATCTGATCATCAACAACATAGTTTCTTTCGTAGAGTTAGGTAAGCGGTAATGTGATCAATAGTTCCACTGAGCCTGGTGACAAAGAAGAAGATGCAAAAGGTAACTGCATTTCTCTAGCTGATCTTGTTACTGCTTGTGCGGAAACTTTGTAAATTCGTACGGAGCAATTAACGAATTCTGGCAAAATTGCAAGATTAGTGAAACTAAGCGAAGAAAAGAACTTCTGCAATGTCCGGCTGAAGACTGAAGTGAAGGCCTGGTGAGTTGGACGGAAACGAGTCAGAGGGGGTTATCTATGGAGCAAGATGACACTTGAGATCCATATGAATCGAGAAGCATGAGCTTTAACATAAAGCAAATAGACAGGATGTTCGGAACCCAGTTTCCAATAGAGCTGAAATTAATACAAGCAAGGAAAGAAAGAAGCTTGCGCGCATGCCAGATTAAACGGGGACATTACAGTCAATGGGCAACCATGGCAGTATATTCGATATATCCCGCAACAATACTCCCTTAGATAGTTACCCAGTCAACAACTTAGATAGTTGGTGGATAACTCGCTGAGCTTCAAGTGCCCCGACTTTCTGCGCTATCTCCTCCAATTTGTTTTCTAGTTCCTCTTTCTCTGAGCGCAATCTCGGCAACTTGTCTTTGTAATAGCGAAGCAATGCCTCTAAGCAGTCCCCTCTCTGTAAACAGTCACTCTCATATGCTTCGATTAGAGAAGGTAACTCCTGAAATCCATTAAAAGAAACATCAATTCATGACGAGTGAGTCAATTTCCAGGCATGCCAAAGTCATGAAAGAAACGGAAAAAAAAAAAAAAAGTCCTAATGCTGGGTTTACATCTGCATATGTAGGTGAGTGAATATAACCGGCCAGGGAGGGGGAATCACATCACAGGGCTGACCTTGGAAATGCCACAGAAGACATGGCAAGCAAAATTGCATTCCTTGCAGTAATAGACCGGAAATTTGGGATTCCGTTTCTCCTCACAGGCATCACAGTAGTAACCATCCCAATGCCCTCCTTCAGTCACTGATTTTGTATAGACAAGGTCGTGGAAATTGTGGTACTCGTGCCTGACTGTCTGCGGTAGAGTGATCGGTGCGCAGTGCAAATGAAGAGCATGAACACACTCAGGAACCGCGCAAACAAAAATGGGTGAATTGATCTTGGAGTCAGCGCCGCCGAAGTCATCACCGCAGACACTGCACGTGGCATATCTGCAGATGTCTACCTTCTCAAAGAGGAAAAGGAGGTGGCTGGGATCCCGAAGCTTCAAGGTTGGAACAAGCGATGCGCATTCTAGATCCAGGTCGTAGTTGCACTCGCTGCAATGGTAAAAGAAGTGTACGCAGTTCTTTTGACAGCAAGAACAGTGGTATATCCCGTAGCTGCGAATCCTGAATAACTCGGTATTGAGAATGAGCGGATGTGGCGGGAGTAGAGGGTGATCAATCTGGGGAGCCAACTGCCGTTCAGCACAGGGCTTGTGGAGGTAGAACCCGCAATCCTTACATCCATACACTGGACATGCTTCAGGAACGAGATCCTGGGCGCACACATGGCATTCAGTTTCAGGGTATCGAAGGGTATCATCAATCTGAATTAATACTAAAGGGTGCTCGTGAGAGAAATGTTGAATCTCCATCATCGATCTGCCAGTAAAGCGTTTTGCGGTTTCAGGTGGAAGGAAACAGGGAAAGTATACAATCGATTGTTTTATTATATAATGGATACCAGAACAAAGACTAGGATGTCGTTTCAGTCTTGGTCTTTCTTTATAATAATATCCATTGTTCTCCTCGACAAGACGAATATTTTGTCAGTGTAAAAGCTACACGTCGCAAGCCGATACGGAACCTCTGAACTTTAATTCATATTTTTATGGGTGTAATTTAATTAATATTTGTACGCGTGTTATTAGCTTAGACTGCGCAGTGATTGCTCAAGATGAATGAGGAAAGGAAGAAACTCCATATATATAGATTGTACATGGATTGTATGTGACCGTAGCCGTAGGGTTCTTTCTTTGTTTCTGAGATTTCAATCAGTCCCCCACCTCATCAGCGGAAACTGAAAGTAGTACTGGAAGGGAAGAAGACACTCAACCTTTTCCAGACCTGGGAGATCTGGAAGCAGCTTGCGATTCCATCGACGATCATACAAGTAAGATATCCCAGGCGTGTAACGACCAGATGGATATGGCATCGGCAGCGGCAGGCGTGTGGGTGGTGCCCCGTGCCGCTGGAGAAAACACGAAGGAAGCAAAAGTTAGGCATCCCAGCCACAGCCATCCTCTGGTCAAATGTACTGTAGATCTAGATGGAACGGGTTGCCAGGAATGCGGTCAACCTTTTCCCCCAGGAGGGGTTGCTTATGGATGTAAAGATTGCGCTTATTATCTGCACCTGCCCTGCCTCCCGGCTGTACATACTACCCTCCATCCGCGACACCCACTTACCCCTAGATATCGCACGGACGAGAAAGATATCTATAGTTGCGAGATCTGTCATCGGTTAGCTGACGTGACCTTCCACTGCGACCCTTGCGGCTTCCACCTATGCGAGTATTGCATGTCTTTTGCCCCCACCTGCAGATTTGAACACGATGGACACACTTTTGTATCCTTCGAGAAAGGAGATTATGAACACCCCGTTCTCCTTCGGTGTCTTCCTCAATATGCCTGCCCCATCTGCGGCAAAAGTGGTGATACCAAGTACTTCAGGTGCCTGTCTCCTGGCTGTTTCAACTATTGCCATTTCCACTGCATTCCATTTGACGTGCCCAAGACCATCAAGCACGAGTATCACTATCATCCTCTTACCTTCACCGAGTCTTATGCCGAAGAAGGCAGGGCCGAACATTACTGTGATGCTTGTGAAGAAGAGAGAGACCCAATGGCTCCAGTGTATCGCTGTGAAGAATGCGACTTTACTGCTCATACTGCTTGCGCGATATCCAAAGTAAAACTTTATTCCTGCATGCACATCGGATATCCTTATGATCGCGTTATGATCTTCCTTCATAATCCCTGCAAAAGTTTTAGTTGTCTTCTTATATGCCATGATTTTTTCCTTTCCTCTATAAATAAATTCCCTACTTATAAATCTTAGCATGTACTTACTGATATGGATAAATTTAAATTTGGCCCTTAGGTTCTGCCAGCACTGATTGCAGAGAGGGACGCCAATCCATCCATGGTTCCTGTTCCTTTCTGCACAGACCCAGTCCTCAGGGAGCTAGACCTCGGTATTGCTCGACTCCTCGATAAAGCCTGGTCTCTAAGAAGGGCTTTGGAAAGAACTGTAGCAAAATTGGAGAAAACGGAGAGAACTTGTGCTAGATATTCTGCATTTATGCAGAGGGACTTATGAACTTCTTCATGCCATGGAGTGGAGATTTCTGCTGCTTGCTTACATGCATATATACACATTTGTTTTGTGAAATCTCATGTCTTTTGTAATGTCATGGTCTGAAGCTGCCTGGGACTGGGAGGGAACTCAATCACTCGAGACTAGGCATGACTTGCCTTCACCCTTCCTTATTCATTTTAATTAAGCAGTTCCTGCTGCCAAGAATTATCCTTGCCTACTATTTAGTTACTGTACTCTGAACTCTGTTGTGCTTCCTTTTCTATTGATGTCTGCTCTACCTGTAACCAGTTCATGCATCAATTATATATACATTCCCATGCTATCTTCGCATAGATTCCTTCACCGAAATGGAACTGCTGCAAAATCTAGAGATATGAACAGTTAAAGGAGGGAGTGTCTCTTGTTGGGTTGGGGTCTATACACGTCATATATATATATATATATATATATAAACTTGACAGTGGAACAATAAAACTCTATTTGGGAAGTAAAAAAATTTTCTACCAGACAAAGAAGGTCGATATTTGAACAAGGAGGGACCCACCAGTTGCCTTTGTTTCATTTGTGTTAAATTTTTTTTTTTTTTTTGCTATCGGTGACAACTGAAATTATGATAAAGTAAAGACAAAGCAAGCTATCTTTAACTTTAATTGGGTCCCATAAGAAAGATAGAGAAAGGCACGGCAAGGAAAAAAATATTAAGACAAGTCAAACCAAGGCAACTGATGAGTCCTTTCCTCTTCAAAATATCGACTGCCCTTTGTCTGATAGCAAGTTAAATTTAGTATAGTTGAAAAATATTTTAGCTCTCAAACTGGGCCTAAAGAAGGTCTAACAGCGCGTTTGTTTTAGGAAATCATTGAAGTCAAACTTCGTGGGGGAATCATCAGCAAAGTTTCTCTCTCTTCGCTCTTTAGAGAGAGAATGCTCTCTAATAGATTTTAGGCGGGAAAGCTGCTTTTCCGATCATCCTAATCGGAACTGTGTGATTTTTGTTGCAAATCTCTTCAATCTGTGTTGAGTTTGATTGCCTCAACTCAATCGAATTCACAAAGGATTGGTTAGAGTGCTTGTTGTTGATTGATTGTCGGAATTGATGGCGACTTCTGGAGGGAAATCTGATGGCATAGTTGGGGTGATCGGGGATCTAATTTGTGCACGTAGTGCATCTATTGTTCCTGAGAGTTCTACTGCTGCGAATTCTGACTCTGAATCTAGTCGCTCTTGGATGCAAGTTCTCGTAGGAGGATCGGGGAAGACTCCATTGAAGTATTTTGAGCATGTGGCTGTGGATGGACGTCATGTCATCAAGCCGCCTAAATCTGTGATAGAGGAGGGCCGATTTCGATGGAAGAATGCTCTAGTTGGTCAATTCCTTGGTAAGAAGCTCAGCTTGCACAAGATCTACTCTACTGCAAATTATATGGGGAAGGAAAGGGCATGTGAGTATCCCTGAACTTGATGATGGCCTTGTTTTGTTTGATTTTGAGACTGAAGAAGGAAGGAATTTTGTTTTGAACCATGGACCATGGCATATAAATCACAGTCTGATTGTGCTTAGACCTTGGGAAAAGGGGATTCGAGCTCTTGATCTAGGGCAGAAGAAAGTGCCAGTATGGGTTAAGATTTCTAAAATTCCGCTAGAACTAATGACGGGACAGGGGCTGAGCTACGTTGCTGGTGGACCAGGGATTCTTGTGTGTTTGGAGAAGAAGGTTGAGTATATTTCTCATGGAAACTCTGCTAGAGCGCGTGTTGATATTACAATGCGGGATGATTTGCCTATTTCTTTGACAGTTATGATGGAGGATGGGCAATTCATTGATGTGGAAGTTGAGTATCATATCCTTGGAAACCTAAGACCCAAGTGAAGAAATGGGTCCCTAAGACTCAGCCAAATGATGTTTTCTGTGGCTGATGAATCTGCAGGAAATGAGAAGGTAGCTACAGAGCCTGCTGAGGTTGTGGTGGAGGTAGCTTTTTGACTCTGGTAAATTGAAGGGAGTTGAATTAACCAAATCTTCTCAAAAGAGTTCTATATTGCTGAAAGGAAGTGGGGAGTCAGCAAATAAGTCTGAGATGAAAGACAAGTGCAATTTCCGTGTCAAAAGCTGAAACCAAGACTCAGTCCACTAATTGATATGCAGTTTTGGAGGAATCTGATCAAGATGTGCTAAATCGATCTCCCAAGAAGTCTAGAGCTTCAGTTTAGGGGTTTAATCAGCCGATGCAGAATATAACACAGCCTCGCAGGAAGAAGGGAGTTAAGAAGCAGGTGCAACATGAAGTAGTTGGACAAATGTTTGGGGGGTCAGGACCACAGGTTCCAACCTCTCGAATGGTTAGAATATTAACATGGAATGTTAGGGGGTTTTAACAGACCCCTTAAGCACCAGGAATTGAGAAAACTGGTTGCTTCTCATAAAGTAAAAATTGCTTGTATCTTAGAGACTAGAGTACAGGAAATGAAGATGCAGGGTATTATGGATGGTATGTTTAGTGATTGGACTCTCATTCACGATTATGCATATGCACATCTTGGGACCATTCACTAATACAAGCATAGATCATTGTAGAGGTCTTACTCCTTAAATTTAATTTAAAAAAATACAGATACTTAAGATGTATTTGAGAATTACTTAATGACTGCGTGGACGTAAATGACAAGTTTTAAATAGATGTAAGTACAATTAAAGTGGGCTCCAATAACATAAGCCCATAATTTGATTTACGAGAGCTTTCCGCATAGCTTGGAAGCCCATAATTTGATTTATGAGAGCTTTTTACGTAGACTTTTCGTCGACTAAATCTTATGTAAACGCCTGTGCAACATTCGGGCTACAAGACTAGTTATTCCTGTAACCTAGATATGTATCATCGAAAATCGCACTAATGTACTCATGTATATACATATATATTTTAAATTTACCATGTCCTTTAAAATAATAAGGATTGAGACCTCTAATGATACTGGTTTAATATGTATCGCAATCCGCGATAGCCTGCCTCATTACGCGCTCCCCAACTCACCATTTGGTTCTCCCTAGAGACTATCTCGGATTGTGATAATAAAACCAACCTTTCTTTTCCACAACAAACAGTATGTTCTTGTCGAAATGCTCGTCATATTCCTACTCATATATTTTCTGCAATCTTTTCCATCTGACTTGCCTTTCAGAAACCTGCTCTGTAGAAGAAAAAACAGCAATAAAATGTCTAAACGACATCTTATTTAAATTTTATTATCCTAAATATATCTTATTTAAACTTTCAGATATATAGATCTTTCAAGTTAGATTTTCATTAGGCTAGGTAATTAACACAAAATTTAACTTTTGAAAGTGAGTTCAAATCATCTTCTGCACTTTCTTCCATCTCTTCCTATCCGAATGCGCTCTCTTCGTCCGTAAACAAATAACATGAAATGTAACTTACGGACAAACTTATCTTTGCATATATCAATCACTAAAAAGATTTCTTCATCTTGGAAAATATAAAATGAAACGTAACTTATGGACAAAACTATCTTCACATATACCAATCACTAATTGGTCTCATCCCGATACACTCGATTACAAGCTTTTGAACTGGTAGTACGTATCAGCTTTTTCTCCGCTCGGTGCACGCTCTTGATCTCATACACATACCCATTAACTTGAAGAAGTAAACAAAATAATGATAATAACTTCCTACCGCTAGACAAAGAAAATAACCTACCAATCCAAATATAATAACCAATAACAGCGAAAGTTTTGCAAAATGTCACCTTATAGTAGTAAATTATCAACGGCTGACAAGTCGTATGTAATGCTCTAACATTTCTAAGCCCTTTCCCTGAATATATATGAAAGCATCTATACAATAATTTAGATAATGTAATAAAGAAAAAAAATATTAGTTCCCTAATAGTATGAAGAAAGAAACACCATACATGTTTATAAGGGTAAAAACCCAACTAATCAAGTGAGGAAATAGTAAAATAAATTAAGAGGTTACACTATTTATTTATGCAGAATAAGAAACACTTCCTTGGATGCTACTGATGGAAAGAAGAAAACTTCCATCAAGAAACTAACAAAACACTCATACCTCGGGACAAATCAAGAGGTTACACTACATATTTCTGCAGAGTCTCTCATGAAATCTTCCCTCTTTGCCTTCAATTACGTTTGAAGAAGACTTGCAACCTTATTATGACCATCGCTCATTGGTTGTCCATAGATTCCGTTATCAAGAAGTGTATCCACGGCTTCCTGTACCAGTACTCTAACATAATCAACATTCAACTCCAGTCTGCGTTATTAAATTCAATTATCTTCAATTCTATTCGAAGACAAAAGAAAAAATTCTACTTTGATTTTAATCTGCTGGTAAATTATTTTGTAGCAAAGATATTATATAATACCCGAGAAAAACTCGGCTTTATTAATACTACTCTCCCATCGATAATTTAGCAAGATCGGAATCAAGTTTGCTGGATCTTTTGGACCAAATTAAAGTGTCCCATGTCTCCCAGTGGCAGGATCCCCCTCCTGTACAAGGAGATTCGATCACGCAGCAGCCCCTCAGTTCGAAGAGGTCACCCGGCCGACTACTCAGAAATTCCATCCCTGCTCGTGGCTGGACAAAGATCAACAAGACGCAGCGTGGTCTAGTATTATTATATTGCTATTCAGCAGAGGTTGCTTCCAATGAATATGGTTTCATCATCAAGTCATGGTGCTCCCATCAGTCTCTCCATCCCTCCACCTGCTAATTCCGTCCTCCTTTCTATCTACTTGGCCTTAAATATCGGTTGGTCGAAGAGTTGGATTGAGAGCGGTCCACTTATTCTAGTTGATGCAATCTTTAAACCCCGGCAAGCCCCGTGGGAACTCAAAAACATTTTGCTTGACATTACTAGTTTGCTTTCTTTCTTTAGGAAAATTACACACAAAAAAAAAAAAAGCCAGAGTTTTCCCTTTTATCTAAGAATTAGCCAAATTTAAATTTTATCTTACAAAAATACCGGAGTTTTCATTTTTGTCTTTGATATGGCCAATTACCGGACTCCGTTAACGTTTTTCATCCATTTGCTGAACAATGGATTTCACGAACGTTAAAATGGACCCAGAGCTGCACACGCAGCACCACTCACAACACCTCATAAAAGGTTCTAAAAAATTGAAAAAAATAAAAGAAAATTCCTCAAAAAATTGGAAAACATTAAAAAAATTCAGAAAAAATGAAAAATAAAGAAAATTCACAAAGTTCGTAAATTTTTTAAATTCAAAAAAATTACTAAAAATTCAAAGAACTTATGAAAATTAAAGAAAACACGTAAAAATTCTAAACATTAAGAAACAAATTGATAAAATTTATGGAAATTGAGAAAAAATTTTAAAGGAGAAAATTTAGAAAAATTATAGAAAATACAAACAAATTAAAATTATCTTTGGTTTCTAATTTTTTTAAAAAAAATTTCATGAACTATTTAATTTTTCCAATTTGCTTTTGATTGCCTTTTCTTTCATTTATAAGTTTCAGAAAAAAGAAAAATATTAAGGACGAAATTGAAAATGGGATTGGGAAATGATGCGATTCTCGCCAAGAATGACGAGACCCGACAACTAAAGGAATCCAAGATCGTTCCACTATCAAATTTGATTAACGAACCCTCAACCCGTTGTTTACAACATAAACAAGAACCTTGGTATAATTGACCTCAACCCGTTGTTTATTGAGAAACAAGAACCTCGGTATATAGGAAGACGCCACAAACGGTGATAGAAAGCCGTTTGATAAGTCGATGAAGACGCCACAAACGGTGGTGGAAAGCCGTTTGATAAGTCGTTGATGAACGCCACGGAAAATTCCGATAAGTTCGAATTAGTTCTTCAAGAACCAAAGAGAATACTCTCACAATTTTCTGAATATTCCTCTTCATTAAAAATTGACTAAGATGAATATATATAGACATAAAGTAATCCTAATCTGGCCATATCTCCTCCTAAAGATAAGGAAATTAAAACCTAGAATATCGATAGAGATATGACATAATCTATAAAGATATGAAATCTAAATACCCCTAGAATATCTCTATGATTTAAATTTTAAACAAATCTGATGATATCTTTTCTTGATTATCAAATATTCTAGAAGATTTCTCAAACACTTGCTGAATTTAGCCTTGTTCGGAATCTTCTATAACTTGAATTATGTTAATGGATTTTTGTTGATCACGTGGTTCATGTCCAATGGGTCTCCACGAATTTGCTTGAGCCCAAACCTCTTGAATCAGGCCATTGAGTTCATCTTTAAACTTCTTCGCTCGTGCTCGCGTAATCGATCCAATTGGAACTTAAATTGGATCTCTTAAAGTCGCGTTACAATTTGCATCAGGAAAGGCGCCAAACTCGAAACTGTAACTTTTATACATATATCTATATATATATATATTGGAAAGCAGACCCGCCGGGAGACAAAAACTCAAAATCCGCGCCATGGAGCAATCATCAATGTGGACGCTCCACTCCGCTCCGGTCAAAAGCCACAATTCTCCCCTCAATTGAAGTCGTCGGCTGCTTGACTTCCACTAATCGGCGAGGGTAGGGCTACTGGTGAGTGGCTTTATTCGGGTTTCTGCAATCGCGATGACCCTTCGATTTTGAGCCTCATGGCTCCTGAACTTGTGCTGAATCTTGATCTGGGGCAAGGGGAATTTCATGTGTTGTCGTTGATGTGCTTCTCGTTTGGAAATTTTAGCTGCAAGCTGTAAGCTCTGAAGCTCAATGAGAAGTTGGGTTTGTTTTCTTTGATCCAATGTGTTCGGTTCCGGATCAATACAACTCTCACCCTTCCTCTTACTCTCAATTTTTTTCATATCCCCTTTTTTATTGTTTTTTCCCGTCTTTTGGGTTGACAGTGCTTGAAAGACTGGATCTTGATTAAAGTTGTTCTCTTTTGAAGGGACATGACCATTGCCTGCAATTTCGCAGTTTCTAAGGCTTCGTAAGTGATACTCACGGATCCCCATTGCAAAGATTCATATGTATCTGGTACAAAAAGTTTCAAAAGTAAACAATGAGAGTGAATGGACTCTTTATAGCAGTTAAATCTATCTTGACGGAATATATTAGCTGCCAAGTCAGGAAAAAAACGTTGACCCTTATGATGCAAATTTGTTTTTGCCAGACGATGATATGTAAGCAACATGCCACACTAAAATGCAAGGTGCACTTTTGTGCATGGGCATGAGATTTTTCGTCAAGTCCCGTGCCAGGGAAGCTCCAAGGATGTATATATCTGGGTAGCCAGAGTCAATCTTTTGTTTGAGGTCCATCCTGTGAAAAATTTGTATAAAAGCCCCATTTAGGTCCTATCTGATGGGGATGCCCTCATGGGAGGTGACATCAAACTGGTAAGCCCTTAGGTTCTCTTCCCTCCACATGGAGCAGGGCACTGTGCAATCGGCTGGAGTACAATGATGTGCACTTCTGCATTGAGATTGGACGGATGACGTCCTCTCTTTGATATGTTATCAACCCAAGGAGGCTGTAACACGATCAAGGCAGTAAGAATTCACGGAGTCCGATACCAAATAGAGAGGGAACATTCCTAGACATATGTAGTGTGGTGACCCTCTGACCTAATAGAGTCGATCTTTGGTTACGGTCCATGCCGTGACTGTTAATTTTTGGCTCGGGACATGTTTGATTTCTGCTGATAATGCTCTTTGGAAAATGGTCCTATTCTTGATATGATCTCACTGTTCGAAAATGTGTGGAAATACCATTGCTGCCTTTTTATTTAATTTGTTTTTGTCAGGATTTTGGGTGCTGTAAAAGTGAAGAAACCATTCAGGCTTACTTCCAACTACTTCTCTCGCAAGTATTTTGTTAGGAAGATTACAATGAGCAATTGTCAGAGGAATGACCTAAATGGTGTTAGTACGGAGGCTAGAGGTGCACTAATTGTTTTAGAAGGATTGGACCGTAGTGGGAAAACTTCGCAATCGAGTAGACTGCTTTCGTACCTGGAGGGATTGGGGCATTCAGCTGAACTATGGAGATTTCCTGACAGAACTACAAGCGTCGGGAAAATGATTTCTTCATATCTTTCGAATGAATCCCAGTTGGACGATCACACTATACATCTCCTCTTCAGTGCAAACCGGTGGGAGAAGAAGTATGTTATTTATGTTATTTCACATTCTTTTTCCTCCAAGATGCAGTGACAAAATGACTCAAAACTGAGTTTGGTATAAGTTCGAGTAGCAATTGCCATTCATTTCCAAGAACTCATCTTTTAACCATCATCTGAGTAAAAGACTTGGGGCTGGTCAGTTGAAATACGAAGGAACTTCGGTTTTTGTCAGGAAAAGTTCAGATATAAAAGCAGAACTACCAAGTTAATCTGTTGGCAATTGAAAAATGTTCTGTTTTTGCAATTCGCTGATGTACGTGATTTGCTTTTGTTATCATTGTCTATTTTTTAGGTGGCTTACTCTTTCCACACTATTTCTGGTGTTGATGCTTTGCTTACATTTGTGTTACAATTTGTTCTGAAATTGGTGATAGCATTTTACAGGTCATTAATGGAAGAAAAGTTGAAGTCTGGGACCTCCCTTATAGTTGACCGATATTCATACTCGGGGGTTGCTTTTTCATCTGCGAAAGGACTCGACATTGATTGGTGCAAGGTGAAGACTCGCTACAATTTGTTTTTCAAATATATTAATAGATTTTTTCCTCTTCGTGGTTCTCACCCTTAAGTGTGACCTTTGAAGGCACCAGAGATCGGGTTGTTGGCACCAGATCTTGTCATCTATCTCAATATCCTGCCCGAGGCAAGTTCTTTATCCTACCTGAAAATTAACTGTATCCCTCTTAAGTTATGGATTTTGAGGAGATGATATAAAGTTTGTATTTTCCCTTAAGAAAACTAACATTTGAAAAATTTTCAGAAAGCTGCTGAAAGAGGAGGATATGGAGGTGAGAGATATGAGAAGCTCGAATTCCAGAAGAAGGTTGCTGCATATTATCAAATTCTCCGTGATGCTTCCTGGAAGGTAAAACTGTTAGCTTCCTCTACTATGTTTCTAAGTACTTGATAAAATAGCTGAGATTGATATACCTCCTAGTTGTGTCTTTATCTTTAAATGATTTTATTGTCTCAGGATTGTACGTAACAATGCCTTTTTTCTTTTGTGCCATTTCAGCCAATGGCCAAATTTTGGTATTCATATTCCAGAGTGTTTCTTGTGTTGTATATCGATACAAATCATAGTCTAATTGGTGAAGTCACTATTTGGGTCCATTTCTATCAATTTTTACTCCAGACTATGAAAAAATTGTCTGCTGAAAACTTTGTTTCCTTATGTTATAGGTTATGGGTAAAGATATTTACATTGTTCACACCGATAGACAAGAAGGGAATATTTCTCTACTTTTCTCTGGTGTTCTTTTCTCATTCTCTTTGCTACCTTCTCTTCTGTATGCAATGCAAATCATTCAGTGAATGAGTTTTCACATCATTTTGCAGGTAGTAGATGCGCTATTACCGATTGAAGAGATCGAGAAGCAGCTGCAGGTGGCTGTACTGGACTGTGTCAAGGCATGCCAAGGGGGAAAGCCCCTCTCATGCCTCTGGTCTTCTTAAGTGGTCGATATCTTTGTTGCCAACAGAAGCTTGAAAACATCGTATGAGAGAATCACCAGTTCTTTTAGGTTGACAGGGAATGTTGTCTTGTTGTTTTTAGGCAACAGAGGGAATGTTGTCTGGATTTGAGAAAATCACCGAATACAAACAGATGTCCCTTCTTTTTCCCAGAAAAATTGCATTATTTAGTCTTCAATTCCAATTCGGAATGCTGCAGTATGCTCGGCCTCGGACTCGGACTCATGATCACTTTCTCAATATCGTTGTAGTTGGACATGTTGATTGCCGATTAAGAAATGTGTAAGGTCAGCACGCCCAATAGGTCTCTGGCTCTCTAAAATGTCACTGAAGTCTCCATAGATACATCTAGTGTGAACTAATCATCTGGAACCTTAAGCGGTTAGGTTGGCTAACAACTTCTGGCAAGTTTGCAACTTTAAGAGAGATTAATGGTGTGTTTGGTTTTAGAGTTGAGTTGAGTTGAATTTTAATTTTAATTGGTTTGTAATGATTGTATTGTTGAATTATAAGAAAAAATATGAAAAAATAATGAATAATTGAGAGAAAGTAATGATTAAGTGATGATCGTGTTATTGAATTGTGAAAAAAAGTAATGAATGGTTGAAAGAATTTAATATTAAAAACTGAATTGAATAATTAAAAAAACTTAAAAAAATGGAAAAAGTAATGATAAGTGTTAGAAGATAATGTGTTCGGTTTTAAAGTTGAGTTTAGTTTTAATTTTAATTAGTTTGTAATGATTGTGATGTTAAATTATGAGAAAAAATGTGAAAAAATAATGAATAGTTGAGAAAATTTATTATTAAAAATTAAATTGAATGATTAAAAAAATTGAAGAAAAAAGAAAAAGTAATAATTGTGTTATTGTCTTTTATTGTGGAGTGAGTAGAGTTAAAGTTAGAGTTAAAATATTAAATCAGATTGAAAAATCAAACGGGGAGAACGTTTGTTTGGTTTCGCAATCGGATTTTAAGATTTTAACTCTAACTTTTACTCTACTCACTACACAACAAAAGTCAACTCTTCAAAGTAAAAAAGGTGAGCCCCATACATAAACTAACATACAACTCCATACTCAATTCAATTTTTAATACTAAATCCTCTCAACTATTCATTATTTTTCTTATAATTCAACAATATAATCATTACAACCCAATTAAAATCAAAACTCAACTCTACTCAACTTTAAAATCAAACACATTTGGTAGGATCTGTCGGCATTTCTTCCCCGGAAGGGTATTGCGCCATAAAAGAAAAAGATGCTGTCACTGGGGGCCTCGTAGGGGAAGAGGATTGATTTTATATCGTGGCAGTTGTTCTCAATCCAAATCAAGAGTTGAGGTTGGATTTTTCTTTTTCCTTTTTTCCGGCTCGACGGATTGTTATTAGATTTTCAAATCTTCTCTGTTACTAGCCTTCTTGAAGTATCCAAAGAAAGCCCTTTTATCTTTTACTCTTCACAATTTTATATTTTTTGAGAAGACAGCAGTTCAGGCAAATGTTCTCATTATTATCACCCGTTGGCCCTACATAAACTCTCTCTTTCTTCCCTCAGTTAAAGAATTTAATTTCATATTTAATACATCAATTAGAATAAAAAAATTATTCAATTATGTGTAGATTAACATTTTTAAACTTTTTTCATTGAATGATAACAAATATAAAAATTTAAAAAAGCACGTATAAGTTGCCGAAAGAATGGGAAAGAGATTAAATGATGGGCCACTATTAAAAGCTTGGCTCCACTAAAGCCTTTATTTTTTAGATCGAGCATGGGCATCTGAATAAACATTGTCAACTCAATTGAACCAATCATTTGTTCACCAAAGGGGGATAAAAAGACAAATTGAACCAATCATTGGTAAACAGCTTTGTATATCCTCCTGATAATTCTCTTTTTAAGATCAAGTGACACACTACTTGTAATTTCATTAATATCCAAAGACTACTTATAACACGCGAATGTTAAAAAGATAATTAGACATACAATACATATCTATTTAGTTGTAATGGAAATTTAGGCCTTGTTTGGTTCGTGGATGCAATTTTAAAATCACAATTCTAACTTAACTTTACCCACTACAAAACAAAATAATTCATACAAAATTAAAGAGTGAGTTCTATTTATACCACTTTTTTTCACAACAAAACAACATAACTCATACAAAATCAAAGGGTGGATCTCATTTATACCACTCTTTTTCAAAATCAAAATTTAATTTTAAAATCTTATTATGAAACCAAACGCAGCATTAGCATTTCTCCTCGCTCAAATTCTAACCTCTCTATATAAAAATATATAATATCTATCCATCTATCTATCTATCTATTACAAAGAAAGAGCCTTTCTCTTTTTCGAATTCTCGACAAATTTATTTTAAATAATTTCATGAATTTGCCCTATATTCATTTTAAAAAGTAATCAATCATTTAAAAATAAACTAATTTAGGATATACAATAATATTCTGACATAACATTCTCTCTCTTTTCTTTCCATATTTTTCCATCTCCTCACATGTCTCTCCTTTCTTTCATGTTGATACCTCTCTCCATCCTTTCTCTCACTAGGTAAACATACTTATAAGATAATTTTGTAAACATTTTTAATTAATCTTTCAAGATTTGCAAGGTATTGACATATAAAATTTTCTGAATGATTAATATTAGCAAAGAAATCTCAATTACTTTTTCAAAGTTTTGTTATAAATATAATGACCTGTAGTTAGTATTATATATTCAACAAGTAATAAAACTTATCAGATAGTTATCTTATTACAAGGTTAATTTTATAAATAAAAAAATGAAATTGTGCATTCAAGTATTAGCATACACGTACAAAATTATAAATATAGCATAGAGTTATTTTGATCGTTTTATTAGATCCACATGTAGCGTGGGTATACAAATTAGTAATCATAAGACGATAACCAATTTACGAAACATTACCCTTTAACATAACACATGAAAAATCATTTTTCTGCTCTGTAAGTCCGCTCGACTTTATTTCAGCACCCAATCCCAAACTCATCCTTCGTCTCTATCACAAGCTTTCTCTCCTCTGCGGAACAATTAGGAAGCTAGTACCCCACTGGCCCCATCGAAGTTGCCGGAGGGACCCTTCCAGCAACCTCTCCGACGTTCATGGAGTTGTTGGGGATGGAAATTAGATAGGAGTGGCCGACGTTAAGCCCTCAATCCTCCTCACATATTTGTAGATGAGATAAAGACAGAAGGAAAGGAAGAAGTGCAAGGGGCTCCATGCCAACAACTTCGACCTTAGACGTAAATGACGGCGAGTGGTGGGATGTTAGGGGTGTTTTTGTGGAGATAGAAAAGATCTAGGATTATTTTTATTGAGATTAGAATTGACCCCCGCATTAACTTAAGTGACGTTGAGGATGAATTGCCTAAAAGATAAACTTTGAGGGCGAATAATAAAAAATTTACATTATCCATTGTTGGGAATTGATGTATGCCCTAGAGGTAATCTATAATCAGTTCTGTAATATGATATCTATTTCATTATAAAACGAGGCATTTATGTTATTGTGTAGATTGCGCTAAATATGATTTTACACAATAATGTCCTTGGAATAGTATGTTCAATAGGGCATCAAGTGTGACTTGATTGTGAGATCCTATAATTACTGAACATTATTCCTAAATGTCCATAGTCAAAGTATTATCGTTAATTAGGACAACGATAATACGGTTAGACTAGTATGGGTGTTGATTGATGACCAAGTCTCACAGGTCATGAATATGGAGATATCAAGTCACACCACAGGTATACATTAAGAGTAATGTGTACTGGACTGATCCGCCATGAGATTGGTACATGGGTTGTTATGTGACTATCATTAGCATATCTCAAAGTGACTATAGTGTAATAGTCCTTTGACTTGAGGTCACCATGAATTCCTACATGTAATGTCATATACTTTGATACTGTCAAACGCCACCGTAACAGGCTGGTTATAAAGACAGTTATTGGGTATATCACAGAGCATGGAGAGGAATGTGAGTGACCAAGATAGGATTTGTCCCTCCTACGAAACAGGAGCGATATCTCACGGCCACTTGGTAGTTAAGTCTAAAAGTGTATGCATACCCAAATGAGTCGATATACCGATATCGAACTCATTTGTTCTGATAAACTTACCTGGTAAACCAAGAAAGAGAGATATTGAGCTATACAAGGATGTCATCGACCATGCCTTGGGCTCAATAGAGATATAGAGGACAATGGATTATATTACACGGTAATATAGGTCACGAGGTTCGTCGAGAAATTGACTTTCCAATTACTTGAGTAACAGTGATGCATTGCTAGATGTCGCTCACTGTTTGTAATATTGAAATAGAGATTTCGATATTACTGTCAACGTAATTGGGAACCTACAGGGTCACACACGACGACTAAATCGATGGGATATTTTGAAACAATAAAATCGTCTAATAGAGATTAGATGATTTATGGTGCAACTAATTAATCGGATATTTAATGAGATTAAATTTGTCGATTAATTAGACTCGATTTATTAGATTAAATTGACCAATCTGATGCACGATTAATACGGTGACACATTGGCCAATAGTTCAATGTCACCTAGACTTACACATGTCACTTGGAGCCTTGATTTTCCTTATCCCACATCGGTCATGGGAAAAGAATTTGCCTCCCCATTTGCTTATAAAAGCAGTAGAAGGGGATGGATTCAAATATGTGTATGTATGCTTATATATATATATGAGACAATGTATGCATATATAAGTGTACGCATATAATTGTAGGAAAAGTTAAAGTTGAATTGTTCAACTTTAATTAATCCTACTAGTTTAATAAATTTTGAGTGTCGCATCGGTGTTTCTTTCGAGTATTGGCCGCTAGCACCGCCGATCTCGAAAACTCGTCGACAAAGTCGGTGTGGATACCAGTAGAGGCGTCACGAGTGGGACGCTCGGTCGACAACTTTAAATATTCCAGGTACGCTTTTATTTACTCTTATTCTTATAGTAGATCTTGGGATTAGTTTCACGGGTAGGAAAGTTTTGAATTTCTGTTCCTTTTTCGCTTCCGTTGCACCCGGTGAAACTAGCAATTGATATCAGAGCCTAGCTAGTTAGAATCTGAGTAGATAATAGCATAAAATATGATTTTATGCTTGGTACTAGTGTGATTATGTTTGATATTTTCGGTGCATGACTGTTAGACTTGGACTATGTCCTAGTTGTGTTAGTATAATAGTTATACGTGTGGACTATTATGTAATGGTTACATAATAGTGTATGGTGAGATCGATTAAATGTTAATAAAATTCCTCAAAATATTAAGTCCATATCCTTCCACCGTGTAACGCTCATCAAGACCAAGATCGATGAGTGCGTAGACCTTGCCCTCGCAGGATGCCCTCATCTATCCTAGTAAGATGTTGTGTTTACCAGTGGGTCGGACTTAACTGAGCAAGCCTAATAGGATTAGGAGTTCAGAGGCATGTAGTTGGGCATCGATCTATAAGATAGATTTGAATAAGGAGTTATTCACCCAACTAATCAAAAGTTGCATATGATGCAATTGGGAAAGTGAGTTCCCTACCTAAATAGCCAGTTTTGGGTGAATCAGCCCTCGCTGACTCAGAGCTTGGTGAGATATGGATCTTGAACTACTATGAGAATGATATTCTCTGAATCAATGTTCAGGGTCATTGATTTGATATAAATAGTGGGAGCAATATTTAATAAAATCCTCATTAAATATTGTAGTGTCATAATACTTATTTTGCATATTTCTATGGTAGTTACCATGGCAGGGAGCACTTCTAGTACTTTTTGTTTGCGATCAGTCCTTGAGATGGACAAATTGTCAGGAAATAATTTCCTAGGTTGGTATCGAAACTTGAGAATTGTTCTTACCCAAGAAAAGAAGTTATATGTCTTAGAGCAACCTCTTCTTACGTCACCGCCTGACGATGCCCCCCAAGCTGAGAAAGATGCTTATAGTAAGCATCATGATGATGCCGTAAATGTTGGATGTCTCATGTTAGTCACCATGGACTCGGAGCTTCAGAAGCAACATGAGAACATGAAGGCGTACGATATGATCGTGCATCTCAGGCAGCTCTATCAAGAGCAGGCCCGACATGAGAGATTCGAGATTTCTAAGGCACTTTTTCAAGCAAGGTTGACTGAGGGCAGCCCGATAGGTCCTCATGTACTCAAGATGATTGGGTACGTCGAGACTCTAGGAAGATTGGGATTTCCTCTGGGTCAAGAGTTGGCCACAGATTTAGTCCTACAGTCACTGCCCAGCAGTTATAGTCAGTTCATTATGAGCTATAATATGAATGACTATAATAAACCATTGCCTGAATTGCTTAACATGTTGAGAACAACTGAGCATGATATCAGTAAAGGGATGTCCGTTCTAATGCTCCAGGGGACCAAAAGAAAGGGCAAGGGCAAGAGTAAAGACAAGAAGGCTAAAGGTGCATCCAAGTATGACTTGGATGTGTTGAAGCCTAAAGCCAAGGTGGCGAAGAATGATTACTGCTTCCATTGTGGCAACACTGGACATTGGAAGCGGAATTGTAAGGTATACCTGGAGGAGTTGAAGAAGAAGAAGGGAAGTGAGACTTCCACTTCAGGTATCCATGTTATAGAGATCAATGTATCTACTACTTCTACATCTTGGGTATTAGATACCGGGTGTGGTGCTCATATTTGTGGAAATATGCAGGACCTAAAGGACAGTAGATCGTTGGCAAAGGGCGAAGTGGACCTACGAGTTGGAAATGGAGCAAGAGTTGCTACATTAACTGTAGGGACTTATCACCTAGTTTTGCCTACTGGGCTAGTATTAGATCTTAACGACTGTTATTATGTACCTGCTATTAGTAGAAACATAATATATGTTTCTTGTTTGGACAAGAAGGGATTTTGTTTCACTATCAAGAACAAGTGTTGTTCTATGTACATGAATGATGTATATTATGGCAGTTCACATTTAAGTAATGGTCTGTATGTTCTTGATCTAGATACGCCTATTTATAATGTGGAAACCAAACGGCTCAAATCTAATGATTCGAACCCGACTTACCTCTGGCATTGTCGTTTAGGCCATATTAGCGAGAATCGCATCTCTAGACTCCATAAGGATGAATTACTGGACTCGTTTGATTTAGAATCGATCGAGACATGCGAACCTTGCTTAATGGGGAAAATGACTAAGGCCCCTTTTACCGGAAAAGGTGAACGAGCTAGTGATCATCTGGCTCTCATACATACCGATGTATGTGGACCAGTGAACAAGCTTGCTAGAGGTGGATATCTCTACTTCATTACATTTACTGATGATTTCAGTAGATTTGGATATGTGTATTTGATGAAACACAAATCTGAATCATTTGAAAAGTTCAAAGAATTTAAGAATGAAGTGGAGAATCAGTTGGGTAAGAGCATTAAAGTTCTTCGATCAGATCGAGGAGGTGAATATTTGAGCTATGAGTTCGCTGACTATCTTAAACAGTGTGGGATTTTATCTCAACTGACTCCACCTGGAACACCACAGTGGAATGATGTAGCTGAAAGGAGGAATCGAACTTTATTAGATATAGTTCGATCTTTGATGAGTCATTCAAATTTACCTGACTCCTTCTGGGGATATGCTCTACAGACAGCTGCTCTCATATTAAACAATGCTCCGTCGAAATCAGTTAAAAGGACACCATATGAGATGTGGTATGGGAAGCGCCCCAAGATGTCTTTTCTAAAGATATGGGGTTGCGAAGCTTATGTGAAGAGATTGTCTTCAGATAAGCTTGGCCCTAAATCGGATAAATGTTACTTTGTGGGGTATCCTAAGGAAACTCGAGGATACTATTTCTATAATCCCATCGAGGGCAAAGTGTTTGTCGCTCGAACTGCGGTATTCCTTGAGAAAGAGTTTCTCTCCAAAGGAACTAGTGGGAGGAAATTAGAACTTGGGGAAGTTCTACCACAAAATGACATTGACCAATCGACGGGTAATGTTGCAAAACAAGTACCACAAGGTGTTGTGGCACAATCTTCTGCACAGGTGACACAGGAGCCTCGTAGGTCTAGTAGGATACGTCATGATCCCGAGAGATATGGATTTCTCGTGACTCAAAACAATGACGTATTGCTCATAGATGATGATGAGCCTACAACCTATGCGGAAGTCGTAATAGGCCCTGACTCTGAGAAATGGCTGGTGGCCATGAGATTTGAGATGGAGTCCATGTACACTAACCAAGTATGGACTTTGGTTGATCCACCTGAAGGGGCAAAACCCATTGGGTGTAAGTGGGTCTTCAAGAAGAAGACTGACATGGACGGTAATGTGATTATCTTTAAGGGCCGACTTGTGGCAAAAGGTTTCAGACAAGTTCATGGTGTTGACTATGACGAAACTTTTTCCTCGGTGGCTATGCTTAAATCCATAAGGATCTTGCTTGCAATTGCAGCTTATTATGATTGTGAGATCTGGCAAATGGATGTCAAAACTGCTTTCCTGAACGGGAAGCTCCTCGAGGATGTGTATATGACACAACCTAAGGGTTTTGTCGATCCATATAGTGCTGGAAAGGTTTGTAAGTTACAACGGTCTATTTATGGGCTGAAGCAAGCTTCTAGGAGCTGGAATCTTCGTTTTGATGATGCAATCAAAGAGTTTGGTTTCATCAAGAATGAAGATGAACCCTGTGTTTACAAGAAGGTTAGTGGGAGCATAGTAATCTTCCTGGTGTTATATGTAGATGACATACTTCTGATAGGGAATGACATTCCTTCCCTACAGTCTGTAAAGACTTGGTTGGGAAGGTGTTTCTCTACAAAGGACTTAGGCGAAGCTACCTACGTGCTAGGTATTAGGATCTATAGAGATAGATTCAGGAGACTGCTTGGCCTAAGTCAGAGTGCATACATAGATAAAGTGCTTCGGCGTTTTAGCATGCAGGATTCTAAGAAAGGGTCGCTGCCTATGTTACATGGCATAAGCCTTTCGAAGGCTCAAAGTCCTTCTACTCGAGAGGAGAGGGACCGCATAAATAGGATTCCATATGCGTCGGCTATTGGATCCATCATGTATGCTATGTTATGCACTCGATCCGATGTCTCGTATGCTTTGAGTATGACGAGTCGATACCAATCAGATCCAGGTGAGAGACACTGGATCGCAGTAAAGAACATCCTTAAATACTTACGAAGGACTAAGGAGATGTTTTTGGTATATGGAGGCGAAGAAGAGCTCGTTGTAAGAGGTTACACCGATGCTAGCTTCCAGACCGATAAGGACGACAGTAGATCGCAGTCAGGGTATGTGTTCTGCCTGAATGGAGGTGCTGTGAGTTGGAAGAGTTCCAAATAGGAGACAGTAGCCGACTCTACCACAGAGGCCGAGTATATTGCTGCCTCTAACGCTGCAAAAGAGGCGGTTTGGATCAAGAAGTTCGTGATAGAACTTGCTGTGGTTCCTAGCATCGTAGACCCAGTGGATCTCTATTGTGACAACAATGGAGCCATTGCGCAAGCTAAGGAACCCAGGTCTCACCAGCGATCCAAACATATACTCAGGCGCTTCCATCTCATTCGCAAGATTATCGACAGAGGAGATGTGAAGATATGCAGAATACCAACAGATGAGAATCTCGCAGATCCACTTACGAAGCCTCTTGTGCTGCGCAAGCACGAGGCTCACACTAGATCTATTGGCATTACACAAATGCCAGATTGGCTCTAGTGCAAGTGGGAGATTGTTGGGAATTGATGTATGCCCTAGAGACAATCTATAATCAGTTCTGTAATATGATATCTATTTCATAATAAAACGAGACATTTATGTTATTGTGTAGATTGCGCTAAATATGATTTTACACTATAATGTCCTTGGAATAGTATGTTCAATAGGGCATCAAGTGTGACTTGATTGTGAGATCCTATAATTACTGAACATTATTCCTAAATGTCCATAGTCAAAGTATTATCGTTAATTAGGACAACGATAATACGGTTAGACTAGTATGGGTGTTGATTGATGACCAAGTCTCACAGGTCATGAATATGGAGATATCAAGTCACACCACAGGTATACATTAAGAGTAATGTGTACTGGACTGATCCGCCATGAGATTGGTACATGGGTTGTTATGTGACTATCATTAGCATATCTCAAAGTGACTATAGTGTAATAGTCCTTTGACTTGAGGTCACCATGAATTCCTACATGTAATGTCATATACTTTGATACTGTCAAACGCCACCGTAACAGGCTGGTTATAAAGACAGTTATTGGGTATATCACAGAGCATGGAGAGGAATGTGAGTGACCAAGATAGGATTTGTCCCTCCTACGAAACAGGAGCGATATCTCACGGCCACTTGGTAGTTAAGTCTAAAAGTGTATGCATACCCAAATGAGTCGATATACCGATATCGAACTCATTTGTTCTGATAAACTTACCTGGTAAACCAAGAAAGAGAAATATTGAGCTATACAAGGATGTCATCGACCATGCCTTGGGCTCAATAGAGATATAGAGGACAATGGATTATATTACACGGTAATATAGGTCACGAGGTTCGTCGAGAAATTGACTTTCCAATTATTTGAGTAACAGTGATGCATTGCTAGATGTCGCTCACTGTTTGTAATATTGAAATAGAGATTTCGATATTACTGTCAACGTAATTGGGAACCTACAGGGTCACACACGACGACTAAATCGATGGGATATTTTGAAACAATAAAATCGTCTAATAGAGATTAGATGATTTATGGTGCAACTAATTAATCGGATATTTAATGAGATTAAATTTGTCGATTAATTAGACTCGATTTATTAGATTAAATTGACCAATCTGATGCACGATTAATACGGTGACACATTGGCCAATAGTTCAATGTCACCTAGACTTACACATGTCACTTGGAGCCTTGATTTTCCTTATCCCACATCGGTCATGGGAAAAGAATTTGCCTCCCCATTTGCTTATAAAAGTAGAAGGGGATGGATTCAAATATGTGTATGTATGCTTATATATATATATGAGACAATGTATGCATATATAAGTGTACGCATATAATTGTAGGAAAAGTTAAAGTTGAATTGTTCAACTTTAATTAATCCTATTAGTTTAATAAATTTTGAGTGTCGCATCGGTGTTTCTTTCGAGTATTGGCCGCTAGCACCGCCGATCTCGAAAACTTGTCTACAAAGTCGGTGTGGATACCAGTAGAGGCGTCATGCGTGGGACGCTCGGTCGACAACTTTAAATATTCCAGGTACGCTTTTATTTACTCTTATTCGTCTAGTAGGTCTTGGGATTAATTTCACGGGTAGGAAATTTTTGAATTTCTGTTCTTTTTCGTTTCCGTTAGCCCCGTGGAACTAGCATCCATATCCATCCATCTATCCATCCATAATTCCATATATTTATATATAGCAAAATTAGCTCCACTTTGCATTAAATAGTGTCATACTTAGTAGGATTAAAATTGTCAATTTATAATTATATAAAAATTAATTATTCAATTGGATATTATTATGTAACTTATATTGAAAAATAATTAATTGATCACATATAGGATTAAACCAAACTACTAGTCATATAACCCACGCGTTAAGCAGGCATTTCGCGTTTTTTATTTTATATTAATATTTTTTTGATGAATTCGTTGATATTGTTGTGTTTACAAAAAGATATGAAATAAATAATTTTCTCGAAAACATCCAATCAAATTAATATATTATGAAAATTTGAAGATTAGTTATGGAAATTTGAAAGGAACAATTGAGGTAGATATTGATGAGTAGACTTGAATGGATAATCAACCCATAAGTTGAGAGTTTGTCCAAAACGCTTATGTGGAAGACTCGACACACGTATGGAAGAATTCTGTGAGTGTAGTCCGAATTAATATATACAAGGAGGCGGGTGATAGACCCAAAATTAATGGATATGTCTAAGATCGATGTATCCCTTTTTAATTAGTTTTTGGCCATAAAAACTAAATGCAGGAAAATGAAGGATCTTATTTTAATTAGTTTTTGTGCATACAAACTAAATGTAAGAAAATGAAGGGTCAATTGCTTAGATGCTTTTAAAGCCCTTAAAGTGCTGATATGACACATTTTGTTTATACAAATGGGGCCTCCTATTACACAATACCGAGTCAAAATTAAATACCTATAATAGATAGATAGATTGGCATGTGAAAGAAATTAAAATATATGAAATTGAACATAAAAATGTATAAATCAAATTTGTAAGAGAATGAAAAAAAATACCAAATAAGTTAATTAGTCCAACTTCATCGCATGTTATTGAATATTGTGTGAAACTTTATACTATTTTTTTGACATTTTTATGATTCTTGAGAAGCAAATTATTTAAAATATATTATTATTATTATTATTATTATATAATTGAAATAAGTGTATGAATAGATGAAACCACGTATAATACAAAGATAGAACACTAACAAAATAATTAGTTATTTACATAAAAATTTTGAAGCAAATTATTTCTAAATATATATATATAATTATTATATAAATGAAATAAATGTATAAAAAGATGAAACCGCATATAATACAAAGATAGAACACTGAAAAAATAATTATTTTTGCATATAAAAATTTTGCAAAAAAAATTAATAATAAATGACTGATTCTACGAACTTATGTTCATATGACTAAAATTGACTCCTAAATTAATAAATAATCTCTCATTAGTGAACAAAATTTTTAAAAGTTTAAGAGAGTTGATTTAATCATGTGAATTTCATTTATCTAATTGGATGTTAACTTGATTTCTATTATAGATTAAATTTTTATTATTATTTATGAACTTATGATAATATAAAAAATTAAACAAGGATGTCATAAAATTTACATATTTAAAAAATGAGTAATTAAGTAAATATATATGAACTTATAATAAGAATGTCATCTACAGTAAATCTCTCTAATATGCTTACTATTAAATAAATATATAATATAATGCTTACTATTTGTTGCAAAATATATATTAAACTATGCAAAATTAGTCTAATTGTATTATTAAATTATCATATGAAACTTGAAATTAATTATTAAAAATATTTTACTGTGTTAAGAAGCCAATATGCTTTTCAAAATTCAGAATAATTGCTATAAAAATGATATGTAAATGTTTTAAACTCAAATAAAAATGTAATTTGCAAAAAAAGTTATGGTCATATAAATAAAAAATATTACGATATAGCGCTATGAGGTTAAACTCATAAAAACAATAAAAATAAAAATTTAAAAATAAGAACCTCATATATATATAAATCTATATTGCTAATTAACAAAAATATGATGATGCATATCAATTGAAATAAACAGTTTCAAAATATTATTATAATAATTAAATTGTTATAAGTGACAAAAAAATAATTAACTTACTCAAATTTTTAACGAAAATGTTAAGATATATATTTGAAATTATAATTAATAATTGAAATTTTTTTATTTTTTTCAAAAAATTTGTGTTTCCAAATGTAAAAAAATTACAATAAAAAATGGTAGAAGAATATATGAAAATGAACTCGTGCAATACACTGGATAAAAGACTAGTTTGAGGACTATTTCAGCACTCATTCATTAATTACGTTGAACATCTACACAAACAAATGAACTATGTATATGTATATATAATATCAATAAAAGTGCTTATATGTTATTTGTTTCGAATAGTAGATGTCCATGAGTTGCTACGCTTGCTTAGAACCTATATGTATAATGTAGGAGAGCCTCCTTTCTATTTGAGCTTGATATATAGTTCAGACAAGGAATGAACATTATATTTTTCTTAGCTGGACGACCGACACAGTGGGTTTTACATATTTTTCTCATTTTGAACTCATGGACCTGAACTATTAATAAGATGGGTTAATTACCTAGAAACGCATGACATTTTCATTTTTTCCTAAATATAGCACGACCTTTACGTTTTTTCATAAATATAGCAAGACATTTTGAGAGTAGCACAAAATGACACGATCTTTGTTTTTTGGTTTTTGCTTTTTTTCCATACAACACGATCTTTAAAAAATAGTACACAAAGACACAACGTTCAGATTTAGTTGTGATTCAAGCACGGCGTCAATTATTCATCAAATATAACGGTAACAGCTAATGATGCCTCTTGGCACAACATGATTGGATGAGGGTGGGTCCCACATATTTTTATTTAATTAAGAATTCTAAAAACTAAAAAAACTTAAAAATAAGATTTTATTTCTAAGAATAAAAAAAAGAAAGGAGTAAACTGTAGATCGCGAGGGGCACAATTGGGGAACCACTGTCGAAATGAAAGCCCCAATTTTGAAGCTCTTTTGATTCTGGCAATGGGTGCCCCGATTATGGCTACCACCCATATAATTGGAGTCCTGCTACTACTGGCGTAGCCACCACTACCTGTCCCCTTCCCTTTTCCTCTTATTAAGTTGAATCTCGCTTTCATTTCTTTTAATTTTTTAATTAAATAAAAATACGTGGGGTCTACTCGTCCAATTATATTATGTTACGTACTATCGTTAGCTTCACAGTAACCGTTATCATTACAATATGACAGAATAATTGACGTCGTAATAAATGCGTAACTAAACTCGAATGTCGTGCTTTTTTGTGCTATTTTTTAAAGGTCGTATTATTTTTAAGAAAAAGTGCAAAAGTTATGTCTTTCTGTGCTACTCTCCAAAGATTATGCTATATTTAGGAAAAAATACAAAAGTCGTGTTTTTCTATGCTATTTTTCAAAGGTCGTGCTATATTAAAAAAAAATGCAAAGATCGTACTTTTTTTCTAGGTGGTTAACCTTAATAAGATATATGTCATAACTATAGTGAACCAATATGCTGATTTAATTGGATGGAATAAGAAAATTACTTATGTGAAAGCTCCAAATTTTGTTTGGTACAACCACAATTATCTATATGCAATCTATAAAAACTGAGACGAGAAACACCCCATCGTACCACTCAGGACAACAAAGAGCTCACCTTGAGTGACCATTTATATCCTAACCAATTAATGAAGGACACTTAGTTTAATATGGTGATATCATGTCGTAGTTTATTAAATAAATTAAACAATTATATATTCTAGAAGAAGTCTTAATAATATTTTTGATACGACCTTTCAATTTTTTTCTATCATTGTGAATGCCAAATGTAAAAAATTTGGAAAACAATTAGACAATTAGGCCCGCATGGAAAGTTATCGTGGCCAATCATTTTATTCTTTTAATATTATTGAAATATGCAAATATGAAACAAAACCGCTAATATTGGAAATTGAGAAACACATATAAATGATTTTAAATATGTTGACTTATGTAAGAAATGCTAATTAGAGCAATAAGAAACATTTTTGTTCCCTTAATTTATTATAATTTTAATAGAAGAACTTGCAATATAATCAGAAGCTACAATTTTTCAATGTGTTTCCTACTCTTATCAAAATCTTTTCAATGTCTAAGAGCTTATAATTCTGAAGAACTAATATGACCCTATGCTATAGTGTATGTTCTTGCAGAGCGGTCGGTTCAATGAATAAACATTACTCATAATTATATAATCTAAAGGACAAACATGGACCCAACTTATGAAGAATGACATTCTTCGAAAAATCGTGAAAGATTTCTCCCAGTACGAAGTTAAAATTATTGTGCGATCCCGATATGAAAATGACTCCTGCTTTAACAAGACAAAAAAAAAAGTGAAACAAATTTATGAGAAGCAAATGGTTTTAACTTTCAAGAAGTGTCTCAAGCAAAATATTATGAGAAGCAAGCAGCTCTACATTCTAAGAAGCATCTCAAGCAAACTACGAAGAACGACTAGGCATCTTGGAAGACTCAATGTGGCAATTTAATAGATTATTATGAATTACTCTTTTTGTCTTTCATGATGTAGGATATTTCAATTTAGTGAAGCAATGTGGCATCACAATATTGTCATTTTTTGCATTTTAATTAGAGGAAGACTCAAAGTGGCAATTTAACTGATTATTATGGATTAGTGTTTTTGACTTCATGATGCTAGATATTTCGGTTTCGAAAAGTAATGTGACATTATAATATTGTGTCATTTGTCTCGTTTTTATTATAAGTCACACGAAAGGTCACGCAAGGAGCAACTTCCTTCATCTGACGTTATGCTTTTCGACGCGTCATCCTGGCTTTTAATATATATATATATATATATATATATATATGAAGTATTTGAACATTATTTTCTTTTTCGTGGATTCGTTTCTGTGGATTCTTTTTTTTGTATATTGCTCTCTAAAGAGAAGAAGATATGATCAGCGAGGAAGTAATATATCGAAAAAGTTACAATTTAACAAACTTTTTCAACTTACAATAATAAATTCCTACACTAGCTTACACATGGCACACACATTTTGGCTAGCTTTTGTAATTGCGATTGTTTTGAGTGGATATATTTGATGATTCTTGTTAAAAATCATTGTTTTCTCTTGTAATGACATATCAAATATGAAATGCAATATCAAAGATAGGGATAATTACAATGGTGATTCTGAATGTTTGTTATTTTCTAAAAGAAGATTTTACTTTACAAAAATGAATCCTAAACATTTGCTATATGAGAGACTTATGGTCCATCCATGACCGACTATCACAAAGTGCTGACGTGGACATCATACTGTTAAATTTTGTGTTTGCGGCATTTTTTAAACAAAGAAATTTTGAAAATCATAAATTATAAAAAAGAAAAGAAAAAAGAACCCAACTCTTTTTCATCACGCTGGGTGGTTGCCGGGGATTCGGGCTCTGCCAGTGACCCCATCCTCGACAACAACGCAACTTGATGATAAGGGGTTGGGTTTCTGAAAAAAGTAAAAGAGCCAAAAAGGAACAATTAGAGGATCGCCGCCAGCGAGGTCCCAACCACTCTGAAATCAAGAACTATCTTTTGTGGTTTTTGATTTCGGGGAAGGCGGGCCCTCATTAGAGGCCGCCATCCCCCCACAAAAAAAAAAAAAAAAAAAAAAACGACGTAAAATTGAGAACCACATTTCGAGAATCACATTACCCTAGTTTTCGATTTCGAGAGGGTGGGGCCTCGCCACCACTCCACTCATTCGAGGTCGCTAACGCTCAGCAGTATCTAGTTACCTCAAATGAGGACATTGTGGCCGCCAGCAACACCCTGCGAAATCGAGAATCAATTGGGGTTTTTACGTTTTTTATTTTGGGGGCGTGTAGGTGACCTCATATGAGGGGATGGTGGTCGCCGACGAGTCCCTACCACCCTCTCTTCACCGTCTCCTTTGTGATTTGTTTTTTGAATTTATTTTTAAAAAAACAGCCCCTTGTCGGGGTTGTGGCCTCACTTGGGTTCCCACCCCCCTGAGGCAACCACGCAACATTTTGATTATTCTTAAAAAAAATTAGCCATTTAAAAACTGCTACAGATGCAGTTGACGACGACTAGTTGAAACTTATTTCACGCGAAGTAGTGTCAACATTAGCAGTCGTTATCTTTAGGATCATTTAGGAGCAGATACAAGTAATAATTCTAGTCCTTATCAAAAAATAGTATCTCATTGATCATCACGTGCATAGTGCACAAAAAATAGTTATTGTTCATAAGCTTGCTGTGGTGATGCTTGTAAGAAGTGTATATCAGTGTTGAGGAAATCACGTAAAAGTGTTTATGTTATCACGAAGTTGTAATGCTCTTATTCACCTACTTTTTTCTCTTAATTTCAATAGCTAGTAGTGATAGGATGAAACTACGTCGTCAAAATTGATTGCCCAAGTGCAGGGTTCACTAATCAAGTCCATAACCAGTTGCGGCAGAAAATTCTCTCTCGAACTGGGAATAGACCTATCAATCAAGATCGCTGCAGGCAGCTTAAGCAAAAAAAAAAAATAATAATAATAATAAAAAGAAGAAGATTGGCATAAATAACTTTCTATTTTTCAGTTTTTTGCTTTGAACCGGTTCATTTGAATGTACTGTTTAATTAATGCAGCCCGCTCCACGAGTGATTTATAGTCAATGACACGGCACTTTCTCATTGATCCATGCGTGAGGACTAATTTGTGATGCTGTTGAATGTTTGAAGGATGAAAATAGAAAAGTAAAGAATGTAAATACTTAAAAAAATTATGTACAATAGATGGTTCATATTAAATGAGGGAATCGAAGAGCTCATATTGATTTTGTAAAGTGTGAAAAAAAATCAAAATTATGTACTGTAGAATTTGAAAAAGTAAAATGATGGAAAATAAAATTTTAACAATGGACAAATAAGTTTTTTTTTTAATGAAAGACAAACAATTCTAGACAAATAAGATTTAATGAAAACAAATCTAACGATTTATACTTGTGCACTGCAATACTACCATTTTTTTATGAGTACTGCAATACTACCATAGTATATTTAATATAAGAGGAATCAAATCTCATCAATTGATTTTTCATTAATTAAAAACAAGGTGGATAGTTGCACAAAAAAAAAAGTTCAATAAAATTCACTCATCCTCACTTTTAGATGGGGACATGGCGTCACATGTAAATAACCCCGAACAGGTAACACTCATTTAAACTGGTTTTACTTTCTAAAAATTTTTAAAAAAATGATTTTGAAATTGAAAGAATTGTTAAAAAAAAAAAAGATGAGTAAGAGAAGCAGGAAGGGGCCCAGTACTAGTGGCCACTGTCGCTCTAGTCGACGTCACAGAGACCTCAAGGTTGCAATGACGTTGGCGATCACTGAGGCCGCCGGTGATGCCAATTAGAGCAGCAGTTGGCCCATCACCTTGTCTTTCCCTCTCCTCTCTTTCCCTCTCCTCTCTTTGTACTTAATTCTCTTAATCTTCTTTAAAAAAAAAATTCAATTTTAGAAATATTGAAAAAATTATAAAGTTTTGCATTTGAACTAATATACACATGCCAAGATCACTTTAAAATTTCTATAAGTATATAGGAGTGACAATATAGAACACAAAGTTTCATCCAGAAAAATATATGATACAAAATAAAGGACTGGAATAAAGTTCTAAAACCTTAGTGTAATGTAAATATGATTTCATCATACAAATTCTCAAGATTTATAGATACGCCCACTTTATATATATGTAATATATATGTTGGTGAAAGTTTTCACCGATATATGTGTGGGTATATATATATATGCGGGTGAAAGTATTAACATATAATAATTTGAGTACATCTTCAAATTCGAGTGCATCTTGAAATTAAGAAAAGGCTTACCGTAGTCACCCCATCGAGGAAAACCAAAAACGAGAAATTAATGACCACATTTAAAAAGCAAAAAAGAAATTTACTTTATATTTAGAGGTTGTTTGCATCCGCGTAGTCTAAAAGGGAGTATGCCCGTAGATTACACCGGAGTTTTCTACGTTTTCTCAAAATTGAGATTCCGGGTTTTCTTGAGCTTTAAGAGATAACCCCGAGGGCATAATCTCAGAATACCACCATTGACGAAACTTCTACCGTAGCCGAGGGTTGAACACCTGATCAGATTCCATCCACGTTATACGCAGGGGAACGGGGTATGCATCCTCGGTCCAACCATTCTAATTCAACGTTCAACCATACCCTTAATGTACACCTTTTCCAAGTAATTGAGATGGATGTTGATGTATTTTGGAGTTTAGTCAACCAACAGCACAACGTGACGTGGGGACATGCTCTAGAAGTTCAGAATTTCACATTAGACGGGCTTAATTCAAAAAAGGGATTTTAACCCTAACAGGGGAAGGAAAAAAAAAAGAGTTTTTGATGATGTGACACAAACATTAATTCTTGTTTCTCAGCAATCCACATGTCAGTTGATCCATCGCTCTTTAAACCCGTTTACTCATACCTTTTCGTACGTCCTCTCCTGGTCTCCCTGCAAATACAACCTGGCCACATGCATTATTGTACATATATATATATATATATATATATATATATTATATTCCTCCTGCAAAAACCACAGAGAATGTCAGCAGCCATACATACATACATACATACATACATAAATACATACATATATATATATATATATATACGAATATATGCAAACGCACACGTTATCTATATCACACAACACTCATACATTAAAATACTGAGCATTGATTGGCTAGAATTAAATACGGATCATGTTGAAAGACACGGGAACTTTGTTGTCAACATTTGATTCCTTAAGCTGTGATTGGAGATCTATGCGGGATAATAGAGGAACTAATTCGAAAGAGAAATCAATCCACTGACTTAAGCAAACGGAAGATAAAATATGTCTCTCTTTTAATCATGGAAAAAAAGAAAAAAAAGAAAACATATGTATATGCATATCAGTTGTAATTCCATCGTCGGTCGTTTGAATCATACGACATAAATGTTCGATTAAAATAAAAGGACATACCTGATCCTAGTAGAGATGATAATATTTTTGCTCCCTCGATTTAATTAGCTAGACCTCTTCAAGTTAAGCGGCCGAGAGTGAGAGCAGCTTTGAGGTCGAGCCTCCATGCAAACCCTCCACACTCCATTCTCCACACATCGCACGGCACCACTTGCTGCCAATTGCAGTAACTCTTCTCGGATGACTCCTCGTCGACGGTACCACGGTGAGGCCGACCAGCTCGTTGCAGCTTCACCCTCACCCATCCCGAAAATGCTCGGCACCAGTCGGGCAGCCTCTCTTTCACTACCAGCACTGCTGCCGACTCCACCGGGGGAAGTGGCGGCCAACTTTGACCTCCCATGGCCATTACCATCCTCCTAAAAGCTCCGTTCACCCAGCAGATCTTGCTCGACGAGTCCGACACAAACCCTGGACTTGTGTCCAATCCTAGGTTCTCGATTATCTCCGTGTCAGTAACTCCGAGTTCTCGGGGATCAGTGGTCGTGTGGAAATCCACCGTGACAGTCTCCACCACAGCCATCACCTTAGACACTAAAACTCTCGAGTCCTGCATCATCACGGGCTGTTCAGGGGGATGAAATAATAATTGGTAGTTGAGACTTATGATGTTGGAACTTTCATCATACGGCTGATGTTCGGGCAAGTCCAAACCAAAGTGGGAGGATTGCTCCGTTGTAACCCGACCTGAATCGTGCAACAAGAATGGATATAAGCTAACCCTGATTGTCTATAGACACTTGCATGTCGGAAGATCGTTCAGGCGTACTAAAAAAATACCGTTTGTTGTCGAGTCCGCCTGCGACAAGGGTTTCTCTAGGTCGCTAACATGAACAGTTGAAAATAAAGATAACCTTTGGTCGTCAACTTTAGGCTCTTCTTCGGCCATCTCGGGAAGTAATCGGAGGGTATTCACGTTCTCCTCCTCCTCCTCCTCCTCCTTCTCTTTCTCGTCGTCCGGTGATCCATCTTCTTTATCTTGCCTTGATAACTTTCCCGTCCTCTTTGCAGATGATGATCTCTTGATGTTATTCTTACGACTCCTAACGTACTTTCTCTTGGGCAATTTTACTTTACCACTGGACAAGTTCGAGAGCTCGCTCGACTCCGAAGTACCCGTCCCCGACGTGGTTTCTCCGCTGACAGGTTTTGGTGCTATCGGCCGAAACTTAAGCATCATCCTACTCACGACCGCATGGTCCATCGCACCGCCGGTTCCACCCTGGCCGCCACGGTCCATCGATGCGATCCCCGAACTCCCTCGAAGCTCTCTCTTTCCCTCTGATCCGCTTGAAATTTTGTCAGAGGCGATATAGATGGGAGGCCGATGGGGAATGCTCACCCTAACTCACCCTAACACGTGTCTAGGGCAAATCTAGAAAATATGTAAGACGTGATTGGGTGGAACTTTAAGGTGGGCCCCGATGAAAAAGAGCAAAGGGGGAAATGGTGCAATCTGATTGATCGAGGGGTGAGACCAATGGGACAGAAGAGTGTGTCAGGCATCCGCGGAAAGGTCGACACGTGGTGTTGCCTGTTGGTGTAGAGGATAAAGGGACAACTTTCAAGTGGGGGAGGATTTAGTGCGTTCTTCCAAAAAAGAACGACACGTGGTTTAATGTTCGTGGACTTGCCGTAGAACCATATTATTAGGGAGGGAAAACACGTTTTACCAGACAATAAATATGATGGCGTAATTAATGTGAATTGATTCAAGCGGTTCAATATTTATTCTGTTTAAATAAGATTTCGAATTTAAATTTTTTTGTGAAAAATTTGTGTCGATAGAGTTTTATCTTTTAGTAGGTCGATTCAACTCGACTAGATTAATTGATGCTCAATTAATTTTCGAATATCAAGGTTCACAATAAATAAATAAATATATATATATATATATATATGCTTGGGTAATTACAACCGTAGGTTAGTTCCCGTAATTTGACGTCTATTCTTTTTAAGCAAAGTCTTAATTCGACTCTCATCCATGAAAAAAATTCACAATTAAAAAGTGCTATTTCTTAATAGGCTGATCCAGTTTGGAACTAAATTTGTTAAGATCATTGAACTTTCGAATATTATGTGAAGTGTGTTGAGAAAAAAATACTTGGTTAAGATGAAAACATGATAAATTATGAGGTGGGATGCAATTCATAAATTTCACCTACGCTCACAAACTTCACATACAATACATGATCATGAAATAGCTCGTACCATGTCAAATATTGATGCCCAACGGATGTGATTAGTTTCATCTAATAGGTCAAATATATCTTGTGATCTCACTAGAAAAAAACAACCATTGGGTGTGGTAAAGTTGACAATCTGCATTGTCAGAACATAAATATTACATGCACAACCAAAGTACGAAATTCACCAGAAATTTTTTGTGACAAGTGCAAACAAATAAGAAATACCCAGCTAATAAGTTGAGGACTCTTCAAGGTCTCCAGATAAAGAAAGGGAAAGGATTTGACCCTAACCGAATATGGAAAGTTGAAACCAAGAGTTTTTAAATTTAATTCTTATTAAAAGAATTATGTGTCACTTTTTCTTATCTTCTTATCGGGCTTTTATGTTAATTAATCCTTTTTTATTAAACCTCTCGTTCTATCTTCTAATAAAAAAATAAAGGAGAAAAATTCCACCGCAAAAAGAACTTGACATTTTTAACTTCGGGATTGAGATTGGGAATATCTCAAATTACGGGTTTGCTTTCTTGGAAGAAACCCAAGTTGTTATCTACCAATCAATGACTAAAATGTCTTCCAACTTTAAAAACTTGTAATCATGAAGGTACGTTTTAAGAATCAAGAAAGCGATTTGTACACTACTTTATCCCTTCGTAGAATTGTTTGATTGGTGTTTTATTATTATAATATATATTGACAAGAAAAAGCTAATCAGCAAACATATCGAAACCAAGTCAATTCTTAACATTTGTACTCGCTTCAAAAGTTGATGGGAGCTGGCACCATAATTAATGGCGAATATCCAAATCCAATGTCACGATACATATACTAACTCTCCTGCACCGATGTGCAAAATTGTTGCATACAATGAACATAATAATATCATAATCTTTTAAGAGTTGGCGCCTGCGATAGGATGAAGGTACTTATATGGTCCAACAAGAGATAATGCTCCAACATTTATTTTTTGAGTCACTTGTTTTTCTACGAGAAGGAGAAGGATAGATGACGAAGGGAGGAGGTCCCTTCGCTGGCGAGACCCACCATGGATCAGTGTACAATCAAGCATTTAGATTTTCTTAGTGATTTTGCGGGTATTGGGAGATCATGGGTGGTTGTTTAGATGTTGTTGAGGGCACGGAATGGTTGGGGAGCTTCAATGCTTACTGTTGCAAGATCGGAAAGTGTTGATGTGTCAAACCTATTGGGAGGGGAACCATTGTACAGACAAACTCGTCCAGCTATTTCTCTTCCTTTTATTTGCATGTCCTTGATTCGATTCATAATGGCTTAGATTCTTTACTATTGGGTGCCACTGTTGAGGCATGTATTTGGTTTGGCCCATTTATGGTAGGTATTTTTTTTTTATCATCAATGACTAATTTTGAACTGAAAATTATGTATGATCTAATTATTGGATAAATGTGTTATCTTTTTTACGAATCGTAGTTACTTTCATGGATGGTATCGTGGTATCATGCGATTGTGACGTTTCTTTTCATTATAAGTAGTGAATATGGAAAACGAATATGGCCACATCGAATGTGGGAGTTACATCATTGTATATCTTTCCTTTTTTTCTTTCTTCTTTCCCCTTCTCTTTTGCTCAGGCATCGACCTTGGCTGCTCATATTTTTGAGTTGAAGGAAAAAGAAAATAATTAAGAAATGCTTTGATCGACTTGTAGAATCATAGGAATTGATTTGGCTTCTCCGATAGGCAAAGAAGAGGATTTTAGAGTGAAAATGAAGTTTGATTGAGGGGGAGTGCATTTCAGCCCGTTGATTTTTGTTGTTGCTAACGCGGCCATGTTCTACTCATACATAAGATCCGAATTGCATTAACTTAGGACCAGAATTATGCCTTTTATCCAAAGAGGAAATTAATTTCAGCATTATTCTCCTCGTCGTTATGCGTCACGAGAATTGGAATGCAAAGAAGAATATTACATACATATATATATATATTATTTATATACACATATACATATATACAGACTTATACATTCTATTATACTTCTATCGTTTTCGTTTTATGTAGTCCTGTCGGTAACCCCTCTGAGATTTTATTCGTCTATTTAGCAATCTGCTTCCTAATTATTAATAATCTTGACTTAAGGCTAGTGGAGTTAGGCGCCATACAGTTGAACAGTAAAAATTCTTCTTTTTTCCTTTTAGGCGTGCCGATCCGGGTTCAATTCAGGTTTAATTCACTCCCTGCACCTATCCAAGCATGTCATTTATGTCAAGTATACGTACCGTACGTACGGTGTGCATCCATAAAAGTTATTTTACACAGTCATCCAAAAATATTTGAACTCAAGATCTCATGGACATTGAAAAAGTTAAATTCTAGTATTTTTTTTAAAGTTAAGAATTGAAGGGAAGTCCTCTCTCTCTCCAAGAAAATGGTGGGGAATTAGGTTATGATTTGAAATCTTGAACAAACGATTAGAGGTCATGAACTTATCTCTTGCCCGGCCCCCTTATCATCATCTGTTTATATATATATATATATTTTGCAATTTTAAAAGTAGTCCTAGCATTTGGTTTGTAACGTAATAAGCTAAAGGAAAAATAGTCTTATATAACACAGTTTTGACTTTATTTTTACTCCCTAGTACATTTTTAAAAGTTAACACGCTCTAGCACAAATCACCATTTTATTCTCAAATCTAGCACACCGTTAAACTACACAGAAGTTAAGAAGGGTGGCATTTTCAGACAAAAGGAAAACAAAAAAAAAGGATGGCATTAGTGCGCTTAATTCCCAACCAAAATTAAATAAGCAGAGGTCGCTGATTATTTCGACCGGACAATTTGTTTAGGTTGTAATATTATCCTTTTGCCCCATTTGGTGATGAAATTACACTTGCTGGATTGTTTTATTAACTCAATTTCCACTTCAAATTCTACATGAACAACAAATATATTTCACTTTTTGTAAGAACGCAAAATAATTTTCAATTATAGAAATATTTTTCAATATTGTTGAATATCTTTCAAATTATATATCAATGTCACCAAAGTGGAATGGTTCAAGCGGTCCGGCGCTTATTCCACTTAAGTAATGTCTCAGGTTCGAGTCATTCTGGATGCAGAAAATCCATACTGGAAGAGTTTTACTTCTTAATGGGCTGACTCGACTTTATTGGATTAATCAAGGTCCAATTGAGTTTCCAGATACCGGAGTTCACATCGAATTTTTTTTTTATATCAATGTCTGAATTCTTATACATTACTAGTAATTCGTTCTTTCCAATTCAAATTAAGTTACACTCTCATCTGTCTTGGATTGAAAAAAATATATGCTTATTTGGACTTAATTTTAAATATTGAAAATTACGTGTTTAAAATTTACTATTATAATAGAATAAGTGCTTAATTAATTAGGTGCAAAGTGTTTAGTTGAGTGAAAATTATAAAGGTTGGAATTATATAAACATGATTACCCAATACTTAATTTTTTTTCACTTCTTACCCAAAATTTACTATAACTTTTAAAAAATCTCATAAATTAAAAGAAAAATAAAAAGAATAAAAAAAATAAAAAGAAAAAGTATACATTTAGTCATATACGTTTATTTACTTTTCTGTTTTCGTCCTTTTTTTTTTAAAATCTTTTTCATCCTCTACCTTGCATTGCCTTTTTATTTTAATCATTCTGTCGACTTTTTCATTAAATGTGCTAAGTTGGATTACCTTGATTGCCACATAAGTGACACATCATCAATATTCTATTTCCTTAGTTAAAAAATATAGAGCCGATTGCAAAGGTGTTTGTCAATTTCCTTAATCAGGCAAGAACAAAAGCAGGGTTTGAACATTATCTTAGACCCCCAGCCGCATCATTGCTGTCTGCTGAAAGGCTCACAGCTCGTAAAGATCCTTAATTGGGAGATATAATGGCCATGGCGTGTAGAGGTAGCTGCTTTGACTTTGCATGCTCTGTTGCTACTTTGCTCTTCAAAGCTAGGCATACAATGGGTTGTGGAGAGAAGGTGTGGAGGAGTTCAACTTAATGGGGTTTCATGGGCTCGTGCCTTCTATTTTTGCCTGTAATTAAGATCACACTCCACAGGGAAAAAAGAATAGAGGAGGAAGAAGAATGTTTCAGACAGTTCATCATGTTTCTCGAATTCTTGTTGTCTGTGCTTTTCGGGTTGGTTGATTACATCCTTTACCTAATTCAATTAAATTTTGTATAAATCGAGCAAATTTGCATCTTTGCTGTTAGTGGGTCCCAATGCTAGCAAACTCAGAAGCTTCTCTAGATTGTGGTGGGTTTGGTTTTGAGTTGAGATTTTAATTCAATTCAACTCAATTTTGAGGAATAAGAAAAGATAAAAAATAAAATGTTAAAAATATATGTATGTGTGAGAATATATATATATATATATGTATGTATATAGATGTAAAATAGATATGAAATTTATTATTAAAAAATTAATCGTTAAAATGGTTATAAAAATATGAGTGAAATATTATTATTAAAAAAAGATTAAACAGTAATGATTGTAATGTTGAATTAATGGAAAGGTTGAGTTGAATTGGGTAGAGTAAAATTTTAATCCTAAAATTAAACAAACTGTTTTGCTTATGCTCTACTCGGAATCCAGATGCAGAGAATGAAGAGATGCTCGCAGCTGCTGTTTATCTTCTTACTCTTCGATTCTTCTTTTTTCTTTTTCCCATTTTATATTTTTTGGCTTTTAAATTTTTTAAAGAATTTTGAAACTCAAAGGGCAGAAGGATATACGGAATTAACCTATTACCCCAAAAAAAAAAAGTCGGTCATAATATTTTGAATTGGGATCCATTTTATCATTGGTAATTTTATTAATTTGGTTCAATTGACAAAGAGGGCATAGAATATTGGTATTAATATTTTAAAAAATAGAATATTGATAATGTGTTGTTTACATGGCAACCAAGGTAAACCAACTCAGCACATTTAAGGGAAAAATTGATGGAATGATTAAAATAGAAAAGCAATGCGAGGTAGACAGTGAAAATAATTTAAATTTAAAATATAAAAAATGGACGAAAATAGAAAAGTAAGCAAACGTACGTGACTAAATATATACTTTTCCCAAAAAAAAGAAAGTCGAAGGGTTTCGATTGGAGAGGAAGGAAGCGGTGGTGGCTCCGTAGGACAGATCCACAAAGTGGGATCAATTGACCCCACCTGGATTTCCAATAATGCAATATATGTATGGAAAATAGTTGTTTTTTTATTTGTCTCTCAATTATGCAATATATTTTTGCAATAAATTTAGTTTGATTTTTCTTTTTATCATAGAAAAAAATCTACTTTGAAACTACTAATTTCCCTATTTTTTCTCAAATATAAAAAAATATAATTTGATTTTTCAAAGGGGTGGTGTCTGGCCCGCTGGCGATTATGATCATGGGGTGGGGTGGTCGGCGGGCACAACCAGCCCTGATTCGCTCGAAAATGAAAATAAAAAAATAATAAATAATAAAGAGAGAGGAAAACCAGAAATCAAGGAGAGTGAGGGATCAGATCGATCGATGAAGGCGATAGCCGGGTCGACGCCAGGGGTTTATTTATGAACTGAAGTCTTGACAAATTGGATTTTCTTTCTGGGTTGGTAATTTTTCTAGTTTATGTTGTTTCTTCTTCTTCTTCCTCCTTGTTCTTTGGTTCCAGCAGGATTGGTGATGTGAGATCTCTCGAATCAGGTGGGAGCGAGATGGGTTTGAGATATCTCAAATCGGATTGTAGCGAAATGGGTTTGAATGGAGGCTGGTGGCCAATGGCTTGAAATGGGCAGTTAGTGGTCAACAGTAGGGGGTTGAAGGCCGACTGGAGCCACCCCACCCAATTGATGTAGTGTAGATCACAGTTTTCTGCGCCTAAATTTGAATTTAGACTCGAAGGGAATCGATTACGTTTAAACTCATAAAATCCAAAAGGGCCATGGAAGAGAGAAACTCTCAACTTTTTTCGATGTGGATCCTCGTATTTGGAAACCCAATTGGGTCCCTACTAATCCAGTTAAGCTCAGTCAATCCACTGAGACATTACTTAAGCTGAAGAAGCGTCGAACTGCTTGAACCAACTCACGTTGGGAAAAAAATCTCAACTTTATCAATGAAATATAATTGTTCTTGATCGTAGAGAATTAGAATTGTGTCTTTGTCATATTGAATGCAATCTTGTTACAATTTTTCCCACCAAGTAGAAGCTCTACCTCTTAAGTGATAAACAACTCAATCAAGTCGGCTTCCATTATTGGGGATGTCGTAGTAATCAACTCGTCTACATCAGAAATCCGCACTAGAAACTCCTCGTCACCATGTGCTTGTATTGAAAATCGAGATTCTTTTCAGATGATAATTCTTTATCGACCATACATGTCCTCTTCACTCTAGTCTTCTCTGTTCTCTCTCTCTCTTTATATATCTCTCTCTTGTTTGAATTTCATTCTTTATTTTAATTTAATTTTTAAAATAAATCTTATTTTTATTTTTTATCTTTATTTATTTTACTATAGTTTTGAATATTCATTTTTTAAATTTCCAATTACAATTTTATTTGTTTTATTTTATTTATTTCAATTTTAATTTATAAAACATCACGTAGGAGTCACGTCATCAGTATATGACATATCAACAACCATGCTAGCAAAAAGTTGACGGTGTTAGTTCCAAATTGACTATTTATAGTTGAATTTGATTGTTACGAATTGAAAAAGATTTGTACTTACCCAAAAAAGGAAAAAAAAAAAGATTTGTACTTGATTGTTAGTAATACATTTGTAAAAAAATTTGTACCAATCATATAATTTGCCCAGAACGTGCGTGTATAGTAGAAGCACCTATCAATTCCGAATTATAATGCTTTATACCTAAACGGTTCGGAATATTCCATTCACGTCTTCATGACTCCATTTGCAAATTGTGATTTTATATAAATTAGACTGGGAATGGAATGGTATGGAGGACTCAAATTGAGACAATTGAAAGTAGAGGGTGTGAAATGAAATCAATAAAACCTCTCGGACTGTTATGTTCTTCGGGTTGTACGAACGGAATAAACGACGTGATAACATATTGACGGCTACAACTACTGGAAAACCAAATCCTCAATAGAACATCTCTATTTGTATATATACATACAGCCATTTTGCTAATTTGCTTCCTATTCTGATCGTAGAATCTTCTGTTTAAGATCCCAAATCGATCCATTGTTTAATATGTCTTCGTCGAATACAAATGGCAATGAAAATTCCTCGTCCGAAGAGAAGCTGCTGACTGCCGCTGTAACCTCAGAATGCAAATGGCAATGGAAGTTCCTCATCGGACGAAAAGCAGTCGGTGTATCCTATGGCGCCTTCGCCAGCAGCCGAAGGTGCACCGTGCTGTGCTGACCCACTTGCAAATGGCTACAGAAATTTTCCATACGATGATAAGACAGCGGCTGTGTATCCTCAGCTGCCTCCAGCATTCGGATGCTCACCATACTATGCTACGCCAATTGGAAATGGCTACGGAAATTTCTCGTGTGTTGATAAACTGACTTAGTGTCCTCAGCTTCTGCCACCGCCCGGATATCAGATGTACGACATGAACCTTGCCGGTCCTCCACCCTCCGAGTCTCCACAAAAGATACCAAAGGTGCCGCGGTCGACTGGATTATGTTCCTGTTGCTGCAACTCTTCCGACATGAAAATCTGTATGTAATGATCGTTTCTCGCTCTAATCTTTATAAGATGTCACATGCCCACGGCTACATTCTTTTTGCATCATTCTCAACATAGTACTGTCATACAAAATCAATTTTCCAAATTGGTAATCTTTTTAAAAGAATAAAACCCTAGACGCCAGCACGTTCGGCCTCAACACCTTGTCAAGGCCAATCGGCCTTCCATAAGGGCAAATCACGACTCCAAGGTGTTGAGGATATTAATCCCATATAAAAAATATGTATCAAAATCCATTGGTTTATATGAGACTTTGGTAACACCACTTATCAATTTGAGCTTTTAAGTGGATATGGGCACTAGTTCGTATAAGCCTATGGAAATTTAATATGGTATCGGAGCCTAGATTACGCGTATGCGTGCCTACGCGCGTGTGCGCACTCACACCACGCCGCACTCAGTATGTCGAGTGCAGCGAAAGTGCACCTTGTGTTAGCCCTCCCTTGCCCGAGCACGGAAGAAGAGCCTGGCTCGAAGTCAATTGTTAATCCCACATATAAAATATGTATCAAAATCCATTGGTTTATATGAAACTTGGGTACCACCACATAAAAAAAAGTGTGGCCTATTTGTGTCTACACGTTGTCACGTGCCCTTAAACACCCGCCATCAACAATTGACCTCGAGCCGGGCTCTTTTCCATGCTCAGGCGATGGAGGACTAACACGAGGCGCACTTTGGCTGCACTCGACATACTGGGCCTGGTGTGATGTGGGTGCGCACACGCGCGTAGGCACGTATAAGCATAACCTAGGCTTTGATACCATATTAAATTTCCATTTGATTTATACGGGCTTGGGCTCATACCATATTAAATTTTCATAGGCTTATACGGACTAGGGCCTATATCCACTTAAAAACTCAAGCTGATAAGTGGTGGTACTAAAATCTTATATAAACCAATGGATTTTGATACATCTTTTTTATGTGGGATTAATATCCTCAATACCCGCCCTCACGCGCAACGTGTGGTCTATTTTTGCTTACACGTTGTCATGTGCCCTTAAACACCCGCCCTCAACAATTTCAAGGCCATAGAGGTGACGTTGAATGCTGCCTCTGCCTGCGACGATAATAGCGGTTGGATGCCTAGAGGTGCTCCTAGCTATCTTTCAATCAATTAGTCGAGAGCCATAGATATAGACTCTCGTGACCTTCAATCTGAGGCCCAAACATTCCTGCCGGTGGTCATTAATCTATAGCATGGTGGCATCGATGACATCCGCTTTCCTCAAACTGATGTCGATTTGGTTCTTGGCATTGATATGGCACACAGGAATGGGAAAATTGCTTCCTCCCATATCCAGACCCAGATACACGTCGACCTTGCTTTTGGCATTAAAATCGGGAGAGTTTCTGGGAAAATTAACCTAACTTTTATCCATATCAACTGTCCCTAAGACTATATAATGATCTGTTGAATTGATAGTTGATAGAGATGTTAAGTATGTTCTCCCATGCTTTTTAATTTGCAGATCGATCATATCGTATTTTTGTACGCATTTTGACAATTGTGTATCATCTTGCAGTCTGCTTCACCTGCTTTTGTCCCTGCATTACTTTCGGGAAAGTAGCGGAGATCGTGGACAGGGGAGTGACTTGTAAGTAAAATTTAAAAGCAGTCATTGTACTCGAACACGAAAATCAAATATATATGAAACGAACTCCCAGCCACGAGATATATTCGTAAGCTTCTTATTTAGGGAAATGCAGCTCCTGCAATGGCTAAGCTCTTGTACATCTTGTGGACATTCACGGGCAGTTCGTGTCAGAAATCATTACTGAAAACGTAGCGAAAGTGAAATAAACGATAAATTAAAATTTCATTGATTCATACATATAGGATCGACTTCCGAAATCTTATTTCGAATATGTGATATCACTTTGTTACAATTAAATAATGTTAACTTGACAATCTTATCAGGGTTTATTGGAAGTCATCTTGTTATCAAAATCCCTGCAAAACCGTCAAGTAATCCCCTTCTAGAATAATCGCTTGAAACCGCCCAAGGGTTTGGTCTCTAGCTCGTCTACACGAATGCGTCTTTGCCAAGGGATTGCTCGTCCTTGACTCGAACTAGTCACCACGGATCGCCCACAGGAGCGGACTATGATCCCGAGCAAAAGTGGAACAGGCAGTAAACACCACGTGCAACTGGTGGCCAAGGGAAGAACTAATTTCTACCGATCAGCCTTGTGTTTTAGGGGCGTGAGGCTGCTCTTTTCAGCCGTGAGCCCGTGTCTGTATTCTTCCCTTTTTGGGCGTAATCACTAATTAACAGATTACATAACATAAACATATATATATATATGTATGTATGTTTATGTAAATGGCCAATTAGCCCCTAGGATTATTTAGCAATTATGATTAATTCACAATTAACTACAATTCGCAAATAAGTCCCAGTGACTTGAGTAGTTTCTAAAACCACCCTTGAATTATCTCATAACTCACATTAGTCTCAAAAGAAAAAACTGTAATGCACTTACTAATATATATAGACGTTGTATATATATAGAGCAAATTCCATTTAAGGACATTATTATATCGAATATAATAATTCCTTAAATAAGTCCACTTCAATGTTGGATTTGACTTCGGGATGTGGTAGCATCCCAACAAGTACATTGCAAGTCTACTTCGATAATTGATTACTAATTAAACTTTTAATTAAAATTAATTAGATCTTGGCTCAAACATGTTCTATTATGTGTGACTAACTAGATTCATCACTAAGTGACAGTGAGAATATAATGTCAACCAACTTAACATTATCGGAAACTCTTTTTCACAATCAAAAGCACAATTTCTAAAATGTCATTGGCTCTCAAAGATCACGAGTAACGTCTAGCAACATATCATAATAATTCAAATAGTGACGAATGTGCGATTAAGACATTTTGATGAATCTGTGACCAATTGGAATCCCTTCATTGCAGATTCCGATCTAGCCAAGGTCAATTGTTAATGTCAAACCCTATAGCCGATCATATGGAACATCTGAGCTTTTATTTATAAATCAATATAATTTAAACTAGAAACTCTTTTCCATTCAAGTCCATCCACTTTGGCCAAGGATTTCCTAATCAAGAATAGAACTTAAACCCATAGGATATTTTCATATTTACCCAGGTCAATGAATCTCATCTCGACTGGACACCTACCTCCATATACCATTACCATCTGCCAGATACCCATGCTTAGCACGAGCATATAAGCAAGAGCAAATCCTAATTACCTATGCATGAGATAACCGTTCCATCTCTTGTTTAAGGATTATATGCACTAATAAGGTTAAGATAATATTCATTGACAACAGTAAAATACCATGTGAATAGTATCTGTGTATCACAGTTCGACTCACTTATCTATAAAAGTGTCCATATGTCTGTCTCAATATCAGATATCGAATAGCATGAGACTCGCTATTCCATCTTCATTAGTATCTTTATACTAATCATGAATGCAAATAGAGGTTTATTCAGAATAATGCCTAGCTAAAATTCCTATCGCGAACAATTTAAAAATACTTCGTCACTCGTATTCTGAACTCTTTGAGAATGAAACATCTGTCAAGAATCTTATGGACTCACTCTATTAAGCATAAATGATTTATGAATGATATGCTAAATATCGTTGTCATAAATAGAAATTATCTAAATACATATATTGACACTATGACAAATAACTAACAGTTCATGCCTCTGTAAATTTTCTAACTGCTACCGAATCAAGATGATACGTCAATTCAGGCTTTAGAAGAAGCTGTGCCCCGATGTTTGCGTCCACATCTTCTGCGAGTTCATGTACATATTTATGAATGTAAACATTATTTGCAATTCGTATTGGATTCTTTTATATGTCTTTTTTTTTTTTCTAATTCCCAGGATATCATGCAAATGAAGAGAGGCAAATAACGATGGCTGCAGCTCCAAGCCCGCCTGTGGTGCATGAAGGGATGACCCGATAGATTATAAGTAGGACGATGTATCACCACCTAATACTCGGTTGTTTTGATTAATTTGATGTAACCAAAAAAGAAATTGATTAATTTGACGTAATTAATATTTTTCGTGTTTATTGATGTATGATTATGGTTATTGGTTAATCGAGAACAAAGATATTTGACACGCTCGAAACATGCATGTCAATGGATATTTTATTTTATTTTATTCCTTTGGAGAAAAAATGGATTTGGCCTATGAATGGATAAATCCGTGAAATTTCAAGTACTTCTACGACATATCTATTGTAATTAGTACATATGCTTATTCGACAAGCCCCAAACATATGATTATGACTTAAATTGAAATGGTCAAGATGGAATCCAAAGCTAAAAGCACTCCAAGCAACAATATCAAGAATCGACCCCCACCCGAACGTCCGATTTGACAACAATCCAAGCTAGGGGTGTCCAATCAGCTCAACGCGAATATTAACTCAGCAACCCAAAAATTTATCAGAAAAATTATCCTTTTTTTTATTCAAAAATATTAAAACCGAATTAATATAGCAAAAATAATTTTTTTTTAAAAAAAATTGTTTTTATTTTGGGAAAAATGTGGAAAGAAAGAACAGTTGGGTCTTTTTATCTGAAACAAGATGGAAGCTGGGGCGACCTGACATTGAGGAAGAACAGAGCGACCGAGCGGAGCGACAACGATGGCGGATTACCACTTCGTGTACAAGGACGTCGAAGGAGCGTCCACCCAGTGGGACGACATACAGAGGAAGCTCGGCAATCTCCCTCCCAAGCCTCCCGCCTTCAAGCCTCCTTCCTTCGCCCCCGCCCCCGATTCCGACGCCTTGCCCAAGGACAAGTCCTGGATCGATGACAAGACCGAGCAGGAGCTCGAGGACCTCGAGGATGACCCCGATCTCGACGACGACCGGTTCCTCGTGGAGTACAGGTTCCGCTCCCCTCGATCCATTTCTGCGATTTCCCGATGGTGTTACTCGTTTGTTTGCTCGGAATTAGATGCAGAGCTTGGTTGATGGATCGGATACGTGCAAGAACTTCTGATTTTTCACTTTTTGATATGCGCAAGTGTTGATATTGCTTGACGGAGGAGAGAAAAGGAGCGGTCTTTCTGAGGTCAAATTGTTATTCATTTATTGATCTTAATAATTGAATTTTTTTTCCTCGGTAATTGGATTCTCTTTATTGAATTGAGATCAAGATCATGGGACAGTCTTGTTTTACCGATAACTCATGTTTTGTCCAATCAATGAAAACAGCTTCCTTTCAATTCGGATCTCATATTCTGGTGCATTAGTTTTTGATGTTGTTGCTTCAGGAGAGTTAATGAAGAATTTTGTAGACAATTCATTTCTCGATTTCCTGATGCGAAATGCTTCTTTGCATTTGTCTGGTGCGTTAGGTTGTTTATTTGATTGGAATCAGATTGAGTTTTCGTGCTTTCGTTGATCAGATACATTTGAGAGCTCCTGATTTGCACTTTTAGTTATGCATAAGTGTTGATATTGCTTGACGAAGGAGGGAAAAGGAGGGGTCTCTTTTGAGGTCAAATTGTCGTGATTTGGTGAATTTGGTGCCAAGAAATGGTAGATTGATCTTAATAATTGAATTTTTCTCGGTAATTGGATGCTCTTTATTGAATTGAGATCAAGATTATCGGACTATCTTGTTTAACCGACGACATCTTTTGTCAGATCGATGAAAACAGCTTCCTTTCAATCCTGATTGCATATTTTGGTGCATTAGCTTTTGGTGTTGTTGCTTCAAAGATATGTTACCCAATCCATGGATTTTGTGGTTTGATACAGCCGGTTACTGTGCTGATGGTATAGAGGTCTTGACTGTAATATCTTTGCCAATGAGACATTGTATTCTTGGAATTTGATCAGATGATAGGGTATTGTTTGGTTTTTAGCAGCTTATGTCTAAGAATAGAAGTTGGTCTTCTTCTTCAATCGATCCTTTGATTGTTATTGACGATTAATCGTTGAGACCAATGCATCAGTTTGTTGTATTTGAATATATAAATAACAAAGTACTTGATTTTGGATTCTTTAGATTATGAGATGTTGTTTAGAAGTTTGTAGTTCAGAGATGTGTATTTTCTCCCTCGGGTTTGTTGAAACGAGGGGCTAATGGACTTTTTGGCCAGTTCGGCTAATGCACTTCAACTATCAATTTGGCTTGCTTTTGTCGACAGGAAGAAGAGGTTGGCAGAGATAAGGGAAGCTGTGAAAGTCCAGAAGTATGGATCCTTGATTCCCATTTCGGGCTCAGATTTTGTACGAGAGGTTTCGCAAGCTCCACCTGAAGTTTGGGTTGTTGTAATCCTATACAAGGATGGGTATGTGTTACATTCTCCATGCTTGGTTCAACACTTTGAAAGATTAACTTGTTTAAGCTATTCTCATAGTTTTCCTGTTACCCAAATTTTGCGACAGAATCCAAGAATGTGGGGTGCTGATGCAATGTCTTGATGAGTTGGCTGCGAAATACCCAGCTACGAAGTTTGTCAAGATTATATCCACTGATTGCATTCCTAACTATCCTGATCGAAATTTGCCCACTCTGTTGGTTTACAACAATGGTGCTGTGAAGGCAAATTATGTTGGTTTGCACAGTTTCGGCCGAAGATGCACCCCCGAAGGTACTATTAGAGTTTGACCTTCTTACTCCATTCTTTGTTTGTAAGACGATTGCACCTTTTGAGTGTAAGTTGCAAGCTGAGTAAGTAAAGAAAGGAAATTGACAGCTCTCTTAAATGTTTCTTTCGAAATTGGTGCAATGCGGTGTAGGACCTGTCTTTTGAAGCAACAGTTACTTTACCTTTTCCAGTAATAGGGTCTAAACAGTATGTGAAGTGATTGCCCTTACGATAAGGATATCATGAAGGTGCTAGAATTCTCACAAAAACATTATTATTATTAGATTCATAATGCAACTTAGTAATATTCCCGAGGGATTACTTGCTTTCTAGTCAGCTTGTCCATATTCTTTCTTCTTTGTTTATTTATAACTCATTGTCCTTTTGAGGTTACCCTACTTATGTGTGCTTAAATTCTCTAAGCTGATCTGCCTTATATTCTTGTCAACTCGTTTATATCTCCGGGTAGGTGTAGCATTGGTTCTCTGCCAGTCGGATCCTGTACTTAATGATGGCCAAAGTGGAGGTGACGAGTCCAGAAAAGCTGTGATCGATGGAGTTCGTAAGAGGTTCATAGAAAAAGTCGTGAGAGACCACGAAGACGACGATGATGGATCATCAAGTGATTAGTCAATTAAGCGATTTCCATTTTACCCTTTTTTTTTTGCCTGACCTTGTCCAGGTCTTGGTTTTTCTGTAATGCAAAGAGTGGATCAGGAGTTGACCCCATTTTGTCCTGCTGTCTTGCTCCTCTCCATCGATCTATTTGTTCAGTTTCAGTTCACTCTTCTGAGTGATCCTTTGTACTCTGAGTTCAGGTTGAATTAGAGTAATGCAATTTAGCCACCGATTCCCATCTTCGCTTCGAGCACAATAATAGCTGCTTTAACACTTACACGGCTGAAGAGGATCCTTCGTATTGATATAGATAAGCTGTGTCACTGGGTGCAATTCTGGGATTAAACCAGATTCAAAAACCCATCTTTTACGAACTGGCCTAAGAGACGTGTTTCGAAATTGCTGCGACACTATCCCTGACTGAATTACCCAACTATCCCTGACTGAATAACCTGCAAGTTATTCATGTTGCGTTTGACTGGAAGGACTAACCATTCAAAATCATTGAATCATAATCCAAAATTTATTATTATGCTGAAAAGACCTTGAGAGAAAGAAACACATCAGTTATACTAATCATAAAGCTCTAGTAAGCAACATAGTAAAATTTGACAGACCACTAAATCTCAACAACTAAGAGCTTAACAATGGCAGATCTGATCACAAGCAAGGGCTGGAAAGAACATGATGGTAGGAATTTGCTTTCATCATCATATGCAAATATACGATCTTTGGAGGGGTTGAGAGAGCAGGTCTTCATGCAGCAACTTCTGCAGTTTGCTCTCTCTTTTTACCTTTCTTTGCATCGTTCCCACCTTGCTGCTGCTGCTCAGCCTTCTTCTGGGCCCGAATGAGGGCCCTTCTTGCACGGGGCCGCATTTCTCGAACTTGTCGAGGAGGCATTTCATACGGCTCAACAGGTCGATCACCAAATGGATGCTCACCGCCTGCAAATATTCTCAGTTTCCGATCCCTCTCCTGCACCAAAGATACGGCAGCCACTAAATGATCTAATTGCTATAGAAGCATAATAGCCATAAAAAAGCAAGGCCAAAGAAGCAGCTTGAGCTCCTGGGAGGGATGCAGATTTGCTCAAGGGGTAGTGCTTACTGCGCGCAGTTTGTTCCTCGGTAGCATGCGTAGCACTGCTTTGCGGATGACTTCTGTTGGGTCCTTGGCCATTTGATCCTTCAAAGTCCTCTCCTTGAGATGACCTGTATAACTGTGAAAGAACACAGGCTCCCAGGATCAATAGAGGAACATAACTGGGGTAGGCCAAGCAACAATTATGTTCATTGGTTTGTATATGTCAATGCATAGAATTGACCAATTTCCATCCTAAGTGAGAATTCAAACCACCTTTAACATGTGTAGATACAAAATTTTTACTTATATAACTCCTAAGAAATAGGAAAGTGACGTAGAAAAACCTCCAAAAACAGAGAGAGAGAGAGAGAGAGAGAGAGAGAGAGAGAGAGAGAGAGAGGTACTTGCCCAGTATGCCAGTAATACACTTTGTCCGTGAGCTTCCTTCCCGTGACACATATGTCCTTTGCATTAATCACCACGCACATGTCTCCATCATCGCGATTAGGTGTGTAAGTTGGCTTATCCTTGCCTTGTATTACTGTCGATATCTGGGATGCCAATCTCCCGAGCACCTAACAGAAAGGAAATCAATCTCATAAAAATACAATCGAATCATGTAGCTACTGACATCACAAGAGATAATTCTACTAGGCGAAAGATCGTCAGCAAGTTGAAACCACTACAATCAACATCATGTTGCCAACAATATCTCCCAGAGCATTAACAGAAATTAGAGCTCATAATTACATAGCTAGGATGACTTCTTCAAAAAACCAACAGCATGAGCAGAAAAGGATGAGAAATTAAAACCTGGCCTTTGGCATCAAATACTCGCCACCGCAACCCTTCCAGATTAATCCTTCTTAGACCAGCAAGTGCTTTCTGCAAAACATGAACAAAGAATCTTCCAACCTGAGAACAACTATGCTAGAATTGGACCATCTAACAAAAGAACAAAACTACGATGAATATAAAAGAATTACCAACTTCTTATGGCTACTGGCAATGACAAAAATACTAAACCGCTCAAATCTGTTTGACAGGGGTCTATACTCATAAAAGCCTAAACAACAGGAGCCAGTCTGCCCATTCACAACTTCTAGAAAAAATAGGCCTTTGAGATTAGAACAAGCATCTGTGTGAGAATCCTTTAAACTCTTCATTGCCTCCCTATCAGTTGATAGCTGAAATTCCATTTGCTGGGTTGATTGCTGGATTATTCTGCCAGGCAAAATACAGACATCTATAGAGGGATGATTTCGCGATTAGTTATTTCCAATTACAAACCTTCCAAACAATGTCGATCAACTTTGCAGAACCAAGAAAGGTGACAAGACATATTATCAAAAGTTAATCAGGCAGCACTGCTACTAGTCACGTCTCTAAACACCTCATAAGCGCCAGAACCCACGCAATTGAAATCCGGGCAATGCTCGAATAATTACATCGTCGCGCTCAGAGCTAAGGGGTCTCCCTCAGTCAATTTCACAAACAGTTGGAGTGCAGGGCTTTCAAAAACGACTATCCTACGCAAATCACCTTAAACCACCGATCACAGAAGCTCACGATGAACTAGAGTACAATGAGCAAAAAGCACAGAGGGCCCTCTAGCAAGCAGAAAGCTTCACCTTCACATTGCCATTGAAAGAGGAAGCTGCTTGACTTGCCATTCCTTACGTCAGGTCCTCCTCCTCCGCTTTAAACCTCAACTGAATCTTCAGAAGACCCACAACACAAGAGGAAGAAGAGAAAGGGTTCAAGCAGTCAGGCCGACAAGAAGGTCCCTTTGGGGGTTTAAGCTTTTGATTTGGTGTAAAAATGGTGGTCGACCTGATTTCGATGGCCCAGACTGCACAGAAGACATTATGTTTTGCACCCTAGCTTTCACAATTAGATCATTTTGCACCCTAAAGTTTTATAAACCCTAACATTTTGCATTTTGCACCCCCATGGTAAAGTTTACTTGTTCACGATTTGCACACAGAAGTTCGTTTTGGTTTCAATTTGCACCCCCAGTTTCTTGTACATCCGAAGAACCCCGTTAGGAGCTAATCCTCGTGTTCCTACTTGGTAGTGAATGATGGGAGACTCTCCGATCCCCTAAAAGGATCACATAAATATCGAGTAGCCAGACAATCCAAGTATATCATCTTCCTCACCCGTTCTCCAAATTTTTGAACCCGATGTTATAAACCACCTGCTCAGTCCCTGTCATGCATTATCGGGACGCATACGGGTGGGCCAACTGACCTGAAAATAATGCCACATTAGGTCCCTACCATCACGTGATGACCTGTCGCTTCGGCGATCAAAGTTTTTCTTTCATGGGCCAACGAGACCACGAAAAATTTCTACGAACTTCAAATTGTTTCTCTCATGCACAGAAAGATTTGCTTCTTCAAGATCTTTAACAAAGTCTACTTGCAACTACATCAACTCCTAATATAAAGCTACGGTACCAACTCCTAAGCATGCCAATGGCATTTCCTTCGGCTGAAAAGACCTCCTATATAAGAAACCTTCACAATACCTGTGCCGAATCACCGGCCCTTTAAAGACAAGGGCTAAACTCCGTGCTTAAGTTTGAGCCTCGACAGGTGTTGCGTTTTACAGACTTCCTACCTACCATATACAGACTAGCAGGATTTGCAAAAAAACTAGTTCTGTGCAATAATTACAGGGGATGCTGATGACCCAGTATTCTGGAAAACGTGCAGGACTTTCATGTACGTCTCTCGGAGTCATCAGCATCGAAAGCTTGTTCCAACTTCGGCAGCTTCCTGATGAGAACATCAGCATGTGCAGTCTCTTGATCCACATTGATGAATCCATTGCTCTTCAAGACCTGCACAAAGCGGAAGGATGAGTCCCGTGAGAATCCCTACAGCCCCACTGTATAGTACTTAGAACAAAGCATATCTAACAACAGCAGGAAACGACAGTTAAACTTCTTTGGAAATGTGATTAGAGGAATGGCATAGTAGATCCGGGATGGTGAATCTTGTTCAGCCCTCTCCTCAGTCATGTAATTCAAAAACATGACCACAACAATCGGACTCCTGCCTCTTGTTTTCTTCTTTATGGCCTCTCATTCTTCCTATTATCTACTGTCCTAGGCCCCCATTTTGCAAGCAACCTCCTCATTCCATTGTGCAGCCAAACTCGGAATCAAAAATGGTTTTGGCTTCATTTTCACACTCTATAAATTAGTATACATTTCATTACTCGAGAGACACAAGGAAGATTACCAATATCTCATAGAAGAGTCTTGCACTCTCCTTCCTAGTCCTTCCCTTGGAGATCTGCAACAAACACGTTACTTCATCCTTTCCCTTCTGTTTCTGGAAAACCTCATTCAGGTGTTTTGCTACTTGTCTGTAACACAAACATATAATCTTAGTTGGGAGGAGAAAAAAGGAAAAAAAAAAAAAGAAGGTGAACTCAATTTCTAATTATGAAGAAATCAATGCCGAGTTGAATGTTAGCCTTGCCTTGTTCTTCCAGTCCAACCATCTGCAAACAACAAATATAGAAAGAGATGAGCATCCGATTACGCAAATCCAATATCATGTAATTCTACTATGGCTCAGTAATATTTGGAATTGTAAAACAGAGAAAAGCAGAAGCGGAAATAATTTCAGAATTAGATCTCTTACAGAGTTTGTGAGTTTCCCCTTCCAATGAGTTCAAATCCTGGAATGAAGAAAACAAGCAATACCATGTTACCAAAGCTCAAAAGAGAACGTGGACTACTCTTCAAAAGACAGCAACATACTAGGACAAAACCGATAGAAGAGGATAGAAGCTACCTCGTTCATCAGAGTAAAACTAAGGTCTTGGTCCTCGTATACTGATGACTCTTTCTCCAAGGCCACACTCTCAAGTGGGCTTTCAGGCCTCACTTCATCGGACTTGGAGGCTTTTGGGCTCTCATATGGTCTCCTAGATGAGAACTGCCTAGTAGGTGTTTCGGGAGCTATCCCTGCTTGCTCTGAGGATCCATCACCAGGAGGAAGCTCTGATACTATAACCTTCTCAGGAACTTCTACATCTTCACGGGCCGCTGAGATCTTTACATCTTCATTGGGTGCCGGGAGCTCTACATCTTCATGGGCCGCCGGGACCACTACATCTTCACCAGGTGCCGAGACCACTACATCTTCATGGGGCGCTGAGATCTTTAAATTCTTTAAGAAGAGCAGTGACTGTAGCTCCGACGAGGAATCTGCAGGTGTATGATTGGTCAATAGATGTTGCCCCTTAAAAAGAAATAAAGAGTAAATGATAAGACCACACATACAAGGAATCAAGGGCTCTGAGAATCCCAATGCTCGAGTTGCTTTCCAAACAGTGAAAGCATTACAAGGAGCCTTCCTTCGCTTGCACACTAAATCGCTTGCATCCCTTATGCTTTTCTTGACTAAACTGTAACACCAAGAGAAAATTACATTTAGTAGAACACTAGAATTTCATTTCAGAAAAGTAGATCTACACTGCGCTGTCACTTACTCATTAGGCAACACTATCAGGTCATCAAATAAACACTTCCTTTTTCTTTTAGTCAGACGTCGCTCCTTCAGAGCGGGAGTTGGAACAAGCATGAACTCAGGTGTTAAACCACCTGCAACTTAAACAATTATAAAAAAGAAAAATTCAACAAACAATTTGCGGATAACCTTGTGGTGAAAATTGTTGTTCAAATATGAATATGAACCATCAAAACATTCAGTGAGTTAAGGAAACAGGTGAAGTTGTCTATATTATTATCAACAAAATGCAGGAACAACCTAAAACAGTGTCGGAAGAAACTCTCTGTTCAATGAAATATTTCTGACCTTCAGCAGTAATAGGTGGCTTCTTTGCAGGAGTTGAGTCGACTCTTAACGATATTGGACGGTCTGTCATAACAACATCAGGCTCTGGACTGTCAGATGATACTATTTCAGAGGGCATATATGTCTCTTCGGGTGCAAAATCCACTTTAGTCTCAGTGCCAATGACTTCTCCAGTTTCTCCATTTAAGGGAGCAGCCATTTCAGAATCTGCATCTTCCTTCTCAAATCCCCCATCCTCTCGAAGCCTTTCAATTGTGGTTACTAAGTTGCTTAGATCACGCTCCTTTTCACTAACTAAACACTTATCTCCACCAGAGGGAGCATCTTGAGTTTCCCCATCTAAGGGAGCAGCCATTTCAAAATCTGCATCCCCCTTATCAAATCGCCCAGCCTCTCGAAGCTTGTCAATTGTGGTCTCTGAGTTGCTTAGATCATGCTCCTTTTCACTAACTAAACACTTATCTCCACCAGAGGGAGCAACTTGATTTTCTCCATCTAAGGGAGCAACTATTTCAGAATCTGCATCTCCCTTCTCAAATCCCCCATCCTCTTGAAGCTTCTGAATTGTGGTCTCTAAGTTGCTTAGATCACCCTCCTTTTCACTAAATAAACACTTATCTCCACCAGAGGGAGCAACAACTTCGAAACTTGCATTTCCTATTTCAGGTTTCCCATCCTCGTAGATCCTCTCAATTGTGAACTCTAAGTTGCTTAGATCAAAATCTTCTTCTTCACTAAAGCACTTATCTTTTTCTGATAGATGTGCCCCTTCAGAAGATCTCATCTGCTCCAGTTCACCTTGATTATCCTCATTAAGTGGTCTACTTTGATGATCTTCAAAAGTTAGCAAACCCACACACAGTTCTTGAGATAACAGGGTGTCCTGAGGCTTCTCCACACTAGCTTCAGTTTCAGTGTCAATAAAGGCCAATGGAACAATACTGACAAATTCAAAAGTACCCACTAGTGACTAACAAGAAAAAAGAACGAAAGGCCTCCTTGGTTTTGGAAAAATATTATGAATTTACCATTTTTCAATTCTTTTGTCTTGCAAAACTAAGAAAAAGACAGAGAAAAGGATGTATAATATAACCCTCTCCGGAACAGTTTTATGATTCAGTTTCTTTCAAATTGTGATGCAACATGCTACTTCCTTATCTCCAGTGATGAAAGAACACAAAATGAAAAAACGGAAGAAGTAATTCTCTTCCAGCTTTCCAGAACCAACAAAAGCCTAAATTCGAGCAAATGAAAGCTAACAGGACTTGTATTGCATACTCTTCAGCTTCAGTATAATCAATGATGAGAGTATCATGACAGCCTGCTTCTTTCTCCCAGTTGTACTGTGGAATAGATAAAAATAGAAAGAGTAAACCCATCTGATCATGATTTGCGACGTTAAACATCAAAGAGCTATGATAATAAGTAAGAAGCAAGAAAGATCCAGTTCAGCTGTATGAAATACCAACAAATTTTTTCCCTAGTAAACTAATCCCAGAACCTATATTGTCTAAGTTTCATAGATTAAGTCTCCTGATCTCTAATAACCCCACATTTGGACTTGTACCACCAAGTTCAAAATGATATCAGTGCTGCCAACACACCTTTTGTAAGGCACACTGCACCATGCCCGCATGCCTCCATGCGTTATCTGCATAACACCACCAAAAATTAGATGACAAAACCGCATAGTCACTCTTAAAGTTTAGTTTGGCATCGGAGTGGAGAGCTATAACAAGACAATTTCTACAGTGATTGTCTCAAAATCTTTGAAAAGTAGATTTTCAACTTTGGAAAACAAGTTTAAAGTTTCAGAATCCATCAGTTTGTAAGACCAAATACTCGACAGCAGATAAACCACTGAACTAAATTCTCTATTCCCTTCCACACTTTATGCTAGAGCATTACATCAGACTTTATTTATACAATTAAGTACCTTTGAGGGTTATCTCTTCTTGTGGGGACTGATGATGAGCTCTGACAAGAAAGAAAACAAGTAACTTATTGATGTAAGATCCTATATAGAAGCAAAGTTAACTCAAAGCAGTCAATTATGTTCTAAGCAGAAAAGAGCTCACCCACTAACATCATCTCCAACTTCCAGATCAAAAGCATCAAGTTCAAACCTCTTTGGACGAGTTATCAAGCTAATAGGTTCACGTAAACCTTTTACAGTACGCGAATGACCTTTCTCACTAACCACAAAGCCCTTGACTTGAACAAGCACCTTGTGACAGTCATTGAACAAATATTCAACCTTCTTCGAGTATATCCTCACGACACCAAGGAGGAAGTAGCCCAGAACCCTGTAGGTGATAATTTCAAATTCATCCTGCAAGATCTTATCTGGCAAAAGTGAAGAAATGATTAGATGAACTGATGAAGCCAACACAAGATTTCAAAAAATATGCGACGTAATTCTGTAACTTGTCAAGCTCATAACAAGAACATACAAAACAAAGACATGAGAAGGGACCAAGTTTTACTAGGTTAAAGTTGAATCAACAAGACAGGCAGAAACATCACAGCATAACTAAACAAAGAAGATGTTCTGCTTTAGTGAAACACTAAACTATCACAGTACCAGACTTTACATAGTACGGAAGTTATTTGTCCCGCGAAAATTACAGGAGAACAATAATTAAGAAGTTTTGAAAGTAAAAGATGACAACAGGACGCATAAACGACATTGCCTCTTATTACATCATTTACGTATCTTCATAAAAATCTATAAACTTAGGCCGAAATCAAAATAGTATAAATCTAAACTGACTCTCCAGTGTATGGAGAATTACTTCGGATGAGAACTAAGAAAGGACTAAATAACACACAACATCATCACAAACCAATCGCATACATCGAATAACCATCGTTGTCGCAGCATTTTGTGGAAAGAACTAAAGTGATCGGATCTTGTTAAGGCAATATAAAAGTTGTCATTGGTATTCCAGGGACAAGAAATGTCAACAGTACTCGAAGGTACTTTCCTCTCCAGTTTTCTGTCAAATCCATCATGGAGGTCAGATAAGGTCCTACTTCTCTCTCAGCCAATGACCTTTTATCCTCATGAAGCCATTGTATATGACACAATGGTAAATCAAAACCAATCTGTGAACATCCAAAGGCTACACAACTCTTTGATAATCCCAGTACAAACCTAGCCAGCCATGCCGGTAATATGCTCGCTCACCAGCTGACATAAAAATGACATGGCAATGGGCAATTTGCAGGAACAAACATGACAACTCTCTGTATGTTTCCTAAGAGCAATGAAGTTACAAACATAAGAACTCGAATGAAAACAGAGAACATTATTTTCACAAAGTGGAACATTACTCCTGCACACTACTACTCATGCTTTCATGCTTATTCTACAAGGAAAGCCCTTATGCTCAGACAACCTACAGACACTGTCTGATATGCAGCAAGTTCCCCAATTTTCTATGTCCATTTTCTCCTCGGAAAACACGAAAATAAAGGAAGAATGTCTCGAAAAATGTCGCATTTTTCGCCTACGCAGTGTTGGTGTTCTTGTTATAAATCTATCAACGAGTACAAAACAGAGAAAATTGATAGACCCATTAACTACCCCAATCTCATCAGAACCTCGTCCCATGTAAAACCCAGAGACGAAGACAATTGAGAAAAGTCCCAAATTTTATCGAAGAATGAGGAGGACCGAGACCGACCCACAGAGAAGGAGATGTCGGTGGCGGTTACTTCGGCCTTCTTGAGCCGCTTGTGGCAGTAGGCAGCCACCCATACGGAGCCCAAAGGCCCCTTTCTCGACAGGCTGTGGGAGTGGAACATTCCCTAACTTCCACTCTCTGTCTCTTCCTGTCTCTGAAGGGCTGGAACTGAGCTTCGGTTTGCAGCAATGGAATGGAAGCCCCTCCGTTTCCGTCAGCAGAAATTTGCAGAGGATGTCCTTCCGGACAGTGACGAACAGAGGACAAGAAACGGTCGAGCGGACGGACAGCGGAGAAAACTATTTATACACACAGAGAGAGAGAGAGAGAGAGAGAGAGAAGAGTGCTATGGAAGTCTGAAGTATCAAATTTTGAGTATTTCACGACAAAATTAAAAATTAGAATTCGAAATTAATCAGCAGCCAAATATGGAAAATCCCGTTTTTACCTTGAGGTCAAATTTATTTCATTTTTTTTTTTGGGGAATTCTATGTTCATCGAGTGCCGTGGATTACCCGAGAGAGAATGTGAGCGAGAAGAAAGTGATTCAACGGCTGAAGATATGGTATCTTGATGGTATTACAGAAACGGGTCATCGATTTTACGAACACTCCATCTATTTGATCATAATATATGTGACAATTACCGTTTTCATGGCATATGGTAAATAAAAACTATGTTCTCTTTTTTGGAACTATCTGTAACTTGAAGGGTGCTAAGTAAATTTCGCTGATATATTTTTCCGAATAATGATATAAATGAAACTTAAAATTGCATTTAGTGTGCATCTACTTGTAATAACGGTCTAAGATTGAATTCTTTATCGATATGGTAATCCGGCGGGCAATATATTGTTGTTTGATAGGAATATGCTTGGGGGTGTCATTATTTGATACGTCAAAGGAGTTAAACGGGAATTACAATTTGCATGGACATTCTTGGGTTTTCGGGGAGCCTCACAATGATATAATGAAAAAGAACGAATTAAATTGCTATAGTTAAAAGTGATTATAAAAATTATTGATGATAAAAAAAATAAAATTATAACAGTTTCTCTTGCCAGCGATTAACATTCGTTTTCCTATTATGGTACAATCCAATTAACATTTCCTCACGTCACGTATTAAGATAGAATAATCGAAAAATTTCCCCAGATGCGCAAGTTGATAGCTTCCTAATTTTGATTAAAAACTTATATTTATTAATATATCCTTCTCAAATTGCTAGTGCCATCTAAACACAATCTCTCCAGGTGATGTAATTGGCAACGGACAACTGTAATTTTCGAGTAATTACCGTACCAATAAATTTTTTGAATGTTAACAAATTCATAATTGATAATATTGGAAATATACTTCTTTTTCTAAGAAAAATGTGGGTTAAATGAATGAAACCAATTCGATAACTAAATATATTTTAGAGAGTTCCAATAATGCAGTAAATCTTGTCAATGATTTCATACCGAGAAAAGAATGTGTTTGGATAATATTATCCTTTTTAACCTATTTTTTTAATTAATTTCACGGTGAAATTACCGAATATTCTCAATTATTATCTGAAATTATTTTCATTTAAATGTTAATTTCTCCATGATCATAAGAAATATAACACGTTTTTTCATTATAGTAAACACGTTAGAGCATTCTAACTTTTTCTTTTGGAGCCTTTGACATATCAAGAAGGTTCTATCGCGGAACCAATTAAATGATCATTTGTGGGTTTACATTATTGGAAAGTGAAATAAAGGTGTGAGAAACAAAAGTGAATTTTACCTTTAAAAAAAAAGAAAAAAAAAGCGAATTTTTAACTCTTTAAATTAAAAGAATGGAGTTTTCTTCCCCCCTCCCCCCCAAAAAAAACAACATACCAAAACGACGAGCATTGACCGACAGTGAAAATGGCTAGGATTTGTTGGCATCTTAATTATTAGATTATCAGAGAGAGAAAAAATAGTAAAAAGAATTAGCTCCATTCATTTCCATATTTTTTTAAAGGGAATATAGCGAGATTAGTACAATAAAATGAAAATCGTACTATAATTAATAAATAAGCACCATAATCGAACATATAACTTCTTAATTGACATGCAAGAAGTGCGCTATTATATTACACTATCTTTCTCAATTTATTCCAATCTTTTTATTTTCTTTTCCATTTTATGATTAATTACTTAATTAATTATTAAATTGTATGTATATAATTTAATAATTAGTCAGTTAATATACGAGAAATGATGACTCCGGTTGTTCCATCCACACGTGTCAAATATGGGGCCACACTGCACGTTTGACTGGGGGATTCCCAGAGATTCCACACCAGCCCTTCACAACAATTCCAACCGACTCGACGTTCTCTTTCTTATCCAACGCACTCGATGACTAGATAAATCATCCTTCTTTTTATGCAATAATACAAAAAATCTTAGCAGTAAATTTTCACGATAATGCTGATTATACAAATTTATAAATGGCTAATTACGTAAAAAGACACGACGTTTACTCAAATTCTCAATTCTAGCACGATCTTTTCGAAAATAACATAGAAAGACGCGACCGTTCATTTAATCTCAAATCTAGCACGCCGTTGAATATTTCATCATTTCTAACAGTATTGGTTGACTAAGCAGTAACGGCCTCACATATCGCTATATTATTCAATGAGTGGACTTTACATTTTTTATTTAATAAAAAATTATTCTAATTTTTTTTTAAAAAAAGGAGGGGTAGGGTAAGCTAAAGACAAAGGGAGGAGGGGGGTTGGCGAGACTGTGGTGGTGGCCTCGATGGTGGCCACGGGAGGTGTGGCCGCAATCGATGCCGCCATCGCCGGCCTGCCAGCCCTCCATCCTCCTTAGCTTCAGGCTGACCCTTCCCCTTCTCTTTTTAATTTCTAGCATTATTTTTATTAAATAAAAAATATGGGATCCTCTCATTAGATAATATGGTGACACGTGGTAGTATTAATGTTTAGTCAGTTAATATAATTAAAATTGATGGAATATTTAACGTTGTACTACATTTGATACTAAAATGAAAGGTCGTGCATTTCTATGCTATTTCCGAAAGGTCATGCTAGAATTGAAAAATTGAGCAAAGGTCGTGCCTTTTTACATAGTCAACCCATTTATAAATACATCCGATATAAGGTCCTCTATATGTTTCTAGCAAAAGAAAAAAAGAACGTTCGATCTTATTGATTTCCCGATCGCGTGGTAAGGTCAAAACTCCATCAATTGCTTTCGACATAAGGTCATCTATATGTGTCAAGGGAAAAAAAAAGAAAAAAAAAAGAACGTTCGTCTACATGATTTCCCAATTACGTGGTAAGGTCAAATTATGGCTATGGTAATTTATTGATTTCCCAATCACGTGGTAAGGTCAAAACTCCATCAATTGCTTTTGACAATGCTTCGACCAGGAAGAAGAATATCCAAAGTGATCATGATCTCCATAAAACCTCAAGCGATAGAGACATTTTCTTTTATGATTGAGTTACAGAAAATTTGCCCTCATTTAAATCAATTTATATAGGTATCTTTGCCCTCATTCTGAAAAAATTTATTGGCAAAAAATTAACTGAAACGGACTAAAATTTATAATTACAAAGTTCAATATATTATTAGGCTATTACAATACAAATCTCCGATTATTTTAAATTTAGGTTAAAAATTTAATTATTGCAAATAAAATTTATATTATATATAACAAACTAATTATTTTATGGGTATAAAAAAATAATTATCTGTACTACAGATCATGCAAAAATTTTACTTGAATTAATCTATGTAGGTATTTTTGCCCTCAATATGGAAAATATTATTTGTAAAAAAGTAATTTTCAAATGATAGGTTAACTGTACACTTTATATAAACAAACTAAATTGTAAGTAGAAAATTCAATATATTATTAATATATTGCAATATAAAACTCCTGTGATTTTAATTTTACGTGAAAATTTATTATAGCGAATAAAATTAATATTGTATATAACAAAGTAATATTTATGTGCATAAAATAACAATAAAATTATATGAACTTTAGATCATGTATAGTTTATGAAAATTACTTTATTCAAAATGAAACTATAATTAAATTTGAAAAACGTAATAGGTTCTCATGGGAAAATAAAATTATAATCACATCTAAAGCAAAAAGTCCAATAAATTTCTATAGCAAAATTATCCGTGTAAGGCACGGGTGAAAAAAGACTAGTATATGTATGTGTGGGTATGTATATCTATCTTGCAAAACATACCGTTGGAGGCAGTTAGCAAATGAGTTTCATCCTACCTCTTCCTTCCCTAAACCTAGCCTAACGTAACACTCCGGTGCTTCTATGATGATGACAAAGATGCGACGACGACGACGACGACGACGAAGACGATGATGAGGAGGAGGCAGCCAACAGGTGCTTGCCCCTCGTATTCTGCCTCGTATTGGCCTTCTCCTTCTCTCCTCTGCCTTCGCCTCGTAAATCCTACTCTTTCCCTCTCTTCAAATCAGCGCAATGACGACAGTGCTCTTCTAGGTCTCTTTCTCCGTCTGAATTTTTTTGATAATTATGGAACTGTCAAGCTCAAATTGTACCGCTGAATATCGAATACATGAATAGGCCAATGCCTATACACGGAAAAAGGAAACAAGCTAATCTATGGGATCTAGAATAAACTAAATATGCTATCTATCCCAATTATCCTAAAGTACAAAAACTTGTAACATACAATCTAATCTAAAATATCCCGTAATATTTTTTTTCGTTTTTTCTCCCTGCGTCTTCTGGGGACGAGGAAGAGGCTGATGGCCAGTTGTTGAACTGATCCATGACGAGGAGATGCCAAACTGCACGTAGGGTGAACATTATGTCCTCCTTTATAAGGGCATTGGACAATTACCCAGTTGTTTGATTTTAGGCAAACTGCGGGGCCAGTTGTTGGGATGAATCCGAAGAGTTATTTAGATGTTGCCTCGTTCATTGAGAGGATGGACCAGGAGGGGGGATTCACATAAATACCTATAGTCTCAGTATCCTTAAGCATGGGTAGGCTCTTGGCAGAATCCTTAAGCATGGCCTTGAACCCGATCTGATTACCTTGAATTCCCTAGTCAATGGGCTCTGCACTGAGGGGAAGATTTCGAGGGCTGTCAGGTTAGTCGATGACATGGCAGACAGTGGGCTTCGGCCTAGTTCAGTCACCCACGATGCCATAATCGAGGGTTTGGTGAGGACAGGTAACTGGCCCTTGGGTTGCTTGAAAAGTGGGAAGGCTATGGCCCCTAGGCTCAACATCGTGTTATACAGCAGAGTCATCGATGGTCTCTTCAAGGAAGGGCGAGTAGATAAAGCTTGTGGCTTATATAACAGCATGATGCGTAAAGGCATTCGACTAGGCATTTTCACCTACACTACAACTCTTTGGTTCATGGATTGTGCTTTGCGGGATGGTGGAGAGAGGCTGTTGCTCTATGTATCAAGATGATTGGTAAAGGAGTTCGACTGAATGTGTTGACTTATAACTCATTGTTTCATGGTTTATGCCAACTAAGCCAGTTTGAAGAAGCCCCCTTTGTGGCGTCCGCTTAAGTTACTCGATTTGACTGTTGAGCGGGGTTGCTATCCTAATGTTGTCACTTATAACACGTTGATTCATGGATGTTGTAAGGCGAAAAGAATGGATGAGGCAGAGTCTCTATATGCGAAAATGCTTGAGAAGGGTTTGGTTCCAAATTTTGTGGCATGCCACAGTCTTATAAGCGGTTTCTCTTCCACGGGAAATGTCCATGCAGCAGAAGAGGTTTTCCACAAAATGCGAGATACCGGTCGGGTTCCAAACCTTCAGACCTATGCTGTACTAATGGATGGTTGGAAGTCTTGGCACTACAATTTCACTTCTTCGAGATATGGAAGATCAGAACTTGAGTCTCGATGTTTTGATTTACAACACCCTCATCGATGGCCTGTGTAGAGGGGGGAAACTCGGTTCTGCCATGGAACTTTTCCACTCTTTGAAAAGCAAAGCGGCAATTTTGCTACTGTGGTATGTATATACTATCTGTTCGGTGATTACTCCTCTTGGATTCGATACTTGGCATGAGTAGCTGAAGATCCGTTTAGCTGTAGTGCTAAGTTAATCATTTCAACTTCACACAGTCAGTCGGTGAGTGTATTTACTTAACTTCTAATGATGGAGTTTGAGATTTACGACTGTGTTTATCATTCGTTATGATTTCATTTAAGGCATAATCTTATGGCCGTACAAGTTTCATGCAATATACCTTTCTCAAAGATGTTAATTCCTGAAAATTCAAGCGAGATTTCCATCAGAAATGCTTTATTACCATATGAGGATGGCTGCCATGTGCCCTATGAATGTTAAAGAGCGAGGTCAGAGAGAAAGAACAATTTTCTTTTGGAAGTATGGACTTGTTCAATGGTGGTAAATGGGCAATCAGTTCTATGTATAGTTACATTTGTGGGAATCAAAATTTTTTATTTCATTGGGATGCCTTTCATACGACACCTCTTCGTCGATGAGGAGGCTGCGACCGCCATGGACATCTCCGCCTCAGATCTGAGGGGGAGATCGTGTCAAGGGCGACCTGGAGGTCGTAGTGGCCCTCCTCCTCCGCCCCGATTCGGGTGTCGCGTGTTCCCCCTCCCCTCTAGTGATCAGCTCTCATCCTCTCCAATCGGATATGCGGGTGGGAGTGGTGGCAGTCCCAGCCGCCTCTTTGATGGCGCGGTATGTCTGAAGTGGTTTGGCAGGACCGCTGATAGCTTTCAGCCTGCCCTCGTATGGCCAATGCAACCCCATGGCTGCCCTTCTGCCTCAGCTCCGCCCCCTTCCCGTCCGACCAAACCTCCTCCTTCCAAAGGCTGCGACTTCTAGTCTTCGGATATCCAGCCTCCGCCCCTGTGATAGCATCCACTGTCCATCACTCAACTAGATTAGGCCACTAGACTGCTTGGTTGCCAACCGCCTGCTCAAGCAAACCTTTTGTGGCGTTGTCTTCGACTCTGCCCTTTTTGTTGGATTTTGGATAGGTCTCGACTCCCTGGAGATGATCGCTGGTCTGAACCGATCGAGGCATGACTGCCTTGGTTTGATTATCTCGGCATTGGGCCGTTTAGGGGCTAGGGCCATCGATGTTTGATCTAGGGGTTTGGATCTATGATGGAATCTTGGGCATGGATATTGGCCCCATCCTGATTTTTTATTGGGATCCATGACTTCAAGATGACAAATGATAATTGTATTTGTTTTTCTCTCAAGTGATTATTTCACTTATTTCTCTTTGGTATTTGCTTGGCGGATAAGCCGTTTGATTCCGTTATGTAATATCTGACTAGGCATTTTCCCTTTGTATTCGCTTTTGCGGTAGATTATAATGAATCTACTTTACCTTTTAGCAAAAAAAACAAAAACAAAAATCTATCTAATTGTTTAGTTTTAGCGGACTCCAGAAATCCTGTTTGTGATCCGAGTAAATCGTTTCTGAAAGATAATGCAACGAACTCACTTCTCAAGTCGATTGCATCTCTCTATTTATTTACGATTTGTTATCTTCATGATTCTTCTACTTTGACGTAGAGTGATGGAAAAAGCGGGGAAGGTCATGGACATTGTAGTGTGATGGAAAAAGCAGTCGAGTAACATCTAATTATAATACATGTAAGTGATAAATTGATTGTTACACACTGAATATTCAGTCATAATTAACACCCCAAGAAAAAAGGGTCCTCCATTATTTGAAACGCAAAATCAACGTATCTTCATTCACTTGTTCACATCATAAGTACAACATATTAAACAAGACACCAGGGAATTATTTTAATCCAATCCGATAATGATTCTATTCCAATATTAACTTGCCTTCGAGGTAAACTAATTTCCCGCAAATTGCTCGTTCTATTACTACCCCAAGTCTCATCTCACTAGACAACCTAAACGAATCCTGCACAATTCGTCTAACAAAAGACAGCACATACTCGTGCATGTTTCTCTAGTGTTCGCCGGAGTCTTTTCATCCACCAGCACATAAGATCGACCCCAAGAGTGGAGCCCACGGAAAGTTTGTAGTTAGGCAAGAGCAGCTGTTCTGGTGAGAAAAATCATCGAACATTGACGCAATAACTTCATGGGTTGAGATCTGCATGAGAATCATCTTCATGATCGTTACATTCGAGAGTTCCAACCTCATCAGGAAGGGATGTCCTTTCTAGCTTCCTCCTCAAAAGTTTCTCAAAATCTTCACCCGACAACGACAGGAGTTGGTTCAGAAGCAGTGAGATCCCTAACTCCTTCACATGCTTATACCTTGGCTTAATCCTCTCCTCTAAACTGTACCCGAAATACTGAGGAAACTTCACCAGCTCTGACTTGGGGTAGTCCTCCATCATCAGGAAAAACTCCCACTTAGGGACCAAGTTCTCGGTCAAACTAAAGGTATATAGAACCCCATACCGTGACACCATCGTCTTGACCTCCTCTATGCTGTATCCTTTCTCCAAGAAGAACTCTGTGACGGGCTTCAAGTTTGCCTCGATGCTGAGCCCAAAAGTCTGTGGGGACCTGTGAAGAAGGACTGATACATCAACCCCCATCATGCGGAAATAATTAGCTGTTGGCCTCAGCTTATCCTCCACGTTGTAGCTAATGATGTTTGGGCACCTGGTCAAAATCTTACCAACACTTTCCGGTGAAAGGCCCATCTCATAAAGGAAATCGATTGTGGCCATGATCTTTGACCGACTGTAGGTGAGGAGTGCAGGAAATCGGTAAATTACCTTCGCCCATTTTTTCTTGTCTACACCTAGCTTCTCGAGGTATGTCATTGCTGGTATTAAATTATCTGAGAGGCTGATCCCACACAACTGGGGACGTTTATTGAGGATCACAGGGATATCAGACTTGGGGACCCCAAGGTCGAGGAGGAACTCCACGACGGGCTTGATCTTGCCCTCGACACTGTAGTAGACGAATGCTGGGAATCTCCGCGTGATTCCTTTGATTTGATCAAGGTTCATTCCAACCTCCTCCATGAGATAGATGACATTTGGGCGTAGCTTCCCAGTGGGACCTGCCTTGGACACCAGAGACACAGCCTTCTGCTTCTTGCAGTTAAGAGGTGTCAATTCAGTCGGTGAGACTGGGGCAGGTGGTACTGGATTCTTTCTCACTGGTGGATCTGGGAATTTCTCCACGACATCCACAAGAATGTTCCCGTGCTCCTTGAGGAGAGATTCAAGGTAAGGACTTAAAGCCTCCCTAATCTCAAGCGTTGTGAGCTCCCTTCCTGTTATGCCGAGTTATCACTTTGTCAATAAAAGCAATACTAAATGCAGCAACAAACAAAGTTTCTAATAGAATTTCTTAAAATGGAAAAAAACCATCGCAATGCAGGGTTAATGCCGTCTTGTAAGAGACACAAAAATATCAGCAACATGTTGCAGAGCAAGTTTGGTTTTGAAATCTCAGAAATTTCTAGTTCTGATCTTTGTTTTCATGAAAAACAGAGAAAAGCAAGGCTGACTCACACTTCAGAAGACAGTCTAGACATGTTCTGTATATGTTCTTTCTTTCAGAAACGGAGAAAAAATGCGACAAAGGAAAACTGATAACAGTTCTCTGGGAACAAACAACAGGCAAAATCACTCAGCAAGATTTGTCAAACAGTTCTACTATATTATCATATAAGCAACGGTACATGCTATTGAGTCAGAGAAGGAATGACAAGTGGCAACCGAACCTACTAGGTATCGAGATTTGTGAATGGCATGGAGCCTTGAGACGAGGTGCTCGATGAAAAGGTCGGACTTGTTAATGGTTCTAGCAGCTACTGTGTTGCTAAGCCCTTGTTTCTTCAGGAACAAGGTCAAGACAGCCTTCGCTTCTTCCTTTTCTGCCGCTAACAAGGTTGGAGAGACCACCCGTAAACTTAAAGATCCATCTACCCCAGAATCAGCAGCTACAAAATAAGATCAAGACAAGGATGAGAAGAAATTCAAAATAAATAAAAAAGCTAATGCAGAAAAGTTAGGAGGAAAGTCAAAATTTTTCTTACCATACTTTGCTCGGCAAGAGAAAGATTTTGCTGGCAACAAAAGCTGTGATCTTTTGAAGCACAACCAAATGGATACTTCATGCTTCGAGTCGAACAGAAATGCATTTTGAATCCTGAATATACAATGAGACACAATTTAAAAGCAGCTTGAACTTCTTGGGAGCTTCAGAACATTAAGTATTACGAATCTTGATAGTGGAGACCTGTTGCTCCCAAAGGAGTCATATTACTGATATTACCAGCAAGTTCACTCGTAGATGTTCTCGAATATTAAAGAAGTCATCAGCTCAAACCCAGTACCTACTAATCCCATGAAGTGGCAAAGCCTAAGAATTACGAGAACATGAGAACCCTACTTATGGAATGGAGAACAGAATCAAGCTTCAGCCAGGGCCAGTAGAAGAAGTAAATGTATATACATGCAGCGAAAAACTGGAAACATCTAATCCATGTATGAAAAATCGGTTGCGCTAGAAGGATCCAGAAGCATCACAGATAAGCCAGTTCACTCCCCCGTTTATTCTACGAATCTGACTTATGAATTCCAGTCTTGAACAGCCTATCACTAAATATATTTTTCGAATTTCGAAAGCATCTATTGTCACCCCACCGGTTGATACCGACGCTTGAAACATCGCCAGTGTTCTGTCTACCCAGTATAGACATTTATCGAACCAAGGCAAACACTAGCGCCAAAAATATCCAAATCATCGCCCGTGTAATGTCTACCCAGTTAACACATTTATCGAACCAAGGCGAATACCAACGCATGAAACATGGCCTGTGTTCTGTCTACCCAGTTGTCTTAGTTGCTGTATAAATCTCAGAATCTGAAGCAACATCAATAAGGACTAACCATCTCAAAACTACCGGAGCCCTCGCACTTTTGAGAATGCGCTCATGGGGTTACTCTAAGTTGACCCAAAGAGCTTTGACCTAAGTTTCGGCGGGCTCCGCATTCACAAACCAGATATACAGCGAATGGAGAGAAGGACTGAACTTGGTTGCAGAGAATAGTTCGTACCGCGAGTTGAAAGCTGACCGAAGGAGGGAGAGCTCAGAGGACCGAACCGCGCAGAAGGCTCTCATCTTTCCCGGGGCTCAAGCTGAGTTCTTGGATGCTTCGGAGTGCGGCAGAGTGGTACAAGCAAAAGGGTTGCACAGTCAATGCAGAGTGAGGGAGGAGGGAAGAAGGGGTTTTGGGTTGTGGGGGGTGAGGATGGATATGGTTGTCTTCTCCTTCACCAAATATCGGCCGTTGAGGAAAGACTTTCAGACACAGAGAGAGAGAGAGACAGAGGAGCAAAGGCATTAACAAGAGCATGGCATGTCTATCAAACCGGATTGGCATTGAGCCGGTCGAAACCGGTCAAATCGGGTCAATCTGGTGTCTTCAGGACAACCGATCATTTTTGTTTTATGAATGGGAAACGTCAACCAACCTTATCACTCTGATCATTTTTATCAACGAACTTTTAATGTACTCTTATTATGAATGGAAAGCCGGCTCATTTTTATCAATCTAGTCTTGAGGAGCCCCGTCCCGCTTAAGGCCACCTTCAACCTCCAGAAGCTCCATGTTGAGCCGAGAGTTTTCCTCGGTAATGGTCGGTAGTTGGTTGCCTTGGCGACTATTTAGTAATTGACTTTAATTGGACAATTTGAACTTTAAACTGTATCAGAATCAAAAAATCATTTAAACATTATTAAGATTTTTATTCACTATCAGAATTTCGAATTTATATCTTATAATGAGTTATTTTATTTTAAAATGAAAGTTTGTCCTATTTTAAGCACATATAAAATGCACAATATTCACACGGTCAAAGTTGAAACCGAACCTTGTATTTATTTATTGAATGTCTTTGAAGAGACGGACCTTGTGCGTCCTGATTTGTGAGCAACGGATCTTATACTTGTTTTGGGCCTTTATTTTGTGGCCAAATCTTCCATAGGAGGACAGCCTAAAGGGTGACCAGCCACAATACATGTCCGGTCTGTCCGGTCTAAGCAGACCCGTCTGTCACAGATCATTCCGGTCGGAGACGACGAGACAGAGAAAGAAACGCGGACTGGAGACCCGAGCAGGGGGCGCCCACCGTTAATTAGAGCAGCACTGCACCAATTTATCTCTCAAGCAGCTTTCTTCTCCGAATTTTGACTGGAAGCAGAGCAAGCGAGTAAACAGCAATGCGAGATGGCTCCAGCTGCCCCAGCAGAAGATAACCCAAGTAAGAGTTCTGAGAATTCTAATCCTCCTTGTCTGCAATCATGAAGAAGGAAGGCATAGTCCTGACATATAAGTGCTGGGTTCGTTCAAGAACCGGTGCCTGTAGGATCATTTTTAGAGCTTGAGCAGTCCCCTGATTCATGAACTGGGTTTGGATTCAAAATTGTTAAGAAGGGTCGCTGAATGAATGAGCATCACGTAGATTCATAGCGTGACGAGCTCGAATTTGGGTCATTTTGTCAAGACTTGTTGGACCATTTCTTCTCCCAGGCTTCAACTCCAGTTTTCTATTATTCAAATCCCATATTTTTGCTGAATTCAATGAAATGAAGGCGTTTCTCGAAGAAGAAACTCAAAGCTTGTTCGTGTTTTGCTGGCCTTGTACTGATAGAAGACGAGATATGTGAAAGTAAGTGGAAAATCGAAGACTACAGTAGTGTAGTATGGCATATATAATTTCTCTAGGAACAGAAATTCGGGAAAGTGTCATTTTTTTCTACCGAATTATCTCTGAAATTAAAAGCTTTTCCATTGCCAAGTACTTTGTGCATTTTGGGTTCTAAATCTCCTGCATGTGGAAATTTGGCCTGATTGCGCTTTTCTCTCCCCTGTCGTTAGGTCCTCGGAAGAGAGTAGCTGTTGTGGGTGCTGGTGTCAGGTAAATTCATCAGTTTCTTACCGTGCAGTTTCCCTCTTTTGTTTTGTTTCTGATGGTTGATGAATCTCTAATACGACTTTGTGTTTTGACATTGTATCTTGTTGGATTAAATTAGCCAATTAAAGCTATTTTTCACACTCAATTGGAGGTGCTTGGCAAATCAAGTATCTTCAGACCAGTAGGTCAATGTATTACAGTTATGGCATATAGAAACTGATAGACTTATGGAGCAAGTCCCATCTACAACTTTCCTCTTGGGGTGATGAAAAGAGAGTAGTATCTCATACATAAGACTGCAGTGAATATCAAACTGATAAATTTGATGATTATCTGCAATATCTGTTAGTGGGCTTGCTGCGGCTTACAAGTTGAAGTCACATGGGTTGAGTGTCACTGTGTTTGAAGCTGAAGGAAGGGTTGGAGGCAAGTTAAGGAGTGTCTCACATAATGGTCTTGTTTGGGATGAGGGAGCCAACACAATGGTATAGCTGAGTTCTACTAAGGCCTTATTCTTGATTCCGCAACTTTATTTGGGCAGTGTCTGCAAATTCAGTATTGTGCATTACTCTCAATCAATTCATAGCTCATGTTTCATTCTCAACTTCCATTGCCTGTAGCAGCACGACTGCGGATCCAGTTGTAAAATTCTTTCTGTAATACACCATTGATTTTTCCCTCTAATCTTGTGGTTTCATTTTCTGACCAGTTGTATCTTTCATTTATGAGCAGTACCAGTGTCACAATCATAGTGCATAGACTTTCTAATTTCTGCTTGAATATCAAAGTAGTATGGCACTATTAATTGTATTGTTTTTCTAATACTCTCTTTGGGGCCAATTTGACAATTTCCCTCAGACTGAAAGCGAAGCAGAGGTTCGAAATCTACTCGATGATCTTGCACTTCGCGAAAAGCAGCAATATGTAAGGGTTCTTATGTCTTCTCTGTCGGTCATTATTTTGCCAGAATAGTCGGTCTTTCTTATTTGTGTAAAGGAATATGGAAGGAGTGATCAGTTCAGCAGATAGAAGGTGGTGGTCAGTTTAGCAGCTAAAGTTTCTCTGTAGAATGATATACTGCTGCTTTGAAACTGAAAACTTGTGAAATTTCTTTTATTAAACATAGTGATGGTCTTAATTTTCTTTGAACTTCTTGCAGCCACTTTCACAGAACAAGAGATATATTGTCAGAAATGGAATGCCTGTGATGGTATATCCTTTTTTTCTAAAGCATCTTAATTGTCTGCACTGAAGACGTAGAAATAAAAACTATTTTACTGTTCCTGTTCCAGATACCCACAAATCCAATTGGGCTGATTCAGAGCAGCATCCTTTCTACCCAGTCAAAGGTTGTTCTTTCACCAGACTTGCAAAATTCTTGATTAATAATTATATTAGTTACCCCTCTCTCCTACGGTGAATGTGCCAAGGCCTCACAAGCTACAATTAGTTTGTTGCAGCTAAGGATTCTTCTGGAGCCTTTTCTGTGGGAAGAACAATACTTCCGAAGGATCTCAAGATGCAAATGAGAGGTTCGTTGACCCTCTTATAAATCTTGTTCAATGCTGAAGATCAATCTTAATGTTCTAATTTGTGTTTTTATTGTTCATGAAGCAGTGTAGGTGGGTTCTTTGAGCGGCATTTTGGTAGAGAGGTATCTTTTTTACTCTAAACTACCATCCTGACTTATCAGTAAAATGAAACATTATTCCTTATGGTGATTGATAGATGTAACCCTAGTTATCTCAATTTATCAGTTTTGCATGATTGTTTTAATTGCTTAAGTATGTGGTAGGGAAGGTAAATTGGAAAATCTGACATTTGTCATTTTTTTCCCTGAAAGGTTGTTGATTATCTTATTGACCCGTTTGTAGCGGGCACTAGTGCTGGAGATCCCGAATCTCTCTCTGTAAGTAATTATTCAATTTCTAATCTATTCTTGTCACTCTTGACCAATTTAAGATGTTACTATTTCACGAGTTGTAGTGGAAAGATTCCTCCTTCCTGGAAATTTTTTTGACATCCTGATAAACTAGTAGTGCACTTTCTGCCTCTTCATTTTTAATTTCCAGATATTCATCTTTTTAATGAGTTATGATTGCTTTTTAAACAGATGCGTCATGCTTTTCCTGAATTGTGGAATCTAGAGCAGAGGTATATGTAATTCTATCCTCTCTTGGCGGGGTACATGATGATTGTATTGAAAGGACTTCATGCTCTTCTATGATTTATTATTAGTCTTCATTTTGCTAACTACTAACAAATTTCAATAATAATTTATGGGTTCTATCGAGTTGATAAACTTTTGATTTATCAGATTTGGTTCCATCATAGCTGGAGCATTTCAGTCACAATCATCTGGCAAGAGAGAGAAAATGGGAGACTCAAAGGGCTCGCTAGAAAAACGAAAGCGTCCACGAGGTTCATTTTCTTTTCAAGGTGGAATGCAGGTAATGCATATTCTGATTTCATCATTTTGTGGAGCAAATTTAGCCAGATGTTCTTTTATTACACTTCCAGAAATTGTGCACATTTATCCTTTCTCTCTCTTTTGTTTTAATAAATTCAATGGCCCATTGTTCTACTCACAGACACTTGCCAACACCTTATGTGAAAAGCTTGGGAATGACAACCTTAAATTACAGTCAAAGGTTTTGTCGCTATGCTACAGTCATGATGGTAAACCTTCATCAGAGGATTGGTCACTCGTTTTTGCTTCTGATAAAAAGCATTCCCAGAAGTCATCATTTGATGCCGTGATAATGACGGTTTGTTCTTTGTATTCTTGTTTCAAATTTATTGCTGTTACGTATTTACCTGCACTGCTACGTTACTTTGTTCTTTTTTGGTTTGCTCACTTCTTTTTAGTTTTCGTTATAGGCTCCTTTATCTAGCGTCAAGGAAATAGAGATTACAAAACGGGGAACCTTATTCCCCCTAAACTTTATTCCCGAGGTACATATGTTCAAAGTCGCTTAATGTAACACTATGAACTTTTCTTTACTGTTCCGAGTCGAAACAATTTTCTTCTAGCTTGGTTGAATTGCAGGTAATTTACATGCCATTGTCGGTTATCGTCACTACCTTCAAGAAGGAGAACGTGAAGAGACCGCTGGAGGGTTTTGGAGTTCTTGTTTCTTCTAAGGAGCAGAAGAATGGTTTGAGGACTCTTGGTAAATCTGCCATTTCACGCGTCTTAAAAATATCATATCAATTTCGATATTTCCTTCTTCTGAATTACTTGAAGAAAGTTCAATTCTCTTGCCCAGGTACACTCTTCTCCTCTATGATGTTCCCTGATCGTGCACCCAGTGATCTTTACCTTTACACTACCTTTGTTGGGGGTAGTCGAAACATGGAACTTGCTAAAGCTTCGATGTATGTTTATAGTGGTTTTGTGTCACTGTTTGCATTTTCCTTTTCTCAAATTATTTATAATGATTATCATTGAAATACGGTCAAACTAATTATCCTTTGCTTCTGGTGAACAGAGATGAACTAAAGCAGGTTGTAACATCTGATCTGAGACAATTGCTCAGAGCTGAGGGAGAGCCCACGTTTGTGAAGTAAGTGAACATTTAGTGTATCATAATCATTGATTTAGTGACTAAAATTAGAACATTTTTCTCTCTTATGGTTTTCTGACGTCAATGAATTATGTTTGATTACAGTCATTATTATTGGAGTAAAGCATTCCCACTGTATGGGCACAACTATGAATCGGTGTTGCAAGCAATCAAGAAGATGGAAGAAGAACTTCCTGGTTTCTTCTATGCAGGTAACCTTATCGACTTCTCTATCTACGGAGCTCCTCTCTTACTAACCAGTACAAGTTATCCTCAAGGCTGTTTTGCGGCATATGTTTTATTGGTAAACTGCAGAAAGAAAGGGAAGCTAATGTTTAGTTGTGATGAGGAGCTATTCATTGTTCAATGAATTTGCAAATTTTCATATATTCTTTTCGCATATGTTGCATAAATAAGACTATAAATTTTCCAGGGAACCATAAAGGAGGGCTCTCCGTGGGCAAAGCAATTGCCTCGGGATGTCAAGCAGCTGAGCTTGTGATATCATATTTGAACTCCACTTCAGACGACAGGGGCGTATGACAGGGAAGGAAACCTCATGCTGTGCTCGTTTTTCTGCATCTGAGCATAAATTTTTAAGCAGTTGAGAGATCATGTGAGTACGAAAACAAAGATTTCATGAACAGAAAGTTCGGGAGAAAAACTATATTATGATTTTTTACAATGCAAAGCTTCACATGTTCTGATGATGATGTACTGCTGAGGGCTTCTAGAGAAAAATTGCATGTGACGGGGTATAATACCGGAGATGTGACAGACCAGGTAAAGTGTCCTCATCAACTGCAAAACTCAGTTCGAAGTAATGACCGAAAAGAAATGCCATCTTTAACTTGTATCGTCGAAATCATCTGTAGTAGTATTGCACACGCAACAAAACCGTGTAGGTCATTTCTGATACGTATGATATTTACTAGACGCAAATTCCGAAAAAGAACAAACTTGTACAAATTGAATACCATATGGATATAGTTCAAAATTATTCCTCACGTCGTTCCTTACACATAGAAGCGCCTTCAAAGAGATAATAGAAATCACTACTGGATGGTTTCTGATTCTTATGCATAGTTCATCATGAGCATTAACACAACAGAACTTAATGAAGCATGATTATGAAGACCAGTGAAATAAAAGAGGCCGTGAATCGTGACAAGGCAATTGTTATTAATGCGACTGACAACAATCCTCGAATCTTCATCATACGAGGTTCATTATCTCTTCCCACAGTTTATAACTCAATACATTCTAATTGAATCCTTCTCGTCTCCGAGTGAGCTTTTGCCTTCTCTATCAACGTGCCCCAAAGATACTAAGCTCATCGCTCCTGAGCTTTCTTTATAATTAAAAATGGACTTTCTTTATCAACGTGCCCCAAAAATATTTGAAACATCAAGCATAAAAAGTTAGGAATGTGTCGGGGTCGTGAATTCAGTTCTTGATCACGTACAAGCCATGAGTCTCGAGCTTTCACGAACACTCACGAACAACCTGCAAAAAGGGAGTATCGCGAAGGAGTCTCGATCTCCTTCTCCGATGCTTAAATGAGAGAGTGTATGAGAAAGTAAAGAGAATTTAACTTAGGCTTAGGCACATCAGAAAGGGTATTTATAGGAGTCCCGATATATCGGTATCGGGATATTGCAATCTACATAATATATTTGATTACAAATAACATATAGATTTATCTACTAAATATATCATTAGAGATAATATAAAATCCCACGGAGATATCAATAGAATATTGTTAGATAGCATAGAATATATCGATACATGGATTTCTTGAGTGGGAAGACATTACCAAAACGGAGAAGATCGAGGTGGACCTGACCCGATAAATAGGGCCAATTTTCTAGTCCCTAACATATCCCCCACTCACATGAACTCTAGAGGTCACGGGAGTGGATCAATTCATGACTGTCGTTATCCCGTCGTGGGAGATGTCTTGGCGTGAAGATAGGCTTTGTACTGTTTGTTCAGTTCTGTGAAAAGAAATCCCGTCCTTGGTTATCGGACGTTGTCGCTTCCTCAAAGGAAGACTCTGTTCTTAGTTATCAAACGTTATTGCTTCCACAAAGGAAGGCTTCGCTCTTGGTTATCGAGCGTTGTTTGTCCCTTGGTTATCAAAATATAGTCCTTGGTTACCGGACTTAGCATTTAGTTATCAAGCTTTGCTCCATAGTTGGTTATCGGATGTTATTCATCCCTTGGTAATTGGGATATAGTCCTTAATTATCAGACTCACTAAAGACCCTTGGTTATTGGGTTTGGCCTTTGGTTTGTTGGGCGTAATCATTGATAGGACCATAGCCCCCAAGCGATCATTGTCAGAAGCGTCGCCCCCCAGCGAAAGGAGATGTTCAAGTGCACTACTTCTCTGTCCATAAAGAGTTAGCAAACCATAACACAATCTCACAATTCAAATAAGTATTCATTAATAAAAAAGAGTTAAAAACCATCAGACATTCATCCCAAAATATTCCTAACAAGTAAGAAGGAAAAGACAATAGAAGGTGATAATAGTTTTAACAACTTTAACTAATCATTCCTTGCAAAATACCTTCACACGTGTCCCACTGCCCGCGATCATGAAGGGGTCCTTCGCTTTGGACAAATGACTTCAAGTGTCTTTGTTGGACCAGCTTCTCAATTTCAAATTTGAGAGCATGACAATGCTCATTATCATGTCCATATGCATTGTGAAACCTGCAATATTAATCTAAATTCTTACTTGAGGACTTATGTTTTTTCAGCGGAGGGGGCTTCGCTAGACCAAGTCGCTCCATCTCTTGGAGGATAATCGCCTTAGGTGCATTGAGGGGGGTGTTAGCGTCTCAAATTGGAAGAGTGGTTGCTTTTTACTGGACCTATTGTCATGAGGTTTCTTTCGTTTCTCACCCACGTGCTCCTTCTTCTTCCATATTGAGATGGATTCCTCGACGGTCATGAACTTTTGTGTACGAGCAGAGATGTTAGGAAAGTTGCTTGATGGTGTGATGACCAAGCTCTTCGCGAGATCCTCATTCCTCAAGCCCCTTCGGAAGGCAGCCAGTGCCTTGCACTGCATTAATCCTTCCACCTCAGTTGAAGCCTTGAAAAATCGATCATACCAGTTGCGAATGGATTCCTTATCCCTTTGCTCCATAGAAAACAACTCAACAATGCTCCTCTTCGCCTGTTGCATGCTCGCTAACCTTTATAGGAACAACTCCCTCAGCTGCTTCAAACTTGTTATAGAGCCAGGTTGCAAAGAATGAAACCAATCTGTCGCAGCTCCCAATAAGAGTTCCTGGGGGAGGCATTGCACTTGTTTTGACAATCCCCTACCCAAAAGCTAAGTTGTGCGGTGGCGAACATGGTTCGCCGGGTCTGTCTTCCCATCATACAAAGCAATTTGAGGAGGAGTAAACTTGTGGAGCAATTTAACGAGAAGAATCTTCTTGCAGAGGGGCGACTCATAATCTTCTTCAATAGCGGGAAGGCCCTGCTATTGTCACTCTGCAGACTGTAACACCCCGATTACCTGTTCTACCACCAGACGCTATTATCCTTCGGAGAAAGAGCCGCTACCGGTCCAAGAGGAATTGTTATCAATGAAGGCATGTCACCAGGCAACTTCTTATGCTCCGTTTGTTTTCAAAGTCGTGATTTAAGATTTTAACTTTAACTTTAACTCAAAACACTACACAACAAAACACACATTTCAAAAGTCAAATTGGTGGGCCCCATATATTATTAAAATACAATCCCATTATAATTAATTATCTCTACCTTCCATTCATTTTATATTTCAAAAGTCAAACTGGTGGGCCCCATATATTTTTGTCTTCTTCTACAATCACAATCACAATCACAAATTCGTGACTTTAACTCCGAAAACAAACGCATTGTTAGTGTCCCCTTCCCCAGAGAATTTAGGCCGACGCTTGGAGGAGATAGCATTGTCTTCGACTCGGTTAGTCACCATATGATCTTCCAAGTTAACCTCAGGGGTATGAGAGGTTGCGATGATTGCCTCCACTACCGCTCAGACATTTGGTTCTAGCTGATCCACCTCGAACCACATTCGGGTTGTGCAATGGCGGCGGCGGCTTTGGACGAGTTGATCGCACTTGGTTGTTTTTTTGCAACCTGTTGCGATAACCTCGAGACTTGTCGTTCCTGGCTTAGGATCCATAATTTCTTTCTCGGTGGTGGAAAACAACCAATGCTGATGACTTTTTGTGCCATTTTTCACAGATAGCACCAATGTTGGGGTCGTAAAAAATTGGGTTTTTATCACGTGCAAGTCACGTGTCTCGAACTTCCACGAACAACCTACAAAAGGGGAGGATCAAGGAGGAGTCTTGATCTCCCTTTCCGATGCTTAAATGAGAGAGCGTATGAAAAGATAAAGAGAATTTAACTTAGGCTTTAGGCATATCTTAAAGTGTATTTATAGGAGTTCTAAGATTTCGGCATCGGAATATTACAATCTACACAATATATTTGATTACGAATAACATATAGATTTATATTTAGAATATTATTAGATAATATAGAACATATTCATATATGGATTTCTTGAGTGAAAAAATATCACCGAAACGGAGAAGATCGAGGTGGACCTAACTCGGTAAATAGGACCGGTTTTCTGGTCCTAACAGAATGAAAGTGACATTGTCCTGACAAACCATTTTCTTTCATGTCTCAACCTCTTAAAGCAAGAGAAATGTGGTAATTTTTGTTTTTCAATTTTTTTGGGTTTTCATCCAATCACATTTCTCCAGCGAACACCACCATCATTTCTTTTGCTTCAAATTAGTTCAAACGCATTTATCAACCTACAAGCCATAACCGACTCATTTGTAGTTTGTACACCTTTAATATTAAAGCTGCGTCGGATCACTTGCCAGATTCGACCGTATATTAGATGATAAGTCACGCTTTCATCTAACTATACGTTAACCTTATATTGGTTCACCAAAACTTCCCATGGTGAGAGAGCGTAAGCTCGAAACTCTACGTACGCGTTTGTCCTCCAATCAGATTAATTTCGCTTGATAAACTTTGGCATATTTTAGCTAATAACCTAAGGAAAACCTACATCCATACAAAATCTTTCTACAAGCGTTTTACCCCATCTTGCCAATTATGTGTATTCGTACCCTATGGTGAGTAGTTGAGGTTGGGCTGTCATTGTTTTTTCTGCCTAAGTAGTTAATTTGGTCTTATGTCATCGTCACAACTCAAAATGTGCAACCCATTGTTTCAAATTCATGATTATTGGAAAATTAGGATCCCTTTGTTTGCTAATAAATTGAAAATAAAATCTTCACTTGTCGGACAAAACTTTCCTACATACCAACTTGATTCAAGTTGTTCAATACTTATTCTCTTTAAGTAACGTATCGAGTTTGAATATTGTAAATAGAGAAAATTCATGCCGTGAGAACTTTATCCCTTAATGGATCGACTATGCTCGGTTTTGGAATAGTGGGGGTCTATTAGATTCTGGCTATTAGGTGGTACACATTGAAAATAATTTGCTACGTATTTCTAATTTGAAAAAATGGATTTAGGGTACGGAAGCATCCAATAGTAAATAAATTTTGGTAAAACGAAAAAAGAAAGGGTTTCTCTTTTGTAATTAAACGAAATTTTAGAGTCTTTGTTTGGATTTAGCAAAATATCAGGCCGCTGCAGGGCTGAAAGTAACCAATGGCCATTCCGGTGGATGTGGGCCCACTTCACCTGAAGTACGCTCCGACCGGTGACTAGACCCCCACTGTCATAAAGCACGCGTAATTCTGACGCGCCCTCCCGCGCCAACGCAAATATTCGTAAAGATTAGCCTCTCTGCTCCGCCAGTTGATCAAGTTAGTCCCTGTAAGATTATAGTAACGTTTTGAATCGATTCGATCCTTCCATTAACATGTACAATTGACTACAACTTTAGGATAATGTGAATAATCTACACGGAGGAAATAACTCATCTTATTTCATGAATGTACAAGCATGATCAGAAGGAATTTACAGATCAATTAATTACGTAAAGATAATTAATGATGGTTTTCTCGATTTGCACGTTGCCGAATTGTCCAGAGGGTCTATGAATTAATTTGAGTTCATAAAAGGGCATCAAACCAAGCATATTATAAGTGACTACAACGCGATCTTATGATTTATACAACGAATGATACTATAACAAGAAAAGTTTTGAAAAAAGTCTCAACGTGATTGATTCGTCACATAATCAGTCGAGCTTGTTCTCCCACTTAGCTCGTATATAATAACACGAGTTATGATCGATTTCGCCATAAATTTCTAAATTATGAATGAAGTACCAAAAAGATCAGTGGCTTAATTCTACCGACAAGTTACTAATGGGGGCAATATGTTTGTCGGAAGGGATCCCTTTGAGATTGGAGATTGTTATGTCACCACGCGCTCCCACGCGGCGCGTGGGTAGATGCACACTTTCCCGCCACTTCTAAAGGGACCCATTTTCCTTCCTTGAGCTTCAAGTCAATGCATCCATCCCGGCAACTCTTTCAAATTCTCTCCTCCTCTTCTCTCTTTGATCTGCGCAAAGACATTTTGCTTTAATTTTCTCCTTCCGTCCCAGTCCTCGTCTGCTGTTCCTTGCAGGTAATCCATACAATAACAGCTTAAATTTTCGGTACAGGACTTTTCAAGCCGATTTACATTCGGTTGGTATTGGTTTCTTCATCATTTTGGCTACCGCCTTTCGATTTCTTTATATGATTATAGCTGAGTATGTTAACTCAATCCTTTATTAGTAAGTCTTACAATTTTCCGGAGTTTAATGTACGATTGCCTTTTTATTTGGATATTTTTTCGATTTCCTTTGTTCTATGTTCTAAGCGAGTAGAAAAGCTCATCCTTCCGTTGCTTTTCCCTTTCATGCACAACTTTCAGGTTCAAACTTGTCTTCCCCTTCTTCTTCAATGATTTGGATCTGGAGGTCAGTGAGACGGAAGCGTGTGGCAGTTATGTCTTCACAAATGTAGTGGAAGATCTAGGTGCAGAGCTTCCTAGCGGTCGTTAATCGTTCAAGTCACGGTTAGTTCTTTGATTCGATCTGATTCGAAGGAAGATCTTTATCGAACCTGCATTGCTTTATACATGAATGAAAATGCTTGTCAACAATGACAAATTGATGATATGGTCAATCAAGCTTATTAGAGAAGCCGAAATAAAGTGGTTTTATGATGATAACTTTGAGATATGCAAAGACTAGATGAAAGCAGTTTTCATTTGGAAATTCAATATGGACTGAAACGTCCGCTACTCATGCAATTATGTCTAATTCAGGAAATCGAAGAACCGAAATATTGCGTTTTTTTCAATCAATTTGTTGATTTTCAATTGAATACTTGATGTTTGATATAGATTAGATACTTTGGTTACTCCACTGCAACAACTTGGCCAAAAACTCAGCAGACAGCAACGATGGTTCTTGGTCAGAAGACAGTTACTAGGAACAGTAAAAGGCCCTCTGTTCAACTCGAGTATGTAATCCATATTCAGGACATCAAACCTTGGCCTCCATCACCCCTACTCCGGTCCCTGCGCTCAGTCCTGATTCACTGGGAGAATGGTGAACGGAGTTCCGGGTCTACAAGGTCTGTCACACCCAATCCCGGTTCTGTTCCCAATGATGGAAAGATAGAATTCAATGAGTCCTTTAGACTACCAGTGACCCTTCTGAGAGATATGTCAGTTAGAACAGGAAATGCCATTACATTCCAGAAGAACTTCCTAGCATTTAACCTGTACGAACCTCGAAGAGACAATATCCTCAAAGGACAGCTGATAGCAACCGCAATAATAGATTTAGCCAATTACGGAGTCGTGGATGAGCCTTTGAGTGTAAGTGCTTTGCTAAACTGCAAGAGGAGCTTCAGGAACATGGCTCAGCCATTTTTGCACATCAGGATTCAGCCTATTGAGAAGGGTCGAGCACATTCCTCGTCATGTGGGAGTGCCTCAATAGAGCTGTCAGCAGGAGAGCATGATGGTGAATCTATTTCAGCCTCATTGATTGAAGAATATGCAGAGGAAGCAGAGATAGCCTCTTTTACCGAAGACGATAATTCTTCTTTACCTCCCATGAAGTCCAATGGAAGCTCACCTATCCAAAATGAGCAGGTACTCTTTCCCCATATGCTCTTCTTACGGTTCTTATATCCGATCATCCTTCAGCCAGGATAAGAATCAGGATTTCTATGCCGTTGTTCAGGTCAAAAGGGAACTCTGGATCTTCTCAGGAACTGATGCAACTAACCTGGAGGACACTGCTGCAGTGGATAAAAGTGCAATTGAGAAAGGCTACCTTCTAGAAGAAAAACAATCTATAGAAGATGATGGACTAAACATAATCTCAACTGATAACTCTGTAGAACAAGGTCTCCCAGGGGATGGTGCATTTTCCTTCAGCTGGGAGAGTTTCAATTTGAAGGACAATCATCACATGGATGATGTGTCCACTGGGTCACCATTGGATACTGTTAGGACAAATGGATATGGAAGTCATAAACCCCTTGTGGGAGAAAGACATCCATGGGGAGCAAAAAACAATAGATACAACGAAAGAAAAGAAGCTACACTGTATCCCAAGGATCGAACAGGCACAGTAACCAATGCCAAAGTCCAACAGTTGCAGCACAGAATTCAAGGGCTGAAAGGAGAGTTGAGAGAAGCTGCTGCGCTCGAGATTTCACTTTTTGCAGTCATTGCAGAGCATGGATGTTCCAGCGCCAAGTTGCATGCTCCAGCTCGGCGCCTTTCCCGATTCTATCATCATGCTTGCAGAGAACTTTCTCAACAGAGGAGAGCTAGTGCAGCTAGGAGTGCTCTTTCCGGATTAGTATTGGTGGCAAAAGCTTCTGGGAATGATGTCCCAAGGTGCTTATTTCTATCACTACTTCCTGTTGATTTTATATGGTAAATCTTTGTTTTGGAGGACAGGTCAAATTTTTTCTTTGTTTTTGAGAGAAAATACTGACCAAATTTCATCTTTTGTACTGTTTTTACTTTATCAGCACTCTCATGCTTCTTGTTCTATGATGCAGGTTAACTTATTGGCTGTCAAATTGTGCTGTGCTGAGAGCGACTTTAAGCTGGACAGTCACGGAGGGAAATTTTGTTCATCCATCTTCAAATGGGAAGGAATCTTTTCTGGGCAAGAGGGCAAACAAAAGTAATGGAAAAGTTCCTGGCTGGGATGATCTCCATGCTTTCATAGGTGGACTCGAAAATATTGAAGCTTGGATATTCTCCCGAGTGGTCGAGTCTATCTGGTGGCAGGTAAGACTTGAATATGTCTTCATTCGCATGTGAGAATATTGCGGTCATAGATCTGATTTAAACTCCCGTTTCTTTTAACAGATTGTGATTCCACATATGCAATCTGCTTCCGAGAAAGCAAGCAACGGAGGCAAGCAGTCTCGTGAAGCTTGGGCAGAGGACCAAATGCAAGCTCACGTTTCATTCAAACACTGGAAGAAAGTCTTTAAGGAGGCCCGTGAGAGGCTTTGTCCTGCTAAAGCGGGAGGGCAAACTTGTGGCTGCTTGCCTGTGCTTGCTAGATTGGTATATCTTCTTTGTCTTATCATATGTTTGATTTCTTTCTGTTTCACCACAAATGTTCGCTACCATTGTGCTCATTGAAGAATATAACGAACATATATAGTTCTTGCGTAGATCATGGAGCAGTGTGTAGCAAGGTTAGATGTGGCCATGTTCAATGCTGTTCTCCGCAAATCTGGTGATGAGATCCCAACCGATCCACAGTCTGATCCCATCGGTGAGTCCAAGGTTCTCCCTATCCCAGTAGGAAAGTTGAGCTTCAAAGCAGGGGCGCAACTGAAGAATGTGGTAAGAAAGGTCCATTTAAGTCATTACTTCTTTTCGGTTTTCGGTAATAACTTTAACTCCACTTGACAAGAATCAAGCGGCCACTTATAAGAATCATAAAATATTTGTGTACTTAAGTGACAGATTATTCCCATTGTTTTACATCTTGTCCATTCAATGGAACCAAATATAGAAGTGTCATCTCGATTTCACCTGATCTTCGCTATTCTGTTTCCTCTTCTGTTCTGATTTCCTGTTTTCAGATTGGAAACTGGTCTAGGTGGCTCACTGATCATTTTGGTGTTGACGACGGGGACTTAACTGAAGATGGGAATGGAAATCTCAGCAAATATGAAAGCCAAGAAAAAACATCTAAGCCGTTCCATCTCTTAAATGCATTGAGCGATCTGATGATGCTGCCAAAAGACTTGCTTCTGAGCGGATCTGTGAGAAAGGAGGTCTACTTCTAGAATCCTGACTTGCCATTTCCTATCAGCAATCATGTCAGTTTATATGCCTTATCGAGCACATTTCCTTCTCTCCTCAGGTATGCCCGACATTCGGTGCACCATTGATCAAGAGGGCCTTAGAGAATTTTGTCCCAGATGAGTTTTGCCCCAATCCTGTTCCAAAAGCAGTGCTCGAAGCATTGGCATCTGAGGTTAGCCCTTACTGATCTGTTATCTACTCATATTCGAGTTGAATCGACTATCTCACTCATTTGCAACATATTAGTTAAATAGGATTAAGCTCAAATTCGCGTACATCTGGAGCTGCTCATTAGCAATATATCCTATGCATATTGCTGTAATTTCAACATCTTAAAGACAGAGAATTCTTCTTATAACGATCAACTTTGATTAGCCATGTCCCGATTCCCTTCCATGTACGTATCCTCAATGGAGCTTGATGCGGAATAATCAGGCCGCCTCTAACAGAGATGTGCACTATGTGTAGGAAACTACGAACTTGTTGGCATGCTCACCGCAAAAAGCACCTCTAAGTCGGAGTCCATACGAATTCTCACATTTCAGCCTCGATTTCTGCAGGAAAATCATTTGGATGGTGAGGAGCATTCGTTCACGAGCTACCCCTGCATTGCAGCTCCCCCTGTTTATTCACCCCTTTCAGCAGCTTCCATATCGGGAACTCTCACTGATGATTTCCAAAGCGAACCCCGACTGAGAAAGAGCAGGTCAATTTTGCTCACAAAAGAACAGAACAGTGATGATGAACTCGATGAACTGATCTCGCCATTAGCCTCAGTCCTCGTCGATGGGTCCCTATCTTCGCCGACTTCAACTATCCCTAGTTCGATCTTGAAAGGAAATGGTGTCGGGATTGCTCTCAGATACGAGCTACTTCGGGATATTTGGATGGACAGCTAGTAGCTCATGTCATGGGCATTATACAAGTGTACATGGGCAGGCATGATACAGACGAATAAAAAAATACTGAAATGTAGCATTTCTTTTTCGAGCCAACCATATGTCCTCAGTCTATCGGGTTGATAATGGTCCATACTCAAGTGTTGGCTTACCCTAGTCGCGAAGTTCTTCCGGTGGGCCGGTAGCACCTCGTATTTTTTTGTCCTGTTTTTGATGTTTCAATAATGATTACTCTGAGAATTGTGTCAATGGAATTATAAACAAAAGCAAAAGAAAAATGCTTCGAGTGTTTACATAAAGAATATAAAGATTGTCAATGGAACTCGTTCCGGGGTGCAACTTCTTTGATGTGAATGAAATGTCTCAATTATAATCGATCGCAACCCATGTGTATCACCACGGGAGCTCCGGCTCAAGAATGGAATGAATTGATCGGTTGGTAGCAGCTCCCAGGTTACTAAAGTTGAGATATATAAGACATACGTGACTAATTAACTTAGCATGTGATAATTCTGGATGATACAAAATATCTCAATCTCGACCTACGTTGTAATAATCGAACTCTTTACACTTCACACATCACTGAACATATTGAACTATTTGCTGTATTCTATTTTAACCTTCTTCTAATTATTATTATTATTTTTTTGGGTAAATGTCATAACCCTGGGGGACCGTTGAAAATATTTGGGCTTGGTTTAATACGTAACTTCTATAATTACATGAACATAAAAGGGAAACTGAAGATCATTCGCCGGAAATCACCAAAATATATACACACACACACACACACACACACACACATATATATATATATATCATACACCGCAGAAAAAAAAAAAAGAAGACAAGTGAAGATCCCGATATAAATTCCCGCTCACCTTAGGCTCAAACTAGCATCTCTTGTAAAAAGTTCACTCTACTAGTTACTTAAAAGATTAAGTATCGTCATGATTTGATTTAAGCGGTTAGGTACTTGTCTCTAAGTAAGGTCTCATATTTGAATTATGTGAATGAAAAAAATTCCATAATTGGGAGAATTTTACCTTATAGTGGACAGATGTAGCTCAATCTGAATTAATCGGGGTCCGTTAGGATGCCGAACACTATAGTACTCATTGAAAAAGTAGAAAAATTGAGCAGATCAATGAAAAGAAATGGAAAATAAAGGTTTTTCTTTTTTAACGCACCACATGACATCTAGAAGCCAAATCAGCCTACACTAATTCAAGTTTGAGCCTAACTCATCAAGTGGGGTGTGGCTGAACCAATCAGAATGTAACAAATGAGTAAATAGTGTTAAGGAGATCGATTATAATTTACTAATTTCGATAATCCGATTAATTCTTTATTGTGAAGTATATAGAATATATAGAATCATTTAAGATGTTCTTGGAAAAGGCTTCTTTTTCCTCTTTCCCTCTAATGAGATTATTAATTATTTACACTAGATTTCCCTTACCTTTTTAACGTCTCGTTTACCCGAAAAAGGAAAAGGAAAGGGAAATAACGGTACCTTGTCTGGTCAAAATCATTTGACATCTGAGTACTTGCATCTTGTCAGATGGTTATCAGTATGTTAACTAATTGCTGATTATTGTATATAATGTCATGTTCCTGCACACTGAGGCAAACGAGTAAATGGCCTTGTAATTACATGAGTAGCGGGCTGTTATTTTTATATAATGAAAGAATTTCATTTGTTCCTCCTTGCTACGTCACTTTGAGGAAGGATTATTTAGTATTTTTCTCCTGAGGCAGAGATGCCCCGTCGATAGTTAAAATTTATCAGATAGAATCGAACTTATTCTGACCTTAAACTACTAAGCTCTGGTAACTCCAAGAAATTATATAATTCGAAGCATCTGTGATTTTTACAGTCTAACTGATCACTGACTATTTACGCTGCAGTTTTACTGCAACATTAAAGCAAAGATGAAACACTGTCAAAGGCTAAAGTTTACATAATGGAATCGACTCTGAATATAAATTACACTGCTCCCAAAAGTCCAAGAAATCGTATGAGGTCTTAGGATAGTCTATTTGGTCACGGCTATTTATACTGCAAGTCTAATTAGAGAGATTTCATTCTCGAAAGTTGACGTATAAATGATAAAACTAATTCTGACTGAAAACTACACTACTTCGATAACTCCCAAGAAATTATATAAAGCTATGAGCATTTCTCATTTGATACTATCATATAATCATTTTGTTTACCAACTTGCATACCTATTAAGTTTTTGTAGTAGATTAGTACCAAAATAGTGAGGCATAAGAAATTACCATTTGAAGGTGTAGTTTTACTATATAAAAGTTGCAGGTCCCAACTTTTAATTCAATATGTTTATGGATGTGGAGGAGTGAATTAAACATTCCCTATAGTTCTTGCAAGCAAACATATGATCGATTGTTGGTTATGAATGTTTGGATTTGTTGTCAGTTCAGCTTTTGATTATGGTACATTATGCATTTAATTTGTTTATATTTTTCCCCTTCAATTTCTAGATAGAGACAGTTAATCCTTTCTCATTTTTCTCGTACCAAAGGCGGAAGTGAGATGAAAATTTCCATCTCTAGTTAGAGAAAGAAAACTCCGTATCTTTCCATCCTCTAAAGACGGAAACAAAGACGGAAATTTTAGTCTCGAAGTTAGAGACAAGAAACTCCATCTATGATCTATCTACCGTCCCTCTAGAGATAGAAACATAGACGAAAATTTTTGTCTCAAAGTTAGAGACGTAAAAGCCGTCTCCCTTCCCATCTCTACAGATATGGAAATTGAGAGGAATTTTCTCATCTCTAATTTGAGATAGAAAACTTCGTATCAGATTCCGTCTCACGAGAGACGGGAATTGAGATGAAAATTTCCGTCTCTAATTGTTGAGACAGGTTGTTTCGTCTGTGCTCGTCTCAATGTCACAGACGATGGTCAAGATAGAAATGTCCGTCTCAAATAAAGAGATGGCAATTTCTGTCTCAAAAAATCCGTCTTTACGCATTGTGAGACGGACTTTTCCGTCCCAAATTTTGCTACGGGGACTTTTGAGACGTAGTGGTTGAGATGAAAAATGTCGTCTCTATAACGTGTAGGGACAGAGTTGTTTGTCTCTATGGGGCTGAATTCATGTAGTGCTTGTTTGTTACTAGCCAACCATAATGAACTCCGGCATATCCCCTTGGATTCATTACTAGCTCAAATTGATCCTCAAATAGTTCGACTCGAATTTGGGATATCATCCTAGCCATTGGTTGGATATTGAGCACTTCAATATTGAAACAGTCCATCATCATGAGGATGAACATGTTCCTCACATAAGCTGGATTCATCGATGCACGAACTTGAATGGGGTGCACCGCAGGGTTGGCAAGCTTAAGTTCAGCTTGGATTGGTCCAGAATCTCGGTCCTTGGAAACCACGTCCTCTTGCCTCGTTTAGCTAGTATGGCTTACGAGGAAGAAGTGATGTCCCTTGTCATCTATCCACGCAATTGATTTCTTAGAGACGATGCTAACATCATACATTGCCTTTTCAATGAAATAAAAAACATGGAGTTTTTGGTCTCAAGGAGCATTCGAATCCTGCAACTTTCGGCTCAGAAACGGCGTTGGATGAGCCGAACCATTGTTGCAGAGAATTCGTCCCCGTTGCAGTTTTCATAGAAAAGAACTTGAGTAGGAGTGCTGCTATTCAAGATGTCGGCATAAGGCCCTGAAAAGTGCACTTGAGGCTCCACTGATGACTCGTCGTCGGCCTTCAGGCTCTGGACTTGGAGAGCAATAACAACCATTCCCTTGTCGATTGGGTTTGAAGTAATGATTTCCGAAATGCAAGAATACAAAGTTTCGTTAAAATTGGAGGTTTAAATCTTTAAGAAAAAAGAAAAGAAAAAAGAACATAATATCTATAATCTATAAATTAAGCTAAAGGAGAGTTTCTAAGAGAAACTCTCCTTTAGCCATGTGTGATTCTAAGGTAATTTCTAATAAAATATGATAGACTTCAATCTCTTTTGGGTATATTGCATCATATAACTTAACGTTGTCAGATATTTTTGAATCTATCTTAACGTCGATTTTTTGCCTGAGGCATTCCAACATTGCTAATACGATGTCACCATCTAGCCCCAAAAGATAATTGATGAAACAAAAATAGCAATGTCGGGATATCTAATTCAAAAAAACGATGTTGAGATAGATCTAAGAATACCTATCAACGTTAGGTTATATGGTGTAATAAACCCATCTCTTTTCATAAAGACAATGAATATAGATTAGGTTGTGGGGCCTTTAAGAGAACATGTCCTTATTCTTAAATACGTAATTTATATGTATATTATATTTGTCTCAATAAACTTATTATATTCTCAGTAATACAAACATTTAGATACGCATAAAATATTTTAGTAGTTTTTTCACTAAAAATATATTTCCAAAAAATAATATATTATTTATATTTATATTTTTTTAAAGGATCGCATATTACTTATAAAAGATAGATCAAATTTTCTACTTTTATTTGAATTATTATTTATTTTTAATTATCTAAATTTCACAATCTCTCATAAGAAATCCTTTTATATAAAACTAACATATTATTTATCATATATATTTACTCATGCGTAATACACCTTTATATTCTCTTTAATTACTCGAATTTTTTTAAGAAAATAAATATATCCTTAAATGCACACACGTAATTTATGATTATAAGATAATGTAATTTTTGACAATGTAACATTAATAAAATAAATAACACCTAAAATTTTTTTTCTAGGCTCGTGCATCGCACGTGTGAATAACCTAGTATATATTTATTATGCAGAAACACATGTAATAACCAATTTGAATCTACTAAGAGGAAAATTTTGGAAAAATGAAATCTGAAATTATGATTTATTCTCCCTTAGGTCTCTAGTTCAATATGTTAAGATTGATCAAGTTAAACTTGAACAATCAACATCGTGAGAGCTGAAAAAAAAGAAGGAGAAAATGGAAACGCAAAATAAAAACAAGGACAATAAGAAGCCCATTCTTCAATTCACATCAATTTATACTCACAACTTGAAATGGATAGGCTCGAAAATTGTTTGAAATGTCTACCTACCACGATTCTCCATCCCATTTATTCTTTTTCATGATTGCTTTCCTTCTAAGACGATCGATTCCAAGCATCTGCAGTCTCACAGTAAAAGTAATACTATAATTTGTCATGGAATATGGCTTCCGTAGTATATCATACATGGGCTGCCATTGAAATATTTCCTTCATTTAAATCAAGCTTTCGTGAAGTGGAACGAGGCAGAATTTGATCTTTTTGGTAAATTTTGGCTTTACATCCTGATACCGAACTATGGTTTAAAACAACGCTTAATGCAGAAGGTATATAGACATTAATTCACATATACAGAAAGATATTGAGGTTTCGCGCATAACGTGCAAGAATAGCAAAGAGCACGGAAATCACAAATATTCCTGCAAATATAAAGCAATTAATATTGACAAAGCTAATTAAGGAGGTTTTTCCTGAAATTAGTCAGGAAGTATCAAATGTATACACGGTATCAAAGAGCTTACAGGTCTGTCTTCTAGAGATACTCTAGCCAATAGTCGTCCATCAGTTTCCAGATTCATCGAGGTGGCGTCTGCATGACAGCATACTACTTACACCATTAGTAAATGACATGCCGTTGATGCCTCTGACAGCCTATAGTGATCTGCTTGATAGAAGCGATATGCCGTGTGAAGGCATCCATACGCTGGTCATCAGATATTATAATCCTGCAGGAGATAAGCTTGGCTGGTACCCATGTGAAAGCAATGAGAGACGCCATTATTCACTTGCCCTCATTTATGGATGCTCCAGGGAGTGGAAGAAAGGAGCGGGTGCCATTGCCTTGTCCTGCATCTCCACGTTTCCCTCATATTAAGTTGTTGGAGATATACGATCATCAGGAACTGAAGTATCTACTCACCCCTTCAGCGAGCAGCTACCTTTGAAATCTAAAGCGCAAAATTAATTGTCCGGTACCGCAACAAATTGGGAGGCATCACGATCACAGCTGCAGAATCAGAACTTTTACTGTGGGCATTTGCAAACTGGAAAGATATCTTCGTGACCCTATGCGACCAAATGAGGACAGGGGTGAGGCCCCATTTGCTGCCTTGTTCCCAAACGCTTCAGACGATAACGGAGGAACGGTGCGAGCAAATGGAAAAATTGCAATGTGCAGTTGGTTGTGCTAAGCTTAATTTCTGTTACTATCACTCGTCATGGAATGACGTGGCGGCCTTAGAAGATTACTGACTCCTGATTCTTTGTAACACTTTCACGGTGGAAGGATGTCGTGGAAGCATATGGGCGCCTTTCATCTTTCCTCTTTCTCAAGGAGATCACCGCGGATCGTCAACGGGGGGGGGGGGGGGGGGGGGGGGGGGGGGGGGGGGGGGGGGGGGGGGGGATCACTGCAATGGGAGCAACCTGACGTCAAGGCCCAACCTTTTCCCAGTTCACCTTCAAGAACACCCCTGCTGTTAACCATACAGGTTTGATTCTCAGAAAAACAAATATTGGTCCCTCCTCCTTGCACCCTCGTGTTTCTTGTTAGGATTAATGGACGACCATTTGTTTTCGTTGAAGCTGCAGGGCCCCAATTCGAAGTCCATCTGATTCGTGGCTGTGCCTCTCCTTCTACACAGCGAGTAGCAGGATTCAGTGGGTTTTCTTGCAGCCAAACGAGAGCGAGGGAACATTGTGGGTGCGAGTGGAGTTTGCTGGCAATGTTTCGTGCAGGCCGCGGTGACTTCTATGTCGTAGGGATTGTTTCAGCAGGTGTTTCTGATTTTTCGCATCATTTTGGCTGGTGTCCTCATTTGGTGGTTTTCCTTCAAATCTCCTGGTTTCGACCGGCATTGTCCCTCCTCTTTGTTATGTCCAAAAAGCAAATGGAGGAACAGTATAACGATCAATCGGAAAATGTTGGCACCACGTACCGTAAATAGTCTCTCCTCTCTATTTTCCAGTCCAATATCGGTTCGGCGAGTAGCTTTGAGAATAGAAGGGGGAGGAGGCGGTACTTGTGATGATGGAAGTCTGGAGGTAATCTAAAAAGCATTCTAGATTATGGATGATTTGAACAAGATCGGTCCATTCAAGTATGTAGCTCGAAACCAAAATTCAATAAATGGATCATGGACATGTTGTCTTGCGGAGCAAACCGCAAACCGAGACACATAAAATTCAATGGACCGACAAGTTATTCTTCTACTAAAAAAGGAAAGAAGAGGCGGATGAGCAAAATATTGATATATGAACAGTACCAATAGTTGATGGGTTACACAAGCTGGGAGTTCATTTTTCTCAAGATCCTCAAACTACATCACAAAAACCAAGGGCGAATTCTTTCTCATTGGAGAAAGTAAGCCTCCACACCAGACAAAATTGGGACATTCGCCACAATGAGAAGCACAAAAACTCGATCTATCAAACCTCGTATCTATTTACTATACGCCGCGCTGCAAACGAATAAGTAAGATGAGCCATAAGACGACCCCAAATGGAATGCTGCTCAGGCGGTTAACTTCTGGGGGGAAGAATCGACGACATTCATGTGCTGAAGATGTAGTGCAGCCAAAAGTCCTTTCCAGGTTTCTCCAGGTCCACTGGCAACATGAAAGTTGAGGAGCTTCTTTTGCTTATTGTAGTAATCTTCCAACAGTTTGCTCTGCAAACAGAGAAAAATCTTCGATTAACAAACCAGCTTTTCCCCTCAATTTGCTAAGATATATCATGAAGTACAGAGAGCTCTGTGCTAAATCCATAATCCATAAGACAAAATCGGGGTTAACATCACGGCATTTATGTAAATATGCAGCAAAAGGTCAGTTTTTTAGAAGAAAGAGAAAGGGTTAGTCATGCTCTGAAGCAGAAAATCGGATGAATATGCAGAACCCATTTTTGTTTGATTGACACCAAGTTATCAAAATTTATCATCAAACACATAAATCAGAGGCATGAGCTGAAAAGTTCAGGAATTCAAACATTACAAAGTATAGATTGAGCTCGCTTTCAAATTTCAAATCAAACAAATACGTGATTCTCACCTGCTCAGCATAAAAGGCGAACTTCTCCTTCCAGGCAAGATCGGTAGAAATCATTTGTTCACCCTGTGGTGTCAATCTATGACTCAGAGTAGTCTTGTGCAAGCTTGTGGATTCCTCTTTGCACTTGAAATTCAGCACTAGATCAATATCAGCAATCTGGTCAAGGATCTCCTGCAAAACGGTCCAATATCGACAAATCAGCTGTCGATGTTAAGATTCTCCAAAATTACAGTAAACTTCGGCATTGATCCAGCTAAATAACAGGGCCACATTGATTTAAAGAATATCCTACTTAATAAGCTTTCAATGAGTTTAGAATCATGTTTGTTTCCCGTGTCAAAGCGGGGGCATATGCCTCCATGTTAGCATAACGAGATATACAGCAGTAACGAAAGGCGAATGACACTTCAAGAACATTGCACATACAGCTTGGATCATCGTTCTGGGAAGACCCTCCAGGATGAATCCCGCTTCGCCTCGATAGTATCCTTCCTCCAATCTCTTCGATAACAGCGCAAAGATCACGTCCTGGGGAACCAGCTGGCTCTCATTCACTGCGCTCGCAATCTACTCAAACAGAATTAGCAGTAAATATGTAAGCCATGAAAAATCGAAAAAGCTACGACAGCAAGAAGCCAAGAACATATAGATACACAACACGAACGTTCTCATCAATCAATTTGCGACTTTCTGCTCCACATTCAATAAATTCCTCAATACGAAAAAATACTACGACATGATCAACCACGCCGTACTTTTCTCAGAGAAGGAAAAATCCTTCAGGGGAGAACATCACGAAGAAGAAAATGCGATGAATTCGAGAATCAACGAAACCTGCTTGTAGAGAGAAGAGCGAGGGCTGAGCTCCTGCCGGACGAGCGATCCCATGGATATATGCGGGACTTCGAGAAGCTTCGCCAGCCTCTCCGCGTAGAGGTGCTTGTTAGCACCCCTGTCTCCCATGATCACCCACTGCACTCCCCTCCCCGGGACCAGCCGCTCCGTCCCAAGCCTTGGCTGGGGTCCCCGGCCCCGCTCCTCCTCCTCGTCCGAGTAAGAGTCGAAGTAGTAGTCGTCGCACTGGACCGCGGCCGCCGATCCGAACGCTCTGGAGGGGAGCAGGCCAAAGCGGCGCATGGGCGAGGCCACGGCGGAGAGGTGGCGGCTCAGTCCGGCCATGGCGGCGGCAAGGAACCAAGCGAGGGTTTATGAGAGAAAAGGTTGAGAGGTTTTTGATGAGGAATCGCGTCCGGGGAAATATTTTGCGGGTAATTTGCCGTTATGCCACCGAGTGTTAAACCATTATTACTATAGGAGGGCTCCGGGTCCCGCGGTGACGCGTGGCAATTCCTTAATGGCTGAGGGTGATCCAGTGCGCGTGAAACTACGGGAATCCAGTGCACCTCGTCTGCCGTGCAGCCAACGATCGGACTTTGACTAGAAGGCTGGAGGATTAGGATAGGACCGACCGTGGACGATTATGACTCAAGAAGGTCACTTTTTTTTGGATTGGAACTCGGGAGGCGCCATAAAAAGGTAGGGCTGGGATGGCACGGGACTCGTGCCGTCCACAAGCGTTGGGCAGTTGAGGGCTTAGATCTTGACACGTGAGCCAAGAAAAACGGCGGAGAGGGCCGCAACTGCGAGGTTAATATATTCACAGATTGATTCAGATGGATCGACACCTCTTTTTTCTTTTATGAAATTTTGGATTTGAGTCTTGTTAATATTAAAATTGACTATCGTAAAGGAGCTGATCTTTCTCTAATATAATTTAATTATATATTATTATATTTTTAAATATCGAGCAATATTGAAAGAAAAAAAATAGATTTTGCAAAGATATAATTGGAAAAAATCAAAACCATTTCGCCACATCCTATATGATATTTTCAGGGGAAAGTGCCAGGTAGTCCCCCTTACAAGTTTCTCCACAAACTCTTTTGAAAAAGTATTTCAAAAACAAAAGAAGGAAAATGTCAATATAAGAATGATTATGAGTGGTACTGTTAGCAAAATTGTATTTCATGTAAGTGAACATTACGGAATTCGGAATTCACTATAAATACCTCACTGTTTAAATAATACTGGACAAGATTGGTATATCCCATGAACTCACGAAAATGAAGATAGCAATCATGCGATTATATCCCATCAATTGTTGCTCGTTATTACTATAAGGGACATGTATCTTCTTGATCGTGCATGCATAACGACACAAGATTGGTGTTTCGAATTACCGTGTTGTACCGCGCGCGTGTATGCATTCATGGTAATGGTGACTGAAAGTTCAGTATGCATATATATACATATATTGCGATTTATTAATCTCGATTGGGGTCCTTCCTATGACCTCAATGATACCAATGTGACTTTAGCATGAACACGCGTAATATTGCTAGAGAGGTATATACTACCTCAAGAGACCTCTATAGTATGGTGGCGTGATCGAGTTGAGTAGACTAGTTAAAGATGAGTAAACGGTTAATAACATCGAATAATTTTTCTTTCTCTGTTTTTTTTTTCCTTGTAATTCTTTTTCCATTTTTCTGTTCTCATCCGTTAGTTTTGACGGATATGGTCCGTAACAGAAGTTCAGGTGATGAATTCTTCCACGTACGAATTACGATGGAGTTGAAGGGGTGAATTACCATAGATTCTAAATTGCAGTGTGGGGCAATCATGCATAATTGCACATATTGCTTATATTAATCATAAAGAACCAAAACATATATCAAATCCGTCATGCTAAACGCCGAGCGAATTCTAGAAATGGTACGTAAAGTTTAGCACCACCGTAGTAAAATCCTTTCGAGACGTATGCACCGCCTGACATGGGCTTTATAGGGGAAAATAGATGATAAGAATGCAATTGCATTGCGCTTCATTGACCGCGTAAAATTTAGTTGTCATGTTAGCCACATGAATTTTAGGACGCCATTTATTTTCTTGAGCATCTAATATATACGGTATCATTTTATACATATGCCAATTGGAAAAATACAAACTATGAGACAAACTGACAAACAGCAGAGAACGGAAGTTTCTGCACATCAGTTAGGGCCAGAAGACTCGTGAGTTGGTCGAAATATGCTTGGATCTTCGTAATTGGTGGCTTTTGGACATTTTAAGACGTTGGACCACAGATACGTTGCGGACGTTCTTCCTCATATGGAATTAAGAGCTCTCATGGGCGCTTTTCCGATCGAACGAATACGTGTTCGACGCAATGACAAGCGTATATATGCAGCAGGTTATTGCGTTATTCTTTTTTCTGGGTGTAATTGTGGGAGGCTGATAACGCGCTAAGGGATTGAAGAATATATGGCAACGAATTCTGGAATAAATGAGGTTAGTCCAGAACTTTCTGGACAATATAGCCCCAAAATTTTTGTGGTCATAGAAAGTTCTGGAATTCCATCGGTCTGACCGAATGCCAAAAGCAACCAAATATGGGAATTTGCAATTCCCCTTCTAATAAAAAAACATGCCAAAGACCCTTCCAATATTGGCTTTAACCGGATGAATAAATTGCACAACTTTGGCTGCTAATTAACAGGCTGCAGTTTCGTTTTTTGTGATAGAACTATTCATACACTTTATTAATTATAATTAATAATTTTATTTTGTTGTACTATATACATAAATCTCGATTGTAATCGAAAAAAAGTAGATTCTCCTTAAATTTTGATTGAATTTTTTCGATTAAAAGAGAGATTCATGAATTAAAAGAAAATAAAAATCTTAATAATTAATAAATAGGCACATGTAATTCCGGACGAAAATCAAACTTAAGACCTATAGGATAGAAAGTAAGCAATGCAACTGCCCTACTAAAATTTATATAATTCACCGATTTTTGATGAAATTTCTTATTTTCGACTCCTTATGCTCGTCAAATTCCCTTCTTATCAGCCCCTGAAGTTCCGCTTCCCCTCGATTCAAATCCGGAGTCCGTCTTCGGAGCTTTTGTCTTGTAGTTCTCGTTTGTCAACGAAAGTGCAATATTAATTAAAATAAACAGGCCTGAGGAGTATTTTATTATCTTTTTCTCGTGGCCAAAACAGTTATGACGGTTGGGTTGGGGTTGACCGCCTACTTCTAGAACAATTGGAAAAAGTTACTCCGCCGTCAAAGTCTTCACGGCGCCCCTCTCCCGTTCCCCGTTGCTTCCGAGGACTCCACCCCGCACGACGTTAAAGGGCAGAATTTTCCCATTGATTGACGGCTCATCGTACCTTATTGTTCAGCCGGTCAACCCACGTTACGCGGCATTCCATTGCGTTATATATATCTTCATCAGTCTTCTCCCCTTCATTTGCCTCTTAGCTATAATTCTCCCTCAATCCCCTACAACTTTCACTAGATCTTGTCACCAGCTTACCGATATCGAGCAAACGGAGGCCTGTCAGTTCCATTTCGGTCTTGAAAGTACGTATCTTGCCCCCCGCAGAGTACACGGGGCCGTTAGACGTATTTATCTTCGTATATGAGGCTCCTCCCCCTTCGTTAATTTGTGCCTCTAGGTTCTCTCTCTGTCTCCCTTTAGCATTCACTAGATCGTGTCAGCTTACCGATATCGAGCGACCGAATTCTTGTCTAGTTCCAGTCCTCCTTGGTCTCGAAAAGTACGTCTTTTGCATATAATCCTCATTCTGTGGAGTACACGGGGTATGTTAAAAATATAGCTTCGAGTCATTGCGTTCTGTAGTACGTTCCTGCATGCGCAGCTCCCTCTCGTGCGAATCTTATAGAATATATACTAGAAAAATTTATATATTATAGGGGTGTATATATTTGTTTAAAAGACAAATTCTCAGTTTCGATTGACGGCAAGGGGGTGGGTGGGAAAAGAGGTCTGCTCTTTTCATCAGCTTGATGGTTGCGTCGCTAAATTCTAGTGCCCCGAGAGTTTCGACATACAAGGCAATGGACGTGTTAAAGCAGAAGTATGAGCGTGTGTTCACTCACTTTGACGGGAACAGAGATGGGAGGATTTCGCCTTCGGAGCTCCAGCACTGCATCACTGCCATCGGGGGTGAGCTTTCTCTGGCCGAGGCAGCAGCTGCAGTGGTGTCGCTGGACATGGATGGGGACGGGCTGCTAGGGTTCGAGGACTTCGTGAAGTTCGTGGAAGGAGGAGGGGAGGAAGAGAAGGCGAACGACCTGAGGGAGGCCTTCAAGATGTACGAGATGGACGGGTGTGGGTGTATCACGCCGAAGAGCTTGCGGAGGATGCTCAGTCGATTAGGGGACTCCAGGACGGTTGATGAGTGCAAGGTGATGATTTCTAGGTTCGATTTGAATGGGGACGGGGTGCTCAATTTTGATGAGTTTATGGTCATGATGTCATGAATCGATTTCCATATATACACATGTATGTACATTGAATTGAACTATTACTATACAAAGTAAAGTAGATATATTTGTTCTTTTTTTTCTTGTCTTGATCGTACATTCTTCATTTATAGGACTCAAACCTGAGACATTAATGGAAAAAAGTGCTAAAAACACTCGAACCAATCCACAATAATTAGTTGACATAACATTCTTTGAGATGTTAATAATGTACAATGCAGCGACTTTAGAGTTTATTCATGCACCAAACGACATAATCGAAAGAGGGAGGACATCCACACGTACTCTGTAATCCGGAACCACCCTCGAAGACTATGTTCAAGTGTGATCACTAGTTCTCCTTTGAAGGCCAACTCAGGCAACTGTCTCAGAATCTGGAACCACGAGCTTTATAGTCAGGTCCCTGACTCGATTGATGAACGGAACAGCAGCTTTCAATCCAAAAGATGATGACCGGAAAAAAGAAAGCTTAGCAAATGGTATGCAGATATAGAGACTAAATAAAGAGAGATTAGCACGAAGACAATGGATACCAAGGAGAAATAACTACGGATGAATGAATATTAAGTAGGAATTGAAGGGACAGCAACAATGATATTAAGTAGCTAGGAAGCTGAAGAAGTATGTGAACGATCAAATGATGTCTGTCTTACCAAGATTTAGGTGATGCCCATATTTAATCCGTCACTTGTACGTACGGTTGAAGGAGGTCCCTTGTGTTGGAATGGTCCCATTCGAGCGATTCCCATCAGTTTGCATCTCCTTTCTTTAAGATAATCCGTCGAAGAGAAGGGGGACCGAGGGGAATTTGTCCATTTGGAAGAGGATCCGCATGGACTGGAATCCTTTTAAGCTTTTGACATTTATATATCTCGAGACTGGGACAAATGGTCTGATTTAGAAAAATGGTCTGATTTATATATCTCGAGACTGGAATCCTTTTGGATGTCCACTAGACGGCAAAGTGCTTGCACATCGTACAACACCAACAACTAGAGACTGGGAAAAATGGTCTGATTTAGAAAATAGGCTGAAGGCAATGAGTTAAAGCATCCTATGCCTTTGCATCTGGCGATAGAACATTTCTTCAGGGCCCTGAAAGTTTCTACCAGCAAGGACGACAAATCTATCAAACTCCTCATGCAGTCAAGTTCTCTCATTTCCGATACATCGACATCTTTTGGGAGCAGAACTTTCTCTCTAACTTGGTATCTCCAAGTCACCACCCTGCGGCATCTGCAAGTGGATGTTCTCTCTTTAAAGACACATATGCCAAATCTGGAAGTGGATGTTCCCTTCTGTGAGACTGTGAAGCAGTTCCCTCTTTAAAGACACTCCTTCCGTGAGATCCTTCACCCAGTTCATTCTGTCAATGCATAAAAGTCTCAAGGAGATTAGACAACACTAAATTCTTCCTTGCAGCTCAAGGCAATATCACTTCAGAGTATGTTCAACATGTTCCATTATTTATCCTGCAATGTGCAGGAGACACTGCTTCAAATCGTAGCTGAACTTCAGCGATCTGAAAACCTCATCTCCATGCATTCCGGATCAAATTTTGGTTCTCTTAGCTCTCCCAATGCATTTTTCCACTCGTGAATATCCTCTATCCCTCTCATAGTTCTTGATAATATTGTGATCCCGAGTGGTAGACCGCCACATTCATTTGCAACAGACTTGGCAATCTTTTCAACATCACAAGGGAGAGGAACTCGACGATCAAGATTTTTCTCAAACATTCTTCCTTTGAGGGAGGCTCCATGCTGATTATTTCATGGCATCCCATTTGTTGGCAAATGTTCCATGAACGAAATGTCAAAATCAATTTTCATCCGTTGAACTTGAGATCTATTCCTATCTCTTCTCTAAGGAATAACAGTTCCATACCTCGTCTAGGATGAGAATCACTCTCTCTTGACAAGCTGCGTGATAGCTTTGCAGCTATTCTCTTCCCTTCCTCCTCGTGTGATAGCTTCAACTGACGGCAATGAGCGATATCACTCTGCAATTTGTGAATACTGCATTCTTGTGATACAGTGACCCAACAAACATGGTTGAACAAGCCAGTTTCCTTCAAGAGTTGATTACGAATATGCATGGCGAGAGTGGTCTTACCCACTCCTCCCATTCCACAAATGCCGATACTTGTGTTAACAATTCAATTTCTCCAGTCTCCACCACCTCAATCACAAGCCCCTTGGAGAATGCACTTCGCTCAAGGAGCTGCTCCACTTCTTTCATCTGTTCATCCACACGATTAACCAACTGCATTCGTGAGAGGATTCTTGCTTCTGCTACTTCCCTTTCTGCATTATGAACTTCATCTTGCACGCGCTGAGCATGCGTCAGCCAAGTTTCTACCTTTGTCCTCCTTTTCTTTCCGAGTACCGACTCTGCATATTCTAGTCCTGCATTTATGTCTGCTGTTCAGCTGGTCAATGCCTCTAACTTCCGTTTGAGTGTCTCCACTCTCCCTCTGAGGCCGTTATGACTGTAACGGGCTATCGCATCGCTGGATGCACTACCTGCTTCCATGAGATCCTTCACCCAGTTCATCCTGCCAATGCATAGAAGTCCCAAGGAGATTAGATAACACTAAATTCTTCCTTGCAGCTCAAGGCAATATCACTTCAGAGTATGTTCAACATGCTCCATTATTTATCATTAGACACAGGGAAAATGTACGGATCTTTCCTCTGTCATGTCCTTGCAGGAAGTCAAATGAAACACAAAATTTGTCGTAAATGTGGTCGGGATGGCACTGTAATCTGTCTATGTGAAGAAAACTAAAGATCCGACTAGGGGTCTTACCTGATTGAGGTGACTGATGCTAGCGCCGCTGAGAAAATTAACTGCAATCTAGCGACAAGAATGGGGTCCGGAGAGGAAGGAAAGTGATGAGTTTAAGACAGTCTGTTCTGCTTTCTTAGTATAATCCGAATAGTCTTTGGTCACACCGTCATTGCCGCCGCGGAAGGCGGCTAAATGAATTAAAAAGAAGAAAAAGCCACTGCTGATTTAATAAATTAAGCTAAAGAAGCCAAAGGACATGTAAGAAAGGACCCTTACGTCAAGATTCTGCTGTGTGAAGAGATGCGTTGCACAAGGAGTAATATGATGTCTCTATTAGCAAATAAAGCATAATCTGATCTCTTTTAATTGGACAACCAATGACAAAATAATAATGGTACTTGAAAAGAAATAAATACTGAAGAATGCAAATTCGTTATAGATGTATTAAAAAAAGAAATAAAAGAAATTATTAAGACTTGGTTTGGTTTTCTATTTGATATGGGCCTTTATAAGGAAACATGATAAAAAATCATTCCGGACAAAAGAAGTATTTATTTTGGAGCCTTTTTCTAAAGGCTTTTGCATAAAATTACTGTTTTTTTTTTCCAATTACTGAGACAAGGGCCAAATAAATTTTTATTTCCCCGTCACAAAGAAGAAAATAGATATGTGAGAAAAATATAGGGATATAAAAATAATATAAGCGTACAAAAAGTTCCACTGAAAAATGATTGAGTCCATCGCTTCTTAATCTTAGATCAGAGGATGATGTCTTACATCAAGTCATCTAATTAATTTCTTGCATAAAATTATTGTTGTATAGTGGCAAAGTGATACCAAAAATAAATTTTAATGCTGAAATAAAGTGTCTTTTTCTCAGTTTATTAGATAGATAAATTTTACATTATATATCTTTTTAGGCTGAAATAATATTGAAGAGTTTACATTCACATTTTATCTTGTCTTATACTATTATTTTAGAAGAAAACTTCATTTTTGTAACCACCACAACTTTTTTGAAATTAAACTATATTATATGTACGAATTTTATCATATATACAAACTTTGTTATTTGAAGTCAAAGCTTTTTAAAATAAGCCATCTTGATTTTGCACAAAAGACGCGAGTTAGTGTGTGCAAAAGGGCTGGTGTAATTTTATGAACATAGATTGATTCAAGCGGTTCGGCACTTATTCCCCTTAAATAATGTATCGGGTTCGAGTCTTATAAATTGAGAAAATCTATACCGGAAGAGTTTTACCCTTTAGTGGGGCTGACCTGACTCGAACTTGATTAGTCGAAGCCCTTTGAACTTTTGGATACCAGGGTACTCGTCGGAAGGGCTAGCGTAACTTATCCATATTAATATATTGCCAAGAAAAAGAAAAAAAAATCCATATAAATCAGCCCAATTAGTCACTATAATTACAAAAAAAAGGAAAAAGAATTTACCGAAAGTAATGTTAGAAACCCTTAAAACTGCAACAATCTTTATTTAACAAATCAACAACAATACTAAACCTTCTAAAATTTTAAAACTTTAGGTTATTAAATTGCTTGCGTTCCTTAAATGCATTTTTGACATCCAAAAATATTTTGTATTCGATACAAAGTTCCAATTTTAGAATTCTATCGAGAGATGCCTTAGCTATGCCATAATTACCTAGGAGATTAAACTAATTAATTAGAGAAGAATGTCACATCAATAAGTGTGATTACAGTACAGAATGCGAAAAAGTTAAGGTTTTCCTTTCTTTCGTTCTAAGTACTATATATATTTGAATATTATTTTAGATAGTTTGCCATCTTTCCAATGTCTAGTGCTTTCGTCATTAGTTAACCAGCTAGCTGTTTTGCTGCAAAAGATAAAAACAGATGACGAGGTAATTGCGTCTATATATGATGTCTATCTGATTCATCAAAACGTAAATTGACTTCTCAACGACATAAAGACTAGACTCTAATTATTAGTGGGAAGGAGTATGGATCCCACACATGTTGGAAAGCAAAGACAAATATCAGTAATCTGTTATATCTATTATATATATGCAAAGCAGACAAATGGAGTCCATAGAGTCGTATTTTGAAACTCTTAGCTCCTGATTAAACATCGGACATTCTCAGCTTGTGATAACATGACTGCTCGGTAGCTCGTTTTTTTATATTACCACCGCCTATACTTCCCGCTAATACAGGTTCACCTTTCTCTCTTCTTTGTACTGGTGCTTCCCCATAATACAGAATCTATAGTGAATCTGGTTGACATCACTTTTTTTTTTTTCCAAAACCGAGGAGAAAGGAAGCAGCTGACTCATTTCTTGGTAAATGTTTCGTACCTTCTGTTACCCCTTCTTTAAGCATGAAGAAATTAAGTGTAATGAATGCCTTTCAGGGAAGTTGTTCTTGCTTGATAAGAGGAATTCATAGTAATGACCTCCAATTTTCCAAACAAACCCTGCATATAAAGTCTATAATAAAACAGTGAATCTTCATGGGCGGCCATCTACAATTAACAAATAAATGAATCTCGAGGCCAGCCTGAAAGAAAGGGGAAAAAAAAATGAAATTAGCCACAAGTTCCTGTAAGCATCCCAATTGATGAAGCCTATACGTTTTGCAGGTGATATTTGGTGTGTTCTTGCTATCGTGTAGCATCATGCAAATCAAAGGACGGAGGCCTTCCATTGTAATCTGAGATGATTCCAAGTAAGCGAAGGTGGCGCACACCGTTTCGAAGTAATCTCATAGCAACTAAGCTGATGTTTTTGCTTCACTTAAGCTCAGCCCTGTCATTTTTCTTCTCAAATTGTATTATTAGTTGTTAAATATAAAGCTTACTTGCTATGTTTGAGTCTCGAATTGTGAACGGTTGGTTTGCATGATGCATACTTTTTAGTATTTTGATTGGCCTCTTCCCTCATCGAGCTGCTCGATCCTGTGTTGCAAGGCTGTTTGTGCCGTCTTTGCCTGTCCTCTATTGTTTTAGCTGTGAATATCCATTTGCTTATCTTGATGAATGGCTACAGAATTTCAGATGGAGCTGCAGAATCTGTTTACTATCCCCACCCTTTCATATATCTTTTCTTCCCAAACAAGGAAGCAGCTTAACCTGACTTCCTCCTCCTTTTTCATCCCCTCACCTATTATTGTTTTGGTTCACAATTCTCTTTCTTGGGTTGAATACCTCCTCTTCCTCGCCAGACCAACAAATTGATGCTAATAGATTGGGAATCTTCCGTTTCAGCTCTGCATGCTTCAAGCCTGCTGGATCCAATCGTCTGCTTAACGTGGTAGCACTAGAAGATTCATTATCAACTGGATTATGCTACGATCTTATGGCAAGATACTCATGGTACTCGGAGTTGTCTTTTCTTGGCATAGCAGGACTGCAAATTATGATCCTTCCATTCTAATTAATGTTTCAAATACAAGTTCAAAGAGAAAAGACTACCTTCCACGCTCTTTCCTACTTTCATCGTGCATGAATGTCTTTCCAGTGTTTAAAACTTCTATTATAGGTATGAGAAAATTCTCAATATTGAAATATTGGAGAATGCTTGGTTGTATTTGGAACATAAGAGTAGAGAAGATCTGATAGCCGGGATGGTGATTTAATACGACCTCATGTATGAGAATATTTCCACTGAGGAAGGTGCTCTCATATGAAGCAGTATTCCTTCTGACCAAAGTCTTTAACTTTTTTCCTTGTGCAATTTGTTATATGATTTGTTTTGGCCGATTATAATACAGTGAATATTATAAATTGCATCAACAAAAGATCCTTATGCAGGAGTGTTCGTTCATTTCCTTTATGTTAATGATTTTTTCTTTCGTTGAACAGTTAATGAACATTTTTGCATGATGTACAAACAATCTATATAAACTAATGTATGAAATTATTCCTCAACAATTTTCTTGTATGAAGTATCTGGAATAAAATATCATCAGACAAAAGAAAAATGGCCGCACAACGCGCGAGTCACATTAATAGTTTCTCCGAAAATTGAAGAATAACTATCTCGTTGATTCCCGATTACATGTGTGACAGCCACCCTGCTGGCAACATTGAACATTTATGATCACGGCCGGTTTTAGACGCCAGTTCAATTAATACTATGGATCAAGATGGGCAAGTTGTAAGCCCTTGGAACAGCGAAACATGCTCCTTGTAGGCACTTTGTCGACGATTGCAGAGTACTAAAATAGGAAAAACATAGAGCACTAAACATGGTTAAGATCATCAGAGTTCTAAGCATGAAACAAGACCGTTCATGGAGTGGTTATCTTTCTTTGAAAGAGGTGGTTTCACTGCCCGTCGAATTAATGTATAGGCGGCAATATCTTTATGAATTCCCAAAATGATCAATCAGTTCAATATTCGTCCTTTTTTTTTGTTGGTGAACAGTCCATAATTTGTCCGTTAATCATCCAGAAAGGCGGATTAGTCGAGCTGTGCTCTAGCTATATAACTAGGACATCATTATCAGGCGCCCCAAGAACGACAAAACCGTGCCAATGTTTTAAGCAAGGGTGTCCATAGAATATTTAAAAAATGATTTACATTACTATTGAGTTAAAAGTGATAGGAAAAATCAAATAATAAGATATGATGCAATTGACAAACTGTACAGTCGATATATGTATATTATTTGTAGTTTGCGTTCCAACGGTATGAAATCCATTAAAAGTACTTCGTGATCAGTGCAAGCCGGCAATAGAGCGGGGATTAATCCTAAGGGATATTTGGTGGTTAACCGAAAGAGAAAAAAAGAGAGGAAAAGGAAGATAAGAATTAAAACGGAAACTGTATATGACTTTCCCTTCAAGGCCAAATTTCACTCGCTTACACGCACATAGAAAAACAGAGAATAGACAGACGGCCTCAGCCACCACTACATAATCTGCGCACGACTTTCCGTTTCTCTTCAGCTAATCTTTTCCCTCCATTGACTCTCTCTCTCTCTCTCTCTGTGTCTGTGCAATGGCTTTAGGCTTACAATGGCTCTGTGCCCAGCAAGAGGAGATGTAATGGGTTCCTCTGTTTTATCCTAACAGACCTCTAACCCGATAGAAGTCGGCTACGTTCATCCCTTTTATGAAGAGATGTTCAAAGTCCTGGGATCCCCCATAAAGGAGAGAACCGGCTCTCTTGACCGTCCAATTACGACTACCGGCAGTTTTTTCCAAACTCATACGTCTCCTATCCCTTCAGCTGCAATCTATGCTTTTCAGAACAGTGGTATGCCCACATTCTAATGTTTAATCGTGGCTTATTGTCTTGTTGTATGTGTATTTATGTGGCATGGAGCATTCCTAGATCACATGTTCCAGATATTATATGATCACTTTCAGATATATCGAATATCCTTAAAAAATAACAGTTCAAATATGTTTACGTAATCTTTTCATGGCTTTCAACCCTTATATGCTAGATGGAGCATAGTACGAATCGAAGCTTACATGGATTTGATACGAGTTTTCTTGAATGTCTGTCCTCTCATGTTGTTTTAACATACCGTTAATGGTTCACTTTATTTTGGATTAACTTGGGGGAAGCTCTACTTTTTCCTGTAAAAAAAGTAGCTTTATGGACTTACCGACGGTGCCTTTTCATTCTGCTGCGAGGCTTTGCTTGATTCAAGAAAAATACGATATAGTTATCTTATCAAACAGTAAACTCGCTTCATTTTTCCCGTTCTATCAGTATTTTAGGGGACACTCCATGTATTTTTCTTCAGTTTCGACCTAAATCCGCTGTTCATTATGAAGTCGGATTCTCTTGCTCTCTTCACAAGCTCTCAAACGATTCATGATCCATTTCCACAGATGATGATGTGCGGTAATAATCTTAACATGTGATCCTCGATTTTCTCACTTTTACCTTTTCTTTTCCCTCCATCAGCTTGAATCATTTTTTCACTATGTTGTTGAACAGGCTTCCTCTTTTCTTTTGGCTGTCTGGTTGTGGACCCTTTAGCTTGCTTTAGCATCAGAACCAAAAGGTTCTGTAAGTAACTGCAGATACAATATATCTGTCCATCGGTATAGTAAAGTTCTTCTCGGTGATCGCATTGTACATGAATGTTAGAAAGACAATTTTAGGACTCTCTTGTCTCTGTCTCAGGTAATTGTCCATCGATAGTTGGCCATTTATGTTATTAGGTACTTTGTTGTTGATAGTGGTCCAGAGTCTGCCTTTATAGTGGTGGTTGAGGACTACGACAATGTACCAATCTACGTGGGCATGGTAGGTTCACGAAGCGATTGACTGAAGACTGACAGAAAAATCTCAGTAATGCTTGTCAGCAGAGGTGCTTACGGCTATGAGAACAGTTGATTACTAAATCATCATCGAAATTCTGAAGAAAAACATCACACATTCTGACTATTTGTGTCCTATTCTTCCTTTCTGTCTGCTTTTATCCGTGTTCTGTTCTTAAACTCTCCTGTCCTTGCACTAACAAAGAACATGCTACCTATGTCGATAGTCGATCTTTACCAGTTGGTGTGCATCTCTACATGAATCTTATGCCTCAATCTTTACTTCTCTATTTCTCGATGTCAGAGCTTTAATTTGATTGAGATCTTTTCCATTTGAGAGTGACCTTAATTATCTACTATTTGGAAAACTCGACAGACAAGAGTATTGTGTGTTGTTGTGCCAAAGCTTTTTTCTGAGCGATTGAATGTGTCTGAATGTTTCTTTTTCTTCTTGACTGCAGGCAGCAAAGAGGATATATTTTTCGATTCCAGACAATGGCTAGATTCAGACAGCGAGGATGATTTCTTCAGTGTTAATGGCGGTAAGAAACTCCTTGAAAACTCTGTATTTATCATTTTCATGCCTTGCGTCCATGTGAATCATAAAGCCAAATGTTATGCAGAGAACTTATCATCAATACTCTTGAATACATCTTCTTCGATAGATGCAACTGAACAATTTCTTTGCCCGACAGATTTTACCCCTTCGCATGGGAATACACCAGTACACCATAGTTTCGCAGTGGTTAGGAGTAATTCCCTCATTAGCAAAAGATCTCTCAAGGACAAAACTTCTAAGTCGATCTCCAATCCTTTGCCGAAGAAGAAACTCGGGGAACTACTACAAGAAACCAGAGCAGAAGAGGAAACTGAAAGAAGAAAATTCACCGAGAACACAGGCCCAACCACTGTTTCTGGAGCGCCACAATATCCTCATGGAATTGTAGCACCCGAGAGACAGAAGTCAGGTCGATGCCTTCCAAATCTCGAACTGTGCCGCAGTTTCAGTGGGAGGAAGAAGCGGTCATGATTTTTCTGCAGGCTTGACATCATTAGAGTTCTCAATATATTCGAGATATGTTTACCTGATTATGAAATTAATAATCCTGAACTTACTCGAGCCCATTTATGGGTGTGAATAATCTCTGCAAACTGTTAATATAAGCTTTAGAGTTGAAGTTGCTGTACATATGCAATAAGAATGTAAATGCCAGACAGATCTTTCCAAAGAGAATATGGATTGATAACAGAAGAAAATCAGTCTAGAAAATGTTCAGTTTCTCCTATTGATTCCGGATAAGCGTGTTTTTTTTGGAACCTCGTAATAAATTTCATGAATTATAAGGAAATTCTACGGTTCATGACATGAACGTAGTATTGGGTTATTCGGGGGGATCCAACAATAATCCAATAATCAAAATAGTCTCTTGAATGGGTCATGACATGAATGATAGAATTTTCCGTAATTTATGTTTGATATTCAATAATCTGAGGAGACGATTGATAGGAGTTCTGTGCATTCTTGATTGATTGTATCTGTAGGATGTCAGCAGCTTGGTAATCGGGGTTCCTAGGAATCTATAAATTGTTGTAATCGTTAATTCAATCTACTATAGCTCAATGATACGTGAAAAAGCTCCTATGCATGGAGGAAGTTACTTAAGCTTTGACACAAGGCTTATTTTTTGATGAAGCACAATGTGGGAAATGGAAGAAGCACATACTAGTGGTTTGATAACTGGTTGTCCATTAACCCTCTAATAGATCAGTTTCCTAATGGCCCCCTATCTACTGGTATTTCTGCCCAGGCTACTGTTGAGGCTGCTTTCTCTATTGATCTGTGGAGGAGTGGCAGGAGTCGACACAGACATTTGATATTACTACTAAAGTTAGCTTGGATAGCAACAGAGATGACAAGATTATGTGGCTTGCTGACAAAAGAGGTAATTGTTCTGTTGTTGGTACATGGAAATGCTCTAAGGCACAGGGCTGAGAAGGTGGAATGGTATAAGTTTGTCTGGTTTCATTCTTGTGTGCCAATACATAGTTTCATCACTTGGCTGGTTTTTCTTAATAGATTGCCTACATTGGACAGTGTTTGTAAATGGAGGGGAGGCGTTAGCAACACTCGTGTTATCTGTTCTGCGTCCATTGAAGCTAGAGACCGTTTGTTTTTTGGGTGTGCTATTGCAAGAGAAGTGTGGAGGAGGATTCTGGTTATGAATGGTTTAGTTGGAGATGTTGATAACTGGAGTGGGGAGGTGAGCTGGGCATTGGAGCATGTTAAGGGGAGGTCACTTCCTGCATTACTGTATAAATTGGCCTGGCAAGCTCATGTTTATATGATTGTGGAAAGTTAGGAATGAGAAGATAACATACTGATCTGGTTCCTTCAGCTCAGAAGAACATTGCTAGTATCGAGAATGTTGTTCGAGGAAGGCTTTTGGGATTGCCTAATCTGCAGAGGAAGATAAGGATAGTACTTCACAGAAGATTGCTTGAAATATGGGGGGATCCCTCACTAGGTATACTGTCAGTTGATCAGTATTATCAATAAAGAGCAAACTTACAGATTAAAAAAAAAAACAAAACAAAAAGATACGTGAAAAAGCCAAAGGGGCACTAATATTGGGAAAAGGCTACCATCCGTATACGGTTCGTAAGATATTCATTGTCTGGATAAATAACTTGGGATGGGTCACACGTTGATTCAATGATCACATGACACATGAACCGTCCATGTAATGAACAATTGATTTCCCCTAATGGCTAATGGGACAATGGATCAGAAGGAAAAAAAGCCGGGAGTGCAACTAAAATGCGCAATATCAACATTTTCCTTAAATCCTCAACTCATGGCTGAGTGGCTATTTGACTTCCCAATCATAAGATCATAATTAATTACTATATTAAAAATTGAAAGAAGATTTTCAATTTTCAAATAAATCTCAATTACTTTCTTAATGATAAATATTTTTTCAATCCCGAATAAATATTAAGAGAAAGCTTTATATAAAATGAAAAATTTCTCCGTAAACTTTCTGATAAATGAAATTTTTATTATTTTTTTACACGTTCACGCAATACGCGAGACTGCATCTACGTTTTGTGTCTAAGAACACTACCAACCCAGGTATATGATTAATCGGTAATCCCGTGCTGCTAAGTGTTAAGCTAGTAGCAAGCAACAATAGGCCAGTAATCCCTTTTTCTAGAGTCCTTTCCCCATTAGAGTAGAGATGTTTTTGCGATGTTACCTTGGAATTCAGAAGCCTAATGGATCCCAAGTAGGATTGTTTTCACTCACAAGACTTGCACCCAAAGATTTTACTTAAGGAGATAATAAGCATCAGACGATTCAAATCAACCCACATTGGTTGGGCAATAATGTTTTCTAAATTAAATGGGCTCACTTGCTTGTACTTTTTGGGTTTGCTCATGCCTCGCCACGTGTAGAAATCAGAATCATTAAATTTAAAGTAAAATAATTTTTAACTACTTGACACCTGTGCATTGCGTGACCAATTTTTATATTGAATATTTAACATATATGAATGTATAAATGGATATAGATATAAAAAAGCTATATAATAAAAATCAAATATTTTATCAACTAGACATAATAAATACTACAAATTATGAAGAACTAAATATCATGATGGCAAATAAATATGTAATCGAGCCTTATGATTATATACGAAGATCATATGTATAGAGAGTTAATAATCCTATAGTATTAACCCAAGGGTTGGCATGCATGGTTGGAGGATTTGTCCCATGAGTTTGCTGAAAATTTATTGTGCGGTTGCAATGATTAGTCGTGCGAAACTCGAATACTCCTTATTACATATAAATTTATAATTTGCATTGGTACAACAAAAAATGGGGAATTTAGAGTGTAAGAAAAATTGTCATTTATAAAAAAGATGATGCAAAAAGCAAAAATTTCATTTCGTATTTATAGGACATTTGGTACATTGAACTCGAAAAAAAATATCACTTATATCTAGAAGTTCTTTCAAAATACAAAGAAATCTTTTAATTTTCCGAAAAAGTAATTATTTATATTATTACATGAAAATAATATGGACGAATAATCAAAATATTTCGAATATGACTAAAAAATAGTAAAATTCATTGAAGTGAAATTGAAATGTCAATTTAACATGGGGTTTAGGATTATCAAATGAATTGATTCGAGAAAGTAACGACATTTTATCAAGAGCTAAGGGTTTTCAAATGTGGCTCTCACGTTCCTCTCTTCAGCTTTTATATATTATATATTGATTGATTTGATTGATATTTTTCACTCTATTAACTGGGATTAATCTTGTTTAGAAAGATTAACAATTTTACTAAATAATTAATTACACCGCTCACTCGCTTCTTTCTCACTTTCTTTTCTCTTCTCATTTCAGTGCTGCCCTTTTGTTTCCTCTTCTCATTTCTGTGCTGCCCTATATTAATTAGGTAGACGCCCGCACAATGTGTAAAAAAATAATAATTTTTTTATTCAAATTTTACTATGGAACATTTTAATTTATTGGATAATTTTCTTTCAAATTATTTTTGATATTGTATTCAGTTTCCGGTTCTTAAAAATTATAATTGATGTACACGACATGTTTCGACCCTTCAGTATTCTTCTTTTTCTTATTGTATTTATGTTTAAATATATTACTTAGATCTTTAGTCTTTAATACATTTCACGATTAGAATTACATTTTTTAAGTATTTGTACATCCTAAGAATGATGTGAGCGGCTTCATTAAATTATCCATGCATTTTTGTAATACGGAGTTGATCCTCGGGCATAAAATCATCAACTATATCGGAGAAGGAATTTACGTGTTTGTTAACATGGATACATATTAACATTTAGGGAAATGATACATTTGGCATATATCTAGCTACTTCCAGTTAATAAATATGAAAAATGGCTTATGTTACTCTTTTTCCGGAAAAAAATATACTTCGAAAGAATTGCTTGAGTGGTGCAAAACTTTATTCATATTAGTAAAAGGAGTTTTGTGTGTAACGGAAGCACCACGCCAACACGGCCTCCTGAGATACCTAAATGAGTTTATCATTCATGGTAAGTGAACTGACATATCTAAATATACTAAATTTAAAAACGAAAAGTACCTCATACATATCTTAGATATATAATCCCAACGATAAGCAATTACCATCCAAGCATTTTGCCCACCTTTCTCTCAAGGTATGAGTTTCATATAATTCACGAACATATATCAACGTAATTAGATTAGTTTACATAATTATTATTTTGGGATGGACCACAAAGTGTTATTCTTTTTTTTTTTCAAAAGCTTTCTTGCAAGGTATGGCTCAGCAGCAAGGCTGCGCAGCAGTCACGAGGAGGCCGGAGCAGAGGCGAGTGCAATGGGCAAAACCGGAAGCAGGGTTATTTAACTCAATGCAAGTGGTGTGGCGAAGAGCAACAATATGGGTGGTTTAGCCACAGGAGCTGGAGGTATTCTTCATGATGAATCGGGTCGGTGGGTGATTTTATGCATAATATGGAAGCTGCTTCTTTGGTCGAGGCGGAACTCCGGGCAGTTAAATTGGGACTTGAGTTAGCCTGGGAGATGGGGCATCGTCAAATTATTCTGGAAGTTGATTCGGAGGTGGTAGTTCGACTCCTACAAAATGAGCGTGAGGAGACGGCTTGCTTTGGATCTGTCCTCAGTGACTTGCTTGTCATTCTCAATCGAAACTGGTCGGTTACGATTTGCCGTACGCATAAAGAAGCGAATAGATGTGCATATTGGTTAGCATGTCGAGGACGTTTCGAATTGGAACCCATAGGGCTGGTCGGCTTTTTATCTGTCCTCCTGAGCTTGACGATTATGTCTTCGGAAATGGAGTAGGGGCCAACTTCACCCGTTGGTAAATTTATTTTTTGAAAGCAGCAACATTTCGTCGTCAATGTTTAAGTGCTTTTTCATTTTGATCATTTTTTTTCATTCAATATCATCTTTACGTTGCACATTTTGTTCACTTCAGTCCTATCATTCACTTTTCCACCCAAAAATATTTTTAGAAATTATTTCAAGTTTTGAAAAAGATATTTTTTTTAAAAGAGTAAATTGATAAATTAGTCCTCCAGATATGCATGTTACATCAAATCTGATCTTAAAATTTTTTTTACATCAAATTGAACCTGGAGAGATTAAGTGTACATCAAATTGAACCTTGAGAGATTAAGTGTACATCAAATCTAACCTCAAGAAATTTTTTACCTCAAATTGAATTTTGTGAGATTAAGTGTACATTAAATTGAATATTGAGAGATTAAAGTGTACATCAAATCCGACCTCAAGAAATCTTTATATCTCTGTTTTTTTTAATTCTATCTTTTTTTTCTTTGTTTTACTTTTCAAAATCTGAAATAGACGTTTATTCAAATATTTTTGGAGGAAAATATGATTCTTTTATGGATAAGTGAATTGCAGGATTGCAGTGAATAAAATTTTTAATGTTGAGGATGATATCACGCAAAAAAAAGGGTTTTGGACAAAAGTGAAAAAAAAATACCTAAACGTTGATGAAGAAATGTGCCTTCTTTTTAGGCTTGGGCTTGCTGCATTGGTTGAGATTATTTGTTTTCGAATAAGGTTGCCCACTTGTTTGTCTTGTTCGCACGCATATGAATATGATCAAACTATCCATGAATCTACATCAATCTCAATCTCATTACCGTTGCATTGTCATCCCCTGTCATAGCTTCATTAGCGAGATCAGAAGTAGAAAATCCAATGGCACTCGCGTTGAGGTTCTGTGTCACTTCCGACTAAGTAATCTCCTCATTGAACGCTATGGCAGAAAAGGGTTCTCCTATAGCCCTTTTTTATCAAGAGGCTTAGTTCAAGGAGGTCCAATGGGAGTACATAGAGGTGTTGGATAGGCAAAGGGCAGGGAGAGCCTCGAATAGACGTCAATTGTGAGCAAGGTCGTGATCGATGGAGAAGTTAAGAGATGAGCTAGATAAGCACCTTCTTTATTTGAACTTTTAAGAATAAAAAGCGACCCTCTGAAAATCTAATTTGGTTAAGCATACCGAGAGCTTCCAGGATTATAACCGTAATATACAATAATTCTTGCAATGTGCTGAAAATAGCCAATAAAAAAGAAGTGCTGAAAATAATGTATATATAAATAAAAAGGATATAATAGTTTCTTCAATTAGATTTTCAGTAATATGAGAGGCTCACGAATGACTTCACCTCGTTTGGTTTCGCAATCAAATTTTTTAAATTTTAAATCTAACTTTAACTCTACTCACTACACAACAAAAATCAACAATACAATTATTACTTTTTCTTTTTTTTTTAATTTTTTTAACCATTTAATTCAAATATTTAATATTAAATTCTCTCAACTATTCATTACTTTTTCACAATTCAACAATACAATCATTACTTTATCTCAACTATTCATTACTTTTTTATATTTTTTCTCATAATTCAACAACATTATCATTACAACCCAATTAAAATCAAAATTCAATTCTACTTAACTCTAAAACTAAACACACTAGAATTTCTTGATTTTAAGTTTGAAAAAAAATTATTTTGAATCATAACGAGTATTAATATTGACCAAGTGGGAAAATTTTGGAATTTATATACGGCTATAAAGTGGGGTGCCGTTATGTGTTTTTAAGGTGCATAAAAGCTTGACAGAGATTCGCTCCATAAGAGACTGGCGGATAACCCAATCCACGAGTGCACTTTTAATGGGTTGCACTCCTCAATTGGTGGGTGTTGTCGATATAATAATCGCTACAACAAAAGTGTCAAATAGAGACGGAAATTCATGTCAATTTCGTCTCAATTTGGCGACGGTTTCTACCCGAAATTCCCTCTCTATTTGGAAATTTTGTTATAGTGAATGTTGATTTTTCACTTTAATGGGCTTATAATGCGAAAGCCTATTAGAATCACAATAAATTTTGTACTATCCCATTGATCGAAGGAATTAAGGAGAGGAAGCTACTATTGTAATTTAATCAATCGACCATGGTTTCAAGTAAAGTCTCAATCCATAGTTTAACATCAAATGCAATTACTCGAGATGACATGTTCAAGTACTATTATCTTGATTTGACAGAATTCCTAAGATTGAGATCTTTTTGAAATTCTATCATGATATGCCATGGATACCGACAAGGTAACAAGTAAAACTTCGGATTTTAATGACTGGTGGCAGAACAGTGGCTCCATATTCGCTCCAACTTTTGTTGGCATGATACCGCATAAGGATTAACTTCAGTTCGGATACTCCTTTAAAATTGAAGATTGTCGCATCATAATTTATCGGATAATTATCGACAACAAAATGATAAGAAACTTGTTAAATAGCAATAAATTTATTATTTAACAAGAAAGTTATTATTTTTAATATAATAAGATACTTACTAAAAATAAGAAACTTATTATTTTATAGAAAATTTATTATTTTAAATACGATAAGACTCTTTTTAAATAACAAGTTTCTTACTATTTAGTAAAAAACTTATCTGTTTTGGATCAACATTAAAATCTACCTTTTAAAGATGCTCATGATGCTAGTAACTCCGTACGAAATATTTAGCAAAAATATTATTAAATCTACCTTTTAAAGATACTCATGATGCTAGTAACTCCGTACGAAATATTTAGCAAAAAATTTGTCTTTTTCAGAGCATTCTTAAAATTCACCTTTTAAGGAGGTTCCTGATACTAGTAACTCCTTACGGTATATTTAGTAAGAAACTTATCTTTTTCAAAGCATCCTTAAAATTCACCTTTTAAGGAGGCTCCTGATACTAGCAACTCCCTACGACAATAATATACAATGGCATCATTACTATTTTATTAAATACAAATGTTTTTAGAATTAATACGTTTACATGATATTCATGTAAGAATTAGGTCCTCTTTCGTTCAATGATGTCGAAAAAATATTGGGTAATACTAACACACTATAACACACTATAGTGATATCTATTAATTGCCGTTAAAAGTCAAGAAAAATATAAGCTATGACACACTCATTAGAGAATTGCACACCATAATATATGTGGAGTCCCATCTATTATTTTCGTATGATATCATATAGGGCCCACTATACATCTTTATCCAAAAACATAATTAAAAAAAAAAAAAAGCAAAACTGAAAGCTCCAGCAAACCAAGTGTGAAAGGAAGAATTTTAGCCTGAAAAAGCGAGCTGCTGATGAATTTTTGGGGCAATCTTTCAGTTTCAGCACGTGACCTGCCTCCGGTCTTCCCAATGAAGCTATGTCTATCCATCTCTATTATCATACAATAATAGGAAATTCCTTTGGAAATATTATCATTATGAGACACGTTGTGTGCGCACAATATTGTGAATCGATCTTACACTATATATATATATATATATTGTGCATCGATATATATATATATATATATTGGATAAGCAATTGTGCATGTTGTCATGCTTGAAAAATGTCAATTCTCGCTCGTCGTTCTCATCCTAAAGATACAAATTCTGAAATTGACTTTGCGTCTATATATATGCATAAGCCATGCATATATCTCGTTGTAAGGTAATTATATAATCCTGCTAATTATGATAATATTATATGGTCATTCATTTCTGTACCTAATGTCTGTGAGTTTTACATGTCCACTAACTATAATATATGACATCACGGAGCAAGATATGTTGGACTTAACGGGCTAAAATGGAAAGGGATGAAAATGAGAACAAAAAATATATGACGGATCACGAAGCGAAAATGCGAAGTACATGAATTACCATCACTAGGAAAAATAATTACTGGGGGCCTGGCATAAAGAGCAAAACATGTGGGGATTTAACAGAGAAACGAAAAAACACCTAGGACCACATTAAATAGAGACATTTACGGGGGTAAGTTGTATAAACCATAATAAATAAATAAAAAGGAAAAGATGAGCTTCTGGATTAAACAGATGAATTCGAAGATAATGAACGCAATCGAAAGTGCGAACAATTAGCAAAATCTCAGAAAACAGAAGATTAAAAACTTATGAATTGAGAGCCACACTACACCAAAGTCGACTTTGGCCAATGTTTTTGCCCCGACGCTTTGCAAAGCGTCGCCTTTAATCTGCCCGCAGGAATTTTTCCCAACTCTTTAGAAAACGTTGGCATAGATCCATTTTAGGTGTCATTTTGAAAAAAGTCGGACTAAAGCGTCTTCATATGTCTACTTTTCCCCACTTTTTCAAAAACATTGGTCTAAAGCGTCTCCATATGCCTCTTGCAACTATCAAGGGCAATGTTATTTGACGCGTTGAGAGTATTTTTTCCTACGTTTTTTGCGTTGGCCTAGGTAAAAAAAACCGTTGACTAAAACAGATCTCATTATAGTGTCAAGTTGATGTCTAAGTTGTGATAATAACTTTATAGATTGAGAATATCTTGTAATATTACCCAAAAAAAAAAGAAGAAACCCAACTATTTCACACGAATTTCAAATTTAACCATCTAATTCTACTACTAACTTTACGGATCCAATGGCTAACCGCATGAATCACTTATTACAAAAATTGTCATGTTTTGTACAAACTCATGATGTATGAAGGCTATACGTGAATCACGCTATAACTTTGCTGACAAAATTAGTGGAAAAATAAATTATTTTAATTGAAAAGATTTAATGATAATTAGATGTCAAGTTTATGTGAAATGATCACCAAGATGGCAAGAATATTCGCAGTTGGTAACTTTTTCCGCAATTTCTTTTCCAGAACGGGACATGTGTTTTGCACGATTCCTCCACTACCACTACCCAATACCCAAAAATAAAATATATATATACCAAGAGATAAAGTATAGTGACGCACATTTTCGGTTGATAATTAAGATATTCTAATTTTCATATTAAGTGAGACTGCCCGTATCCATTTGATAGATATTTAAAACTTTTTATCTAATTGTATTATGCCTATGAGTTACCTTTAACCAAAAAATAATATATATATTCTAGACTTTTCGGTTCTTTGGTGATTTCCATTTAGGCGTTCGCGTTGGCAGTTGGGGGTATGTGCATGAGCTCGATATTTTTGGGAGAATTGCAAAATGAATCGGCCTTAAAACTTTCGAGCATTATTGTAATACAGTAATCTCATCTGAAATCAGACTTTGAATTCGAACTATTCTCATCGGTAAGATAATCTGCACTGCTTTATTTTTTATTCATCAATCCATTTGTTAAGCCCATTGACCTCGTAAATTATTGTAAAGAATTTAGAGTATTATAAGAAATATCTTAACTAAACGGTAATATTATGAGTATCATGATTTTTTTTATTTATGAAAGTGCATGATGAATTTAATATTTTGATGGATGTGACTATGCATATACTAAAATAATATTTCATGTATGTGAAAAAGATAGAAAAAAAAGATCATATTTAATTTAAAATCGAATATTTTTAGAATTTATTTTTGTTAACGCGATTACTTGTACTCCTTCAAAGATTTCTATTTGTTTGCATTAATAAGACCCAGCTTGAGAAAATGAAAAAGTTGTTTTAGTGCGTTTGCTATTGAAAAGAGCTGCCACGTAGCAAGAAAGTGCGTTTGCTATTGAAGAGAGCTGCCACGTAACAAGAGAACCTTCGAGTTCCAGGAACAAGTTGGTGCTGCATTATAAGAACTTAATTTTAGGGGAAAATGACAGTATTGGTCCTAAAACTTTGCCCTTTTTTGATATTAAGTCCTAAAATTTTCAAAACGAAAAATGAAGTCCTAAAGGTTTGAGAAAAGGGTCAGCAATGGTCCTACAAGTTTGGGAAAAGGGGCAGAATTGGTCCTATCCGTCAACCCCAGTTAACGGCCCACCCACGTGGCGTTAACACCGTCCGTTTTGGCGATGTGGCCGTTAGTTTGCTGACATGGCTCATTGGACCGACCGAAAACACCCGAAAGACCGGATCCCGAACCGAAAGCACAAGAAGGAAACCCAGAACCCGACCCAAACGCACAGGAACCCACCCGGATCCCGAGCAAGACCCGAATTCCCTCCCCCACTGATGGACGCTGGAAAAGCCGACCCTAGTTCCCTTACCCCTGATGGATGGAAAGCAAAACTGTGGGTTGATGATCGACCTCCACCCATTCGGAAAAGGAAGTAATCTCGAAAGCTGGGTGGAAGCAAAACCTGCTCGTGAACTCTCCTCTCCGACTCTCCTGTACTTCTTCCCCGAAAGCTGGCCTCTCCTGATCCTGTACTCGGTGAACTGATCCTGTACTCGGTGAAGGAAGAAGAAGACCCTTTGTTGCTCCAGCAAGCTTCGGCAAGTGGAGTGATTGCACCAGGAATGATATTAGGTATGGCCAAAAAGAAAGAAAAGAAATGATAATAGATTCTTATCCTAGATATTGCCCCGGCACCTTCTGTAATGGCTGGCGTAAAGGCAATAAGACATGCAGGGACTGCAATAACATAATCATATATACAAAAATGTTTGTATGTAAGTATGTAAAATCAGCAAGTTAGTCGTTGACTAACTTCGAAGTCGAATTTCGAAGTCGAATTTCGATGCCCACCGCAAGTTAGTCGTTGACTATAGATAGTTGAGTACAGATAATTGCTGTTGAAGATACACTTATAAATACACTTATAGAATCCGACCCAATTGGGCAACTTGCAAATTATTTGTCTCCCACTCTCCACTGTTAGCATTTTCTGTTGTCTTCGTAGTGAGTTCCCATAACATAATCATTGAAAGGGGTAAAAGTTGCCCCTTTTTGTAATTAAGCAGCTTCCACAACAATGTTTTGGGGTTGAGCATCATTCAACCATTTATGATCCCATTTGTTCAATATCTTAATCTAAACAATGATTTTTTTTAGTTCCAATATTAAAATAAAACAACTCTGTTTAGTTTGTTTAATTACCAAGACGGGTCTGATTTCCATTAGTTCGGTTAGACGGTCAATCTTCGTATATCTCCCAACTGTCGAGACTTACCCACCATTGGCCCCAAACCATGTGCCTACAATTGTTTATTTGCTAGTCAACCGTTTCAGCCCCTTTAAACTAATCTGCTGATCTGATTCTTATTCCAATTTCGACTGTCCTTTCATAATCAATTAAAAATACTAATCCCATATTATGGTATCATAATAGTTGAAAATGGAAAAAAAAGTACACACTTATGCCAAGGTGTGTTTCAAAGTACCCGATTGACCCCGAGAACAGATCAGCAGGCTAATCCTAACCAGCTGATTTTCTAACTTTGTTGGGGTTCAGTCCAGTTTGTCATTGTTTAGCTTCTAATGTAGTATTCTTGTTCCAAGTTGTATCTTCAGCTTCCGGCCCACAAGCTCTTCAGTTCCACTAGAGGAGGAGCTTTTTGAGCAAGCTGTTCGTAGTATTGATAATTTACAGGGTTTCATTTACAAGGTAGTGTCCATTTACTGATGAATTTTTACAAAAGATTATCAATATTGTCAATATTCATTACATGCTTGTTCTGTTACATTGGTATTGTAGGATGGATAACATGAAGTATCATGGATACATACTTGAAATACACCATGGCAGTTCCTTTAATGAAGAAGGAGGGGAAATTTTGTATAGTGGGGGTGAGATACTGCGTTGGGATATAGACCCAGACAAAGTATCCATTACTCATATGGTGAAAGAATTGGAAAATATGGGGTATAAAGGTAATGTAGAGGTGGTGTTGTGTAGGGTCCATGGGAAGGGGTTAAAAGAAGGATTGTTTGAGGTGTACAAGGATAGTTCTGTCATTCAACTCATAGGGCAGCTATTGGAGCATAAATATTGTCAACTGTATGTGAAGCACAAAATCGACCCCAAATCATTTCAGCAACCTACGGCGACTACTGAGGGAGGTGATGAAGAGACTGCATCTGGTAGGTTACGAAGGGAAGGAGTTGATGCTATTGTAGATCCAGGTACAGAAGAAAGTGAAGAGGATAGTAGTAGTGGGAGTGAGAGTGATATTGCTTATAGGGATGTAGCTGCAGATCTAAGCGAAGAAGATGATCCTGAGCTCGAAGACATCAGATGCCAAGTTGAAGTTGCGAAGAAGAAGAGAGCTGAGAAGTTAAAGAGTTTGCGGCTACAGAAGGATCTAGATACTATCATAAGGGAAGCAAGACAAGATAAGCAGTACAACAAGGGCAAGGGCAAAGAGAAAGGGTGCACTATTGTTGCCATTGATGCAGCAACTGAAGGATACATAACCGATTATCCATCTTCTAATGAGGCTTGCAGTATTAACTCTGGTGAATCAAGTTATGAGTTTGGGGATGATGAAGACACATTGAGAGAACCCAGAAGTTACTTCAGGAAGTCAGGTACATTCCCTCAATATGAACCGACTTGTGAGTTGCCAACTTTTACTGTAGGGCAACTGTTTGAAGATGGAAAACAATTTAAGGATGCAATTTGTTTGGCTGCTGTGAAGACCCAAAGGAACATATACTTCAAAAAAAATTGCAAAGAATATATAAGAGTGAGGTGTAAAGAGACGAGTTGCCCTTGGCAGATAGTTGCTAAATTCATGAAGAATCTTGGTGCTTACCAGGTGAGGAAATTTTTTGACAATCACACCTGCAATATAACTTACAAGAATAGTAGAGTTAATAGCAGTTGGTTGGCTAAACATTACATGGGCACAATCCGATCACTTCCATCCATCAAGCTAAATGAATTCAAAAAGCTAGTCAAGGAGCAGCTAGGTGTTGAGGTATCCAGATCCCAGTGTAGGAGGGCAAAGGAGAAGGTCTATGATTTGGTGGTTGGCGATAGTAAAGGAGAGTATGCATTGATGTGGTTTTATGCTGATGAATTGAAGAGAGCAAATGGGAATTCATCTGTCTGTATGATGGTTCAAAGGGCAATACCAGCTGAACCGCCTATCTTTGATAGGTTTTATGTGTGTTTTGATGCTTTGAAGACAGGATTTGTAAAGGGGTGTAGGCAAATAATTGGTGTTGATGGATGTTTCCTGAAGACAGTGGTTAAGGGTCAACTGTTAACTGCCATTGGTAGGGATGGAAACAATCAAATGTTTCCCATTGCTTGGGCCGTAGTTCAAGTTGAGAGTAGAGATACATGGTTATGGTTTTTGAGGCAACTTAAGGAGGATTTATGCATAACTGATGGCTTGGGTTGGTCAATCATATCTGATCAACAAAAGGTAATATAACTAATATTCATAACGATAGCTGAGTATATTTTAATTGCTTACAAATTTTCTTGTTTTTTTACATAGGGGTTGGTACAAGCAGTAACTGAGTTGTTCCCTCATGTAGAGCATAGAATGTGTGCAAGACACATCTATGCTAATTGGGGAGGAAGTCACAAGGGGCCAAAGATACAAAGGCAATTTTGGAACATTACCAAATCAACCACTGAAGTCGATTTCAAGGAAAATATGGAAATGCTTCGTAAAATGTCCCCCTAAGCATATGAGGACTTGCTGGAAAGACCAAATCCCAAGCACTGGTGTAAGGCTTTCTTTAATCCCATGGTTAAATGTGACATTGTTGATAATAATCTTTGTGAAGCCTTTAATGGGAGAATACTTGAAGTAAGGTGTAAATCTATTTATTCGATGTTAGAGGACATTAGGAAGTTGGTGATGCAAAGGATCCCGACTCAGAGAGCAAACTATGAGAAGTGGACGAATGATTTTGGTCCTAGGATTGAAAAAAAATTGCAATCAAGTTTGAAATTCAGTAGATATTGTCACGTTACCTGGAATGGTGAAAATGGTTATGAAATCGAGGCGTGGGGCACTAGGTATGTGGTTGACATCAGGAATAAATCATGTGATTGTAGGGCATGGCAGCTTTCTGGAATTCCTTGTTGTCATGCTGTATGTGCCTTGTTAGATAGGGGTTTAGTGCCAAGTGATTTTGTTCATAACTTCTATAAGAAGGAGATGTTTTTAGAAGCTTATGGCAAGGTGATGGAGCCTGTGAGGGATCCAAAGTTTTGGGAGAGAACTAACATACATGAACCACCAATACCTCCATTATTAAAGAAGAAGAAAGGTAGGCCGAAGAAACAGAGAAGAAAGACAGTGTTGGAGACTGTAGTTGGAAAAGATGGGGTTGAGCAAATGTCTCGTAAAGGTACAACTATTACGTGCAGCCTATGTAGGCAGCCTGGTCATAATAGGCGGAAGTGTAATCTAAGCGGGAAAGACAACATTGAACCGGTCAGTTTCATTTGAATTTTATTTTGGCATAAGGAATTCATTATTTGTTAAAGTTGCTAAATTTGGATTTTGGTTAGCAGGCTCTTAGTGGATCTGCATGCCCTCTTTCTACGGTCCAAGAAATGCCAACCCAAGAAAGTACAACGGTATGTTGGACATTGAAATCTATGGTACTACATATTCAATATTCAATAGACGATTCCATATTATTTGTCACTTTAAACATCGTTGATAATTAGATGGAGCCTGTGTCCCGTGATATTGGAGAGGGAGGAAGTAGGAAAAAACAATCAAGAAACACTGCAGCAAGAAGAGCTCCAACTGTTAACAGAGAATACATTGTAATGAACGTGAGTGAATTACTAATATGGAAATCATCCTCTCACTGTAAACATTCTGGAACATTAATAGACACATATCTCATCTCATCTCTGTGTAAGTGCAGCCTGGAAGTGTAGGTGCATTGCTCGTGGCTAGGGAAGCTGATCATTCAAGGCAGACAGTGACAGTCAACCAACTTCAAGCCCAAGCAGAAAGGAGATCAAACCAAAATAAGTCAAAGGAAAGCACAAAATACCGACTGTAATGGAAAAATGTATGATGGAAAAGTGGGATGGAAGTTGGTTGTGATTTATGTTTATGATGGACAAATGTTCATGAAGTTGGTTTTTGTGTTTTTGGTTGTGTTTAGTTGGCAAAGAGTTCGTTGTGTTGGTTTTCTTTTGATGTTTTTGAAGCTTATATTCAGTAAACAAATTGTGTTCCTGCACATATCTGCTTGCAGTGTGTTTTTAACGTGTTCCTGAAGCTTATAAATGCTGTTAATTGAAACTATCAATACAGACAACAAATAGAACAAAAAAACAACAGTAGAACAGCAAAAACATACAACAAATAGAACAGCAAAACAGCAGTAGCAGCAATACAGCAGAAACAGCAGCAGCAACACAGCAGAACAGCAGAACAGATATGAGCAACAGCAGAAATCAGCAGAATAGAGCAGCAGCAGAACATATATGAGCAATAGCAGAAATCAGCAGAATAGAGCAACAGCAAAACAACAGCAGAGCAGCAGCAGAACACCAGTAGCAGAACAGCAGAGCAGCAAATAGAACAGCAAAACAGCAGTAGCAGCAATACAGCAAAAACAGCAGCAGCAACACAGCAGAACAGCAGAACAGCAGAACAACAAAACACCACCAGCAGAACACCACCAGCGGAACGTAGAATTTGAAAAAAAAAATCTGAACATACAGAAACAGAAACAGAATTAACATAATTTGAACGGACCTTATATTTCATTACCAAGAAGTACAAAGTTTTACACATCAGTACAATGTACAAGCCTACAAGCCCATAGTTCAATTTACAATCAGCAGGGCCTCCTCCTACTTGCTAATACAGAACTTACATCCAAACCAAATCCCAAAGAAAATTGCTATCATAACAGAGATGACTACTGCAAAAACAACAACCCTAACATCACATCGAATATTCTTCTTCAGACACCCTAACTCCTCCTCCAATTTCTTAATCTTTAACTTCAAATACTTCATTTCCAATTCAGAAGAGGAAACTTCTTCTTCAGCAACTATTTTAGAAATCGAACCTTCAAATGGATAGTCAATCCACCTAAAATACCCACACCCTCCATTATCTCGGTACCTTGGGCATCCAATGAATCTTCTACCTGGGTTGTTTGTTGTTCGGGAAATTTTCTGTTGAACTCGCAATCCGCAACTACAAAGGCCGGCATTGCTCCCAGATACAAAGTTTGCGGATTCCCTTGACCCAGATGTGTCTACTCGTCGGTGCTTTCCTCTAGAAGCTTGCTGTCCTTTTCCACGTCCAATGACAGCTTCCATGCCAGTAATCTCCTCTCTGCTGCCCACTGAAAATGCAATTACAACAACATCAAACATCAACCTAGCTATTATTATCAGCAAATAACAAATGAAGAGAGAACATTCAGCCACATACAAGCACTATCCCTGAATGTATAATTGAAACTATCAATACGTAATTGATAAGAATTAGACTCCAATTCACCTTAATTTCAGCAGACATAAACAGAAACATAACAGCACTATCCTTGAATGCTGTTGAAGATAAACCTTATAAATGTTGTTATCTTCAACAGCATAACAAAGTTTTACATACAAGCACTATCCCTGAATGTATAATTGAACCTATCAATACAGACAACAAATAGAACAGCAAAACAGCAGTAGAACAGCAAAAACAGACAACAAATAGAACAGCAAAACAACAGGGATAGTTATGAGCAACAGCAGAAACAGCAGCAGCAATACAGCAGAAACAGCAGCAGCAACACAGCAGAATAGCAGAACAGCAGAACAGCAGAATAACAGAACAGCAGAACAGCAGAACAGTTATGAGCAACAGCAGAAACAGATATGAGCAACAGCAGAGCAGCAGTAGAACAGCAGAACAAAGTTTTACATATAAGCACTATCCCTGAATGTATAATTGAAACTATCAATACCTAATTGAAAAGAATTAGACTCCAATTCACCTTAATTTCAGCGGACATAAACAGAAACATAACAGCAAAACAAAGTTTTAAGTCAATTTCACCTTAATTTAACCCTAATTAGACCCGAAATTATGTCAAATTAACACCTAATTGCACCATATCACCATTAACATCACCGAGAGCACCATTCATCAATCGAGATCATGCAATATCCATGGCTAATTAACTCCACATTTGGCAGCTCATAAGCAATAATCATACATACCCAACGAAGAAACGCAAGGCAAGAGGACATCAACAGGACTTCGTCACCCTTCGAAACAGGAAGCAATGGCAATGGCCAACAACCGACAACGAATCCAATGACTGATGGCAACAACCAAGACTCGAAGAACCGAGACTCGAGCTGCTCGATTTCAGCAAGGGAGTATAGGGTTAGGGTTCCAGGTCTGGAATTCAGTAGGTTTCGAGAGGGAAAGGGGAAGGGGAGAATGGAGGGAAAGGGGAAGGGGAGACTGGAGGCGGATTAGGGTTTTTCGGCTAGGGAAGGGTTCCTGTGCTTTTGGGTCGGGTTCCGGGTTTCCTTCTTGTGCTTTCGGTTCGGGATCCGGTCTTTCGGGTGTTTCCGGTCGGTCCAATGAGCCATGTCAGCAAACTAACGGCCACATCGCCAAAACGGACGGTGTTAACGCCACGTGGGTGGGCCGTTAACTGGGGTTGACGGATAGGACCAATTCTGCCCCTTTTCCCAAACTTGTAGGACCATTGCTGACCCTTTTCTCAAACCTTTAGGACTTCATTTTTCGTTTTGAAAATTTTAGGACTTAATGTCAAAAAAGGGCAAAGTTTTAGGACCAATACTGTCATTTTCCCTTAATTTTAGGGTTAATTACTTAAAAAAAGTATTACCTTTGTCCTTTTTAAATATAATACGAGCTTTAAAAGTAGTACAAAAATCGATCTTTGTATTTTTTCCTAAATATATTACGATCTTTTGAGAGTAGCACAGAAATACACGACATTTGTTTTTTTTCTATATATAGCACGATCTCTTAAAAATAATACAGAAATGCATGACTTCAAATTTAGCTGCGATTCTAGCACAACGTCAATTATTCATTAAATGTAGTGGTAACGGTTAAATGCGCCTCGTAACACAATATGATTGGACAAATGGGTTCCATATATTTTTATTTACTTAAAAAATAATTCTAAAAATTTTAAAAAGAATTTTTGTAAAAGAGCGGATTGTAGATTGCAGGGGGTGTAATCAGGGCCCCCGCTACAAAATGAAAAAGCCCTTAGTTTCAAGGCTCTTTCGATTCCGGCGGTGGGTGCTCCGATTACGACCACAATCCACATACCGACTGCGGTCGTCAACATCAATTGGGAGATGGTTGCCACTAGCGTGGCCATCACTGTTGAGCCCTTCCCTTGTCCTCTTATTAAGCTGAGTCGCCCTTTCTTTTCTTTGAATTTTTAATTAAATAAAAATCTATAGGCTCTATTCGTCCAATCATGTATGCTACGTAGCATCATTAGCTCAACATTAGTTGTTCACGTTACAATATAATAGAATAATTGACGTCCTGCTAAATGCGAAATTAAAACCTTAAAATTGTGCCTTTTGTGTTATTTTTTAAAGGTCGTGCATTTATATGCTAATCTCAGGTCATGTTATATTTAAGAAAAAAAGTAAAAGTCATATCTTTCTATGCTATTTTTCAAATATTGTGCTATATTTAGAATAAAAGTGTGAATGTCGTGCTTTCCTACCTGATTAACCCTTAATTTTATATGATAGAATAAAATACAATCATAGAGACTCATATATATCAACATCTTAATTTAAATATAAATTATATTATGCGTATCTTCTCAAAGTGCTTAAGCATATACAAAATATCGACAAATACCTTAAATCAGCAAGAAAAGTAAGAGTACGATTGTAACTTCCATACTTTTAAGAAAAATAAAATTTATATTACTTAACTTAACTTTACATTACATTCAATTCAACAACATAATCATTACTTTTTTATCTTTTTCTTTAAATTCTCTCTTATATTTTTATTATTTATTATTACAATTAATTTTTTAATAGTAATTTCTCTCAACAATTCAATATTTTTTCCTTATTTTCAACACTTTTTTCCTCAATTCAACAATACAATCATTATTTTTTTATTTTTTTCTTCAAATTATTTTACATATTTTTCTCAACTACTTTATTTTTATTTATTCAAATCAAACTAAATCAAATTAAATCAAACTTAACTTAGTTGTCAAACGTAATGCAAATATTTGTTGATATAACAAGCATGTATATATATATGTATATATATGAAGCCATCAGGTGGTCCAGTGCTATCATATTCTTAGATTAGGAAAAAAAAAAGAATAAATGATGTATTGCATCGCATGGGCTTCAGATATAGACCTTTCATTCCCATTCAATAATCGCAGAGTTCCCCAGAGCGTGTAGCAGGACGATATCTGAAGGAGAAAAATAAAAACAAATCATAATTCGGAGATAAAAAAAAATTCTCCTTTTCGTTTTTTTTTAATAAAAAAGGTCCATACATTTTCACCGAAAAGATAAAGACGTCTATATCTAGAAAAGGATATATAAATAAGTAGGAAGAAAAATAAGAAATATTGAGGATTCTTTTCAATAACAATCGATCGAATTCAAAATCCTCTGGTACTGGATCGAGAGCGAGTTACTGTACCAAACCTCTCTTGACGATGCCCTCTTAACAGTATAAGTGTAGATATAAATTATCCATAAATACTTTTTGGGGTCGTATATTATCCACATGCTTTTGTTTTGATGGAAAAGGTTTATTCTCGATACGGCAGAAGGCAAATAAAGAGAAGGAAGAAGACGGGGGGGTGTCGCATGCAGTCTTTGGAACTGTTCTATTTCGTTGGGGCTCGCTGACCCGATAAAGATGGCTGAGCCATGTTCACACTGATAACCTTAGAAGAGGATGTATATGGAGAGAGTATTAGAGGCTTGGAAGATGCATATGCATGCATGATATTTTCTATAGTTGGATATCGGCTCACCAACGGTAGGCCGCGTTATGCTAGGAAATCATCCATAATTAATAAGAGATCAGTTCAGATGGTAGGAGATAAATAATTGATCTCTTTATGGAGTTTTTGAGTTCGAGAATATATTATGTGCTTACATGACCTGCTTTTGGGTCGATTGGGGGAGATCATAGTTTGAATAGGAAGCCGAGTGCGTGGACAGACGTAGGAATCCGGCCTGATGCTCCACAGACATGTTTGCTTTATCCATATGGTCCATTTCCCTCTAAACTTAGGTTTCGATACCTCCAGGACATTGCGAAATATATAATTCATTCCATCAATAGTGTAGTTAGAAAATAAAGCAATTTACAGCATATGATCTCTGTGTTCACATTATTCCATCAAATAGTTACATCTATTGAAGTCATCTATCTATTGTAAATTGAATTTTCTTTTTTCTTGTCTGTATCACGTGATACTTAGAAGTCATATAGGTCTTGAGTAATCCTAATTTGAACCAAGTCAATTCATTAAGGGGTAAAACTTTTAAAATCATGAATTTTCTTTAGTTATAAGACTTGAATCCAATACCTTATTTAGGGTTCATGCGTTGGATCACTTCAATCAAGTCATGTTGATAAAATAATAGATTGTTTTAGTTTTCTTAAAGATAAATCCAATCAAGCTATATGGAAGAAACAAAATATCAATCAGGCTAGATAAGGTGCCATTCAAGATAATATTTTAAATTTATTTTCATAAAAAAATTAAATGGTGTGTCGACGTGGGCACCTGTGTAAGTTAGAAGCGGTAAAAACGCCCAATATAACTACTACAACATAAAATATAAATACAATAAAATAAAAACTTGATAATTCGCTATACAAAGTAGTACAGAAGGAGGAAAAGAAATAAATGGATTAATAACATGTAGATAAATTTTTTAAAAAAAAATCGAGGAAAAAAATTTGCTCGTTGCAGCATCAGTCATATATATGAACGCGTTTTCATCAGATTTAACAAATTTTGGTATCCTAATATTTACTTATTGAGGGAAAAAGTAAAACAGAATATTCACTGAAGGAAAAGAAAAGAAAAAATAGTGCAAAACCCAATTATGCACTATATGACCTGTGATTGCACCCGAAAGTGACAGTCATGCCATAAATATACGTGCTATTGCTCTCCAAGAAGATATACCGCGTGGGTGCAAAACTTGCTACCCCATGTCAAGTTGAAGAATAAATTTTCACCCTACCAAAGAGGAAAACAGAGGAGCAAAAATATATCGATCTACGAGAACCAAACAAAAACGTCTTGATCACCGGTTAAGAACAAGTGTTACTGGACTATAGCCCTTTTTAAAAAAATGTTTTTTTTTTACATAGGAATGCGTTATGTATATTTTGGCCCATATAAAAAATATGAAGTGGTTCTATACTCAAGTTCTATACCGCCACATGAAGCCATCATAGAGGGACTCTTAAAATAAAAGGTTAAAGCCTGAAAAAGAACGGGAATAAGACGATGGTGGCAATACTCGTCCTCCCTTCGAAATCAAGAGATATTCCTAATTTGATTTTCACTAATTAGATAATTATATATATATCTTCTTTTTTTTTCTATTCTCTTATTCCATATGAACCTCTCTCTACTCGGCAATTAAAAAAAAAAAAAGGTAAAATGCCTTCCAGGGAAGCGATGACACGGAGACATTAAAAAAGAATTAATATGTATTTGTAATTTCTTAAAATATGGATTAAAAAAGAATTAATCTGTAGTTTTCATTTCTTAGCATATGGATTAAAAAAGAATTAATCCGTATTTTAAGAAATTACAAATAATTCCATGCACTTCCAATGATAGCGTGATCAGTTCAAGATTGGAATGATGCAAGTCTTCACTGAGTATTCGTGTATGGCCGATGTTGATAAGATGTTTGATACCATCCCTGGCTCAATTATTAGAAATTAGTTAGACGTGGAAGCAATAATCTTATTGGGACCATCAAGGTGACGCAATCAAACAGTCACACTTGAAATTAATGGCGATGCTATAATTGGAGCTCCGAGAAACGAGGTGGTCCATCGTGATTTCGTATTTAAAAAATTAGAAAGTTCTAAGATACAATCATTTTAAAGTTGCAGTGAGCAAAATACTCCATGTATTTTAGAGTGATTGCATGAAAATTAATGATATGCAAAATGATTGTACGATGCATGCAAAGTAATTCTTTAAATGTTGTTGCCTTGTAGTAGATTTGGATGTACGTAGTTGCTCATCGCCTTTCTCTGGCTCCGTTGATGCAAGGATGGAATGAAGCTTTACAGAGAGACATTAGATGACTTCTCAATAGAGCCTGGATGGTATTGGCGCGTCATACTTATCGAGAGAGCAACACGTGTGAGGATTGGTTTGCAAACTTTACGCTTTCGCTAGCTTTATAAGTTCATCGATTCCTATCATTTAGAGATATTGTCGGGGTCACTATACTCCGTCTTTGTAATTCTTAATTTATTTTAATGAAATCGGGTTTCGGCTCCGTAGTCCATGAAAAAAAAAATTACTTAATGTTGTAATAAAAAGCTCACTATTAAATGAATTGCACGTATTTTGGACAAGTTACATGTATTCTAAGAAAGTAGCTGGGATTTGTTAGATTCCTAGTAAATCATTTACAATTGAAATAAATTATACATATTTCAAAAAAAATTATTTATATTTTTATTAAATTGTCAATTACAATATGCAAAAGTCGAAAAGTGATACGAGGAAGTTAAACACACGTTTACTCGTGCTAGTTTTACTTAAAGGTACCGATATACCCTTATTCAGGAAAGGACGCCACTTACAGTGCTCTACGTATATTGGTTTCCTGAGGGTTTTTAATTAAAATAATCCGAGAAAGGATCATACAGTAATGTCGTGAGTGATAACTAATAAAATTGCTATCTATAATAATTATGGCAATCTCATTATCTAAAGCTCATTTACACTTTTTTGTAATCTAATTAATTGATACTTTCATATTGCGTGATAAAGTAGGACTGTCAAAAAATTTCACAAATTCAGATGGTACGAAATCTTCTAATACAGAGTTAATACAGACCCTATGTCCTTTATAAAAAGGGGAAATTTTAATTTTAGTCTTCAACTATTAGAATTTTTGTCATTTTTATCTTACCCCTTTTCTTGAGTTCAAACTTATACTCAGCCTGACTCAATAATATTGGTTTTAGTCCCATGGTTAAATTTCTATCAAGGAGAGTAAGGGTGGTGGGGCCTTTCTGGCTACTGCCACCTTTGCAATCGGAATACTCGGTGGTAACTGAGGTAGCTAGCAACCTCAGTTAAAGAGGTGGTGGCCACCGGCAAGGCTGCCATACCTCAAGTCAAGTTAGTCAGGAACCTCAGTAGTCACTGTCAACTCCGGTTTGGGGTTGGTGGATTCGAAGTGGCCTCACTATTGCCCCTATCTCCTGGTTCCTCCCTCAAATTTTTATTTTTAAACTGGAGAGGTGGGTCTCGTCCATGACTACCACTATCCACTGGGATTGTTGGAGAGAAAATTGAGGTCACTAATGGCCTCGGCCATCGGATGCTCCGCCAGCGGGCCCTTCCCCTATGCTTTGCATTTGGTTTCTCCATTTCTCTTTTCCAAAACCTTTCTATTATATTATTTTAAAAAATTATTTAAAAATATTTTTACTGGAAAAGTAACATTTTTCTTTTTTACTGAAACTTAATCATAGGACTAAATTTGACAGTACTGGAAAAGGTTGACGAGATGAGGAAAAGATTTAAGAAACGGGGCCTTCTATAAAATCGAGGATCCGATGAAATGGCGCTTTCTCTCCTTTAAGAAACTCCCAGCTTGATCATTGAGAAGGGGGGCACTCACAGTTGATTTGAAGTGAGTATCCAATCTTGAAACGGATATTGATTTATGAGTGATAATTGATTTAAGTGGTTCAATACTTATTTCTTTTTAATAAGATTTCGGTTCGAATCTTGTGAATAAAAGAAATTCATATTACGAGAGTTTTAGCCGATTCAACTCGAACTGTATTAATAAAAAATTTTTAAACTTCAGAATAGTAAAGTGGCACCCAAAAAGAAAAAAGTAAAAAAGAGGGACCTCATTTGAGTGATAGGGCATGGAGTAAAGAAGGGGGAAAAGCTCCCAAGAATAAAGAAATATCCTGGAAGTCTTTTGGTGGCACCCCCTCGGTCACATCAAAAAAATCGTGTTCTCACCATTTACTACATCTCACTCACTCCCTATATATATATAGGTATATATCTACAAATTCAGTCTCGTCCCTATAGAAAGTGTCGAACCCCCAGTTCTCAGGTTCTCAAATTCAATTCAGATAAATTCCTGTCTCTTGATTAGCCCGCTGGCTATAGGTACATATACATTCATGGCCGGTTGCCGCCGAGCCTTGCTGGCCGCAGCTTGGCTGGTCCTCTGGGTCCAGCTGGCCATGGCAACGACAACCGAGCTGCCCAGAGTCCGTGGCTCATGGCGTGGCTCGCTCAACCTGCTGGAAAGCAGCGTCGGCACCACTACTCCTCCGGCGGAGACGCTAGGAATCTGTGCCTCCTCTGTGACGGTGCATGGCTACAAGTGCCAGGAGTTTGACGTAAGCGCCTCGCTTTGTCCAGTTTACGAACACTGAAGTTGCATCTATGTCGACACAAACATCATCTCATATCGCACGGGCTGTTGAAATCTGGAAATCATGCCTTGACCATTGGTTTTCTCGATTGCAACCCGCTGTCATACAGGCGTTATATTGTTGGATTTTTTTATTTTTTATTTGGGATGAACGTTATTGTTGGATTTGGATACACTTGCAATGACGATTGGGCTGATTTTTCTGCATTAATTATGGGCCTGCATCTCAGCTAATGATATTGGCACTAGCAATTATTCTATATATAATAATAACATTATTAGACATGATTGATCATACGTACGTCTCATTCCCATTTCAGGTGGAGACGCAGGACGGGTACATACTGAGTGTGCAGAGAATACCGGAGGGTCGGGCTACGAGCGTGGGGAGCAGGCAGCCGGTTATAATTCAACATGGTGTCCTCGTGGTATGTTTCGAACCTGAATCTTATGAAATCTAATCGCTCAATTTGATGCATATATCTATATCTTATTCAAATCTCTCACTTTTTTTTCTTAAATTAAAAATAAAAATCAAGAACCAACGTAAAGGAAGGAGTATAGAAATGCTCGATGACGCATTCTCCACAAAATATGCAACTTCATGTCAGAAAGTGCCTCTCTCTCTCTCTCTCTCTCTCTCTCCGCGTTCATGAGAAAGAATTGTTGGTGGGTTGGTCATTTGTCACCGTTATTTTGACTTGTTTACTTCCTTTTTACCTTCTCCATGGAAAACAAGGAAGTCCTTTATTATTATTATTTTTTTTTTGTCTTTTTCCTTTTTCCCAAGATAGAGCAGGGGATACGGAAGGGAACATAATCAGACTGGACTATTATACCGATGAATCGAATAACATAGCCTTTCAGAAATTACAAAAAATAAATGGTCTTTCGATAGCCCGACCGGACATCCAAAGACTAGATATAATAATACAACACATGCGCAAACGAGCAAATATTCGGTAAGTATTACTCAGTCACTTGACTGTATAACATCAAATCAGAATGTTTGAAAGTGGAAAATTAGTCCTACAGTGAGTTTATAAACTCTTATTAATAAGCATTCTGATTGATTGTTACTCATTCAAAATGGATGGGTAATACTCAATGAATATTTTCTCTCGGCAAACGGTGTCTAATGTCCAATGTAAGCAAAAGTTTCTCCCTATGCAGTTTTGCCGCAAGAGCGGCAACTAGGACAAAAAACTCCATCGGGTACGAAGTTCTAAGGACAAATTTGAGTTTTTGTCGTCGTCTAATGGAAGAAACACCTCTTGTTGTTTGGAAATGAGGCCGATTAGGACATTATTTGACTCTGATGTCTCGAGAAACTACGTCGTATACGGTCCCATAGCTTAGTAGACACATAGCCGTAATTCGGATTGGATTCGGTCAGTAATATATATCCGTTTCGTCGGTATACATGAAAAATCGCTCCGATGCACTCAGTCGCATATAAAATTTGCGTGCGGTATGTCCATGTACTTGCTTGCCGGGAGAAGCCTTTGTGGACCCTGGTCCATAATGCACTATCCGGACCAAAAAGTGCGGGTTAACTTCACACTTAAGCGATTGACAGTCTCCACTAATTATGAGGGTTATTTGTGAATGAGCAGGATGGTATGACATGGGTGCTGAATTCGCCGGAGCAAAACCTGCCGATGATACTGGCCGATAACGGGTTCGACGTGTGGATTGCGAACACTCGAGGCACCCGGTTTTGCCGTCGCCACAAGTCCTTGGATCCTTCTCAACCGGTTCTCTCTCCCTCCCCTCTTTCCCTTTCATCAATTAACCCTCTTCCTTTATATCAGAGCAAATCATTTTCATTATTCTTTTCATGCCATCAACCGGCGCATGCATAACCAGCAAATTCCTTGTTCATCATGCCCTTTGATCATAATAATGCCTCACTCTGGGTGGTCCATACATTATTGCTGTCGTTGACTTCTACAATCAATCTTCTTCCTTTTGTTTCGGGCCAATATCAAAAAATGTTTTGATCCATTGCATGAACAGTTCATGAGCTAGACACAGATTATCCTGAACCATCCACTTCTCTCAAATCCAATTCGATTCTTTTTTCGACCCATCCCCGGAGAGGAGGGGCTATATAGGACATCTTAAATGGATCGTAAAATTTCATCGGGCAAGTGACAGTGTAATTCCGGAGAAAAATGGGCGTTATGTCCCCTTGTGATTATTATTACTATCTGAACTCTTTTCTTAAGTAAAGTTTGATTAATGAGTCGCTTTATGTAGAAGTTTGAGTGGTAATTACTGATGATGAGTCTCTGGAAAAATGGGGACAGGCTTTCTGGGACTGGTCATGGGATGAACTGGTTCTGTATGATCTCCCAGCTGTCTTCAATTTCGTCTATGCCCAAACCGGGAACAAGAAGATTGATTACGTAGGTCACTCCTTGGTAAGCACTTTCATCAATGCCCCTCATCTTGAAGGTCCTTACATACGTGCATGTGAGAATCATGATCATAAAAACTTTAGTATTATCTGGTGAAATGGTCCGATTTATTATTATTTTTCGAATTTTGGGAATTTAAAAGTTTTAGCATAGTCTTACGGGTGAGCCTCGAGCCCTGTTTTGCCTAGGCCCAGCCCATCACAAAGCTTAATCGTGTCACCCAATTTTTTTCAATAATTTCCACCTAAAATTTATCTCCTTGATTTATATATTTTGGGATTAATTATATGAATTTTTTATATTATTTGATTTGTTTATTTATTTATTTTATCTATCTCTAGGGAACATTGATAGCACTGGCATCGTTGTCAGAAGGAAGGCTAGTGGACCAGCTGAGATCGGTGGCTCTGTTAAGCCCAGTGGCATACTTGAGCTACATGACCACTGCCCTTGGCGTTGTTGCCGCTAAATCCCCCCTTGCAGAGGTAATAATCCATAACCATTATCAATTAACACAAGTCCAATCTATACATTACACAATCCCCGTATCCATTGAAAAATATAATGTACTGAAAGGCCGGAACATTTTTTTTATTGCGAACGATCAACTGGAGGATCATAGTACCTGCGAATTTGATCGCTTAGCTCGTACCCATGCAATATGGCAATTTCATTTTGGTTGGTGACAAACTGCTTTATAAAACAACGCTCTACTAGCAAGTAAATGATCATTATTTAAGATCAAGGGATGACTGATCTGTGATATATTTCCTTACAGATATTTAAGGCGCTCAAAATTGCGGAGTTCAATCCGAAGGGGTAAGAAAGTAGAACCATGCATTCTCTCTATTATATAGCTAGCGCACATAGTTGCACGGGTTAAAATTAGCAGTCAAACGACTCGTTCTCAATTGTAAACTCTGAGAGGTCGTATGATCGGACCCCTCTTAATGCGAAGTCCGTGGAGGTCATTACAACATGCCCAATCACACGCACGGTTGCATCTGGTTGCATTAGCAGGGCCTTGCTTTGCCTGGATTAAGGATTTTTTTTTTTTCGGTTCTTGATTTGGTACAGGGAGCCTGTGAGTAAGTTTCTCAAGTCTTTGTGCGCTCACCCTGGAGTTGATTGCTATGATCTACTCTCCGCATTGACAGGTATACAATCTGATAAGATCCTCGACTGTGTACTTTCAAATTTACTAAACAGTTCGTGTAATGATAATTCTCGTTCCAAGTTCATATGTTGTGCAATCGTTGAGACTAACTATGCTGGCGGGGTTGATCGACTACAGGCAAGAACTGCTGCCTCAATGCTTCCACAGTCGACCTATTTCTGAAGAATGAGCCGCAGCCTACCTCAACCAAGAACATGATGCACTTGGCTCAAAGTATGTCCTAACGTCTAAGGCACATGGCTTGTTAGTCAGATATTCTTGCCTTTTGATTTTCCGTTAGCTGAATTCCTCTAATTTCTTCTGTATGCAATGAATATTTATTTGCAGTTGTGAGGGACCGGAGATTGGCCAAGTACAACTATGGAAACTCAGGCTTCAACGTGATGCACTATGGCGAGGCGGCGCCCCCAGTATACAACCTGTCCAACATTCCCCGGGACCTGCCAATCTTCATCAGCTATGGTGGGCGGGATGCTCTCTCCGACACGGGTGATGTGCAGATGCTGCTCGACAGCCTCAAGCTTCATGATGTCAGCAGACTCTCCGTGCAGTTCATCAAGGATTATGCCCACGCCGACTTCATCATGGGTGTCAATGCCAAGGACGTCGTGTATAGTCAAGTCCTTTCTTTCTTCACCAAATTGCTTAAATAAGGAACTCGGTCTTGTGTTTTCAACCACAGTTTAGCACAGTCACGTAAAATGAGAAATTTAGCCTTAGTTTACAATTCATCGACTGATGTTCCTGGTTATAGAACAACAAAGAATGTTTACGACAATAAGACAAACATACCACACACATGGTTCTGTTGGAAAATATGGCTAATGGTAAATGAGAAAATTATTCACAAGCCAATGACTCTTGATTTTTTTGGTAATTACAAGAAATGAATGGATTACATTCATAAATAATCAAATACCATTAACATATATATTGAATATATGTGAGTTATTCCCCATAAAAGGAGAATAGGAAGAGTCATGGAAGGATGGAACCGTAGGCTATAAAGGCACATGCGGCAAATTAAATTAAGAAAAAAAGCCTCCTGCCATTCCTTTTGATTCCACTAGCCGATTGAAAAGAGGAAGAAAAGTCTTCCCTTGGTTGCAATTCCCTAGAGAAGAACTTCCTTTTACTGAGACCAAAAGGAAATTGCACAAGTGGTTGGCTACAATTTTTCTACGAAGGATTCGACTTTAAAAGTGTTCACGTTTCTCTTCGAGTTCGCTGAAGCGTTGCTGTTTGTGCTGCTATTTCACTTGTTGTTGTTTTACCCTGGGAAACGATTGTCCACGTAACCTCAAGCACCCAGGAGGGGACAATTCTGTTTCAAGGGGTTTGTGTCTAACACAGGACTCGGCTCTCTCTCGTATTTTTCGGTTTCGCCTTTGTTTCGGTTTGAATTTCCAAGTTCTTACACTAATGAAATTCAGTTAATTTTATAGTATTCTATTTGTCCGAATAGCTATTTGAATTATCGTTCAATTTTTGTGACTTATTACGGCTAATTAAATTTTTGATTACAGGTTCGACGCATATGCAATTATGCAACAGGTGAAAGAGGATCTTTGATGATTAAGCGACATTTAAAGGATTGTATGGTTAGCAAATTCATATTGAAGACTTGGCTTAACCCGAGCGCTGCTGAAGATAACAGTTATCAATTTCGACAAATAACCATTTGCAAAGTTCGAAGAATTTTTCAAGCAGTAATCAAATAATAACTTTTGAGTAGAAATATATCTAAAAAATTTTGGGTAAAAATGATTTCTTAAATTGCTAAAAAATGATGGTGTACATATATACAATTTGAGTCCTATGCGACTAAGGAAATAAACCTGAAAGTAGGAAATTAGATAAACTTCCTCCTAATGCTAAGCAATACAATAGATGTAATGTACAATCAATCCCAGTAGTTATGTATAGAATTGCAATTCTAGACGATCTGCAACTCATCCCTCAGCATTATTTTTTAGAATTCTGTCAATTGAATCACCGACCACGGTCACTCAGCAAGTTAGAAAATGACCACAAATGCGGATTAGACGATTGACAGGAGCAGAATAGCAAAACTGAATTGATCGGTTTGTTCAGAAGAGACTATCCCTCTGGCTTAGACTTGCAAGCAAATTGAAGAACGAGTCTTGTTTTCCCTCATCTTTCCTTCTATTGTTTCTGTCTCTGGGTTTGATGTCGTGATTGACGCAAGTGTCACTAAGCCACCATTCACGGGTAAGTTATTTTCAGAGACCAGTACATTAAATCAAATTATCTTCTATCTTTTGAAAATATTCAGCAGGCTCATCATCCAAGGTGTCTGGCGTTAAATCGATCTTATACTCCTTGAATTGAGTTAGACATTCCTCGCACTGTTGGTGCGAAATCAGGTTGCTCATCTGCAGCACAGATACATGATTTCCCCTTTCACAACAGTCTTAAGATGTCAAATAACGGAGAACATGTATAATATGCAGAGCTCCGCTAGAATCATCCTTGTCATGGTCTGTGAGACCCGGCAGATTTTTGTTTGAAACATATGCTTTTATATATAGCTGCAAAAAAAGAAAAAAAAAGAGCAAGATCGAAGAAGAGCAAAGAGCAGCACAAAACAGAGGAGACCAGAGACTGAGCGAGAAAGAAACGAGGGAGGAGAAGAAGGCTAGGCTTGGGTTCTTGAAGTAAGTTGATTCTCCTTACCTTAGACGTTCCTATCCATTGGTCTAGATGCGGATTGAGAGCGGATTGAGTATGGGAAATGGGGAAGCACCCGAAAGGAGGAATTGTGCTTATAATCAGTTAAGATTAACTGATGTACTTAGGTATGCGTGGATAGATTTGAATTTGGTTGAAATTCTTTTGACTTAGCTGAATTGTCCCTGAATAATTAGATATAGGACGGTATTAGAAAGATGGGAGAAACATCAAGGAGAAGTTAGTGTTGCTCAATTGGGCTAGTGCATGTTAAGTATGTGAGATTGATCTTACTTAATTTTGTACTGTCTAAGTTAGCTTGGCTTATATATTTGTATTTCTTGCAATAACTTGGGTCATGATTGGGTAAAATACTAAAGAAATTTGAGGCTATAGTTAATTACGGTTCTTGAGTCGTAGCCTAATGAACAGGGGAAGCTAATTATGTGGGGTTTATAGTTGGATTTGTTTTTCTTTTCGTTGTCCAACTGCCCTATTAGTAACTGATTCGGTGTGGTTTTTTTTTTTGTGATTTATGCTTAATTGACCAAAGGAGCTTTAAATTGCCTTGTTCTGGGAGTTTGGGTAAATGTTCATTAACACATAATTACATATTATATATATATATATATATTTTTGTGCTATGAGTTGCCTTACATGCTCGGGTGCCATTTCTTTTAGAGGAATAGGCAGTATACATATTTGAGGAAGAAGAAGATTTTGGTAATGACTTGGATTGTGTCATTTCATGTAGCGAAAAGGGCAGTAGAGGGCAGAACAAAGGATTTAAATAAGACTAGAGGATGAACATCTCAAATTAAGACAAGAACCGGATATAAAAGCATGAATGTTTGTACTAGTATTGTGTACATAAAAATCTGAATTTGTATTTGATTGATAGGGATCGAGGACACCGATATTGTGCATCTTGAAGGTCAGGTTTGATGAAAGATTTTGGGTGTTCGGTGAGTACTCTATTCCCTTGTGAAATGAGGTATTATAGTTATATAAATTATTTAAGAAGAATACTGTGATAGTTAGAGATTAAGAAATCGTTTTATCATGATGTGTGAAAGAATTTAAGAGATATTGTCCTCTTATGTTTCATTTTGACTTGAAATATGTGATGTGATTGTGTATGCGGATTGTGTATGAGATATGTGATGATAATATGATACAATTGTAATATGATTGGGATTGTGCTTGTATATATTGATATTATTTAATTGTTATAGCCATGGGACTATTAGATCCGGCAGAATAAGATTGGGGGTGTGGTTGACCGCTGATCCGGCGGGATAAAAAATGGATGTCTAGACCGCTGCATTGGCGAGATATAAAATGGACGTTTAGATCGTTGATCCCGCGAAATATAAAATGGAAGTTAGGTTGAAGGTTTGATAATGGGTGGCCCCCGCTTATGAGAAGTGGTAAGGTTAGTAATGGAGATTTAATCTGAAGTGCAGATTCACTGTACCAATTATAACACGGTTGCGAAGAAATGCGCCCTATGACTATATTGATTGGTTGTGCTGTATAATGTTTGTTTGGTCTGATTGTTGGAGATGAGATGATTGTTGAGATTATGTGAAGTTGTTATGTGAAAGTCATGTTGTTGCAAGGCTTGATTTAGTCCGTGTATGAGTGTTAGGTGGTGTTGAGTTAATAGTTAATTATAATATTATTATATGGTTATAAAGATAATCGATTGCTCATGAATGAATTTTAGTAATTATTTGTATGTATTGTATAACATACTGTGTTTGTGAATTAAATGACTAACTTGGATAAGTTAATATTATCTATATGAATACTTAGTCGTTTAAAAATATATTTACTACTTAATATTAATCTATTTTACTTTGGAATATAGTACTCACTGAGATGCAGTTCACACCTTACATATATTTTTCAAATGTGCTAAGAGCTAGACTAGCAGTACATGAGAACTTTTTGGACATCGGGGATCAGCTCCGAGGATTATATAGGGACCTTGGTTATTTGTTAAGTATTCTTTTTGTATAGAATATATTTTAATATGTTACGACCTGAAACTTTTGTTTAGTTGATTTAGTGATGTGGTTGAGAAGGAAAATACTCTCTTTTGAGATGCATATACATAATAGAGCTCGTTGGATTGGTTATATATATTTTGGAGTTTATGGAAAGCAGGTTGTTATATGAATAGTTTGAGTGATGAGGGATATCGAGGAAATTTAGGAGAAGTTTTGCCGAAATTTCGGGCCGTGACATGGTCTTGAACTCGACCTGCGATCTCACTCTTATGAAAACTCAAGATGATAGAAAGAGAGTAAGAGAACATTTTCATTAGTATAAGCAAATCATTTGAATGCGGTTCTATCAAACGCACATCAGAGCTCTCCAAAGGATTGGTATGTCGGAGAATTATGCTAAAGTTGCGCTGGTGAGAGCGAGGCCCATGGCGGGATTCATGAGGCGTTTGAAAGCTGAGGTATTTGAGCAGGTGGTGGGGATGGTAAGGCACAAAAGGGGTGGACCCCACTCTGGGTCCATAGGACCCCACAATTACCGGATGTCTCCATATTCGCGAATCAACGAGGTATTTTCTTGGACTGCGATCCCATGCATGTTCGGCTGGCATCTAAGACTTTCGTATTGGGGAAGTCGAAGTCACGAACCAAATGAAGTCTTGCATAATGTGAAACGCGATAGACCACACCGTGCCAAAAGATGGCAATGTTAATAAATTATTCAACAATTTTTTGGGTGTTTCCCCAAGGCAGGGGGCAACGGGCTCCTTACAAGCAAAGGCCATTGGTACTGATTCTGCCTTTGGATCATCTCAGGATATTATCTCTTCCTTTCGAGGACGTCAAGAATTACATAAGATTCTATTCCTTCCTCTCTCTTTCTCTCTCTCTCTCTATATATATATATATATATTGGATCTCATTTCCCCAATATCACATTCCTAGCAAAGAACTCCTATCCGATTATTCTCCCACGTACCCTTTCGATTAAATTCCGCACCCGCTTCTGCAAAGTAAGTTCCCTTTATCCCATTTCTCTAATTTCCTTTCGAACTGCATTCCCCTTGTTCCTGAGTAATTTTTCGGTAATCCCAACGCATCAAGAAGTGATTCCTTTTTCATGTCCTATTTATCGGGAATCCCCTTTTTACAAACTATAATTAGTTCCAGACGCCCGTCATGAAAAAAGTTCTTCACATAATAGAAGAATAAATAGAAATAATCTTGATCCATAATGTATAACTTTCAGCAGATTGTTGAGTATCGGATGACATACCAACACAAAAATGTATAGAACTATTGATGGATTGTTGAGATTTCATGTCTCGTGGTACTTCATGTGTGATTCATTCGCATTTATATTTACATATTCTCCGTCCAGGTTTTCTTAATAATTCCAAAATTGGAGTAATTTTGTTTTATTTCTTTTTTTAGATGAAGCAATTTCGCGAAATAAGGATGCCTCGTTTGCTCCATGGGATACTAACCGTCACGATATATAGCATCGACAAGCTGCGGGTGGGGTCTTGTTTTAATCTCTGTGGAAAGGTATGCAGGTCATTTTATTTCGAACCATGGAGCTACAATTAGTAGTACCAATGGGTGTTCTCGTTTTTATGAATCAATAACATTAGTACTATTTTATATGATTGTGTTTTAAATAAATACTAGAAAGAGACACTCGCGTGTTGCCACAAGTAATTTTATGAAGAAAACTTTTCAAATTTAAATTCTAATTCTATAGAGTTCGAAATTATTGTATAATTAAGAGTTATTATATCTTCTTCTCTGTAATATGATATTCACTAGTATTTCTCACTAACTCTCATAAATTTGCAAACCATATCGTACCACTTGAGGACAAAATCATATACTGAATTAATGTTAAGCATTTTTTTATTTTCAGAAATACGAATGTTTTTGGACGTGAAATAATAAAATAGCGATGTCAAGATACAAACTTAAAGAAAACATTGACTTATGGAGCATTTACTTTAGTGCTCATCGTAAAGGGATAAAATTGATGAGGATATATTGAATAAAACATCATGGAGTCTTTTGAAATATATTTTGGCATATATATGAGTAACTTTAATTTAATCTATATATGGAAGACATACCATTCTCATCTTAAAGTCTATTTTATTTTTTAATTTAGTAAATGTTACACCTTTTTCCATGATGATTAGACCAAGAATAAAATTTAAAATAAAGAATTTAATTACTATAATTTATTATGCACACAAGTATGTCTTATCATAAGTGCTTATTTATTTTTATGAATTTTGGTTTCTAGCTGGTATGATACATGAAACATATGTGTGCATAACTAACCTATGACATTGTCCTGAATGTGTTTCTTGAAACTTCTTCTGTTCTATTATCTCATTTTGAACCGTGGAGGCTTCAAGTGCTCAAAGTTCACAGAGAAAATCATTCCTCTCTCAAGTCAAAAGACTAGTCCAACGCCAGCCTGAGGTAATTAATCTGATCCATTCTCAACAAAAACAACCTACGTCTATATTAAAATTTAATTACGTGCACCGAAACGGGGTAAAGTCGAATATCCTAATATATAATTATATATTTGTTAAATTATATGACTGGAACATTCAAATTGAAGTTTCATGTTATTATTATTATTATTTCGAATTTTTAGTGCATACATATAATGTTCCGTGTTGTTTCGTCAACTCTTATTCTAGCAATAATTAAAACCAACCATCTCGTTGTGCATGTAAGTCTAGCAAGATTATTTAATTTAAGGCACCGCAGCAATATTTAAATCACTTCCAAATCATAATTTGTTTCAGCCTGTAATTTTCCTCTGTTGGGTGATCTGTTTGAGTCTGTAATTTCGAGAACTATACAATTATGTCTTTCAATAGCCAAACATACCGAATTTAATAATTTATATCGTGATCAAATAAAAAATATTTCATATTATCAAGAATTTAAATGTTAATGTTAAGTAAAAGTTTAAAAAGTATCATCACCCTTTCATAATGGTAAATGGATGAGATTATCTTCAAATGTATGGCGCATGATTTGTTTATTAGTATAAAGTGTAAACGCATCTAATTTTTTTGTTATGTCCGTAATTATGAGATTAGGGAATAATTCACCGCTCTCTCTCGGAGAACTTCACTACTATTTACAATATTGATTTACCTTATCATGTACCAAAAATTTGCATCCACCAATATGGTATATGGACACATCATTCATCAAGTATATAATTGTAATTTTCAAAATACATAGATCACAATTACATAAGATCCATATCTCTCTCTCTCTTTTTTGTTACAAGGGAGGCATCCATATCCAATTTTTTTTCTCGAGTTACATGGAAATTAGCCAACTCACATAGAGAAATTTGCTTTTTCATTTTTAGTTTGAGAGCATATATGCAACTGTGGATCTGGACAGGGCAAGAGTAGCAAGAACAAGCAAGATAAAAATGGAAAGTCCCAACCCAATTTGGAACGAGACCTTCCGTATATACTGTGCACATTACATCTCGGAGATCATATTCACAGTCAAAGGAAACAATCCGGTTGGGGCAACCCTAATCGGGAGGGCCCATGTTCCAGTCGAGGATGTTGTGAAGGGATACATTGCTGAGAGATCAGTCGAAATAGTCGACGGACGTGGTAACCGTGTCCACGGGCATCCGAGAATTCACGTGAAAATGCAATTTTCGGATGTGACTAAAGATGCCAATTGGTCTAAAGGAATCAATAGTCCTATGTTCGAGGGAGTTCCCAACACATTCTTCTTGCAAAGGAATGGTTGCAAGGTTACTCTATACCAAGACGCACATGTCGGGGACAATTTTAGGCCCCGGATTGGTCTCTTAGGTGGATCCCGGTATGAGCCTCATCGATGCTGGGAGGACATCTTTGATGCGATCACAAATGCAAGGCACTTGATTTACATTGCAGGATGGTCCGTGTCCACAAAGATAACTCTGATACGGGACCCTCGAGGACTCAAGCAGGGAAGCGACATTAAGCTTGGGGAACTACTTAAGAGAAAGGCCGAGAATCCAGGCATGACTGTTCTTATGCTTGTTTGGGATGATCAAACTTCCCAGGAGTTAAAGAGGGAAGGTTTGATGGCGACCCATGATCAAGAGGCTGCAGACTACTTCCGTGGCTCAAAAGTTCAATGTGTTCTGTGTCCTAGGATTCCCGGGGCCGGCAGAAGCATTATTCAAGGATTCGCAACTGATGTCACCTTTACTCACCATCAGAAGTTGGTAGTTGTTGATTCGGAAGTGGATGGTGGGCAAACGGAAAAGAGGAGGATTGTGAGTTTTATTGGGGGCATTGACTTGTGTGATGGTAGGTACGACACGCAAGATCACCCTTTGTTCAAGACTTTAGGTTCCATCCACAAGGACGATTTCCATCAACCAAACTTCACCGGAGCATCGATCAAAAAGGGCGGTCCCCGGGAACCTTGGCATGATATTCACTGCCGTCTCGAGGGTCCCGTTGCCTGGGATGTTCTATACAACTTTGAGCAACGTTGGAGAAAGCAGGCAGATGAAAAGTACCTCATTCCGATGAAGACTCTCAACAGCATAGTAGTCAGTCCTTCGTCATCATCAATCACCTCAACGGATGATCCAGAGAGTTGGAATGTCCAACTATTTCGGTCCATCGATGGTGGGGCTGCTTCAGGTTTCCCCCAGGCACCAAACACTGCAGTTGCAATGGGCCTTGTCAATGAAAAGGGCAACATAGTCGATCGGAGCATTCAGGATGCTTATATCAATGCTATACGCCGAGCAAAGAACTTTATTTATATCGAGAACCAATATTTCCTTGGAAGCTCATTTGATTGGAAGAAATCGAGCGATATCACTGTCGAAGACGTCAATGCTTTGCATCTAATTCCAAAGGAGCTTTCTTTAAAGATTGTGAGCAAAATTGAGGCAGGGGAGAGGTTCTCGGTGTATGTAGTCATCCCTATGTGGCCTGAGGGTATGCCTGAGAGCGCATCGGTCCAAGCAATATTAGATTGGCAGAGGAGGACCATGGAGATGATGTATACCGACATATCCAAAGTCCTTCAGAGGAAAGGTATGTTGGACAGGACTCATCCGACAGACTACTTGACGTTCCTCTGTCTTGGAAATCGCGAGTCTAAGAAGGTTGGTGAGTACGAACCTGAAGAAAAGCCTGAACCCAATGGCGACTATGGTAGAGCTCAACAAGCACGGCGATTCATGATTTATGTTCATTCCAAGATGATGATTGGTAAGTAATTCTCCAGGACTTCTTCATCTGTTTCAGTTCTGCTTGAAATTTTATAGGATTCGTGATGTCATCAGAGGCATATTATTCATTTACAGCTGCTAATTATATCTACATCTGCCACAGTTGATGATGAGTACATAATAGTCGGATCAGCAAACATAAACCAGAGGTCCATGGATGGAGCGAGAGATACCGAGATTGCCATGGGAGCATACCAGCCAAAACATTTAACTACCATGGAACCTGCAAGGGGTCAAGTATATGGTTTTAGGTTGGCATTGTGGTACGAACATCTTCGACAATTTGAAGATCTATTTGAAACTCCTGAGAGTGTGGATTGTATACGGCAAGTGAATGCCCTCGCGGAGCGAAACTGGAAACTGTTCTCGGACAATTCATTTGTCGGGGACTTACCTGCGCATCTGCTCCGATATCCGGTCGAGATAACCAAGCTCGGGGATGTCACAACATCAGAAGAAAACAAACATTTCCCTGATACTAAGGCTCCCGTTTTAGGCACTAAATCGGACTACCTTCCTTTTATTCTTACCACCTAATAATGAATGTACACCCGAATATTGTTTGTGAAGTGTAAGTAATGACAACTGAAAATCATCATTATTATTATTAATAAGTAAATATGTTTATCTTTTAATTGATAGCTAGGCGAACTGGCCCGCTCATATGCCCGCTCATATGTGTGAGGTAGAGATATTGTCTTCAATCATTTTTTTTTAACATTAATACTATATGAAGCAAAATATCCATACCTCCCGTCTAAACATGATTTTTTTTTCCTTTTCAAATCTAAAAAATATTTCCTTCAAGCACGTACAACCCTAAATTGTATAGGTTGAGTTATGCTTTCTAAATGAAATAAAGGAGCTCAATTTCTCCATTTACTTCCCTCCTGGCCGTCAAAGGCTCGAACCACCGTCTTGCTCGGCTTAATACGGTTCAGGTCCACATTCATCTGCTTGAGGGTGGAGATTGGGCACACATTGAGGGCCGAGCCATTGTCGATCATGATCCGGCTGACTACAAAGTTTTTGCACTTGCAGACGATATGTAACGCCCGTGAGTACCCAAATCCCTCGGAGGGAAGCTCATCTTATGAGAATGAGATGCAATTGGAGAAGACCGAGCTCACGGTTTCTTCAATCTTGTCCGAAGCCGTCTCCTTAGGTACCTTGGCCGCCATTAGGACCTTCAAGAGAGCTTCTCAATGGGGTTCCGAACTCAGCAGGAGGGCAAGTAGCGAGATGTGGGCCAGGGACTTGCCCATCAGTTCAACAATCTTGTACTCGCGGGCCTTGATTACCTTCATGAAGGCCTCGGCTTCTTCCTCTGTTACCTTCTTCATCGGGACGAGCGCAGCTATCGGGGAGGTTCCGAGCGCAACATCAGGAGCCTTTCCTTTGTTCGCGACCTCCGGGTTTTTGTATACCCGACCAGAGCGTGTCACACCCATTACGCTCATATGCTGCTTGAGATTCTCGATGTTGTTCTCGTAGGTCCATGGGACCCGACTGTCCCGGTACGGTTCTCTAATGGGGACCTCAATCACGAACGGATTGGGCGGGGCTCCAAACCCCGTGGACGCATCAGTGACCTCCGTCGAGACATAATCGATTACGAAAGGGACCGAGCTTTCCTGCTTGTCCTCGTCCTCTTTTAGGGCGTAGACACTGATCATGTTAGTACTGGGTCCCGAGCTTGACCCATGATCATGGAGAGGGTTGGCCTGCACATTCGGCAGCTTCACTGCATTAAACAAGAGCTCGTTCTTATCAATCATCTGCTGGATTTTGTCTCGTAATCTCTAGCAATTGTCGACGATGTGGCCTAGAGCACCTAGGTGGAACTCGCAGCGTAAGCTCTGGTTCTAAACCGCCAGCTTGAAATTGGGGCCGGGTACCTCTGGTGTGATTCTGCCGGCTCCGACGAGCTGTCAATATATCTATGAGATCGAGATTGGCAAAGGTGTGTATTGCTTGCGTTGCCTGGTCTGTGTCGCACTGCCCTACTAACCCTGCAGGGCCGGGGCCCAGTGCGCCGGTTGAAGAGGTCTCAAAGCCGGGGTTCTATTCTGCTAGGCCTGAGGAGGTGCAAGGGCGTAATGGCGGACGTATTGTTGTAGGGCTGATGACGGAATGAGAGTCGGTGGGGCTGAATGATAGACCAACTGGGGCCAGCTACTGCTGTTGATACTGCATAGGAGTGAAGCGTACATTTGAGCAGCCGGTGGTGCAAGCGCAAAGTTCATAGAATATCGTTGGGGGCCCCAGCGCCCTGGGTTGACAACGTTGATGGAAGCTTCCTTCCCCTTCTTACCACTAGTAGAGGATGCCCCAACAGTGGTTTTCTTCGAGGATCTCTCCCTTCTTGTTTGACCCTTTATCCTCCCGAGCTTAATGCCCATGTCAAGTTTCTTTCCAGCCATGATTAGATCAGAGAATGAGGAAGCATAAGATAAGAGGTGTGAGTGATAGACACCCTTGAGAGTCCATGTGGAATAGTTGGATCTATTGGACCTCGCTAATCGGGGAATACGCTTCGCCGCTAGAGCACACCACTTGGCGGCATAATCCTTGAAATTTTGGCACCATTTCCACCGTGCTCAATTCTAGGAGAAATGAGGGCGTTTCCGCGCAGTATTGGTACTGATTGATGAATTTCCTAAAGAGATCCGTCAATGTGAGGATGTCTGCGGCTCTCAAGGACATGAACCAATTGAGAGCCGGTCCCGTCAGACTATCCTGGAACTTGTGAATGACGAACTCCTCGTATTTCCAATACTGGAGCATCTTCCCCTGGTAATGGCGGAGGTGGTGCCCTGGGTCCATTGTGCCGTCGTATTTCTTGAATTATGGGACTTTGATCTTCGGGGGTAGCCGCATGCCCGAGAAGAGACTTCAGTCACCATAACTGGCATCAAGGCAGGCGTTGTTCTCCTGTAGGCCCTTATTGTCTCTTCCATTTTCCTCAGCCTACGCTCTTGCTCAATCTTTGTTTCTGGGAAAAAATTTGTAGGTGGAGCTATGGGGACTGCGTGAGCCGACTTGCCCAATTCGGGGATGGGAATATTCAGGGGAGGTAGAGCTTAGTAAGAGAGGCTGATATTGGGTTGCAGAGTTGGGCAAGTAAAAGGCTTTGTAGTATGAGTAGGAGCGTGGACACTCGACGTCGAGAAAATCATCGGTAGAGGAGCTATATAGATTGGGGCCGGATCCGGCATAGGCATTGGAGGCAGCGCAAACCTAGCTAGGTCTGGCCTTGGAATCGTCATTGGTGGAAGAGGGACGGCTGCAGGAATAGTCAACGGCGGCGGAGGGATGTTGACTGGGTGGATCGCCGGTACGTGCATTGTTGATGGAGTGGGCGCATCGCCACTCTCCGAAGCGTGGGTCAGCGGGACCTAAGGATTCGGGTCAACCGTTGGCCCCTGCTCCGGTGGTAGAGTGGAGCTCGAGGAGGTGCAGCTCGGGCCTCTCAGTAGGGTCATGATCTCGGCCACGTCGGCGGCCATCTGACTAAAGGCACTCTCGAGGGCTGCAATGCGTGCTGGTTCGCCGGAGGTGGATGGCCCTTGGACTGGAACTTTACACATATGATGCGTATCTTAGATTATGATCGACCCACTTAATCACATTGATGCTTCGTCATCTACACGACTGATGTCATTTACGTCATGATCCATCTCGAGCATCGGCAGCCTGTGCTTTTCTTGCAAACAGAATGTCGATAAAAGGTTTTTTTTGCATGGTTTCATTTGCTTGGAAAGGAAAGAAAATAAGCCCTATCTGCAAATTCTCATGTGCTGCAATTCTCCAATACAGGAGAGAATAACCGGTGCTCGTCCCGTGACAACTAGTCTCGAATTTCAGTCAGTCCGGTTTCGGTTTGGCCTGGCCATTAAACATTTTTCCCATATGAAAATCCAGCCAAAAGCATGAAAACATTGAAAACAGAGATGCTAAAGAAAAATTAATGCAACACATCCGGGTCCGTCCGAAAGCAATGTGCGACCAAATACTTAAGGATGTGAAATGGTGCACTCACTTTCACCATCAATGTGCAAGAAACTTGAAGCGGTAATACATTAAATTTGCTGTCCCAGGACATAATATCTGTGCAGGAGAAACCTTTCCCAGCATCTCAAAGAACAATTTTCCGAAAGGACTTTGGAAAACAACATTCACCAGTTACTGCAAGAGGCTCTTGTCAACTCAGTTGTAGACCATGTACTTGGGTGTCGCACTGAATTTCTGGTATCCTTTTATGACTTTGTTCACTGCATCAAGGAAGTCCTTCTCTGTCACCGTCTTCCTCCTCGCTCGAATTGCATACATTCCAGCTTCCGTGCACACACTCCGTATGTCGGCACCTGGAATCACAATCCCGTGTATTAGAATCTCATAACTGCTGACAGCATCTCGAAGTTCTCGTGAATTGTATTTGATACATTTCAAACAGCATCTCCAAGTTCTAATGAATTGGAGAGAAGTATCCAGTAGAACATTTCCTCCAAAAAATGAAATCCGGTAGAACACAGCTCAAATATATCAGGGGAAAGGTCATCCTGAGAAAAACTCTCACCAGTAGAATTGGGACAAAGCCGGGCAAGAAGTTCAAAACGAATGTCCCTCTCACAGTTCATCGTCCTTGTATGAATCTTGAATATCTGTGTCCTACTCTCGAGGTCAGGAAGACCAAATTCAACCTTACGATCCAAACGACCAGGACGCAATAACGCGGGATCTAAAGTGTCTGGCCTGAAATACAGTAGAATAAGAAAAGGCCATCATTAGGAACATGCTAGGTCCTAGATGCAGACTATAGTCAAATTACAATCTTATGCCATCTAAAAATCCAGCTAAGACATTAACCAAACTAGTATTTATTTTATCAAGTGAATAGTGTTCTCTAAATCAACTCTCAAAAGAGCAGTTGCTCCAAATGTAGGTTGCAAACATTTACCTATTTGTGGCCATGAGAACTTTAATGTTTCCACGGGCATCAAAACCATCAAGCTGATTAACGATCTCAAGCATAGTGCGTTGAACCTCATTATCTCCACCAACACCATCATCAAAACGTGCACCGCCAATAGCATCAACTTCGTCAAAAAACACAATACAGGCCTTCTTTGAACGTGCCATCTGTAACATACAGAACTCCTATGAGTAACACAAAGCTCAACAAGTAAATAGTATTACACGTCAGACAAATCTTATATGTTCAAGACACTTAAGAATCAAACACATCACCTGAAATAGTTCCCGAACCATTCTAGCTCCCTCGCCAACATACTTCTGAACAAGTTCACTGCCGATAACGCGAATAAAACATGCATCGGTTCTGTTTGCGACAGCTCTTGCCAAAAGTGTTTTGCCAGTTCCGGGAGGGCCATAGCAGAGGACACCCTTTGGAGGATCTATTCCAAGTTTTACAAACTTTTCTGGGTGAAGCATGGGCAGCTCAACAACCTGAAAAGTAAGAAAATAGATTGAATCATCTGAAACAGAAAAAAAAAACCAGTAAGATAGGAGAATGAACATGCCCATCAAAAGAAAACCCACTTCGCGCATCTTCTCTATCTGCTCTTTGCATCCCCCAACATCATTATAGGTCACATCTGGCTTCTCCTCCACAGTCATCATAGTCACACTAGGGTCAATTTTTGGAGGCAATGGAATCTGGATCTGATACTTGTTTCGGTCAACACTACAAGTACCCCATGGAACTCAAATAAGCAAAAAATTTACGGTATAGTGCAATTAAGAAGCTCCAATGCCCCACCAATTATGGCAAATTACATGTGCCTTGACTAACTGACTAACATATCAGGGCTATATATAACCCAAAATAAATTTGCAATATTTTGATATCAGCAAGTAATATGGCATAGAAGCTCTGCAGTTTTAGATATCAACAAAGTTGCATCTTCAACATTTTGTTGAGACCACGCAAACTGTTTTTCTTATTCAATTGAAATGGAGATAAATTTTCTTATCTCTTGATGATTTAAAATCGGAAACATCTCCACATGCAATGTCATTAGTTAGTCTGGAAAGTTTGCTTGATTTGAGTGAGAGGACATACCCTACACGCATGCCCTCTTCGATATCAGTTGGTGATACCTTCTCTCCAAGTCCAACAACAAACTGCGATATATGGGAAAAATGGTACCACATAAGACTAAAGTCTCACAGACAGGACAACAAGAGCATGAGGAAAACATTTTTACTAAAAAAGAATATATCATGAATGTCATATACTAGAATTATGCTATTCTCTGGTATAATAAGCTATACAGAGAAAAATATGTGCCAATCATTTATAAGTTTAAAAGCATCAACCATCATGTCCATCACATAATGCTGAATAAACGGGGAAGAAAAAAGAATAATAGCTAACCGCTAAAAGTGGAGATAATACAATCTACACAGGTCAAGGAGAATAAATATCAGCATACCTTAGCGATTTGCTTGACGTTAATGACATATTTGGCATCCTCTGTATTTGGATTGATTATCTTAGTACATCTTGCCACCTATTTTGACAGAATAATATGTCATTCAGAAAAATAATTCACCGGATAACAGTATAGAAAGTTAGGATAGAGCGTCTCAGAAACTACACCTGAAGAGGCTGCTCCTCCTGCATCATTTGCTTATCTGAGACAAGATCCCACTGGCTAGGTGCAGCTAAACCAGTGTCAGACTCCTTGATACCTGTCGCAGATGAAAGAGTTTCATAATCATTATGTCAAATTAGAAAATTTGCACAATCAGGAAAAAGTATAATTAAGAAAATGAGGAAACAATCTGGAGAAAAGTACTCTATAGGTACCATTATGATGAGACCATACAAGATCAGAATATTTTTACATGCATTCAATTAGAAAATGCCCAACCAGGCTCATATCCAAGCCTAAATTTTTGTACTACTTAGTTCATTCAAGTAGAGACAAAATAAAATAATCACCGTCTAAATAGGGCAGCGAGCAATCTTGAAGAAGAGAAGAATACCCAAACCTAAATTCTAGTATTACACAATTAATAAGCGCAAAGACATCGTTAACCTTGTTACAGAATAATCCGATGATACAACTATCTCAAAAGTCATTTCACTTTTCAAGCAGCGTATGTATGTATCTTCTTACAATCATGAATAATAATCTACATATGCGGCAGCTAAGTAGGCACTATTTTCAGCACCACATGACATGAGAGTAAATAAGGAGATACGAGCAACATACCACAGAGGTCATTGACTTTCTTAGCCATTTCCTTTATCTCCTTTTCAGCTTTCTTTATACTCGTGGAGTAAGGCCCAAGACCCTGCACAAACCAAAAACAGAACGATTGAATAACACAATGTCCAGTGCAAATGATAAATACCCTAAGAAACCAAAAAAAAAAAAAAAGGAGAGGATTTCATGACAGAAGTCAGCCACTCGTTCGAAATTAACGACAAAGAAGCAAATCCCAAGGAGACATTTTTCTGAGGACACAGACAAACTATACCGCATTACATCAACTCTGTAGCCTCTAACATAACTTGCCGAGACCAATCAATTCAATCAACCGAAATTAGCGGTTGATATTCAATTCATCCATTCATGCAGACAGTAACCTTCGAAGCAATTTCGAGTAAATAACTCTAAAACAAAAGACTCAAGCATCCTAAATTCCAGTCCTTAAGCACTCTATCAAGATTCTGAAAGCAGAGCTAAGAACCATCACCCCCAATCCGTTCAGAACAAAGATTTGGCACAAACCCAATTACCGACACTCAATCTCTGGACAGATCCAGCACCCACACGACTACACAAACCCATCAGAGTCTAAGCCGCCTATAGACATCAAAGATAGAACCGAGGAATCGACAAGACTTGACTAATCAGATTAGGGTTTTGAGGTGAGAAAAATAAATGAAATGCCGCAAAAAGTCGGGGAGAGCAAGAGGAGAGGGCATACGTAGGTCTTGAGAAGGGCAATGTCGTCTTCATCGAGAGGGCGCGGGTTCTTCTCGTCCTTGAGCTCCTCATCGGGTTCAGGCGCCATTTCCAGAGACGCAGCTACAGCTACTCAGAGTCGAGTCTTCGAGCTTCTATGGCGATTTGCTATGGCGACGAGGCTTCTTGCTTGCTGGGGAGGTCAGAGCAGAACGAAGCAGCGGTCGGGTCGTCTACATGTGTATGTATATGTATATAGATATATATATATATACATATATGTATATGTAACTAGAGAGATTGGCCGTACAGATGCACGGGTAGTGTATTTTAAAGCCCAAGGCCTCGGTGCTCAAGGCCCAGAAGCCCACCATCCGATTAATGACCCATATACATTTTTTTCATCATAGTTGTATTACTAGTATGATTCCCGGCACCATCATCTTATTTTTCATTATTGTTAACAATACTTAATTTTATAATTTGATTAATAACATTGTTTGAAATTTAATAAACTCAAAGAATTTTTGATTTAAGGAACTTAACAATAGAAATTATTAAGACAATAAAGAGAGAAAATAATTCAGTTTATTCATAAGTATTCTTAAAAAGTTCAAGAAGAAAAAAATCTAAGAAGTGATGAGTTAAATTTTGAAAGTTCTTTTTTCAAAAAAATGACAACCAAATTTAAAAATCAAATAAAAAAATTTAAAATCCATACATTACCTAACTATGAAATAAGTAAATGTGACAAAGTTAACTAAAGTTTATTATTTTGTACGCTAAAATTTAGAGAAAAAGTGAACTCATATATTAATATTATTTATTTCATAGTTAATAAACATACATATTATTATATTATTTAAAATATTATTATTCACTTTATCGTTAAGTAATGTATATTATTGCAATATTTTATATAAAATTTTAGAAGAAAAATTATAATTTTATATACTATAAATAAAATACTTAATTTTGCATAATAATATGATATAGTAATGTGAACGCAGTTACTGCTTTTGTCTTAATATTTATCAAAAGTCGAATAAAATATATTATAAGTAAAATAAATTTATTAAAATATAATTAAAAATTTACTTATTATATTATTTTATAATAATATTATTTACTTCATCATGAAGTAATGTATAAATTATTGCATTATTTTACATAAAAATTTAGAAGAAAACTTATAATTTTATATACTAAAAATAAACTATTTAATTTGCCGAATAGTAATGTGAACGTACCTAATGCTTTCATTTTTATTCATCGAAAATTGAATAGAATATATTATAATTAAAATAATTTTATTAAAATGTAATAAAATTAATTAAAATATAATAAAAATTTAGTAAAATATAATAAAAATAAATGAAAACGAATCATAGTCGTGAGAATATGAAATTCAAATCGTATTCTCCCTGACATTGCACAAAATAGCATAACTTTCATATATATATATATATATATATATATATATATATATCTAGATATATCGATATATAGTAATATACATAATAATCTTCTATCCTTTGTTTTTTTGTGCAGGCATGTAAATATCTTATCATAGAATAAAACTAAAACTGTTGTTTAGTGGGACAACTGTCAAGTTATTTTTTTTTTTTTTGCCTTTTTTATATTTATGATATTTATTTTGCCCTGTGAGACAAAAGAGAATAGAATGGCATGGTGGTTGGATTTCTTTCCGTCTGTAATGTGATGGGGTGATTGTGGATAGTTCAATTCCCACAATTCACGGCTCCTTCTTTAGTTTTCCTTTAGCTTTTTATTTTTTATTTCATTTTCAAAAATTAATACAAATTTAGCTGGCAAAAAATATTATCTTCACACAATAAAATACTTTTAATGAACAATCCACAAAACTATTCCGATCCATATACTTTTTAGTCGATTTCAAGACAAGGTCTCAAACTACTGCATATTCTTTTTTTGTATTTTCTCAATATGATATCAATTAGAAAAGGAAATCATTTTATCAAGATAAACATGTAAGTCTAAATAATTAAAAAATTGAAAGTTATACATAGATTACTCCATTTGCATATATGAGTTCTTATATTTTCTTTTTAATGGATAAATTAATGCTTAAACAAACATGTTAAGTGTATATCTTATTTTGTTTTTAATTTGACATTATTGCCAATATTTTTCATTCATGCCATCTTCTTCTTCTCAATATCTTTTTACTTCTAAAAAGAAAAAAAATAAGCTCAATGGTAGCAAGATGATGAGTTGAACTCTAGAAGGTATAGTTTCAATAAAACATTTTACATGCTCTTGACAACAATGATATGATACTTTTTCCCAAATGAATTTAGACATATATATAGATATCAAATATAAAAATGGTATCAGAACTATGAATAGACCATATATAATTGGGTAAATTGTACTGGTGGTCTAAAATGTTTTACAAATGTTTCATTATGGTCAAAAAAGTTTTTTTCGCTATATGATGGTACAAAATGTTTCAAAATTGTTTCATGATGGTACAAACCGTCAACTCGAGCTTGACGCCATCAAGTCGACGTTGACGTGACTACTACGTGTCACCTCCTTGCTGACGTGGCCGAAAAATTTAAAATAATTCGAAAAATTTTAAAATTTTAAAACTTTTAAAAATAATTTAAAATTTTAAAAACTTTTAAAAATAATTTTAAACTTTTAATTTAATATTTAAATTTAAAATTTAAAATAATTTTACTATTTTAAAATAAAAAATTTTAATATTAAATTAAAAATAATTTTAATTTTAAATTTTAAATTTTTTAAAATTAATAAGGATTTTAAAAATAAAAAAAATTATTTAAAATAATTTTAAAATTTAAAATTTAAAAAAATTAAAAAAAATTAAAAAATTTTAAATTTAAAAAAATTAAAAAAATTTAAAAATTTAAAAATAATTTTTTATTTTTTTCTAAATTTTTACTCTTTTTTGTATTTTTAATTTTTTTTTGTATTTTTTTAAAAATAATTTTAAAATTTTCAAAATTTTAAAATTTTTTTTTTTTTTTTTTCAAAATTTTTGCTCTTTTTTTGTTTTTTAAATTATTTTTTGTATTTTTTGGACTTTTTAAAATTTTATTTTCTCTTAAATGACGTGGCGCACTATGATTGGTTCCACGTAACAAAAGTGACACATAGGACGCGCCACATCAGCAAAATGTTAACGGCGTTAGGGCCAATTGACGGTTTGTACCATCATGAAACAACTTTGAAACATTTTGTACTATCATGTAGAGAAAAAAACTTTTTGGACCATAATGAAACATTTGTAAAACATTTTGGACCACCAATACAATTTACCATATATAATTTAATGACATATTTTTAAATTGTAGATTTATGAATTAATATAAAATCCACATGAAACAAATTATAACATTTACAATAACAATTCGCATATCTTCCTGGCAACATTGTGCGAGTGCTCCTCACTAGTAGAACAAGTAAAACTCTTGATTATAGGTGACGTTGGTGGCGAGTAGGGTGGGATTTCCCACCCTCAGCCACCCTCCCCCTTTTGTTTTTGTTTTTTTGTTTTTAAAATTTTTAATATTTCTTTTAAAGTTAATTTGCTTAAAAAAAAAAGTAAAACTCTTGTTTATAGGGGATGCTGGTGACAAGTAGGGTGGGATTTCCCACCTTCAGAAACCCTCCCTCTTTTGTTTTTGTTTTTGTTTTGAATTTTTAATACTTCTTTTAAAGTTAATTTGATTTAAATCACTTGATATTCGGAAGTCAACAAGATCTGGCTAGTCTAGGTTAAAATTCGACTAATCTAGGTTTGAGTGAGTTTAACCCACTAAGGGATAAATCTTACCGATCGTGAATTTTTTCCAATCACAACACTCGCATCCAATGACGTATTTGAGATAACAATCTCCGACTCATTTAAAACCAACTCACGTTAATAAAAGGCGGCATGTTTCAACTCCTCACCAATTTAAATAGTCTCTTTTTAATTGGTATTTTTTTATGTGTACCACTTGATATTTAGAAGTTCCACCCTCATCCTCTTTTCTTTATAAAATTTTAATAATATTTATTTAATTTTCTTTGTATTTCAATATAAAAATTACTTTTTTTGGTGCGCACCACTTAATATTCGGAAGTCCAGTGCGTCCAATTGATCTAGGTTCATGCAATGTCAATACACTAAGGGATAAAACTCTCCCGATCATGATTTTTTTCCAATCACTAAACTCAAATCCAAGGTCAACCCATTAAGAGATAAAACCTCTCCAATTGTAATTTTCTCCATTACAAGACTTTATATCCAAGGGCTTACCTAAGGATAATAATTGGCAACTCACCTAAAATAGATCCACATCAATAAAAGCCTATTTTAATTGCATCACTTAACTAAATAGTGTCTTTTAATCTGTGAAGTCAGAAAAGTCCTTATTTTTACGATGAAATGCAATGTTAGACTAATATATTAACTAAGACTAATTCTTTCTTGGGTATTGATGAAGAAATTAAAACGGAACTGTGACAACACGACGTTATCAAAATCGTTTTTGTACCACTTTGAAACAATAAATGGTTCTTTTTCATATATAAAAAATATTACATATTGATCATACTTAATAATAATTGATGGGATATTTAGTTTAGTACTACAGCACATATTCTTTATAATGAAAAATAAAAAAGTACATAAATCAATTTTTTTATTTTGTAAATTTTATGTTTCAAAATAATAAAAATAAGGGATCAGCAACGAAGGGCGGGCCCTTTCGCTAGTCGCAGTTCATAATTGATTGTCGGGGAGTTCCGTAATTTTACAACAAATAACACGACACTTTGGTAAGCATGCATTATCTCTAGTTTTCCCTTACATATGATCTCTGCTTCTGCGGCTAGCTAGTGTCGTCAGTGATATTTGTAGACTGCATATCATTATCTACTGCTGCTCAAATGTGTTTGTGCTTGTTCTTCTTCATTTGTCTTATAAACTTTAGGTGTATATGACTATTTACTTATTTATTTGTTAAAAAAATAAAAAGAAAAGAAAAACCTTTATAGCAATTGCTCCTTTTGAGGAATGATGAATGCCTGTGATTCATCTCTAGTGTTGCTGTTTATTCGTTCTCCTTTATTAAGTTAAAAGTAACATGCATATTGCATTCTCCAAAGCAGAGTAGCAAATAATAATTTCGTCAAACGTGTATAAGTATTCCAAATTAGAAAATCTCTCGACTGAGATGGAGCTGTAACTCATGAACGGAGATATAAACCATTGTCCTTACTCGCGATTTTTCATCTCGCATGATAATTAAGAGATTTCAAATTTGACTCTATTAGTAGGACAATCTATGTTCATTCATTTAGTTTTTCGTACTCTTACACTAAACACACGTCTCTTTTGTAACTGGAAAAAAAAAATTACACCAGTAAAACCCAAAATATTTGAAGAATTTCAGAAAGGGGCCGGTTCCCTTTTCTTCTTTGGTCGCCGTGCAACAGAAAAGTTTTAGAATAATTTCATTTGATAGACTTGGAATCGATCCGATCATCAAAAGGGAAAAGGAAAAAAAAAGGAAAGAAAGAAAGAATTGATCCTTTTATCAGTTTAGTATTTTGAAAGGGCTCGCATATATAGATTCTTGAATTCATTTGTGACCTGAGTGAGAGGTTTCATATATAATCGCTTTTCCACAACTTACTTTTGGCCGAATCAGTATTGGATAAATAATTTTCAAATCATAATTTGCATTAAATTGGACGATTGTAAAAAAAAAGAATTATGCCACGATAAGATTCAACACACTTGTATCTTTTGTAAATCAAATAACAAAATTCAATTGAATTATTCTTAAAAAAATTGAATTCTAGCATGAAAGGGGACTATAACTCTAAAAGTTCTATCAATTATATATAATTATTAAATTTCCATGGGCTTATACTGATTTATGTCCATTTTTACTTAAAAGCTTAAGTTAATAAGTGGCGATACACAAATGTCACGGGCTGACATTCTCGACCCTCCCCAAGTGCGACAATAGGGTTTCGATAACCATGTATCGGTTGCCTTCAATGTATATGGGCTAATATGAACTGCTATATTACATATACGTACTCCGGATGTTGTGCTCCATATTGATTGGATATCTGTGTTAGCTTTGTCAATCATAGAGAGGGCTAGTCCATGGAGCCTTGGTGCTCGTCTCCTTGGACACCCGCATGGGCATCAAATTTTGTGCCTGTGACAAGTGGTATTAGAGTCAGCCCTAGTAGGAGGAATCCATGACGACGCAGGGTCAACGATGAACGTAGTGGCAAGAGTGGGGACGCTTCGGCTCAAGTTGGGGATTTCCTGCTGAAGGAGAGCGTGGAGACTCCAAGCTTGGGTGTCGAGAGCCGCTAGTCTTCATTCAATAAGGAAGTTGGTCGTAGCGTCTCACTAGAACAATCTAATTTGTTGACGAGCCGGGGAAGACACATCGGACATCACCTAATGAATGCATGCACACTCGAGTAGCCTAATGTGTCCCCGTGTCCTTGTTCGAGGGGGCATTTGCGTAGTTGGAGTTGAGCTGCTCAAGGATTGACACCACAAGGGGGTGGTGTGGGGTGAAGTCAGCGTTGTTGTTAAGGTACTGACATTACGAGGGGATGTAGTGTAGGGTGAAGGCGATGTAAGGCGTTAGGACCGCTGCGTGGACAAGCCCGCAACGATGACGTTTGCAAATTGGGTAGGGGAGAAAGTCACCGGCTGACATTCTCGACTTTCCTTAACTGCGACAATAGGGTTTTGGGGGACGTGTACCGGTTGTCTTTATTGTAAGTGGGTTGATAAGAGCTGCTATATTACAGGTACATAGTCCGGGTGTTGTGTTCCGTATTGGTTGGATATTTGTGTTAGCTTGTCAATCCTGGGGATGGCTGGTCCGAGAAACCTCGGTGCTCGTATCCTTGGACGCCCACATGGGCATCAAACTCTGTTCCCTTGACACAAGCCTCATATAAACCCATAGATACTCCTTCAATAACTGACATCGAGCTCGGCTCATCTTCCGTACTCAAGTGAGAGGGAACTAACGCAAGGTGCGCTTTTAGCTGCTCTCGGACAAAATGGGCTTGTGTGTGGTGTGGGAGAGTATATGCGCATGTACGTGCATACGCGCAACTAGGCTCTAATACCATATTGAATTTTCATTGGGCTTATACGGGTTTAAGCTCATTTTCACTTAAGAGATGATGGGCGTCAGCATGGCCATCAACCCCATGGTTGCCCTTAGGTTTCCTTTTTTTTTTATTAAAAAATAAAAAAATTTGAGAGGGGATGAAACCAATAATACCTTCTGAGGTAACTGTCAACATCATTCCAGGGGTATCTAGCCACCGGCGCCCCACCACCCCATAAGACTCGAAACCTTTTCTGTTTTAATTTGTGCAATCGCCAGATGTAGTGTCATCAACACCTCTGAAGGTTGTTGGCAACCTCATGGCATGGGTTGGTAGCCGACCGACAAGCCCATCAACCTTATTAGGCCTCGAAACCCAACTAATTTATATATATATATATATATATATATATAATTTTGTGCAATCACTGAGGACTCGAAACCTTCTTAGGTGGCTGATGGCCTTAATCAAAGGGGGATGGCCGTTGGCGAGGACCCCATCCTTTGATTGAGGTCTCTGATCACCTCAATCTTGGCAACCTCATCCACGGGATGGTTGGCACCCTCGAAGTCACTACCCTCGCAACTACCACTCTAATTATTTTTTGAGGAAAAAAGAGGAAGTTTATGCAAAACAAAATTAATTTTGCTAAAATTCTCAGTTTTAAACTTACACATGTGACTCACGCGGGCATCCAAATATTTTATTTTTTAGTCAAATTTTGTGAATTGAAATTGGAAAAAGTAATTTATTTAATTAACAAACAAATCGAGATGTGTGAAAATATGTTGTCGACTTAGGTTTGCTCTCTTAACCCAAAGAGAGTGTATGAACTGAAGGGTAGATTAATTATGAAATTGCATAAGACAAACTCATTAATGAGGAGGAGAGATTCAAAGAGATGACGTATTATCTACCTACAATAAAAAGTGTGAAGTTAATCCTATATTTTCATAATTCCTTAAATGCTCTGCCTCATTGGCACCGTTCCCCATCTCTTCGAGCACCCGCATTGCAACCAGACACCTTCTTATGCTCTATCTACCCTCAGGCCCTTCGCCTTCTTCAAACATCGCATTGTTCTTGCCATCCCTCCATTCTCGCCAATGTCAGCGGTCTACCTATGCTCTGTTCAACTACCCTCTGGCCCCCATCCGCGCCCGTCTCCTTTCTGCCCACTCCTTAGAGTCCATTGCCGCCTCTGGAAATGATCCACTCAACGCACCTCATCTGGGACCCTCGATCCAACATGTTGCCTTCTGCCCCTAAGTTTCCCACCCAATGCTTCGCATCTTGTAAACATCTGCGCCCTCTCTTCGCATCCATCCCTCTGTTTCACATTTCGATTTTTGCCTCGACTAGCCACTCCATCTACAATAGTCACCCTCGCCAACTCCCTAGCCCCCAACCTCGCCTTCTGCATGCCATACAACCCACGACCAACCCAGTAACACCAGACTGTCAGGTTTGATTGCCTCTGCCTACCGAACCACGAACATTCAACCGCCAGTGCCTTGTGGTCGAGTCCCACTGAATTTCACGCCTCCAATCGATTATATCTACAAGTTTTTTCCCCTGTTCATTGATGCAATGCACTATGCATTTGAGTCTATCGTGTGTTTTCGGATTGTTTGGTTGTGTATCAAATAATTGCTCTTTATCCTTATGCATGCCATTGCCAAGCGCTAGCTAAAATGCTCCTAATGTTCCTCTTATACACTATTTTACAATAGGTTTCTGTTTCTTCCATAGCTCAATAGAATAGTGAAATGCTACGGCCTTGACCAATAGAGTACAAAGTTAATAGATTGTAGCGGAACAGGTTCATGTATTGCTTGCACCTTCTGTTGATACCTTTCAATAAAAGGATTATATTTTAGCATTAAAATATTATTTTGTCCATAATTACTCTTTCTGTTTCTCTATTTTTCATTTTGGTATCTTTTGTGTTGCATCGGTTACAAGATCACATTTGAACTGCACATGTGGATAAGTTATTCAATTTAGCATCTAAAAAATGTATTTAATTTACCCTAGCAACACTACTGCTAGCTGTGCTTTTGTAGATACTTTGCCAGGTAAATAAGTCTTGGGTCATGTAGATGATTTTATGTTTTACTGTATATAGCTTATATATGAAGCAAATAAGTTTTAGGGAGACTTCTTGGTTGTATAGCGCGAGTTATGTTGCTTTCGTAACCTTATAGATATTGGAACGATTGTGGAAATATTTAATAACATTGATCAATGGTGTAAGTGTTCTTTATATTTTGGAATTTTGTTCTTTCAATTATGCACTTGAGGTTTCCTTTTTCTTTGGGTCATCAGACGCTTTTGACCAAATCTCATGACTTTGTTTTCCGACTGGATGGCCATTATAAGGAGTTTTCTGTGACACCTGCTTAGTCCCCCTACACCTTTCCTGTGCCACCTACCCCTCCTTTGTCAATCACAGCACATTCCTGACGGCCATGACATGTGTACTAATGATCAGCTCACTGACTTGCAGAGCTGTGGCGTACTAGCCCGTATCATAAAATCCTTATAGGACCTGTTCGCACCATCAAGAAAATTTGCATGACTGCATTTCGCTTGTTCCTTTTAGGTGAGTCGTCTATGTCCCCTGTTTACACCCTCTGCTTCTTCTTCTTTGCTTTCCCTTGTAATTATCAAGGTATGCTTTTGTAGAGCGCTTCTTCAGAAAATTGGAGGGCCTATAATATAAGCCGCAACCTGCATCCTCTCGCATTCGATATGCCCTGCTTTTGACTTTAATTGTTTGAACTGTTTGAACTTCGATATATGCTTTACGTTGTCAGTTAATCAATCTCTGTTGAAATCCACCAAATGGAGCGACTTGCATGTTTCAAATTCTGGTTTATTAGGCTATGTTTAGGTTTAAACATGCCAATTTTTGACATTGGTGGTATTAAATATGACTCTGCTTTATTCTAGAGAGTCGAGCTGAATTCTACTATTAGATAGATTTGTAGCCTTTTTTTCTTCTTTTTACTATTAGATAGATTTGTAACCTATTTTCTTCTTCTTTTATAATTGAAACGGGTGATTTAATTTGTTGTGTACATAAAGGTTTAGCTCTGGTGCAACTTAAATTAGATGAAGTTCTTGCTTGGGTCTTCGTTCTAACTAAGAGTTGAAAGAAATGAAAATCGTCCTCTGTTGTGTATTTGAAGACATGATACATCAGGATTACTGACTCTCACCATTTAATTTTGTTTTGGTTAAATCTCACCATTTAAATTTAAAATATAATGAAGTTCATTTTTTTTAATCTTTACAATAGGGCTTGCTGCTGGTTGAACATTGTTGCTTCATTTCTTCCTTCTTTTTAATCCTCAACCTTACTATTCTCATATGCCTAAATGTACCGTTCCAGGTCCAATTAAGAGTAGATAAATCAAGCTACTGTTAATGAACCAGGTAATGTGGCAGTTGCCAACTTAGGAAGCAAAGCAAAAAGTATACATTTTATTTAGTTGTGAACAATTTGTATTTTGTTTTTTAATCAGTTAATGTGTGCTTGTTTGGAGTTAAAACTAAGTGCTAAAAATTAAGTACTTAATGAATTATGTGCTTAAGTTGATTTTGTTTGGCATAAAATGTGGATGTACTCTTAGTTGTTATTGTTAACATTACAAGAAGACCCCAAAAATTTTCTTTTCCTGAACTTTGACCAAATATTTGTATTATATTATTTTTTATTTTTTAGAAATTAAAAGAATTGATTTTTTTTAAAGGGACAGAACTCAAAACATAGTGGTTGCGATCATCCAGAAGAGGGGCAAAAGCTGGTGGAGGCTCGTGATAATTTGATTTTCATCCAAGCCCTTCTGAAGCAGGATTTGGTTCAGAAAGAAAATTTTTATATGCACAATACATTGACATGGGTTATTTATTGGATTTAGTTTCGAAGAATGAATTCTTTCTCCACATTTGCTCAGTCATCTAATAATGCTCTCTTCTTTGGTTCTGATTCATTTTTGGAGAATGTAGAGATCTTTTTCGAAGCGCTTGTGAGAATTTGAATATGCCTCTTTAATTTCTCTTTTTTATCAAATTATTTTGTTATTTTGTGCCAGTGTGCAAGCCGATATGTAGTTTTAAATGCTAAATTGCCATAGATTCCCATCTTTATTTGCTTGAGGTTTGTTCTCTGGAGATTCTTAAGTAATGGGCACATTTTGTTGTGATCGACGTTTGAATGGGTTTCGTGAATCTAAGCAACCTCTCTCAAGTATATAGTCTTTCCTATCCTTCTCTTCATATATTTTTATATACTTATGGCCTGCTCATGATTCTTAAAATTTTTATATGATTTTGTGTTTTTAATCAGGAATTCAACTCTTTGTTATTAGATTATTATCAACTTATATAATGCATATGTAGGTTTTTATGAACAAATTTTTCTGATATTATTTTAGCCTTAACTAAGTCAAACAAAATTTCCTTCTTTTATTCTCTATGTTATACAATGTAGGTACTAAACCAAATACTCAAACATTCACCATCCCAAACCATTGAGATTCTGAGGTGTCCTTTTCAAACTATCTGTTACTTTTCTAATAATGATATGGGCTTGCTTGTTTACTCATTATAACTGAGATGAGCCTAAAATTCTCCTTTCTACTAGGACCAACATTTGTGGGGTTATCTTTTCGCTGAAAAATTGCATGAAGAAAGAAAAGAACCATGGTTCGGGAGGAGTAGAGAAAACATATCAATGCTGAAAAGGGGTATATCATTAGCGTCCCAACAGGAGCACTAATATACTTCATCAACCGAACTGAAAATAAACACTCTATATTGCCAACTTCTTCCAGCCCATTTAGCCAGCCAATCCTTTTCAGATAAGAGTTGCGCTTGCAACAGTTTCCTCACCAATTATATTGATTTTCAGTTAGCTATACCACTACAATTTCCGTTGTTTATGGTGCATTTGGTTTCAGAGTTAAAGTAACTTTAATTTTGATTGTGGAAAAGAACAAATGATTGTATAGTATATCGAGTTAAAGTTAAAGTTAAAATTTTTGACTTGGAAAATGTGTATTTTGTTGTGTAGTGTGTTGAGTTAAAGTTAAAGTTAAAATTTTTGTGATTTTAACTGCGAAACCAAATGGAGCATTTAATGTTTACATAGGACAGGAGGACAAAATCCAACATCATTATAGACTGCCTTAGTTGGGAGGGCACTGAAGCAGCTACGAAGGTAATTAATCACGATGCTTCATATATCTTGGTATTTAAAAATCGTTTTCTCTCGAAGTTTTTGAATTTAAATTTTTTTTGCGGCAACACGATATTGCTAAATAGTTGATTAACAGGAAGAGACAATTAAACTAGAAGACACAAGATGGAATGGCCATGTGGACAACAATAGTGAGTCTCCATCATCAAGTCTTCACCAAAGCAGATTGAGCTGAGTTCGTTCCTAATTTTTTTTTTCTTTTATGGCAAAAAAAATAGCAATAGATTAAATAATATTTGATTTTTTTTTTTGGATTGTGGATTGAAAATTCAGGGTGAAACAGGTTTTAGTGTAAGGGGTTTGAGTAGTTGCTTGTTATCTCAAGAATTGATCTCATTTGGTGGAAGGTGAACATATGCAAACCCTGCCGTGGGAAGGTTATATTGTGTGATGACTTTGAAGACATCGACAAAATACCAATTGTCATTTTAAATATATAGATATAGATGAGAAGTATTAATTTCGTTATACCAATGCAAGGTACAAATAAGATCTATCAGTTTCATTTTGTGGTAATTCAGTAATATAACACTAACTATGCACGTGCCAATCCACTAGTTCATTAAAAAAAATGAGAAAATGAGTTGAAATACTATATATTAAATTAATATATAAATATAAAGAGTAGAGTAACACGATTTTTTTACATGAAAAATTGATAAAGTGAGGTTCCTCACCTCTTGTCAATTGATGGTGGAAGACTATTATAAATTATTGTCTGAATTTTACGGTGTACGATTATTATGTGAATTTTGCATATTACCTATACATACGTGTGTGTATATATATATACCTTGTGAACTCTCCTCCTTCCGTCTCCTCCTTCCGTCTTATTAATTGAGAAGCATTGGAAATATGTGATTTGGCTCGAGGATTGGTAAACATTAGTCAACCAAGCATTAATATAAGGGATACGAATGAACGCTCAATCATGAGTGGCAAGCAATAATTTCGTCTGTCTATAAGTACTCCAAATTAGAATATCTCTCGATTGAGATGGAGCCATAACTGATGAACGGAGATATGAACATTTGTTCTTACTCACAATTTGTGTTTCGTCTGATAATCAAGAGATTTCAAATTTAACTATATTAAAATCTAAGTCCATTTAGTTTTTTATATTCTCACGTTAAACACACAACTCTCCGTTGTATCTGAATAAAAAAAGAAAAAAAAACCTTTTTGACAAGTAAAACCCTAATGTTCCGTTTGGTTTTATAATAATGTTTTTAAATTTTTAACTCTAATTTTAATTATACTCACTATATAACAAAAATCAACAATACAATTATTATTTTTTTCATTTTCTTCAATTTTTTTAACCATTCAATTCAATTTTTAATACTAAATTATATAAAGTAACCATTACTTTTTCCATAATTCAATAATAAAATCATTACTTTTTCTCAATTATTCATTACTTTTTCACTCTTTTCTCATAATTCAACAACACAATCATTACAACTCAATTCTACTTAACTCTGAAACCAAACACACTAAATATCTGAAGAATTTTAGAATGAGGCCAGTTCCCTTTTCTTCTTCGGTCGCCATACCGCAGAAAAGTTTTAGAATAGTTTATTTGATAAACTTGGAATTGATCCGATCATCAAAAGGGGAAAAGAAAAAAAGAATTGATCCTTTTATCAGTTTAATACTTTGAAAGGGGTCGCATATTCCGATTCTCCTAATTTATTTGCGACCTTCGTGGGAGGTTTCATATATAATCGCTTTTCCACCATTTTCTTTTGGCGGAATCAGTAATGGGTAAACTATTTTCAAATCATAATTTGCATTAAATTCGACCATTGTAAAAAAAGAATTATGCACACGATAAAATTCTAAAAAATGGAAGAGATTCAAAAAGAGTTTTTCCTTTATGGTTGGCATACAATGGAAAAGTTACAGAAATGTCATTTGATTGACATTGAATTGATCCTTTCACCAGTTATAGTTTAGTACTTGAAAGGAATATGATTCAAAGAGTTCGCTTAGTAGTGTAATGATTGAGGGCTCGAAAACTTCTCAGGTGATTGACGACCTTAGTCGAGGGGGGTGGCCATTGGCAAGGACCCCAATCCTTCGACTGAGATCTCTGATCACCTCAATCTTAGCAAGCTCATCCACAGGGTGGTTGGCACCCGTGAAGTTGCTACTCTCTCAGTTGCTACTTCGATTTGAGTTTATTTTTAAGGAAAAAAGAGGAAGTTTTTGTAAAAAAGCATTAATTTTGCAAAAATTCTCAACTTTAACCCTACACTAGCCGTGTGGCTCGCACAATGCGCCAACGTCCGAATATTTTATTTTTTAATCAACTTTTGTGAAATGAATTTAGAAAAAGTAATTTATTTAATTAACAAACAAGATTGAGATGTGTGAAAATATGTTGTCGACTTAGGCATGCTTCCTTAAACCAAAGAGGGTGCATGGACTAAAGAGTAGATTAATTATGGAGCTACATGAGACAAACACATTAATGAGGAGGAGAGACTTGAAGGGATGACGTATTATTCACTAAAAAAAATGAGGAGGTATAAAATGACGAAAAACAATACACTAAATTATTATGTAAATATAAAGACTAGAGTAACACGAATTTTTTTATATCAAAAGTTGATAAGGTGAGGTTCCTTTCCTCTTGTCAATTCATGATGGAAGACTATTATAAATTATTGTGTGAATTTTTCGGTGCATGATTATTATGTGAATTTTGCAAATTATACGTACGCGTATGTACACCTCATCAACTCTATTATCTCCATCTCATTAACTGAGAAGCATTGGAAATGGCTCGAGGATTGGAGAAAATTAGTCAACCAAGTATTAATATAAGGGATGAAAAATGAATATTTAATCACGAGTTGAGATTTTCGAATAAATTGATTCAAGCAATAAACAATATTTCACTAGGTGCTGAGTTTTTTAAATAAAGCTCCCAGAGACTTAAAGTAGGTGGATCCCGCAGACTCCATTACATCCACGTACGCAAATAAAACAGAAAAAAAAAAAAGTTCAAGGGTTTGTAGGAAGAAAAAAGGTCAAAGGACACTGACGGCGATTAACAAAAGCCAAGTTGTATCAAAAAGAAAAAATTGGAGTCAAAATATTTTAAGTTTTTGCAAAATTTTGTTTTTTTCCCCATAATTTACCCTAAAAAAATTGTTATACCCATATATAGATTAATTATATTATATCATGCTATGCACTACTTTTTAGTATATGTACTATTGAATTATCGGTAATAAAGTTAAACTCCATTTCAATTTCCCTTCACTTTATTTTTTTTTTCAAATTCAACAATATAATCATCATTATTTTATTTTTTTTCTTATTTAATAATAAATTTTTACACATTTTTTTCGTTATAATTATACAATTAATTTTTTAATAATAAATTCCCTCCATTCACTTAATTTTTCTATTTATTCAACTATATAATTATTAGTTTTTTTTCTCTTTTTCTTCTATTTAATAATTAATTCTCAAAATATATAAATATATACATATATTGGCTTGATTAATTAAATGTAAATATTTAAATTGGGAATGAGTGAATGGATTCTGCGAGTTGTGTTCAGTAGAAGAGGGGGAGAGATCCCTGCGAACTAACGGCAGTGCTTTGCTCTGCTCTTTTCCACTTCGGGGTCAGTTTCAGTTGAAGAAGAACCTGCTGCTGCCATGGAGAAAGAGATTGACGCGGTCATGGAAGCAGCCTCCGGCGTTCACTTCTCCGGCTTACGCCTCGACGGCCTCCTCTCCTCTCCTTCCGCCTCCCCCCGCGCCACCACCGCTGCAGCAGCTGCTGCCGCCTCCTCCTCCCCCCAATTCGACTCCAGCTCTTCAATCCAGCAGCCCTTCGTCATCGGTGAGCTCGATTCTCCTCTTCGGTTAGCTTGCAAGGAAGAACACCCGTTGCTTTCTCTCACGATTGAGCCCTGCCTCGTCGATTGCCAAAGCCAAGATCGATAACATCAGCGCACCGGTGCTTTCTGCTCCGAAAAGCCTTGCACAGAGAATGCGGATAGATGCTCAAATTTTAGAATTTTTCATTGATTCTGGGCCAAAGATTGAATTTTTCAGCTTTTAATTCGAATAGCTGGTCTTGCTTGATTGATCTGTGCAGGAGTTTCCGGAGGTACTGCTTCGGGCAAGACCACGGTGTGCGACATGATTATACAGCAGCTTCACGACCACCGTGTTGTGCTCGTCAATCAGGTTTGAGTTTGATTGCATTCGTAATTTCAGGGCATTTACATTGATACATTTTCTGCATCGTGCCATGAGTATGGTGATTGATTATGCGAAATATTTGACTATTAGCATACTTCAGGATTCATTTTACCGTGGTCTGACCCCTGAAGAATCAGAACGTGTACAGGAGTATAACTTTGATCATCCCGGTAATTTTTATTCTTTTGTTATTTAACTTTAACGTCAGATTATGGTATATTGTCGGTCAGTTTATCTCGTGCGATCTGCACTTACAATTTCTGTGAATTGTGTTATCAACTGGTTCTTTTCCTTTGTAGATGCATTTGACACTGAACAGCTTCTGGATTGCATTGAGAAACTCAAAGCTGGTCAATCTTATCAGGTTCCTGTGTATAATTTCAAGACTCATCGTCGCCGTTCAGATACCTTTCGCCAGGTAGGCCAAGTCAATTCAATATGTATATCTGCTGTTGTTATTGAGAGCTTTCGTGAAAGCCTTCTTTGCTTCTAAGGTTTATCTGTTGATGTGATTTTGAGTGGCAAAGATGAGAAAAGAACATTCATTTAGGCAACTCAGAGTCTCAGTCCTATCTGCTAGCTTAATAAAAATCACCAGCAACATCAATTTCCTTGATCATTTAAATTAGTTTGTATTTTCTCGCACTTCCAGCTAGAGTAAAAGGCATATACACCTTTGCCGTCCTTGACGCCTCTGAGTTCATTAAGTGCATTGGCCTTTTTTCTGGTTCTTTTCTTCCGTTTGAATGGTGAAATGAAATTACTGATTTTTATTCATCCTAGAACTTTTTTCCCTTCATTTTACTAACATTGACATATATTTGCAGGTTAACGCATCCGATGTCATTATCCTGGAGGGAATTTTGGTTTTCCATGACCCACGAGTGCGAAACCTTATGAACATGAAAATATTTGTTGATACAGGTCAAAATAATTTAGACATTATGTTTAGATTTCTTCATTACAACTTATGATTCTCTTCCAGCTTATTGCTACTGGGGTTTCTTTCGACTGTTATAGGAAGTAGCTTTTGTGGCAGGATCACTAAGGGAGTGTCTGTCATGATTCCATGTCTTCTTTACAACCAAATTCTCTGGGATTTCATTCCTTTTGAATCTGCAATTCTGCGAGATACCTTCTGTGATCATGCCTAATACTTATGATTCAATTGTTATAGATGCTGATGTGAGGCTTGCCCGCAGAATACGACGTGACACTGTTGAGCGGGGTAGGGACATAGACTCTGTTCTTGAAATGGTAAGCCTCACTTCTCAGCAATCTTGTCATTAACTTGGAAAAATTCGTGTGTATTCTTAATGTATAACAATTGCAGCTATAAGTTATTTGGCACTTCCCTATCCCTACTTGTAGCTAGAAAAAGCTGCAAAGTTACCAATGAAGCCTCTTCTTGTAGTTTTTCTCACAACATAAGTGATTGCTCTTGCCTTCAATCATTAGTTTGAATATTATGCTACTTCTGAGGTTTGGTGTCTCTACTAGAATCGATGGTTCTCTTCTGTACTTCTACTCGTACTGTTTTCAGAAATAATGGTTCCATTACTTTCCAATGCCAATTTGCAGTATGCAAAGTTTGTGAAGCCTGCATTTGATGATTTTGTCCTACCATCAAAGAAATATGCTGATGTTATCATACCTCGTGGAGGTGAGAATCACATCGCCGTTGACCTGATTGTGCAACATATTAGAACAAAGCTTGGTCAGCATGACTTGTGCAAGATATATTCCAACGTGTACGTCATACAATCAACATTCCAGGTATATCATTTTGTACTTTGCCTCATGGTTATTTTTTAATGCAAACAAGTTTGTTGACTATTTTTCTCATGGTGGATGTGGCTGTTACAGATAAGAGGCATGCATACTCTGATTCGAGACAAGGACATATCAAAGCATGATTTTGTCTTCTATTCTGATCGACTGATTCGATTGGTATCTAGATTCATATTACACATTGCAGACAAATTTGATATCCTTGCACCTGTTAAATTGGACTTCCGAGTCCTGAAATTTCATTATCTAAACCTTTAGGTTGTTGAGCATGGGCTGGGTCATCTTCCTTTCACAGAGAAACAAGTAGTCACTCCAACAGGTGGGTTGGTAAAGTGTATTATTGTCTTGTTTTTCCATCTTTCTATGCTTTTTCAATTAAGCTTAAGTAAGGGTAAATTTAATGATGTAAATTGAATTCTTGTTCATATATTCCACAGTCCAAAGTAAATTCTTGTTTTCTAGTCTGTATCATTGAATTTCCTTGCTTCTAATGTAAATTGTTTAGATAGCTAGGATGAAAAGTGGTAGAAGTCTTCTTCATTTGCAAAGTACATGCTCCGAACAGCATTTGGATCATTCATTAAAATGAACTTCTTGTTTCAGGTTCAATGTATACTGGAGTTGATTTTTGCAAGAAATTGTGTGGAGTTTCCATTGTCCGAAGGTAAGCATTCATATACACATACTAGATGGATTAATTGTGCACATTAACGTCAGTGGCTAAATTACTAAACCTTCTCATATCCGTATTGCTGCTGCTTGAATGATGTATATTTGGATAAACACATAGCCCCTTTTAAAATTCCTTCTTCTCCTGCTTTCCCTTTCAAAGATATTCCAAACAGACTGAAGTAATTTCTGTTGACCTCTAAAAGTTTTGACAATCTTTCATCATGTTGTTTTATTTGAAGTGGGGAGAGCATGGAAAATGCATTACGAGCCTGCTGCAAAGGAATAAAAATCGGGAAAATTCTTATCCACAGGGATGGAGACAATGGGAAACAGGTGAAGAATTTTCCTACCTTCCCTCTTTACATTACATTTTCCCGTGTTCCCTGTTTAACAGGAGATTAATCTCTTCAGCATAAGAAGAAAACATAGGGTTAATATTAAATTACTATATTTTAAGTACTAATGCTTTTTTGTCTGATTGGATCTACATGAGCAGCTAATATATGAAAAGCTTCCCAAGGATATCTGTGAACGACATGTCCTCCTTCTAGATCCTGTTCTCGCAACAGGTAAGGCTCTTTACCGCGATCATCGTCCTAATCTTTAGTTTTGTAATTGAATAAAAGGGAGATTTTAATAATGATTCTACCATAATGCAACCCTCTACGACGAATATGCTATATCTATGAAACAATATTATGGTGTCTGTTTTGGACTCTTTTGAAGGTAACTCCGCGAACCAAGCAATTGAGCTGCTGATAGAGAAAGGAGTTCCTGAATCACACATAATCTTCCTAAACCTCATCTCGGTAAGTGACACGCCGTTTTTGTGGTCACCTCCTTTTATTTGGTACTGTAATCAGGGAATCTAATGAAATTTATCGCACTGTTGCTCCTTTTCAACTCCAGGCCCCAGAAGGAATCCACTGTGTTTGCAAGCGGTTCCCCTCCTTGAAGATTGTCACGTCAGAGATCGATGTGGCGCTAAATGAGGAGTTCCGTGTTATTCCAGGCATGGGCGAGTTTGGAGATCGTTACTTCGGTACTGATGATTGATTGTATATTAGTGCTTGGGCAGTGCACACACCTATGCTCGAGTCTCATACCTCTGGTAATTGACAGGTGAAAGCCCGCAACATATTGGTGAACATATTGAAATTGAACGACAGGGTACAGACCTGTGAGTTTGTAAAGAAAAGTCTCAATTTGGATCTGCCTAAGGGCAAACTACTTTTATATTCATAATGACGCTACGCCTCTCAACGGTTACTTATTTACGTACATATTACGGTTCTGCTTTATAAACTCTCTAATGCGACGAAAATTTGGAGTTACATGTTCTGATTATTATCATCTGAAGGCTCAACACATCCGTGCTGTTACGACAAGTTGGAAATCAGTAAAATCTGCAGGTTTATTTATCTCCGAATCTGCCTCAATATTTTTATGTTGTGTTCATATTTGCCCCCATCGGGATTGAAGGCTAAGGGCATTAATTAGGGAATGGTTTCATTCATGGCAGTACGATTACAAGGGAAGTTCATAGGTCTTATATAACGAAATAGAAATCTTAATACAAGGATAGTTCTCCTAAATATCGAACTTGTAACATTTTGGTTATAAGGTGAAAACGTATGTTACTGTGTTACATTCTCTTTTCATGTTAGTCTTTATTTAGACTCTTCTATTCATATTAGGGAAAATTGCAGCAAGGACAATCCCTGAAATTTTAGCTATCTATCATAACAAAACCGAAATATCAGAAAATACGAAACTAAAGAAACAAAAGCACCTGTAATCTATATCTGACTCATCAAATTCCTAATTATCAACTAGCTAATCGGTTTCGGCCTAAATGTGGTTATATCATCAGGCAGATTAAGGCATCATTTGTTTTGTTGATCCGCATCATCTGCCCTTTCCATCAACTATGTATTTATTATATATTAAATATTTTCGAGAAGATTATTTATTTCACATTTTTTGTTATTATAAAATTCGTAAATACAATAATATCAACTATGGTTGTTAGAATTGTGATTCTACTCATAGAGTTGCAAATATTTGGTATAAGGATATTAGGTTTGATTTGTAGTTCTTCGGAATGGGAGTGTAATTGGATTGCTTTTGAAATTGTATTATATGAATTCTTTTTTTTATCATGTTTTACCTTACCAGAATTCATTTTAATATATCTACTAACTGTTTTGCTTAGGTACACACAAAGAGAAAAAATTGGTCGCATTAAAAGAAGATGAATGATATAGTATTTGTGATGTATAATTTAAAGTTGAAAGATAAGAAGTTCAAAAGCAAGTTAATCTTCAAGTGGAGGATATTTTTTCCGATGATGAATGGATTGCCGAATAAGAGATCGAGAATATTGCAATCTCAAGACATAATTTTAACTTGCGTGCTCTTGGTCGTGAGGATGATGGTGATGAAGAAGGTGGAGTTATTCAAATTGGCGATGAAGATGTAGAGAATATATGCGCACAAGAGCATGTCACTGTTGATAACTTGGAGCTTCCCGAAGAAGATGAGTTTGATGCTTTGGATGATGATGATGTCGAAGTTGACGATGAAGATTTGGATCAGATTTGATCTGTTTGTTCATCCTATGTTATGACTTACGCCGTTAACTTTTTATTTCTATTTCAAGAGTTTGAGTTTAAATTATGAATTGTGATTTGGACCTTGATTTTTAATAATTTGTAACGATGTCTCGTGCTTTTATGATCTTTATTTGAATGAACAATGATTGATCTTTTCTGCCTAGGAAAGTATGATACATATATATATATGTGTGCTTTTTTTTTAATTATATGTAGAATCTTATGGTTCACTAATCGATTCACGATTTCACGACTCTCCACCGATTCTAGGTAAAATCACGATTCTGACAACCTTGATATCAACATAAAATAAAAAAACGCAAAAAAGTCTGCATAACGGATGGATTAGATGACTGGTTCACATATAAATCATGGACAAGTCTCCGAAAGCAGATTCAATGGTTAGTCGAGATATGCAAAGGCCATAAGGGTTAATGGCCGATCTCTATCGAGGTCATGGTAGCCTCCCTCTGTCATCAATTTATGATAGCGAATTATGATATGATATTCTCAAAAGAAATTTGGAGTGCTACTGAAAAATCTTTACAAATAATGATTAAATTTTTTTCAATCAAATACAACCAAATGGAATTAAATTCCGATTCCTCATTGAACCAATAAAAATTAAAATTTATCATTTCCTTTCCACCTTTGGCCCATTTCATCTCATTTCGATTGTATTTTCCTTTTGATTTTCGTGCCCTGAACCAATTGACCCTTGATTGATGGAAAGCTCACTCAGCAAAAGAGTCTAGAGGGCTCAAATTTTCAGTCCTTAAGGATTTTTTTTTCCTTTTTTAGTGTTTGTGGCAAAAATAAATTTCAGCTCTTATCCGAAGATGGCTGCTTCCAACTTTCATCAATTTCTTAATCGTCTTCGTCAACACACTCATATTTTTTCCAAGCCCGGTTTCATCTTAAGGTACAGATTATGATTCAAAAGTCTGGGAACATTAATTGCGCAATTATTCATGGAAGTCCCAATCACCTCACTAAAAGTTTGAACCTCGTCCTTAACTTTAAGGCTACGCCATTTTGTGACAAAATTCCTCAGTCGCATCAAATTTCGCAATGAGGCTTCCACTATTCAATTTTGATGCCCGAGATTTTGTAACGTTGGTCAAATAAATTGGACAAGTATCTATACATATATAATAATAATAATAACTCGACGCATCGGAATGTGCCGTCTAGGACGAATCATATTTCTGTTTACGAAACCTTTCAAGTCACCACCAAATTAAGAGGACATGACAATCGGCACGGCATTGTATTGCTACCTCTGCCACCTCAGGTTTAGAGGTTGAAAAGGCTTGAACTCATGAAAAGCCATAAGTCATATATTTATGATTACATTTAGATTGAATTTGATTCTTGAAGACTTAATAAAGAGTGTTGTGTTTGAGAGAAAGAACCTATTTTTGGTTGTACGATCTATGACATGCCGGGAAAGTATGAGAAGGAAAGTTCTTCATCAACTTTTATAAAGAAAATTTTATTATAAAAGTTTAAATATAAAAATAATAATTGGTTTGAATTTATAATTTATATTAGCATGTAAAAAGTTCTATATGCAGTAAATACAACTTATAATAGAAGAATATATATTAAATATATATCAAAAGTTCTTAACGAATTCATGTAACATATACATCATTGTAATTATTAAATTAATTTTTAAGAAAATCTGAATACTTTTAGATAAGATCATAAGTTTTATTTTAGACTAAGAACCATACAATCTATCATATCTTTTAAACTTCAGTATTTGTTTGTGCGTCTTTATAATAACTGATATTCTATATATTAAATTTGAACACTTTTACATAAAATAACCTAGAAACTTAATTAAGCTTAGATAAATAACCTTAGAGTTTTATTTAATTAAGCTTTCATAAAATTAGATATAATGATTAATTTTTAAAATTAATTTTAAGTTTATATAAGTATAAGTGATTATTTATTTTCTTAAAATTATGAATATATTTATTTGTTAACGATATGATAATAAGTGATTGAAATATGCTTCCTTACATTTTTGAATATTTTATTTATGTAATATATATAACATATTAACATATGAATTAGTAAAATCTTACCAATTTGCCTCTAAGATTTTACCATTTACCCCTATATTATTTTCACATTTTCTTTTCTACTCCTATTTAATGCTTTGGTTATAATTTTATATATATACTGGATTTTTTTGCTTGTGCGCTGCACGAAACTTTACGATAAATATATTTTTATTAACATAATTCAAAGTTACTCGTTTTAGTTATATTTCAAGCATTTCATGAAAATATATTCCTTTCTTCTATAGTTTATAATACTAATTATATCCAAATATCTTTTGAAATTTGATTAATTTATATATTACAATTATCTTGGAAAAGCAGAAGAAAAAGAGTGGTGTAGTGTTTTCAAAATTATCATGTTTTTAATCCGATAAAAAATTAGTAACTATAACTGTTTTCATTGCACTTGCTTAACTGTTATCTTTAGTTGTCATGTGTAATCTCTTTAGATCATGATCTCTTTGTCATGCTCTGCAATATTCTCTAAATTGAGATTTCCAACGAGTTATCAAAGAAAAATTTTTGAGGATAATTTTTATTTTTTAAAATAAAATCCAAGTTCACTATATGTTGTGTTATTCTTAGTCAAATCTCATATATTAAATTTTGTGAATTTGAATAATTTTAGCTAAAATTAATCAATTTTTTCCGTTAGAGATTTATTACTTAATTGAACTTTTATAAGATTTGCAATAGTTTTAAAACATTATGCAATAAAGTTTAAATTCATATAATTATAAATTTTCTTCATTTTCCTAAGATTATGAATACTTATTTACTATTGAAATAATATAATGATTCAAATTAATGTATTTTTATTTTCATATTTGCTACTCTTATTTATAATAATATGTCTTATTAATTAAACTTTATATATATATTAATCTATGAATTACAATATATTTACTATTATATCCCATTTACTATCCAACATTGGCGGTAAAATTTACATTGAATTGACATTGGTATTGATGGTAAAAATAATATTACGAAACTATTTAATGCAAACAATCAATAGATCTTACCTTTTATAGCCGATTTATTAGTGTTGGGAGGTAGAAATTAATATTTTCTATTATCATATTTAACAATTTAAATTATTAACCGTAATTTATGAAGTTCGATGATCATAAGTATACATTAAAGCAATCATATTATGATAAGCACGAGACAACTGAAGAAAGGTTGGGGCATATCCCTGAGGGCATCAACCCGAAAGCATTTGCTGAATTTCATGACCGTGAGAGTACAAATTGTTGGGTATCCCTCCAATTTGGAGGAAGTTGGGCTCAAATTGTATTGGGCTTTTATCGGGCCTTAATAAGCCCAAGAACCCATTTTATTAGGGTTTTTGTTTCAGCAAATCAGCTGAGGTATAAATAGCAGCAGAACAGCTGCAGATTAGAGTAGAGCGGCAGAAGTGCAGCAGCATAGCAGCACAAAACCAGGGAAGAGCAGACAGCAGAATTCGAAGAGCAGGGGCAGCGCGCAGCTGGAGATCAAACCTCGATCGGGACATCAAACGAACTCCAATTGGGACGAAATTTTGACAGCAGCTTCACAACACGTGGGGCTAACTTCTGAACGGTCAGAATTTCTATTCGAGCTCTGTAGGTGCTGTTTCAGCTAATTTTGTGAACCACCCGGTGTGGGTGACGAATTTAGTATTTGGGTGATCCAAGAGAGTGTTTCTCTTGAGTTTGGTGATCCAAGGGTTTACCCTTGATGAAAGACATTGTATAACCTTCATAGTGGATCGTTGATTCGGAGTTGGTCCCGTGGTTTTTCCCCACATTGGGGTTTTCCACGTAAATTCTTGGTGTTGTTTTACTTTACTGCTAGTTGGTTGATTTGATTAGTTCCTATCTCGATTACACTAGAAGGGGAGGAAGATTAATCGCTGCGTTATTGTTTGGTTGAGTACATCCCTAACCCCAACAAGTGGTATCAGAGCCTCGGGTTAGAGAAGTTTTGAGTTTTTCGGTGTTTTCGAGATGGAGGAGTCTACAGGATCTATGTTCAAGTTGAATGCAACCAACTACTCTATATGGAAGTCTCGGATGGAGGATCTTCTATTTTGCAGGGATTTGTACGATCGTATTGAAGGGGATTCCGCGAAACCCAAAGATAAGGATGACAAGGCTTGGGAACGCACAAATCGGAAGACTATTGGTTTGATTCGGCAGTGGATAGACAATAGTATTTATCATCATGTTGCTCAGGAGACAAATGCGAAAGCTTTGTGGGATAAATTGACAAATCTCTATGCGAGGAAGACACCACAAAATAAGGCATTCCTCGTGAAGAAGCTGGTTCATCTTCGTTTCCAGGATGGAGGTGATATGGCTGCGCACATGAGTAACTTCCAGGATATTATTAACCAGTTGACGAACCTAGAGATAATATTACCCGATGAGTTGCAGGCCTGTCTACTTTTAGGGACTCTACCGGATAATTGGGACACACTTGTGGTTGCATTAAGCAATTCTGCGCCAAACGGGAAGCTATCGTTGGCTACGGTGACAGACAGTTTATTTAATGAGGAGACTAGAAGGAAAGGCACGGGAATTTCCATTCAGTCTGAAGCTTTGGTTACTGAACAACGGGGGAGAAGTCAAAGCAGAAATTTCTCTTCAAGCATAGTAACTCACGTGGCAAATCGAGGGGCAGATCAAAGTCGAAGACGAGGAAAGTGGTCACTTGCTATCACTGTGGAAAAGAGGGACACTACAAAAGGGAGTGTAGAGCTCTGAAGAAAAATCAGAATGGCAACGGTGAGAGCAAGAAGGAAGAAGGCACTACAGCAGTGGCATGTGATGGAGAGACCTACATCATTTGTGATGAAGCTTATGTGAATTTCACATGTCAGGACTCTACCTGGGTTGCAGATACAGGTGCCTCGTTTCATGTCACTCCTCATCGGGATTTCTTTTCATCTTACACTACCGGGGACTATGGTTATGTGAGAATGGGGAATGGACAATCATGCAAGATTGTCGGTATTGGTGATGTCTGTCTAGAGACCGAGCTTGGCTGCAAGTTGTTTTTGAAGAAGGTGAGGCATGTTCCAGAAATTCGCCTTAACCTAATCTCGACGGGTCAACTTGATGATGAAGGCTACAGTAATGAATTCAGCAATGGGAGATGGAAGCTCTCCAAGGGTTCGTTGATTGTGGCACGGGGTCAGAAGACCGACACTCTCTACAGACTGCGTGCCAGACACAACTCCGGTCAGGTTAATGTTGTTGAGGATTATCCTATCGAGCTATGGCATAGGAGACTTGGGCATATCAGCGAGAAAGGTATTCAAATTCTTGCTAGAAAGCAGTCTTTGCCCGTTAAAGGTATGCACTTGAGCACTTGTGATCACTGTTTAGCTGGTAAGCAGAGGAGAGTTTCTTTTGTTAGATCGTCCCTCTAGATGCCATCATATACTTGATCTTGTGCATACAGATGTTTGTTTTATGTCGGATAGATCTCTTGGTGGTGCTCTCTATTTTGTGACATTTATAGATGATCACACCAGGAAAGTTTGGGCTTACCCTATGAGAACTAAAGATCAGGTGACTGAGATTTTCAAGAACTTCCATGTAGCAGTGGAAAGAGAAACAGGCATGAAGCTGAAATGTGTCAGAGCTGATAATGGTGGTGAGTATAGAGGTCCTTTCGAGAACTATTGCAGGACTCACGGTATCAAACTTGAGAAGACGGTACCGAAGACACCACAACAGAACGGGCTTGCAGAGAGAATGAACCGCACAATTGTTGAGAGAGTTCGTTGTATGCTTTCTCAAGCGAAGCTGTCTAAGCCTTTCTGGGGCAAGGCAATGAGGTCAGCGGTTGATCTTATTAATCTTACACCGTCAGTTGCACTTGATGGAGATGTACCCCAGCAGGTGTGGACCGGCAAGAAAGTATCATACAAGCATCTCAGAGTATTCGGGTGCAGGGCATCTGTTCACATTCCTCGAGATGAAAGATCAAAACTTGATGCCAAGGCAAAACAGTGCATCTTCTTGGGTTATGCACATGAAGAGTTCGGGTACAGGCTTTGGGACCCTGATAGCAAGAAGATCATCAGGAGCAGGGATGTTGTCTTCTTTGAGGACCAGACAATCGAGGATTTGCAAAAGTTAGAGAAGGCCAGTGTAGGCAATCCTCACGAGATCTCTATTCCTGTACCGGTTGATGTAGAGCATCCAATGGAAGAGGTACCTGGTGAGTATGAAGAAACCACGACTGGGGGTGAGATTCCTCAGGTAGATGATGATGTGACTACGGATGATACAGGCTCGCAGTTACAGTTAGGGCCTGCAGATCTACCTAGACAATCTGATAGAATAAGACGATCATCTACAAGATATCCGCCTCATGAATATGTGCTACTGACTGACGGGGAGAACCTGAGTGCTATGATGAAGCTGTGGCACATGAGTACAAGGAGCACTGGTTGAAGGCGATGAATGAGGAGATGAACTCCTTGTCTGAAAATCACACGTATGACCTAGTGAAGCTACCGCAAGGTAAGAGAGCATTGAAGAACAAATGGGTCTACAGGTTGAAGACAGAGAACTCGCGACCTCGATACAAAGCTCGGCTGGTAGTGAAAGGTTTCAACCAGAAGAAAGGAGTTGACTTCGAGGAGATCTTCTCGCCCGTTGTCAAGATGTCATCGATCCGAGTTGTTCTCGCACTGGCAGCTAGTCTGAACTTGGAGATCGAGCAGCTCGATGTAAAAACAGCTTTCCTGCATGGTGACTTGGAGGAAGAAATATATATGGAGCAGCCTGAAGGATTCCGAGTTAAAGGTAAGGAGCATTTGGTGTGCAGGCTGAGAAGAGCTTGTATGGGCTTAAGCAAGCACCTCGGCAGTGGTATAAAAAGTTTGACTCTTTCATGTTGAGCCATGGCTACACACGGACAACTTCAGATCATTGTGTGTTCGTGAAACAATTCTCGAATGGTGATTTTATCATTTTACTGTTATATGTGGATGATATGCTACTTGTTGGTCATGATATGAGCAAGATTACAGAGTTGAAGAAGGAGCTCAACAAGTCCTTTGCCATGAAGGATTTGGGACCGGCAAAGCAGATCCTGGGATGCATATTTCTCGTGACAGATCAAGTGGAAAACTTTGGCTTTCTCAAGAGAAGTACATCGAGAAGATTTTGGATCGGTTCAACATGGGTAATGCTAAACCAGTTTCATCACCACTTGCTTCTCATTTCAAACTTAGCTCGAAGCAATGTCCTACAAGTGAGAAGGAGAAAGAAGAGATGAAGAAAGTTCCTTACTCATCAGCTGTAGGAAGTTTAATGTATGCCATGGTCTGTACAAGACCAGATATCGCTCATTCTGTTGGTGTGGTTAGTCGTTTTCTCTCCAATCCGGGGAAAGAGCATTGGAATGCAGTTAAGTGGATTCTGAGGTATCTCAGAGGAACATCCAAGTGTGTTTACACTTTGGCACTGGTAAGCCGGAGTTAGTGGGCTATACGGATGCGGATATGGCAGGAGATATTGATTCCCGGAAATCCACTTCGGGATACTTGATGACTTTTGCAGGGGGAGCTATCTCATGGCAGTCAAGGCTTCAAAAGTGCATCGCTTTGTCTACAACGGAAGCCGAATACATTGCGGTGACCGAAGGTTGCAAGGAGATGTTGTGGTTGCAAAAGTTTTTGCAGGAGTTGAGCTTGAAGCAAGAAAGGTATGTTCTACACTGTGATAGTCAAAGCGCCATTCATCTTTGCAAGAATCCCACTTTCCATTCGAGGTCGAAGCATATCGATATCAAGTTTCATTGGATTAGAGATGTGTTGGAGTCCAAGCTGGTGAAGCTAGACAAAGTGCACACTGATGAGAATGGAGCAGATATGATGACAAAACCTCTCGCTAGGGAGAAACTTCATGTTTGCCGAAGTATAGCCGGTATACTTGAAGCCTCCAAATAGTCGGGAGGGGGAGTTTGTTGGGTATCCCTCCAATTTGGAGGAAGTTGGGCTCAAATTGTATTGGGCTTTTATCGGGCCTTAATAAGCCCAAGAACCCATTTTATTAGGGTTTTTGTTTCAGCAAATCAGCTGAGGTATAAATAGCAGCAGAACAGCTGCAGATTAGAGTAGAGCGGCAGAAGTGCAGCAGCATAGCAGCACAAAACCAGGGAAGAGCAGACAGCAGAATTCGAAGAGCAGGGGCAGCAGCGCGCAGCTGGAGATCAAACCTCGATCGGGACATCAAACGAACTCCGATTGGGACGAAATTTTGACAGCAGCTTCACAACACGTGGGGCTAACTTCTGAACGGTCAGAATTTCTATTCGAGCTCTGTAGGTGCTGTTTCAGCTGATTTTGTGAACCACCCGGTGTGGGTGACGAATTTAGTATTTGGGTGATCCAAGAGAGTGTTTCTCTTGAGTTTGGTGATCCAAGGGTTTACCCTTGATGAAAGACATTGTATAACCTTCATAGTGGATCGTTGATTCGGAGTTGGTCCCGTGGTTTTTCCCCACATTGGGGTTTTCCACGTAAATTCTTGGTGTTGTTTTACTTTACTGCTAGTTGGTTGATTTGATTAGTTCCTATCTCGATTACACTAGAAGGGGAGGAAGATTAATCGCTGCGTTATTGTTTGGTTGAGTACATCCCTAACCCCAACACAAATGTATAAACAATATTTTTCTCTGATTGTTGAATAATGAAATATCCTATTAAGCATTTTTCGTGGGTTAAATACACCACAGAAAATGTGTGAGCAGAATAAGGTCAATCGAGGAACGATGGTACTCCCTCATTATACGGGCTCAAAAAGTTATGTGGTGATTCGAGCAGAGCAGATATACACAAACACATTTGTTAAAATATTTTAAGTTATTTTATCTAAAAGAAACAACTAAAATGATTAATACATTTACAATATATGCTGCTATGGATCCAGAGCATCGAGAACCTTCAAGTTGGAAAATGCTTTGTGTTGCTCATGCAAAGAGTGACTCAAGTTTGAATTCCGTAACTGCTCCGGAGATTGTGGTAACCATCGAAATGAATAAGATCTATGCTCTTATAATTAGTCTTATCCATAATTATTGTAGCCTAGGATCACCAGTCTTTGCACATTCATCCACGCACTAACTAGCCAAATTCCACATTCACAAATATCAGATGTGACCCCCATGACCAGACAAATAATATCTTCCAAATATAATTCTTTTCCTTCCTTACCATGTGAACGCCCAAAAATTAAAATTTTGACTTTCAGAACAAGTCGATCGGGGTTGACTTGACTAAGACTCAAGTCAAAGTCAAGGAAAACCCAGCAATTGTAGAGATGCATTCCATGTCTTGGTTACACTCGACCTCGTACATGATATAAAGTTGTAACAAAGATTGAGGTTTGCAAAATTGCCTGGTTCCTATTCTTTGCAGAAGAATGTTTGAGAGTATTTTTTCCTTTAAGCTTTTCCTCCTCCTCCTACTATCAGGGAAATCTCTGTACCTTCAAACCGTTACGTTGGCGTTGAGCTGTGTCGACAATGAACGGGAAGCACTTCTCAAGTTCAAACGAGGCCTCACCGACCCCGGCGATCTGCTCTCTTCCTGGACAGGACGAGACTGTTGCGCTTGGGAAGGAGTTCGCTGCAGCAATAGAACAGGACGAATACTCGGTCTCGACCTCCGAAACAGAAATCCCAGTGACCCGGACTTGGGCTTCGGGGGACCCTCTCTCGGAGGCGAGATCAGCCCTTCTCTGCTGGAGTTGAAAGACCTGAGGCGCTTGGACCTGAGCATGAACGATTTCAGCAGTACAAAGATTCCGAACTTTCTCGGTTCATTTCAATATATGAAGTACCTGAATCTCTCGGGAGCATCTTTTGCGGGGAACATTCCCCTAAACCTCGGGGATCTTTCCCGTTTGAGGTACCTCGATCTCAGGAATTGTTTCCTGCAATCGGATGCGAATGATCTCTTCTGGCTCTCCGGTCTTCCTTTGCTCGAGTATCTGGACTTGGGGGCTGTCGACCTCAGCAAGGCTGCATCGGATTGGCTTCAAACAATCAATTTGCTGCCTTCTCTTCGGGAGTTGCACTTATCCAATTGCAGGCTCTTGAAACTTCCTCATTCCCTCCCCTTCATCAACTTCACATCGATCTCAGTTCTCGACCTCTCCAACAATGGCTTCAACTCTTCTCTGCCTCCCTGGCTCTTCAATCTCACCAACCTCGTATATCTCGACCTCAACTCAAACAGCATCATGGGCGGCGTCCTGGATATGTTCTCGGGTTTAGCATTTCTCCAAGAACTTGACCTGTCCGAGAACTCTCTCATCGAAGGTGAGCTTCCGACTTCTGTGGGAAGTCTATGCAATATGAACGTACTGAAGCTATCGGTCAACAATATGGAAGGCGAGATAACCGATTTCCTGGACGGTTTATCTCGATGTAGCAATGGTAGCAGCATAGAGAATCTTGATTTGGGACTTAATCAATTCTCAGGGAGCCTGCCTGAGTCCATCGCACACTTGAGCAAGTTAAGGTACCTTCAACTGCCGAATAACTTGTTTGAAGGTCCGATCCCAGAGTCTATTGGGAACATGTCGGCTTTGGAGGAAATCAACTTCAGTGGCAATAAGATGAACCGAATTCCGACTGGCTTCGGGCAACTCTCAGCTCTAACTGCTGCAGGTCTCTCGTACAATGTGTGGGAAGGTGTGATCTCGGAGGCCCACTTCGCCAACCTCTCGAGACTAAGGGATTTAGATTTATACAAGGACTCCCCAAACATTTCCTTGGCCTTCAATATCTCTCCTGGTTGGGCCCCTCCCTTCAAACTTCACCTCATCAATATTAGGTCTTGCAACTTGGGACCTAATTTCCCGAATTGGCTCAAGAAGCAGGATGAGCTTGTCACTGTGGTTCTCAACAATGCTCAAATCTCGGGTGAGATACCGAATTGGTTCTTGGAGCTCAACTTGCAACTAGATAAGTTTGATGTTGCGTATAATCAGTTAAGTGGATCCCCTCCGACCTCTCTTGTGTTCACTTCCTCGGCAAATGTGGCCTTGAGCTCAAACCTATATGAGGGTCCTTTGCCTCTCTGGTCTCCCAATGTCACCCAAGTGTACCTTGATAATAATCGATTTTCAGGTCCTATCCCACCTGATATTGGAGATAAGATGCCATTGCTTACCGACTTGGACATCTCGCAGAATTCGTTAACTGGTAGAATCCCCTTGTCCATTGGGAATCTGTCTACTTTGACATCTTTGGTCATCTCCAACAACTATCTCACTGGAGAGATACCGGGGTTCTGGAGCAACATCCCATTCTTATACGAATTTGTCATGTCCAACAATAGCCTCTCGGGCACGATCCCGAGCTCAATAGGCTCCCTGAACTCTCTCAAGTTCTTTGTGCTCAGCAACAACAATCTCTCAGGCGAGCTTCCCCCCTCATTAATGAATTGCTCGATTTGGAGCCTCGACCTTGGGGAGAACAGATTCTCTGGGAAAATCCCCAGATGGATCTCAGAAGGCATGCCGAATCTATTAATCTTGCGGTTGCGATCAAATTTATTCTCCGGGGAAATACCTCCCGAAATCTGTGGGTTATCCGAGCTTCATATATTGGATCTCTCACACAATGATTTGAGAGGGCCGATCCCCTCGTGCGTGGGCAACTTGACAGGTCTTAAGGTCGAGCTCACTGACATAGACAACCAGAGGTATGAGGGAAAACTCACAGTGGTCGCGAAAGGGAGGCAACTCCAATACCAGCAAACCCTTTACCTCGTGAACAGTTTTGACTTATCAGATAACAGGTTGTCAGGCGAAATCCCAAGTGGGCTCGCAGATCTTGTGAAGCTGGGCACGCTGAACTTGTCGATGAATGGATTGGTTGGGGAAATTCCCTCCAGCATCGGAAACTTAGACGTCTTGGAAACCTTGGACCTGTCCAGGAACAGGCTTTCGGGCCCAATCCCACCAGGGATGACTTCCTTGACAAAGTTGAACCACTTGGACCTGTCCTACAATAACTTGTCGGGAAAAATTCCGACTGCCAACCAATTCCAAACCTTCAACGACCCATCAATGTACGAGGGCAACTCTGGCCTCTGCGGGGTCCCACTGACAAAGTTGTGCCCTGGCGATGGCGCACCATCTCATCCTCCGGATGCCAATAGTGATGAGAATGATGGCGACAATGATGAGGATAGGCTAGACAGGTTGTGGCTATTCCTAAGCACAGGGCTTGGATTCATCATAGGATTCTGGGGTGTCTGTGGTACTCTGATCATCAAGAAGTCATGGAGGATTGCTTATTACAGGTTTGCTGACAGGATTATAGACAAGCTCATCGTGTTTTGGTCTGTGAACACACGGCTCCGGGGAGGAGCTGAGGGGGGGTGATTGAAATTGACGGGCTGATCAGATGGTTATAACGAAGGAGAATATGCAAACTATTTCGTTTTGATAGAACAGAATACCATTGTAAGCAACAAACCTCTGATTAACCAGCGGTTCATCAATGTTTAAGCATTGAAAAGAAATCCATTTTCTATAAATGACATCATATGGTTTCGTAAATCTGAGGAAAATAGTAAGTTCATTGTTGAACACTGATGGTCTTTCTTTTAATGGCAAAAGCATGAGATAAAACTTAATTTAGTCCTCCAGTAACGCGTGAGCAAAGTATTAGTACTAATCTTTGAGAAACTAATCTAATAATTGGATTAATCTTTAATAATCTATTTTCCCAGGACTAGTATAAGTAGATAGGAATTCTCTACGCTACATGACTGAAACATGTATTGACCTTTGCACTAATTTGAAACACAGTGATTCCACTCTGCCATTCCTTACTCTATTTTCTCCCCAGTTTTCGTTTCCGGTGGAGACATGGAGTCTCCAGATTCATGAGATTTGTTTATAATCCGTGACTTTGTTAATTATCCCTGGGCTCATGAACACCCCACAAGCCCATGGATCAAGGTAATTCCATGTGCATGCAAATGAGTAGGTGGCATCACCAAGAGTTATGCGCGCTTGAGGGTGGGGATTTGAACTTACGACCGCGTGAATTACTCACAAAATGTACGCACATTTTAACCACTCACGCTAACCCTTGGGGTTGATGTTGTTCATTATTATTCTAATGCAAATGATAGTTTAAAAAATACAATAGGAACAATAAGATAAAAATACGAGAGTACACGTTCGGAATATGTGATATTCCTCTTAACCGAAGACCTTTTGGGCATATGATGAATGAACCCGAGGCCTTCATTGATCCCCATAAGCTCAGCTACAATTCAAACTAGACCAAGTCCCTGGTTAGGCTGTTTCGTTTATTGGGTCGAACCCATTAAGAAGTCGAGTTTACCATTAGTTAGTTTAATCATGAAGAAGCTCATATATTGCGAGTCCAATTGATAAATTTTCTTATTTTCTTTTTTTACCTCGATGGCCTAATAAAGGATGCTTCTTTGTTTTTTTTTTCTTATAAGAAAAAAAAAAAGATCGGAGCAGCTGGTGTAGCACCCCAAGAGGGCGAGCATATAATACTGAACCCCGCCATCGATGTCAGGTTTGAGTCATACATACACCGGAATCCAAGAGCTTAGACTCTTTATTGTAATCCCAATGATACTTCAGAGGAATACGATCTATCGTAAGTCCATAATCAGGTAATTACTACTGCAAGCGGGTCGAAAAGATGACAATAAATAGGAGAATCTCTCCCCTTTATTTGCTCCCAAATCTTCAAGGAGACTTACACTCCAAACTTGAAAATTGCAATATTGGCGCCTTGCTCACTGAATTACCACCTCATTGTCATTGGTAAGATACTTTTCTGTTACATCAGAACTCGATTTTCCAAAGAAATTAAAAGAGTCCGATTCGGAGCACGTTTGTCTCTTAAGTGCTTCCGTACGTGCAGCCCATTTTCCGAAGACAAGACTAGACTTGGACATAGAAAGATCATACACCATCCATCGGAATCTTACATATATAGCACTCCCCACCATTAAAAGTAAGGGAGAAAACCAAAAAAAAAATTTTGATGCAGTTAATCTTATTCTCAGCTTGAAATCAAAAAAGTTTTACAATTCGTTGATCCGTGGAACTTATTCCTATACCATTCGTTTTTTCTTAAAGAAGCTATTGTTAATTCACCAAAAAAAAAAAGAAAAAAGAAGCTATTGTTACCAAAAAAGAAAGGAAAAGAAAACTTTTTCATTTCTATAACCGGGAAAATAGCTCCTTCGTCCAATCAAAAAAGTCACTTTGTTTTTTTTCCTAAAACATAAGTCCAGCGTTATCCTTTGTACAGAAAAAGCCCTTCATACCCACCAAACCAAAAAAAGAAAAGAAAAGAAAAGGCCCCACATGATCATCATCAAAACCAATCTCCTCCTCTTCCACCACCAACGGCTGTCAATATGTATAACAGCTCCGAGAGGATCCCACCAATTGAAAAAAATGATGTAGCGCAGTGATACAAGTCATAGCATATAATTCGGGAGAGTGCATGTTCAATTCTCATGGTGGGACTATCGATGCTCTTTAATTAGCTATTATGATTTCGATTTAATTATATAAAGTCCATATGCCTTCTATTTAGAAATATTTATTTAAAATTTATACATTGCTATATTTATTAGAAATTTGTCTATTATCTGTTATAGAGCAAAAAAAAAAAACTTATATATTGTCTGTCCTGAATCAGGGGCTGCTCCACAAGTATTCGCTATATATTCGGGATATGCGTATAGGAAAGATTTTGTGTATCGATCTTTTATGTATTTCCTAGAAACTAGTTAGCAGCATTGGCGTATTCATTCAGCAAATATCAGAATTTGAATTTTGGAAATAGTTGCATAGGATAGTTATGTGGAAAACCTTTCAGTCGATAGGACAAATAGGTCGAGCTTAGCGCGCTATCTTTACTTCTTGATGATGGTGAAATCTAAGTTCTCCCTCTTTCCCAGCTGCACATGGAAATCGCAAAAGAGAATACGGATATGCACGATAGACTCTCGGTTTGCTAAAGTTCGTGAGCCCGTTTTCCTCACGTTATGCTTTCACTTGTTTAACTGATGACAAATGACAACTGATAATTTCCTTACCGGATCCTCCCGAAAAGTCTGTTTACTTGGTTGAACTCCATTATACTGAACACGTCCTTCCATCAATAGCAGAAGGATCGCTTTCACGATGGGATCTCCACCTTTTCTCAACAGAGCAAACTCAAATGCAGAGAAAAGGAATCTAAAAATCTAAATCCAAAACTCTGTAACACATTGAACCATGAAACAGATGAATGGTGCGCAAAGATTCTTCCAGTTGATTGATGATGTCTCCCATAAGGCACTCGGCCTAACATAATATGGACTTGCTCTTTGCTAGAGCAGAGGACACGGTAAATGGTCACTCGAGACGTAACATTATCTCCTTGATATTACTTTACTAGTCAACTGGGCTATGTTAAAAGTTAATTTGTCGGTTGAACGCTTATTCCACTTAAGCAAATTTCAGATTTGAGTCCTTGTGAATGCAGACAATCTATGTTAGGAGAGCTTTACCCCTTAATGAACCAACTAGGCTCGACTAGATTAGTTGGTGCTCAATTGGGCTTGCGGATGCAATGATTCACGCCGAAAAGTTAATTTCTAATTTTCATTGCAGTAAGTACTGTAGAGTTTGACCAAGTTTAAGTGTCTTGTCTTTCGATCAAGGTCAATCTTAATGAGTCTTTGAAATTGTGTCAGTGTGTTTAATTATGAGTCCAGAATTATCTTGAGAGTAGGATAAGTATAGAGCTGGGACTTGAGTCATTGTAATCAACATAGGACTCAGCCCCCTTTAACGTTCTTTACATATTCCCCCAGTCAAATACCAATATCCGACTAAAAATGCTGGAGCTCTCAAATGGAGACCATCTTCGTGTCTTAAGATCTGTGGGACATCGTGGAGCAAGGATTTGAAGCTCAATCCGACCCCGATACTGAGCTCTCGGAAGAAGAGCATAAGGAATTAAGAGAAAACATAAAGAAGAATGCAATAACTTTGAGAATCATACAATAAGGGTGAGTCAATCCATTCCCCCCCCCCCCCCCCCCCCCCCCCTCCCCCCGCCCCCCCCCCCCCCCCCCCCCCAAATTTTGGGCATCTAGAACGCCAAAGAACGCGCTGAAAAAGGAGTTTCAAGAGGCTGATAAAGTTATCTCCGTCAAATCGCAAAACTTACGGAGAGATTTTGACAGTTTAACAATGAAGGACAGTGAATCTGTTCGAGATTTTTCCTCAAGAGTTGCGGAGATTGTCAATACGATAAAAAGTTGCGGCAATACGATCTCCAAGAAGAAAGTGGTGCTAATCCACGGAATATTCTCACGGTATTAGTCGACATGGTCAAATGGGGGAGTCTGTCAATTTTTTGGAAGAATGGGGCTATGTATCATTTGAGAAATCTCAAGGGGATTGTCAAATTTTCCTAAAAATCGGGTTAAGTGTCATTTGAGAAAATCACAAGAGAGATTAATGTAATTTACCTATAAAATCAATATCTATATATTATGTAATTTAAACTCCTCCTACGAGAGTCCACGAGAGCTTTTCACTCGATTGATGAGGAGCTCCCGTTCGTAATCCTCAGCTCCTGGACGATCGACTCTTCTCATCCACAGTATTTTAATATATACATAGATTCTTTCATATTTTCATAAATAATTTTTTCTTTTTTCGGAAATGCATAAATAATTCTTTTCGAATTTGCACAGTGTATATATTATATATTAGATATTTTCGAGAAGATTATTTATTTCAAATTTTTTTGTTATTATAAAATTCATAAGTATCAATTCCTTTCCACCTTTGGCCCATTTCACCGCATTGTGATTCTATTTTCCTTTTCATTTTCCTGCCTTGAACCAAACTGACCTTGATTTTTTTTTTGCCCTTTTTGTGTTTGTCGAAAAAAAAATTTTCAGCTCTTATTCGGAGATGGTTGCTTCCAACTTTCATCACTTTCTTAATCGTCTTCGTCAACACACACATTTTTTCCGCGCCCGATTTCATCTTTGGGTGCAGATTATGGTTCAAAAGTCTGGGAACATTAATTGCACAATTATTCATGGAAGTCCCAATCACCTCAGTAAAAGAACTTTTTGACAAAATTCCTCAGTCGTATTAAATTTCGCAATGAAGCTTCCAATATTCAATTTTGATGCCCAAGATTTTGTAACGCTGGTCAAATAAACTGGACAAGTATCTATATATATAAAATAGTAAAAACTCGACGCATCGGAATGTGCCGCGTAGAACGAAGCATATATCTATTTACGAGACCTTTCAAGTCACCACCAAATTAAGAGGACATGACAATTGGCACGGTATTGTACTGCTACCTCTATCATATCAGGTTTATAGGTTGAAAAGGCTTGAACTCGTGAAAAGTCATAAGTCATATATTTATTATTATATTTAGATTGAATTTGATTATTGAAGATTTAATAGAGAGCGTCGTGTTTGAGAGAAAGAATCTATTTTTGGTCGTAGGATCTATGACATGGAGGGAAAATATGAGAAGGAAAGTTCTTCATCAACTGTCTTGAAAACAAGGTGTGGTCTTGGAATCATAGCCCCTTATATCATTTTGATATGAGAAAATTATATTGAATACAATCTAGTTTATTGAATCAGTGTGTTACACGAATTTTATAAAGAAAATTTTATTATAGAAGTTTAAATATAAAAACAATCATTGGTTTGAATTTAAATTATATATCAGCATGTAAAAAGTTCTATATGCAGTAAATCCAAACTTGTAATAAAAGAATATATATCAAAAGTTCTTAAGGAATTCAGGTAATATATACATCGTTGTAATTATCAAATTAATTTCTAAGAAAATTTGAATACTTTTAGATAAGAACGTAAGTTTTATTTTATGAAAAATAAGAACCTTAGAATCTATCATAACTTTTAAACTTCAGTATTTGTGTGTGCGCCTTTATAATAACTGATATTCTATATATTAAATTTGAGCACTTTTACATAAAATAACCTAGTCACTTAATTAAGCTTAGATAAATAACCTTAGAGCATTATTTAATTAAGCTTTTTATAAGATTAGCTGTAATGACTAATTTTTTTGAATTAATTTTAAGTTTATATAAGTATAAATGATTATTTATTTTCTTAAAATTATGAATACATTTATTGTTAACAATATGATAATAAGTGATGAAATATGCTTCCATGCATTTTGAATATTTCTTTATGTAATATATATATATATATATATATATATTAACATATGAATTAGTAAAATTTTACCACTTTATCCCAATATTATTTTGACATTTTCTTTTCTACCCTATTTAATGCTTTCGTTATAATATATATATATATATATATACTATATTTTGTTGCTCGTACGTTGCACGGGACTTTACGATAAAGATATTTTTATTTACATAATTCAAATTTAATTGTTTTAGTTATATTTCAAGAATTCATGAAAATATATTCCTTTCTTCTATAGTATTTAATACTAATTATATCCAAATATCTTTTGAAAATTTGATCAATTCATATATTACAATTATGTTGGAAAGCAGAAGAAAAAGAGTGGTGTAGGGTTTTCAAAATTATCATATTTTCAATCTGATAAAAAAATTAATAAGGGCAAATTACACACAAAAAATCTAAGTTTTGTAAAACGTCTCAGTTTTGTCCTAAATTTTATTTTGTAACAAAACAAACCATAAGTTCTCTAAATTGTCTCAAAACTGACCTCCGTTATAAATTCCGTCAATTTTGCATACGTGGACTGTTAACTTCAGGCATAAATCAATAAAAAAATAAGATAGGTTAAATAAAAAAAATTAAAATTTTTAAAAAGTATCAATTTCATCATAAATTTGGTTTGTAATGAAAAAAACCATTTGTTTTTGCTCATAAAGTCGACCCCGATTAGCATCTCCTCTCATGGACCATTTCTGAGAAATTTTTAAAATATGTATTTTTTAAAATTACAAATCAAAATTTGGAACAAAACTGAGACTTTTCTGAAAACTTATATTATTTTTGTAAAGAAAAGAGAAGATGATAAGATAATGTGTAAATTTTGTGAGTCTCGTGAAGTCCACGTAGGCAAATAGACGGCAAACTTAACAGAATGGTAACGGGAGGTCAAATCTGAGACGGTTCTCAAAACATGTGGTTTTTTTTGTTACAAAACAAAATGTAGGACAAAACTGAGATGTTTTACAAAATTTAGGTTTTTTTATGTAATTTGCCCAATTAATAACTATAACTTTTTTTTCAATGCACTTGCTTTACTGTTATCTTTTGTTGTCGTGAGTAATCTCTTCAGATCATGATCTCTTTATCGTACTTTGCAATATTCTCTTAATTGAGATTTCTGACAAGTTATCAAAGAAAGATTTTTGAGGATAATTTTTATTTTTCAACAATAAAATCAAAGTCCACTATATGTCGTGCTATTCTTAGTTAAATCTCATATATTAAATTTCGTGAATTTGAATAATTTTAGCTAAAATTAATCAATTATTTCCATTAGAGATTTATTACTTAATTGAACTTTTATAAGATTTGCAATAGTTTTAAAACATTATGCAATAAAATTTAAATTCATATAATTATAAATTTTCTTCATTTCCCTAAGATTATGAATAGTTATTTACTATTGAAAAACATAATGATTCAAATTAGTGTATTTTATTTTCATATTTGCTACTCTTATTTATAATAATATGTCTTATTTATTAATTTTTATATAATATATTAATCTACAAATTAAAATATATTTACTATTATACCCCATTTACTATCCATGGAAGTAAAATTTACATTGAATTGGCATTGGCATTAATGGTAAAAATAATATTCTGAGACTATTTAATGCTAACATTCAGTAGATTTTATCTTTTATAGCTGATTTTTTAGTGTTGGGAGTTGGAAATTAATATTTTTTATGATCACATTTAACAATTTAAATTATTAACTGTAATTTATGAAGTTCGATGATCATAAGTATACATTAAAGCAATCATATTATGATAAGCACGAGACAACTGAAGAAAGGTTGGGGCATATCCCTGAGGGCATCAATCCGAATGATTGGAAAGCATTTGCTGGATTTCTAGACCGTGAGAGGACAAATGTATAAACAATATTATTCTGTGACTGTTGAATAATGAAATATCCCATAAAGCATTTTTCATGGGTTAAATACACTACAGAAAATGTGTGAGCAGAATAAGTCAATCGAGGAACGATGGTACGCCCTCATTATACGGGCTCAAAAAGTTATGTGGTGATTCGAGCAGAGCAGATATACACAAACATATTTGTTAAAATATTTTAAGTTATTTTATCTAAAGGAAACAATTAAAATGATTAATACTTTTACAATACACGCTGCTATGGATCCAGAGCATCGAGAACCAAGTTGGAAAATGCTTTGTATTGCTCACACAAAGAGTGACTCAAGTTTGAACTGCGTAACTGCTCAGGAGATTGTGGTAACCATCGAAATGAATAAGATCTATTCTCTTATAATTAGTCTTATCGAATATAAATATGTATAAGATAAAATTTTTGTGATATAGATTTTTGTAGATTTTAGAGAACAAGACCTATTCTCTAAAATGCCTATATTTGCAATTTCAAACATCAATTGCTTGCATATTGCATGTATCAGGGCATTAGCACAAAAGTCAAGAAATTCACTTGATGCCATCAAATTGTGAATCTATATGACGTATAATAATCAGTGGAAATCCCTCTCCATTTTCTCTGCATTCTCATCTCTACCATTTCATGCTCAACAATTCTTTTACCATGGCGCTATAAATTGGAAATTCTTTGGTCGGTAGTTTGAATATTTGTTGGTTGCTTGACTTAAATTGCTTAATGGTTGGTCAATTGCATTGGTTGTCGCTTGGTCAATTTGATTGCTAAAGATTTGATAATATTATACTTACTTGATGCAATTTCCCACATGATCGATATCATAGATGGCGGGACTTTGATGTAAAGATGAAGACATATTCTATGAATTTTAATTTTAAGGATAATAATGATGACATATTCTATAAGACTTTTTACTTGCAATGTGATGGATGTGGTTAAATTTAAGGTTTTAAGCATTTTGTTCATTAGTTGTAATAACAGGTGTATCGAAATATTTCAAGCCATGCCGGTGGCCTACTAAAATTTTTTGACCTTTTTAGTGAGGGTCGAGGCGCTCACAAAAAGATGTCAGCGATCTGGGGGGGCAGATGGGGCTGCCACGAAGAGACCATTCTCGAGGGCCGGGACTCTCAGCAAATCATAGCATTTCCTGAACGAGGAAGACCGCCAGCATAGCGGATGCTTTTACTGGGGGCCGTCACCGTCGGCAAAGAGGGTCTTTCCTAAAGGTCGCTTGCTGACCTTCAACTAATCCTTCAAAGACGCTATCTTTCCTGTCAATGTCTGAGGGCCAATCGACCCTCAGGAAAAGCTTTTCACTAACAATGTTGGTGTGTTTTGCTAAGGGTCTCGGCCACCGGTAAATATCCAGTTTCTTGTATTTGTATATGTGCAATTTAATTAGTTATTAGGATTTTTATTTCGTTATATTAAGTCCATGGACTTCTATTGTAATAGAAAATATCTCTGAGTGTATCTATACTATATTTATTTATAGGAGACTTTTGTTTTGTAATTGCCCCCTCATGAAAATACCAAAAAATATTATGAAACTATTTAATTACCCACATCTCTCATAACTTAAAGTAAAATAACCTTTTATTATTGTTCCGCCTAAAAGTGGATGAACCAATCTCCAGCTGCCGCGTGGCATTTTAGAGTGTCAGACGTGCCAGGACATTGTCTTAAGGTAGCGGCGAAGCAACTAGCTATCCTCACTGGCCTACAGTGTTGCTCCACAATCTCAAAGATCCGTAGGTATAGGAGGTAGCTAGGTTTTGTTGTGGATGATGATTGTTGATCGTGGTGTGTCAGAGTATTCAGACGAGGAAGCGGTCTCAAGGGTTAGACCGTTGAGATTCTACCATGTGCACGCAATGTAGGCCTTGAAGTGCGGGAAAATGAGCTGCCAAGTAGCCGGCCCAGGTTTCGCGGCTGAGCTGCAAATAGTAGCATTAGATGTTAATAGCTCAGCTGGAGCAGCTGAGAGATGAAATGAAGTCCCAGCCCCAGAAGCTGAGATGAAGATAGATGCCGACCCTTGCAGGGAAGCGAAGAACAGTACAATGAAAGGATAGAATGTCGAGTGCTCGACGGTAATTGAATGACTTATGTGAGAATGTAGTTGTGCGTCTGGAACATGAAAGATAGATAAGTAAGGTGCGGGTTCGGTATTGAAAATGTGAGAATGAAACGTATAGGAATGGAGATTGCTTGTAAATGAAGAATTGCATATTGAAATCGCGGAAAAGCAGAGATATGTAAAGAGTACGAGGTGTTGAGCCATTCATGTATTGTCACGGGAAGAGTTTACAATGAGTAGCTCTACTTACTCTTATAGGGCCGGACCTAGGAGACCCAAATAGAGCAAGTTCCGGTTTCATTCTACTATAATAAAAAGAACAAGCAATTATTTATGAGTCGCCTTGTCTAATTACTAAGGACGAGGAAATAAATAATGCACTAGCTAGAACAGGGAAATTGCCTAACATGGACAAATTCTCCTGCCAACCTTTCAAGCAATCCCCCAAAGTGTGATATCTAACTAAGGAAATGATTATTGGCCGCCCAGATCGAGACATCAGCTGCATCCTTGAACACGGGTGTCCGATCAGCCCACCTGGGAAAGAATAGAGAATCTTTCCATGTGTGAGCTAGCAGCCTTGCACTATTCCCATAGGTGACTTGCCTTGCCAAGGAAACAATCCCCGATCGCCATGTAAAAGTGCGCCAGCCATGTATGCCCGTCTAGGTACCTGCATCAACATCATTTCTGAAAGAATCGAAGTCCTTTCCTTGTGAAAGCTATCAGCCAAAGCTCTCGGTTATCCTCTCGTGTGATCAGCCGAGCCACAATTTCCTTCTCGATTTACCAAACCTGCCAGTGGCTGTCCAATTCGAGTAATGCCACGGATATTCTCGGATCGAGCTCAAGAGCTAGATCATGGGCCACCTCCTTGCTTGGACTCCTTTGTCCGTCCTTTATGTCGTGTTGTGGACCTCTAATTGGCCCAATTTGACCAATTAAGCTCGATTACATGTCACGTAAGTCATGGGCTCCATAACTCACGTTAAATGCGAAAATTGGGTATAAACAAATATAATTATTGTATTCTAAATATTTAGTTATTGTAGCCTAGGATCACCAGTCTTCGCAATTTGTGATATATTTAGAGCATTGATTAAAGCACATTCATCCACGCACTAACTGGCCAAATTCTACATTCACAAATATCAGATGTGACCCCCATGACCAGACAAATAATATCTTCCAAATATAATTCTTTTCCTTCCTTACCATGTGAACGCCCAAAAATTAAAAAATTGACTTTCAGAACAAGTTGATCAGGGTTGACTTGACTAAGACTCAAGTCAAAGTCAATGAAAACCCAGCAATTGTAGAGATGCTTTCCATGTCTTAGTTACACTCGACCTCGTACATGATATAAAGTTGTAACAAAGATTGAGGTTTGCAAAATTGCCTGGTTCCTATTCTTTGCAGAAGAATGTTTGAGAGTAGTTTTTCCTTTAAGCTTTTCCTCCTCCTCCTACTATCAGGGAAATCTCTGTACCTTCAAACCGTTCCGTTCACGTTGAGCTGTGTCGAGAATGAACGGGAAGCACTTCTCAAGTTCAAACGAGGCCTCACCGACCCCGGCGATCTGCTCTCTTCCTGGACAGGACGAGACTGTTGCGCTTGGGAAGGAGTTCGCTGCAGCAATAGAACAGGACGAATACTCGGTCTCGACCTCCGAAACAGAAATCCCAGTGACCCGGACTTGGGCTTCGGGGGACCCTCTCTCGGAGGCGAGATCAGCCCTTCTCTGCTGGAGTTGAAAGACCTGAGGCGCTTGGACCTGAGCATGAACGATTTCAGCGGTACAAAGATTCCGAACTTTCTCGGTTCATTTCAATATATGAAGTACCTGAATCTCTCGGGAGCATCTTTTGCGGGGAACATTCCCCTAAACCTCGGGATCTTTCCCGTTTGAGGTACCTCGATCTCAGGAATTGTTTCCTGCAATCGGATGCGAATGATCTCTTCTGGCTCTCCGGTCTTCCTTTGCTCGAGTATCTGGACTTGGGGGCTGTCGACCTCAGCAAGGCTGCATCGGATTGGCTTCAAACAATCAATTTGCTGCCTTCTCTTCGGGAGTTGCACTTATCCAATTGCAGGCTCTTGAAACTTCCTCATTCCCTCCCCTTCATCAACTTCACATCGATCTCAGTTCTCGACCTCTCCAACAATGGCTTCAACTCTTCTCTGCCTCCCTGGCTCTTCAATCTCACCAACCTCGTATATCTCGACCTCAACTCAAACAGCATCATGGGCGGCGTCCCGGATATGTTCTCGGGTTTAGCATTTCTCCAAGAACTTGACCTCTCGGAGAACTCTCTCATCGAAGGTGAGCTCCCGAAGTCCTTGGGAAGTCTATGCAATATGAACGTACTGAAGCTATCGATCAACAAAATGGGAGGCGAGATAACTGATTTCCTGTATGGTTTATCTCGATGTAGCAATGGTAGCAGCTTAGAGATGCTTGATTTGGGATATAACGGATTCTCAGGGAGCCTGCCTGAGTCCATCGGACACTTGAGCAAGTTAAGGTACCTTCAGCTGCCAAATAACTTGTTTGAAGGTCCGATCCCAGAGTCTATTGGGAACATGTCGTCTTTGGAGGAAACCAACTTCGGTGGCAATAAGATGAACCAAATTCCGACTGGATTCGGGCAACTCTCAGCCCTAACTGCTGCAGATCTCTCGAACAACCTGTGGGAAGGTTTTGTCTCAGAGGCCCACTTCGCCAACCTCTCGAAACTAAGGGATTTAAATTTGTACAAGGACTCCCCAAACATTTCCTTGGCCTTCAATATCTCTCCTAGTTGGGCCCCTTCCTTCAAACTTCACTTCATAAATATTAGGTCTTGCAACTTGGGACCTGATTTCCCGAATTGGCTCAAGAATCAGGATGAGCTTGTCACTGTGGTTCTCAACAATGCTCGAATCTCGGATGAGATACCGAATTGGTTCTTGGAGCTCAACTTGCAACTAGATGAGATAGATGTTGCGTATAATCAGTTACGTGGATCCCCTCCGACCTCTCTTGTGTTCACTTCCTCGGCAAATGTGGACCTGAGCTCAAACCTATATGAAGGTCCTCTGCCTCTCTGGTCTCCCAATGTCACCACAGTGTACCTTCGTGATAATCAATTTTCAGGTCCTATCCCACCCGATATCGGAGATAAGATGCCATTGCTTACCGACTTGGACATCTCGCAGAACTCGTTAACTGGTAGAATCCCCTTGTCCATCGGGAATCTGTCTACTTTGACAACCTTGGTCATCTCCAACAACTATCTCACTGGAGAGATACCGGGGTTCTGGAGCAACATCCCGTTCTTATACATAGTTGACATGTCCAACAATAGCCTCTCAGGCACGATCCCGAGCTCATTAGGCTCCCTGAACTCTCTCAAGTTCTTTGTGCTCAGCAACAACAATCTCTCAGGCGAGCTTCCCCCCTCATTAATGAATTGCTCGATTTTGAGCCTCGACCTTGGGGAGAACGGATTCTCTGGGAAAATCCCCAGATGGATCTCAGAAGGCTTGCCGAATCTATTAATCTTGCGGTTGCGATCAAATTTATTCTCCGGGGAAATACCTCCTGAAATCTGTGGGTTGTCCGAGCTTCATATAGTGGATCTCTCACACAATGATTTGAGAGGGCCGATCCCCTCGTGCGTGGGCAACTTGACAGGTCTTAAGGTCGAGGTCACTGACATACGCAACCCGAGGTATCAGGGACAACTTACAGTGGTTGCGAAAGGGAGGCAACTCCAATACCGGCAAACACTTTACCTCGTGAACAGTTTTGACTTATCAGATAACAGGTTGTCAGGCGAGATCCCAAGTGGGCTCGCAGATCTTGTGAAGCTGGGCACGCTGAACTTGTCGGTGAATGGATTGGTCGGGGAAATTCCCCCCAGCATAGGAAACTTGGACGTCTTGGAAACCTTGGACCTGTCCAGAAACAGGATTTCAGGGAGAATCCCACCAGGGATGACTGCCATGACAAAGCTGAGCCACTTGGACTTGTCCCACAATAACTTGTCGGGAAAAATCCCGACTGCGAACCAATTCCAATCCTTCAATGACCCATCAATGTACGAGGGCAACTCGGGCCTCTGCGGGGTCCCACTGACAAAGTTGTGCCCTGGCGATGGCGAACCATCTCATTCTCCGGATGCCAATACTGATCAGAAGGATGAGGAAGATGATGAGGATAGGCTCGACAGGCTTTGGTTGTTCCTAAGCATTGGGCTTGGATTCATCATAGGATTCTGGGGTGTCTGTGGTACTCTGATCATCAAGAAGTCATGGAGGATTGCTTATTACAGGTTTGCTGACAGGATTATAGACAAGCTCACCGTGTTTGTGTCGGTGAACACAGCTCTGCTCCGGGGAGGAGCTGAGGAGGGTGATCGAAATGGACAGGCTGATCAGATGGTTATACCGAAGGAGAATATGCAGACTATTTCGTTTTGATAGAACAGAATATCATTGTAAGCAACGAACCTCTGATTAACCAACGGTTCATCAATGTTTAAGCATTGAAAATAAATCCATTTTCGTAAATCTGAGGAAAATAATAAGTTTATTGTTGAACACTGATGGTCTTTCTTTTAATGTCAAAAGCATGAGATAAAACTTAATTAGTACTCCGATAACGCATGAGCAAAGTATTAGTACTAATCCTTGAAAAATTAATATAATAATTAGATTAATCTTTAATAATCTATTTTACAAGGACTAGTATAAGTCGATAGGAATTCTCTACGCTTCATGACTGAAACATGTATTGACCTTTGCATTAATTTGAAACACAGTGATTCCACTAATGCCGTTCCTCTTACTCTATTTTCTCTCCTGTTTTCGTTTCCGGTGGAGACATGGAGTCTCCAGATTCATGGAATTTGTTTATAATCTGTGATGTTGTTCATCATCATTATTATTATTTTGATAACGAGAAGTTCATTTTCTTCAAGCCCATGAACACCTTACAAGCTCATGGATCCAGCTAAATCCATGTGCAAGCACATGTGATGGTGGCTTCACTAGGGGCTATGCGCGCAAGGAGAGATTCGAACCTACGACATTGTGAACTACTCACAAAACGTATGCACGTTCTAACCTTTTGTCTAACCCTTGGGTTGATATTGTTCATTATTAATCTAATGCAAATGAAAGTTTAAAAAATACAATAGGAAAAATAAGATAAATATGCGTTCGGAATATGTGATATTCGGTATAGACTGAGACCAACAATGTTTCGATTCCCTTTAAGTCGATAACTATGGTTCCCCCGGCAGCGGAATTATCAAATTTCTTTCAACTTTAGTTGCAAAAGAAACCCAGATAAGGCGGCTGTTGTCGAAGGGTAACAACTAACAACTGTTCTGCTCATGGGCTTCATCAGGACCTATTGGGCATTATGATGAATGAATCCAAGGCCTTCATTGATCCCCATAAGCTTGGCTACAATTCAAACTCGACCAAGTCCCAGGTTAGGCTGTTTAGTTTATTGGGTCGAACCCATTAAGAAGTCGAGTTTACCATTAGTTAGTTTAATCATGAAGAAGCTCATATATTGCGAATCCAATTGATAAATTTTCTGCTCATATATTGTGAATCCAGTTGATAAATTTTCTTCTTTTCTTTTTTTACCTTAATGGCCTAATAAAGGATGCTACTTTGGTTTTTTTTTTTCATATAAGAAAAAAAGTTGTGGGGGGCGGTTGGTGTGGCAACCCCAAGAGGGTAACCATATCATACCGAACCCCGCCATCGATGTCGGGTTTGAATCATACCTACACTAGGATCCAAGAGTTTAGACTCTTCATTGTAATCCCAATGATACTTCAGAGGAACGCGAGTTACCACCTTGCTCACTGAATTACTACCTCATTGTCATTGTTAAGATACTTTTCTATTACATCAAAACTCGAAGTTAGGTCCTAGAATAAGGTTTTCAAATTTATGGGATATCGGAAGTTATCAGATTATTCTTTAAAACATTATGGTTTTAATTTTTTTTTAATAATAAAAGATCTAACATGCATATTAAGGAAGTTAGAATCCAAACATTGGAATAGTACAAGGAGAACCCTAGATTTATAAAACGCTTGGATACCCCCACCAAATATCTTAAGCAATTGATATGGGCTCAATCATTTATAAAAATTTGGTGGAATTTTAAGATGGTATAAGCATTCAGTCTAACCCAATTAATTGCAGATGCGCACGCTTACCGCATGGTCTATGGCCATGCTTTTACAATCTCTGCATAGGATTTGATCAATATGATAGACCATAACGAAAAATATTAGTCCTATTACATCATCTGAGTTAGCCTCCTAGTTCTTCTCAGTACATACATTTTCAATGATCTGCTGAACTAGCCATACAGTTTTCCGAAGCTTTGTATGATATACCACTACCACAATCAAAAGCTAAACCGACATATAAAAGGAAAAGTAGACAGAACAAGTAAAACAAAAACAATGACATTTAGTACTCGAAATCGGAACTTATATTGTGCTGTTCGCTCTGTCGCCAAAATTGTATGTCCGTCCAAGAAATTAAAAGAGTCCGATTCGGAGCACGTTTGTCCCTTAAGTGCTTCCGTGCGTGCAGCCCATTTTCCGAAGACAAGACTAGACTTGGACATAGAAAGATCATACACCATCCATCGGAATCTTACATAAATAGCACTCCCCACCATTAAAAGTGAGGGAGAAAACCAAAAAAGAATTTTGGTGCAGTTACTCTCATTTTCTATTTGAAATCAAAAGAGTTACAATTCGTTGATCCGTGGAACTTCCTATACCATTCGTTTTTTCTTAAAGAAGCTATTGTTAATTCACCCAAAAAAAAAGAAAAAAAAAGAAGAAGCTGTTGTTACCAAAAAATAAAGGAAAAGAAAACTTTTTCATTTCTATAACCGGGAAAATAGCTCCTTCGTCCAATAAAAAAGTCACTTCTTTTTTTCCTCTAAAATATAAGTCCAGCATTATCCTTTCTACAGAAAAAGCCCTACATACCCACCAAACCACAAAAAAGAAAGGGAAAAAAAAAAAAACGTACACGAACATAATCAAAACCAATCTCCTTCTCCTCTTCCACCACCAACGGCTGTCAATGTGTATAACACCTCCGAGAGGATCCCACTAATTGAAAAAGAAACTCCTTAAAAAAAAAAAAAGATGGTGTAGAGCAATGATATACGTCCTCACATATCAATCAAGAGAGTGCATGTTTAATTCTCATGATGAGACTATCGATGCTCTTTAATTAGCTATTATGATTTCGATTTCATTACCTGTAGGCCTCTTTTTAGAGGGAAAATGTCAAATTTGGTCATCAACCTTTAACTATTTTTCCATCTTAGTCCTAAACCTTTTCTTTAGCTGGATTTCATCCTCAATCTTTTTCGCGCGGAATGAGTTCAGTCATTTCGTCCAAAATTCCGTCAATTTTCCTTGACATGTATAGTCGTCAAATGAGAGTGTGTTATGTGCGCGACAAATCACTGCTATTCTAAATCAGTTATTATAGAGTAAATCCGATTCTTTTTTTAATCAAATTCGTAAACCGGACTAAGATATTTCCGGTTCTTTTAAGATTTCAGCAATCGCTTCTCTTTCATCGTCTCACGCACCAACAGATGGCTGGAATCCTGAAAGAACCGAAAATATCTTAGTCCGGTTTACGGGTCTAATTAAAAAAATAATCGGATTTGCTCTATAACAACCAATTTAGAGTAGCATTGATCTATCGCGCACGTAACGCACTCTGATTTGACGAATATACATGTCAGGAAAAATGGACGGAATGACTGAACTCATACCGTACGAAAAAGATTGAGGACAAAATTCAGTTAAAGAAAATGTTTATGACTAAAATAGAACAATAGTTAAAGGTTGATGACCAAATTTGATCTTTTCCCTTTATTTAACAAAAAAAAAATCCTCAACCCCTTTTTTTTCTCTCTCTTTTGCATAAAAAAAAGTTCTTGACCTCTTGATGAGCTCTATTTAGGGTAGGAGCCTATATACTGTAGCCAATGCATCAGAAAGATTGAATTTCATCGCGAGATTGTACATTGTAAATTTATGGGGTTGCAATTGTAAGAATATTGGTTTGAGATTGGCATGCATGATTGGCATGTTGGAAAAATGTTGAACCATTCAATGATTTAGTGATATATATCAAATATTGCGTGTATTTGCTAGTACTGCGAGAGTTCAAAGAAAAATCGCTTTTGGTATGCCCAAAGAAAAAAAAGTGTGATAGTCACGTGGCATGTAATTAGGGCGGAGCCAATGTATAGCTGGGGGCAATTGCCCCCTAAACTTTGATTTTATTTTTAAATTTTATCTCAAAAATATATGTTTTTTTATGTAAAATAAGTATTTTGTCCCCCTGAAAATAAAATATTTATGTAAATAACATTTTTGTCTCCCTCGATGAAAATTCTGACTCCGCCTCTGCATGTAATTCTTCTGAACTTATAAGTGATTGAATTCATCAAGTATAATAGGCATAATTTACCTAAAGGCTAAACTCTAGTGAGGGGGCTCTATTGAGAGTTGTAAATCTCACATTGCAAAAATAAAAAGAAATTATTGGATTTATATGAGACTGAATATCTTAATTTATTAATTCGAGTTTTTGAGTTGAAAATGCATCCAATGCCTTATGGGCTAGTGAAAATTTTACAATACAAAAGGATATACTGCTAATATCTTGTTCCCCGATCATACCTGGGACAACGTGACTACCTAGAAGTGTCGGCAGTATCCCTTCTCCCTCTCGATTCCCCATATTTCTAAATGTTGATTTCATTTCACAAAGTGATTGATTGTATAATAGCAAGTGTCTTCTCCAAGTCCCCAATCAGAGTAGGATGTCAGCTCATTGGAGCTCATCATGACGGCCATGGCTAAAAGCAACAGCTCTCGGAGTGTTAGAGGAACATGACATTACATCTAAGACAGGGATCAAGACACGAGTCACAACACGAAATACGAATCCTCTTTCCTAACCTAACTTCGTGACTATAGATGGATGGATGGATGTGAAATCAGTGGGGTGTACATATAGGGTTCACTCAACAAAACTATAGTATTGAAAAGACGTTAACTTATGCAGGAGAGCGATGAGCACTTCAGAGCAGCCTTTGTCGCATACTTCTAGTGTCAATTAGCTAGTCCCGAGGCTCATCATAAATTCAGTACAATGATGCAGTTCTTGACCCAATATAAAGAGATTCGTGATTCAGTTCTTATCAATCAATATTTTAGTGTTCCCTTTCAAATGGGTCCTTCACCGATCCCAATATACTAGTCTAGTGAATATTGGCGGGATCAGTGTCTCCCAATTTGAAAATATCTCAGACCCACAATTGCACCGGCATTCTCCTGTCCATTCTTGGGCTCCATTCGAGGGTCCCCGCCCGGCCACTTTTGATCAGTGCAACCAGTACCCCGGGGTCTCCCGATGGTCGCCTTGCCAAATGGCCCATATTTTGATGCCCCATTTGGCTAATGCCTATTCATGAACTGTTGTCTCTCGACGAGAGATTGTCAAGATATAACAAGGGGATGTGCCTCCTAGGTCCTTGGAGCAAGGGGAAATGTTTGCAATTGGACGGATTGGCTATTTAACTCCAGAACAAGGGATATGCCTCGTGATATATTCGTTCTACTTCAAGTAAAAATATCATATATTATATCCCTGGAAATGGAAATTCAGTGCTTAATTAATGCGCTCTTCCTACTTAAATTCAGAAAATTTTCTTGATAAATGGACGGTATGACTATTTGTTGTTTCGTAAATGACCCATGGATTGTCTTTTAAACTGCCTGAGGGCCAAACAGATTTTACGTGCTTTTAATACGTGCAAAAAAGTGTGGCATCTATACTTCATTAATCAATATATATGTAGGACCTTAGCTAGTTCGTTGCATTTTAACCCGTAAGCCATGAGTTTTTTCTTTATCGTCTTTTGTATATTTATCGTTTGTAGGAATCATCATGTGGATCATTCAGTGATAAACATGCGCACAACATCTGGAGCACCCGTGCTCATGAGAACTACGGACAAGCGTCTATAGATGTTTATTTGTAACCAATAAAGTTACACAATAAAGTGAACGAACATGCTACTCGGGGATGATAAGGACGTTCACTACCAATAGTAATGTCGAACGTCACATTATTTTACCATTATGGGGCATCGATTTCTACTGTCCATATTGGGTTATCGCTGTGTTTTCCTTTTCATCACTTTCTCCATAGAGCTATTTCAACTAGTACTACATGAAAGATGGCATTAGAGCTCATCACCAGTGCATGTGATGGGCATCAAGTGGCAAACACAAAATGTGGAACCAATAATTATTTCCTTTGTTTGGTCAATATTCTACGCGTAGTATGGAAGAATGCTTAAAAGTATATTAACCAAATGCGCACGAGAATGGGACATCCGGCTTCAATAGGACTTCCCTAGATTCGCATTTGAAGCAAACATTTCTTTGCGGTTTGTTCGGGAAAAATAGGTAAGAAAAAGAAAAAGGAGATACTGTGCGGTGGTTGCTCTCGATATGGGGTGCCAAGAGATTTTGGAATTAGTTTTCATGAGTCAAGTATTTCGCACATTTTCATTTCTCTTTTCTCTCGATGATTCCCCATTAGACTCATGAGTCTACCTTCACCTACAATAGAAAATAAAGGTTGGACAAATTATTGTTAGCAGGAGATTAAAGCAGGCTATGTACTATGTGAAACAGTAAGATTCTTCTTCCTCGCCCATAATAAATAAATAAATAAATAAATAAAGGATTCTATAATCCATGATATTTCCTCACAAATTATCTTCATTATCAATCTTGGTAGTGACAATGGAACATTGGGTGCCACGGTGGTCACTTGCCTGGGAGTGGAAGAGTTTGTCACGCAGGGATCAATTATGGAGAATCAACATTTAGTGAGATTTCGTGGTGGACTACCGTTTAATAAAGAAAGCGAACCTATTTCAACAAATTTAGCACATGTTTTCTTTGAATAAAGTTTTCGGTTCGAGTATGTGAATGAAGAAAATCTATAACTGGGAGAGCTTTGCTCCTCTAGTGGACGACTTGGTTTGAACTAGATTAATTAAAACCGACTGACCTTCAATACCATAGTGCACAATGAAAAGAAAAAAAGGGGTTAATATTGTTAGATATTGTTAAGAATCTTAAAGATTTCATATCTGAAAAATAAGGAGAAACTTTTAGGTTTATAAGAGAAGTTAAATAACATCACTTATAAAGTCAAACTTTTTACGGGCCTAGCTGCTTATAAGGTCAAACTTTTTACGGGCCTAGCTGCTTATAAGTTTGGATGAAAATTTTAGATGATATTAGAGATAAAGTTAAGCTTTGCGCCAGGCTTAAACTGAATTATCTATTACCACCTATCAATTTAAGCTTTTCACTTAATATATATATCATAGCTATTATTACGAGTACACGTCTTAATACGAGAACGAAAGGAATAAGTACAGTACCTATTCATAACATTTTTGTGGCGTAAAGCCTTTACCTTGCAGGACATCATATGCTGAAATTTAAAATTCTACTGATGTGCTTCTTTTCAATGAATAACTAGTTCCACACGTTGGCCATTAACTTGATAAGTATCTTAAGTACTATAATACAAGTATCCCGGTCTAATAAAGTTGATATTTAATATAACAAAAATACCTTCATGTATCTCAATCTTTACATGTTATTTTATTTTATCCCAAGTCCATTTTTTTTAGGTATCCTAACGTTAATGGTTTGGTTTCAAATCTATCCCACCGTAAAAGTTCCGTCCATTTTTGACGGAATTAGTGACTGAATTCCCGAAATAAAAGAAAACTTACACCATATATCCGAACTTTTTTTTATAGTTTCTTAGTTTTATTCTAATATTTTGATACTTACTCAATTTTATCTCAACATTTTGGTAGTTTCTCAGTTTTATTCCAATCTTTTATTGTTTTCTTAATATTGTTGGGATAATTTTGAGAAATTCTGAAAAGATTGGGATAAAATTGAAAAAATAAAAAGGTTGGTTTAGAATTGAGCAAAAATTTAAAGGTTGGGATAAAACAGAGAAACAATGAAAAAGTTGGGATATATGGTGTAATTTTTCCCTCATATCGAGAATTCCGTGATCAATTTTGTCAAAAATTGACAAAATATTTACGGCGGAATAGATTTGATACCATACCATTAATGTTAAAAAAATCGACGTTGGTGCAATTTATATGATATATGGTGCAATTTACCCTTTAATATAACATAGATTTTTCTACTAAAAAATATAATATAGACGATTGCCATCTTAATTTTTGAAACGGTAAATATATGTTCTTTTATAATCCGTGAGGAGATGCTCATGTTAATGCAAAATTAAAAGTTCCATAGAGAGAGGAGGTGTATGGCATGCGCCATAGCTTAATAATTTAGAGGTTTGAAATTTAATTTTTGACGTAAAATATAATTGTTTATTCTTTATTAAATTTATTAGATTATCCATTTTCTTGTGTTTAATCTATCGGCATCTTATCTGACTGAAAAGATACATAATATAATATAATATAACTATTATAAAAGTAGGGAGCACAAAAAATTGTTTCTCCATTTTTCAGAATTTCAATTTTGCCCTTTCAGTAAATTTAGACATATTTTCATATTTTGGACTCCACCATTCAATGAATCTAACCACGTTTATACAGTCTATGTATCTAGACAAATTATAACTTTTCTTGGTTACAAATGAGGTATAAGGTCTAATACAATGAAAGTCAAATCTTAAATAACTAATAAATGGTACAGGTAGTCCCATTAGATATCGAACATGTGACCTCTAGGTCAACAGGCGAAGGTATACACCACTGCGTTACACTCACTTTTGATAATTGTAATTCATTCATGTACCAAGCCACATACACACGTGCCCTTTCACTTCATTTAGGGTAACTAAAGCATGTATAATTTCATACATAAAAATGCATTCCTTCTCTTCACCTATTTACATGTTAGAGTATCAAAAGATGTGTACTTTCAAACATGAAGCATGCCCTTTCATTTCATCTAATATTATATATTAATATATACATACTTTTTTTATAGTAACCTCTCACTTTATAAATATTATGTAATCTTTCATACATAAAAATACAGCCTTTCACTTTATTTTCATTTTCTAATTAATTTTAAGTATAACTCCACCCTTTAAGTATATTTAGACAAATTTCAATTTTTATTCTTCACAGCGTTATTAATTATATTTTAATGTCACCGTTAATTTTTAAGAATTATATCAATCCATATATATACAATAAAATTGACTTCACTTTGCATTAAATAGAGTTATAGTTAGTGGGGTTGAAATTGTCAGTATTTATAATTATATGACAATGAAATATTTAGTTGGATATTATATAACTTATATTGAAAAATAATTAATTGATCATATAGAGGATTCGACCATAAAATATTTGCGCGCAAAAGATATCAAAATATACGAAATTGAGTATAAAAATGTATAAATCATACTTGTAAGCAATGTTAACAGAATCGGACCGAACGGTTCGACTAGTCAAACCGAAAACCGAACCTGCGTCCGATCCGATTAGCTTAAAAATCGAAAATGCATAAACAGACCGGTGAACCTAAAAAACCGATCGTTTTTTAGATAAACCCATCAAACCCATTCGAACCGGCCAGTTGCATCGGTTCATAAATTTTAAAGAAAATCCCCCTACCTGAACCGAAAATGGGCACTGGAGAATGAAATCAAAATCGATTGACGATCTAAAACCCTATTCTTCTTCATCTTCACTCTTCAGTTCAGGCATCCTTCATCATCAGTGAGTTTCTGCAGCTCTGCTGGAGGCCGAGCTTCCTCTTCTCCTTCGAGCATCACAAGATTGCAACAGGTTCGAGCTTCCTCTTCTCCTTCTGTCTCTTCTCGGCTTCTCCTCGTCCAGACGCAGCTGAGCGACGACTCGGGAGCGGATTCCTCACCGGCATGGGGGTAGGAGACGGCTATCTCGAGGCACATCAGCTCCTGATCAAAGTTTGATCTTAATTGTGCGCACCCGAATTTCATCTCGTCGGGGCACGCGTGCGCGCGTCTATGCAACGCGGCTTGGGAGTGTCCACCTTCCCGGGGACGCGCGACGGACGCACGTGAGAAGGAGTCGCCACTTGCCATTTTACGACCCGAAAGTCGAGGGCCGGCAAGTTACCCGGGTCTAGGGGTACAGGGTACACCTAATTGCTAAGGCATATGGTCTACGAAACCCAAGGTTCCGAATTCGGGAGTTCTGTTACATGCGAGCCTATATCTCGCATGCCCTATCGGTACTCTAACTTGTCTAGGCTTGCCATTTTAATTTAATTACCGCTTAATTAAGTTCCGCTCATCTTACGCATTTTGACACCGTAAATTCGAAGGAACACTCCGACCGTCCACTCTCCGACCGGGATTCTTACATGAATGAATGTACAATATAAATCCTTACATTGTCCTCTCAAATAAATAAAATACAAGTTACAACAACTGAATCCCGGTCGAATTGCATTCGGTTATTATTCCACTCGTGCTCACCGTGTGGTTTGAAAAGACCGAAATTGAAATTAAGTTGCGCGCTCAGTGTTAGGGGAATTGAACCCCGTGATCTACGATTGGGGGCGTTGGACCCCCTATGAATCGTGCCCTAAAGGATCGGGCTCGATCCGCATGACAAACAAGTGCAAGAATGTTAACAAGCGGACATAAATAAACAAGCAATGGGATCTTGTTATTGCCGAATTTACGTGAATTAACCAATTATTAACCGGGGTATCTTGGCATACAAATCCTACCCTAAAGCAAACAAAGTAGGTACAAGGTGTGAATCGATCAAGGATCACCTCGGGAAGGTATTTCGCATTTGGCATTATTTTATGAGGACCTGACGTACGTGACGTCTGTTGTCAGCCTAGTGTTTGTGGGTTATTTTAGGGTTGTTCTATGTTGTGACACTACGGTTGTTACAGGTTATTACCGAACATTGATTCCGCCTGTACATCCTAAAACCTAGTGCCTATCCCACTATTGCCCATTTTGTCTTAGCCAAGTATACAATTAATCCGGTATTTGTATTTTGAGCCAATCCACCCGAACTAACTACCTGAGACTATGCTAAAATAACAAAAACTCATCGGTTGGATAGGGCGGGCTATGCAGATGAACTTGCGCCTAGATAGGTAGCCCATCCCTACCCTGATACCGCATGTTTCTCTTATTCTAACCCTAGGGGGGTGTCGCTAGGTTGCAAATAGACGATTTTGCCCTTGAGATAAAAATTGTTTTCGGGAAAGAGAGATTACGCGGTGCGGGCCACCTTGGCCTGTGACCGGCGCTAACCGATCCCCTGGACCTTCCAGGGTTGTCAAGAACCCTAAAAGAACCCAAAGATCGGTTAATCTATCCGGAAGTGATCTAAGAAGAACTTCCACGTCCCGACCTGAGTTTCCTGAAATCAGGTGAGGCCTCGAGTCAAGACGCGCAAGTCCTTCCTAGACATCCATGTCACATCGAACTACGTGTCTCGAGTTTTATAAATTTGCAAGTTTTGAAAAGGGCACCAACGCATGTTTGCAACCTATCGACGCGTGTTACCGGTTTATTACCAATTCGTACAAAATTATTAGGGCCAAGTGAATTAATTAATCGTGTGAACGTCCAATTACCCCGTTAGTGAAATTATTGATTAAATTAATTAATGTTTTGCCAAATGCTCTAAATATTCGGGTTTCGGACCGTCGAGCCGATCATTGATGGACCGTCCGATGCGAATCCTAATTCCCGATCGCCTTAGGATTTAAAAATTATTTTAGGTCGAGTTTGCATGATTAACCCGATTCACGTGAGGTTTCTTTAAACGATAAAGCATTTTAAGCACAGATCAAGAGCATATCACCACATCAAGCACGGCGAACATACAAATTTACATAACCGGTGCCGCCATGATCATGATAAACACATACAAACATGCACGCAAACACGATATCAACGAAATCGATAAAACAGCACCGATTCATGGGAGGCGGAAAAATCATGCAAAAGCACACACGTTGTCATGCCGTATACATATAATTACAAGAATAAAATATTTAAACGTGGCACACACGCTGTCGGTCAGTGATCCAAGTAGGAAAGGGCTGGATGTCTTTGGAAAATGTTCAGGACTGATTTGAAAATTACGAAAAGTTAAGGGACTGATTTGCAAATTCCGAAAAGCTCAGGGACTGATGTGAAAATTCGAAAAGTTCAGGGACTAATGTGAAAATTCCGAAACTTCAGGGACTGATTTGAAAATTGCGAAAAGTTTAGGGACTGATTTAAAACTTCCGAAAAGTTCAGGACTGATCTGGAATTCCGAAAAGTTCAGGGACTGATTTAAAAATGTCGAAAGGTTCAGGACTGATCTGAAGATATTAAAATAACCGGGACTTGACTGGGAACAATTTTAAAATTCAGGGCAGATCTGAAAAATAAAAATTGCGTCCTCTGTACTGAAATGAGACAAAACGAAAAGTTCGTAAAATCGAGTTTGAGACAAATCCGATCACCCGCACAGCCCAATAACATTCATTTCGCATCATATTCATCCAAGTAAGCATTAACATTCAGAAGCGGAGTCCTAAACATGCCACTAAGTTGGGGATTTACCTAGTTCGGAAGATCGGGGGTGAATCTGCAAAATAAAAAATAAAAAAAGAGGAAATTGCCGGACGAGTTGGGTCGGGCCGAGATCCGGTGGGGTGGACTGGACCAAATTGGGCCGAGTGGGCCGGACCGACTATTGGGCCGATGGGATTCGGACTGATGGGGGGCGGACCGGGCCGGACTGGGCTCTGCTGAAGCGGGCTGGGCCGCTGGAGGACAGGGCTGGGCCGCCTGGGGCTGTCCGGGTTGCTGGTCTCGGCCGTCTGTTCAACCCGAAAAAAAAAACGAGACGACCCGGTTAGCCAAAACAAGAACACAGAGGGAGGCGAGGGAGCCGGGAGATATTCGGGTGTGCGGTCGAGCTGAGAGAGTCTCGGGGAGTCGAGCTCCGGGAGTAGGCGGACCGGTCTGGAGCTGAGGGAAGCCGGGATGAGAATGAGTGAGCTGGGGTTTTCGGGAGGATCGGGTGAGCTGAGGGGCAGGGGGTTTCGGGTACTTCGAGCTGGGGGTTCCCGGGTGAGCTGGGGGAGTTGCGGGTTCGGCTAGGAGCTGGACGTTTCGGCCGTGGGTGAGCTGTCGGGGAAAAAATCCGGGTGAGCTGAGGGAGAGCGTGAGCTGTGGGAAAATTTTCTCGTGTCTCAGTCCCCCCGATTTTTTTCGTGAGCTGCCGGTTTTGTTCCGGAATCGAGAGAGAGAGGGAGAGCGAGCGAGAGAAAGAGAGCCGCGGGTTTTCGAGGAGGGGCCGAGCCGGTTCCGGTGGTTGCCGTGCGAGTCGGAGTTAACGTGTGCAGAGGAAGAACGTAACTGAGAGGACAGTGACAAGACGAATCGGTCTCGGGCAGAGGAGCGGCGCCGCAGGGAGCTGCCATTATCGGAAAAAAAGAAAAGAAACGGAAGAAGTCAGAAGAAGAAGAAGAAGAAGAAGAAGAAGGACGAAGGCTGGGAAAATGAAAAGTGAGAAAAAGGGAAAGCCACGGTCAGAAGTCAGACTGCTGACTTCTGACCGGCTTTTGAAACTTTTTTTTTTTTTCGAATTTCAAAATCGACGCGCGTACAAATTTAAAATCTCGTCTTCTGAATCGGACGTCGGAAAAATAATTCGAGATCGCCATCACGCTCCGGAAAATTCGCCGGTCGATATTATGCGATAAAATTATTTTCAATCTCGAATTTGTCCCGGATTTTGAAAATTGACGTCGATGTACGCGAAATTCGAAAACGTCTCAAATGGTATTATTTTGAAAAATCATAAAATTGGTGCTAGATTAGGAAAACGTGCTATCTCCGAAAAGTCGTGAATACTCGAGTAATTAATCGGAAATACTTCCTTCACGGGCGGCAAAAACGACAATTTTGCCCCTCTGAAGCCGGTGGACCAAAATTGGGTGCTGACATTAATTTCAATATAAGTATCAAGTTTTTTTCCCTTCTTCTTTTGATTTGTGATTATTCTCTCTGCAAGTTTTTCTCTTGTTGAATTTTCTCTTACTTGATCCTATTATTTCTGACCTCCTGACTCTACTTGACTGAACAATTAGAACTTCGTATAGGAAGTTTGATGTTTTAGATTTAAAAAGTGTCTTTGGGTATATGGATTTATCAAGAAGGAATAGAAAATTGTAGCTGCTATCACGGGTCCAAATACAGGGATGAGCTTTTGGAGATGGAAGAAAGAGTCGATTAAGTTTGCAGAGATGGCTTCAAGAGTTGAAATTGATGGAGATAGTGATACCAATAATAGAGGCAGCATGTGGGTTTTGGATCAGAAGCTTGATCAGCCCATGGATGAGGAGGCTGGTAGGCTCAGAAACATGTATAGAGAGAAGGTACAGTCAAATACACTAAATTACTTCGCTGGGGATTCTTTTGCTTGTTGGACTCTAACTTTCTTATTCTTGATTCAGTCTTGTTTCTTCCTTTTCTATCTGGACAGAAATTTTTGGCTTTGTTGCTTCTCCGGCTATCGTTCCAGAGTCTCAGAGTGGTTCATCTTTTGATTCTGCCCTTAACCTTGCTTTGAGTTGTAGTTTGCAAACGAATCGGATTGATAGGGATGGACACAACAGTGAGTTTGATTTGGTATGCATTTGATGAAATGCCCGTGTGTGAGAAAGTGGTGTTGTCCGTTTCATGTGCAGGGAAAGACAAGAGTTACTTCTATGAGAGATTTGTAAAGGAGCGTCGTGGTCATGGTTGTGATGAGAGCTTCGAGCGTTCGAGCTGAGGGAAGAGAGGTCTGTGTCTTTTGGGGAGTGTTAGGATTTCTCATGCAGCTTTCATGTCGCTGCCTACACTGGTGACTCAATGGAGCGAAAGCTTGTGATGAGTCCCTATCCTTTGTCGATTGTCTACTACTGTCTAGGAGGTGGGCATTTTTCAGGTAATAGGAATTAGTAGCAGTATAGGTGAAGATCTCAGTTTGTTGTACTACTTTTAGAAGTTCATTATGCGGAGGAAATGGGGAGGTGGTCCCTCTTTTGATTTTTTTCCCGAGCTGTAAGCTAGACTCTTGGCCATGTGTTTCAGTTTGGATAAATGTAGAGGTTTATGATTATTTTCATGTATTTTATATTATTTTCTTACAATAATAAATATTTATTTATTTTATAATTAAACATGCGGTCCGAGCCATTGAACCCCCGATTGGACCCTTAAACCCATGAACCCATAGCTTAGCCGGTTCGATGTCCGGTCCGGTTTTGATAACACTGCTTGTAAGAGAAATTAAAAGAATATTGAGTAAGTTAATTAGTCCAACTTCATCGAAAATTATTATTCAAAGATTATTATGTAAAATTTCAAACTATTTTTGGATATTTTATGGTTCTTAAGAAGCAAATTATATTAATAATATATACAGTAATTATATAAATGTATAAAATGATGAATCCACATATAATACAAAGACAAAACAATAAAAGAATAATTAATTTTTCGTACAAAAATTTTTCAAAAAGTAATAACAAATCACTAATTCTATGAACTTATGGCCATATAACTAAAATTGACTCATATATTAATAAATGATCTCACATTGGTGAAATTTTTTTTAAGAATTAATATAGTTGACTTAATCATGTGAATTTCATTTAATTGGATGTTAACCTAATTTCTATTATAAGATTAAAATTGTTAGTCTTTATGAACTTATGCTAATATAAATAATCAAAAATTTAAACAAGGATGCCACAAAATTTGCATATTTAAAAAATGTGTAATGAAAGTCTATTATAAGAATGTCATCTACAACAAATCTCTTCAATATACTTACTATTACATAATACACTAATTTGGACTATTTGTTGCAAAATATATATAGAATCATGCAAAATTAGTCTAATTTTGTTATTTAATAAGAATAGTATAGTAATATATGAAATTGAATCCGTGCATTGCACGGGATAGAAACTAGTAAATAAATAAATAAAACTTTTCATATTCACATCTAGCTATAGGTCAGCTATATTACGGGTCGATTTTAGGGGATCCTTTATTTCTTTGGGCCAATGCTAATTGCCATGGACATATATGAAGGCTGCTAGCATATCTTATAAGAAAAATTCTCCCTTTTTTGTTTTTAGTTACAAGAAAGGTTTATAGACCTAATGAATTGAAATAGAAATCTCAATGACTAAACAAGGAGCACGGGAACATTTTTTTCTTTTTTCGGTTATAAGGGAGGTTCATGGGTCTAATACAATAAACTAGAAATTTTAATAACTAATAAAGGGCCACGGATAGTCCTACAACAAGTACGGAAACTGAAACCTCTTGGTTATCGAGCGAAGCTGTGTGTCACTACATTATATATTTTTTGATATGAGCATATCTTTTCAGCTATATAAAAGAATGGATTTTTCCATTACAGATAAATGCAGTTTGCCTCCCGAACTATATAATATTTTTAGGTTTGTTCCCAACCTTCAAAATTTTGCACTATACCCCTGTCCTAAATGAAAAATAAGCACGGTGCTTCCTTTCATTGAGATTGGAGACTTTTCTTCTTCCTTTCCAACGGACCAACTTCGAGAACATCTTTCTCTGCCATTAAGACTCCAATTGGGGTGCTTTTGATGTCTTTGAAAACTCTGTGCGAAGTACTACAGCTTAGAATCAATGGAAAGTTTGAAACAATTTTTTTTAAAAAAAAAAGATCGAAAATTTTGGATTTTGTCACAAAATCGAAAATTCTGTTATACAATAACTCTTGAGTTGCTCAACAAAATTAAGTCATGTAAAGACTTATAACTTCCTTAAGACCTTTAAAGTCTAACCATATAAAAATTTACGGATGAAAATAATATATTGGGGAAACACCGTTGACCCAGAATGAAAAACTCGAAGTTAGGTACAAATGGTGAATCTCCGATATGTTGTTTTCGGCCTTAAATTTTATATGGTTAAATTTCAAAGGTCGTAAGGAAGTTCTATGTTTTAGCAACATTGAATATCGTTTAGCAGTTTAAGAGTTATTGCATAGCAAATTTTTCGGTTTTATGATAGATTTCGAATTTCAACCTCATTTTTTAATGTCGTTTCTTATTGTTTTGAATTTCCAATTGATTCCAAATTTTAGTACTGTGCCTAAATTTTTCGAAAACACTAAGAACACTCCAAGGGCCAATTTTGTAAGAGGAAAAAGAAAAGGCATTGACTAATTATTTGTAGTTCTAAATTAAAATTTTCATAAATAGCTTACCGAAAAAAAAGTTTCATAAATAAAGACGGGACAGGAGTATGTCAGCAACTTATGCCGCACCGTCCAATGAAGAAATTATCGTATGCACGTACGTCACCTCTCAACTCTTGATTTTATGAGACTTAATAACTGGACAACTGTATTCAATTTTATCGTTTATTTAATATATTATCAAATCGTCTTGATACATGCAACGATCGCCACCAATTATATCATAACTTTTACGCACACGTGTAAATTATAATCTTTTTTTGGAACAGAGGGGATGCATGTAACTATACAATTGAATAATAGAATAGATTACCTATAAGATCATGAAACTTTCAAATTATTCAAATATATCACGAACTTTTTATTCTATATAAGAGCTTTTTTTTTAGTTTCATTTTTTTTCTAATCATAGACGTAACTACAATTCTTTCTTATATCTATCATGCTGGTAATTTTTAGTTGAATTTTCAGTCGATTGGCTTACGTGATTAATAAGTTGAAAATTATAATAAAAACTTTAAGAAAAATTAGAAAAATAAAATAAAATGTAACCACCCCCGAAGGAGGGCAATCTTTGGGGCTGGAGACCTCACATCACCCCTAAACGAGGTCGCTAATTCATTTTAAATTGACAAGCGAAACATATCTTGGAGGATGGTGGCTACTAGTGGGATCCCCTCTAAAAATTCGAGCACTCCAAAAGGGGTTGAGGATTTTGATTTCACCAAGTTGGTGGTTTTGGCAGCAACCGCCCAACTCGGTGAAATCACCGGCGACCGTAATAGGCACCAATGTCTCATCCCAGGGTTGGTGGTCATCGTTGAGGCCACCAGCCCCAATAAGAACTCGATCAGCCTTTTTTTTTTATAAATAATTTGTAATTTGGGAATGATTGTCTCATCAACAATCACCACCCCTTAGCATGAGGTTGACAATCACCTCACTAGGCGTTGATCCTTTTTTTTTTTAGTTTTTTTATAATGTGGCCGTGGTTGCTTGAATTAAGACCACCACCCCTTCGAGATGAGACCGTCAGCCACCGCAAGATGCATCGGGGACCTCATCTCCATGGGTGGTGGCCATCAATGAGACCACCCATGATCGCCCACCCTCGACATTGCTGAGAGTTTTTGTGGTTTTTTGTTTTCAAAATCAAAATTTCTATTTGAAATTTTAGACTTAGTATTTTCAATTTTCAATTTTAAATATGTTGATATTGCTTTGACACCTAAGGAAATTAATTGAAAATTAAAGTAAAATTTACTAATATGATAAATATGAAAATAAAACAATCATATAAGGGTAAAAAAAATCCTGATATATTAGAGATAATTTTAGCATTCTTGACTTTATGCTTAAATTATACTAAATAAAAAACAAATAAAAGGACGTCCCACAAAAATGATACAATGAGCCGCATTCTCAAAGCATGAAAAATATCCAACAGATATGAACTGGGGATATCCTCTTCTTTCACTAGAAGTTTGCTTCTCTTGAGAGTTTATATTCAAATCTTGTTATAAGAACACGAACATATATTATTTCACAAATGCCCTACATTCCGAGAAAAGTGGCCTTTTGGATCACTCCCCAAAGAGATTGGATTGCTCTGAACCTAACCGTTATAATAAAGGGTAAAGAAAAAAAAAAAATATATATATATATATATTGTCATGTATCTTCGAAAAATATTGTTATGCATGTCCAATCGACAATTCAGAAGAAATATTTGGGCCCTTGTCTCTTGATGTTGGTGTTCGATGGGTCGGTTGCTCCCGATGGCGCAATTTCCCGCAGACATGTTCCTTCCTGCAAATTGGAACTTCCCTCCTTTCATTTCAAGAAAAAAAGATATTTTTAATCCTATAAATTTGATTTTTAGTTATTTTAATCTTATAAGTTTTAAAATTGTCACTCAGTCCTATATATTTACTTCGGAAGGCACTTTTGGTCTATTCCGTGACTAGACGGTAAAAGGTACTAAAGTGGATACTAACGCCGTTAAATAAGGCCACGTGACAATTTCTTATCGGATGAGAATTTAAATTTAAAAATTAACAAAATATTATTATAAAAGCAGAAAAAAAAAAAGGACCCAGCCCCGGGGTTGGCGTCACCCGGGATGGGGTCCTTTTTCCTATTTTCTATTTTTTTTTTATTTTTACTAACAAAATAATAATTTTCTTTTTCTTTTAAATTTCTAGTCAATAAGAAATTGTCCCGTGGCCTATTTAATCGTGTTAGTGTCCATATCAGCATCATTTACCGCCTAGTCACGGAATGGACTAAAAGTACCTTACAGAGAAAATATATATGATTGATCTGGCACTTTTAAAATATTTATAAGATCAAAATTGATAAAAAATCAAAATTATATGAAAAAAATATCTTTTTCCCTTTCATTTAATAGTTGAAGGGTCGTCTCCTCGGAACTTAAAACCACAATGCAATAAATAGTGCTAAGCAAAGAGGAGACACATAAATTCTAATAAGGGACAATAAAAAGGAATCTATATCCATCTACCTTGTATCGTATATCTATCTATCTACCTATCTTTTTTGAATTTTTACAGCGTTGTTTCGAATTTACATTCTAATACTATATAAAATTATAATAGCTTATTTTGAGGTGGGGTGTAGGTGGGGCTTCACCGTCGACCACCATCTCGACCAAGATCTTCCTCTCCAAGCACTCAAAAGTCATTGGTGACCTCAGCGAGCCCACAGCCATCGCAACTGAGATCCCATCTTAATTTTGAAGTAAAGAAAGCGTCAAAGAAAATTTATGAATTTAATAAGAAATAAAAAAAAAGTGAAATAAAACGGAAAGGAAAGTGTCACTCATAAAAATCAAACACATAATATCTTCGATTCATTCTCCAAAATCAGAGGCTCTTGTGCTACTCACGGGATATGCTGTTTGGCCAATATCGGCAGTAATAAGTAAAAACCATGCATTCTCCATTCTTAATTAATTAATTTATTTATATATTTATTTATTTTTGACTAGTTGTCATTATCGCTGCCCAAAAAGAGCTTGTCATTATCAAAGTTAATTATGCGTGAATATTTATTGGGTGATTATTTTTAACACGAAAGCGATACATCTGTTCTTCGTTTTACGAATTAATCAATTAATTACTCAGAATACGTACATGTGCTACGCACGGTCTATATAATTTTTTCTTGTCTTTTAAATCTCTAAAAATAAGAAATTATATTTTTAATATTTATGTAGATGTTTCTGGAGCAATTAAAAAGTATTTTCATTGATTAAAATTTTTTAAATTAATGTAACTAATTTAAAAATAAAAATTGTGAAATTAAGGCAACGTGAAAGGTTAAAGAAGGCTGACAGGGGAGAGAGAGGAGAGAGGGAGAAGAAAGAGGGAGAGGGATAAAATTGATGGAGAAGTTAGAGAAATGGGTGGTTAAAAAAATAAATTACTATTTATCCTTAACTTCCTTTTAATTTAATGACTTGTAAATTTCAACGACATTTTTTCATGGGCAATATGGAAAAGAGAAAGTTATACCAGTTGCTCTCTTCCACATATAATATAGTATAAAAGATACATAAAAATTAGAATATGACTTTCCCACCAACGTGAGTTGGTTTAAGTGATTTGACGTTTGTTTATCTTAAATAAAGTTTTGAGTCCGAATATTATGAATGACGAAAATTCACGCTGAAAGAATTTTACTCTTTAGTGGATTGATCCGGTTCGACTAAATTAATCGAGATAATTAGATTTTCGAATATTATAATTCACACCCAAAAAAGAATATGCCTTTCCCAATAAAAATTTCTTCTTAGCAAAAGAATCTAACTGAGAACTACCGAAAAAAAAAGGTTTAATTAAAAAAAATCTAACTGAGGAACCAATAACTTTTCCTTAATAGATAAATTGAGAATATTTCAACGCCACAAAATGGCCGGCATAGCGTATCTTTCCCTCTCCTTTTCGTCTAATTCCATCATGTGATAATTGATGCATAGCCCATGAACTTCGACTTGCTCACTTGGCCGATCACTTTAATAGATCATTGCTATTCAAAATTAATGGCTAGGCGCATAAAATCTGATGCATACATAGAATACTCTCTTTATATCTATCCAGTAAAAAGAAATACAGAAAACTCAGGGATCTATTTTGGAAGAGTCTTCTAAATCAAAACTCGTACTAGTCAATTTATAACATATCTACTTGTTCTTATAATATTGTACGTACATTACTGGTTAATAATAAACCGACTTTTTGTGTTATAAAATTAACGAAATGCAAAGTCCACAATTGGAAGCTGCCAAATCCAGAAGGAAGACACTCTCTGGCCACACATATCAAATTATTTTGTTAAAATATTATTTTCCAATCCTTTTGCTCCATGGAATGCTTGATGATAGTCTTCTTGTTTGATTGAATGAATCCGTCCCTTTTCTTTTAACAGATATAATGCGATGCTATTTGGTGCTCATTATCGGCTCATTCTAATGCCGTCTCCACGCCAGCATGAATAAACTACAAGTAAACCGATTCTTGATCGCCCTTCGAGGACTGAAATGAACCAAAAAAAAGATTATGGAAAGAATTGAAAAATTAAAACGATCAAGGACTAGAAATGTAATTTTCATTATAAATTATGAACATATGCCGATATTGTATCACATGAATCTATAGATACCACCAGACTGGACGAGATCCATCTCTCCTCTGCTAGTTTTCAAGGACGGACCCAGGATTTGAATCAAGAGGGGTAAACTCCTATAAAGACGAATAAATGATAATATTTTCGAATTATGAGGGGCAACTATAAAAAATTTCATGAAAAAGTAAACGATCATATGCAAAATTTTATGATCTTTTTTACTTTCTTATATTATTCAATGTAGTCGATTGAGGCTTTAGATATCAATTTTGCTTAGGTGAGTCGGTTGGAGCTGCGCCTATCAACTAAAGGCCCCAAGTTCAATTCCCCATAATTGCAATGAGATTTTTTATTTTTGGTCTTTTTTTCAAAATCTCATTAATCCTCGTGAGATCATGATCCACTAGAAGGACAAATGTACTAATAAAGCAAAATATAAAATATTGCATTCACGCAGTTTTTTTTTCTAAGATAATAATTCTCATATGATCACTTACATTGCCATATGTGCTAAAAGAAGCAAAATATTAAATACTAGCATTTTGCCCGATTTTTCGGTTCTGATGCAATCACCAAGAAAGTCATTCAAGTTTTTGATTTATTGAGTCATAAGAGCCAAATTAATTATTAAAAAACTGATAGAAGTGCAAATAATAAATTTGTGAAATCTTAATCTCTGTAAAGATCGCCTAAATGGTCAATGTACTAAAAGGAGCAAAATATTAAGTACTTATATTTCACATGATTATCAAGTGCTAATTCAATCATTAGAAAAACAATTTAAGTTTGATTTATATTGAATTTTGCATAAGCGTCGCCTTTTTTATTCTATTAAAAAAAAATTTCAAATTTCTCAATCTGGTAATTAATTTTCTATTTTAATCACACCTTATTTCAATGGAGTTGCTTTCTTAAAATGGAACTTTTGAATAAGAAGGTATCAAAAAGAAAATATATAGAATTTATTGTCATAGGTGATTGTAACATTAATTTTTTTGAGTCATATGTCGTGAAATTATATAATGAGTTATTAAAAAAACTGATTAATCTAGTGATATTGTTCTAATAATCTTACACATAAATAATATAATATCTCCTAATATAAAAAAATATAACACATTATTTTTTGTCTCATAATAAGTCTATTAATTTAGATAATTTTCTTCATTTCTTAACATGTATAATGATCTATAATTTATAATATGATTATATTGCAAATCTAAAATATAGTGTTATTGGATATATTATGCGTGTACTTTTTAAATATTTGATTTTGCATTTACTAATTTAGTGTACTATACAATTAAATAATGTAAAATTAACCACAGTAAGTGGACTTGGAAAAATCGGCGTTTGTTACTGTCGTGGCAAAGCATGAGCTTTTGATCACATCAAGCTGAAACTATTCTCTTTCCCAAAAAGCAATCCAACATACATATCAGTCAGTTTAATTGGCGTTGTCTTACCGAAAATCTTCTCGAAATCTCAGAAAATCATGCACCTGTCAATTCCTGCCTATCCAATATTGCGTATTTGTGAACAGTGACGCATGCCATTTGTAGAAGTGAACTATTGCCGGTGTTAATAGAATACCCTCAAATTAATAGTTGACTTATAAACACCGGTAAGGAGTTAAATTCGCTACGTGGCGTAAAAAGCACGAACTACATTATAATATACGAACCTACCAAAAAATTTACGATATATGAAGTAATGAGATTCAACTGCTAATCGCTCGAGTAATTATCATATTATTAATCATAGTAATTTAATCATTTTTGGGTGTTTCTTCAGTAAGAATTTTTAGATTTTTCATATTGTACAAAATTAATATGAGCCCTTTAATCGCCTTTCATTTAATATAGACCGTTCATTGTACATAATTTTTTTAAGTATTTACATTATTTACTTTCTTATTTTCCTCCCACAAACCTTCACCATTGTTACAAATTAGCCCTCACAAGTGGATCAATGAAGTAGTGCCACGTCATTGACCATAAAAATTTAAAAACTATATTTAACACTTAATTATAATTTTTGAAATTAAAAAAAAATAACTGAACCATACTGGAATTCGGTAATAGAAGACCGGGAGGGGAATGCTACTGAAATATAAAATCTTTTAGCCTTAGAAACCCTACTTGGTTGGCTCATCTTTTGAGTTGATTATGTTTTATTCCATCTACTGAAACACTAGTTTTAACATCTCAATTTCCTCCTTTCTCTCCCTTTTTCTACAAGTTTTCTTTCTTTTCTAATTGGGAGAGTTGGAGCGTTCGTAGGCAATCGCCTTAGAGGTCGCTAGCGACCCCGACTAGGGGTAGCGGTGGTGGCCGGTGGTGACGCCACTGCTGCCCCTCCCTCTTCCTCTTCCCTGTTATGTTCTTCCTTTATGTATTTTTTATTTTTTAATTTCAAAAATTATGATTAAATTATTAAAATCGATGGGATCGAACACTGACAAAAAGAATTGTGAGCGAAAATCTTATTTTATAAAATAAAAGGACTAGATCGTGATTTTTCACGGACATTTTTGGAATTTTAAAACTTATAAAAATGGACGGTTCAAATTAAATTGAAATGGCTCTAAGAGCCTAGATTAGTTTGTATGGTGTGGGAAAACCCAATCTGCACCGTAAAATTTGGGTTTGTTAATCACATTATTGTGTAATGAGTTTCAATTGTGTATGGATTGAGCGTGACAGTGTTTGTATTGCTCTCGAAGTTTTGGGGAATTCAAGACAAAGGTGGAGATTTGTTGAGAATTATGTCTTGAATTTTGGCCCGATTTTGTTTCCTATTTTGTATAATCAAATCTCTATCTTTTCGTTAAGTAATATCTTGAGAAATGTTTGAAAGAAATATCCACAGGCAAAGAAGGCTTGGCGGTGATTTCTCATTGAGCAACAATCATGGAGTAAAGTACAATGCGAGTGCGTCCCTCATAGGAACAATGACCGACTACAAATGAGGAATCCTAAACCTCAAAGAGATATCCAAAATACTCACACTCGCTACACACTCTCTTGCACTTTACCTCAAAGCTCTCGATACATATATATAGACACCGATTCTCTCTCAAAGTAATATTCCATATAATCTCTATCAATAATATCCCATATAATCTCTATCAATAATATCCCAAAATACGATATTCTCAAGATATTACCTAACCAAAAGATAGAGATTTGATTCTACAAAGTACGAAACAATTCCGGTCAAAATTCAAGACACAATTCTCAATATTAATCATGTTTCTTATTTTGTTAATTGTGTGTGAATATTTGATTTAGGCAGCCGTGCGATATATATCCTGCATATATCCAATTGCATATACATTCATTAGGGTTAAATTAGAAAGGGAAGCCACTACCAAACAAAAAAAAAACAACAACAGCAACAACACTACCGAAAAAAAAATAGAAGAAGTGGACAGGGAAGCCAACCATGCAGATTATAAATGGTTCATCTTCATATTTGGAAAATCAAGCACGATTGACAATCGTGTTTTGTTTCAATCAAGGGTTTCTGTCCTGAATCTGTTTAAATATACTGCCCGTTTAAATAACGACATATTACGTGTTGTCACTTTTATTTTTTTTCACATTTCACTTCATTCTCTAGATTACATGAAACTTATTCGAAATAGCCCGCCCCCTATGTATTTATCCATGAATTATCGCTAACAAATGGGTCTCCATCAGATCCAATAGTGAGTGGGTTCAGATAGTATGATCTAGTATGATCTTACTAACATACTATTTAAATAATGTGTGATTTCATAGTAATTCTTTACAATACTAAAAAACATAATGATAATTGCAAAGTTTGAAGACTGGCAAAAAATGAAAATAATTTAAACATCTTAAAACTCTCTATAAATTTCATATTTTGAAATATCTGCAAATTAATGACCTTATATTAATGAAGGAAAACTTCTTAAGAGAAAATTTCGTCATATATCCTATGATTTCACCATATTCTCAAATCTATCATATACTTTAAAAATTACCAAAAATAACCTATGGTTTACATTTGGTTTCAAATCTATCACTGCGTTAATTTTTCCGTCAACATGTAACGGCGGTGTTAAAATGACACATCTGAAGATTAACGGTGCCTATGTGGAGCGTTAGTGGCGCCATACTTGCCACGCTAGAAATTTTACCCGGGATAGATTTGAAAAAAATAAAAACTATGGGACAGTGATTGAGAATTCAATGAAACCATATGATATATGGCATAATAATCCATACTACTAATAATAATAATAATAAATTTGAGACGAAAACAGTGAGAGCACATTGCATAATATAATAGGAAGGAAAAACATGACTTATCAAAAGATGAAAAAAAAACAGAGAAGGAAAATCATTTTTTACATTACTTATATTTCCTTTCCTATGAAAAATACTGAAAGAAAGGAAAGCCCCTTCATCTCAAATGCAAAGCCCATCTTAATTTTATTTGGTTCTTATTTATTTATTTATTTTTGTAATTTTACCATATATGAATAGTAAAATGAATGAAAATATATAGATATAATTCAATTCACTGTTTTTTTCTTTTTGCCATAATTCGTTTCACCCTCTCTTTTTGGTGAATATTTTATTAATAGCGAACTTAATTTATGTTGCATAGCTGACAAGAACATCAACGGACACAAACACTAGACTGCCAACCATGGGGTCGGCCACTCAACTACCAACTAAGAAAATGACCACACCAACACAGATGGTTGAATGATCATCCCTCATTAACAAAATAAGACAATAAACCACACATCCGATATGACAAAATCCCCGGAACAATCAAATACTAACCAATTGAGAATTAATCCGACCAAAAGATCCTCAATACAGTCACCAGGAGGAACAACGAGACGAACACTTGAGTAAGTCGTCGACGCGGAATGTTCGACAAGCTAGGGAGTTTTCTCCTTTAAAACTTCACCATCACCTCCATCTTTTATGGTTTTTGTTTTTTTTTGTTATAAATAATGAATAACTATTTATTACTGAATTTAAATAAAGAGGTTATTACACCATATATCCTATGGTTTCACCGAATTCTCAATCACTATCCCATAGTTTTATTTTTTTTTCAAATCTATCCCTGGAAAATTTCCAGCGTGGCAAGTATGGCCTTACTAACGCTTTACGTAGGCGCCATTAATCTTCAAACATATCATATCAGCACGGTCGTTACATGTTGACGGAAGAATTAATGTCGGGATAGATTTGTAGCCAAATGTAAATCATAGGCTATTTTGGATAATTTTTAAAGCATGAGATAAATTTGAGAATCCGGTGAAACCATAAGATATATGACATAATTTCCTTAATTTCTTAAATGATGCTATCTCAAAATGACGTGGTAAGAAATTATTAATAAATTTTTTCAATTTATCATTAATTATGTCATTTGTCCATGTGATTAACACCTCATATATGAGTTTGTTCTATTCTTGTTGATTCTTCCTCATGTCACCTGACGAGATAAGATTACCGAAGAATTTCTCCTAATGGAGGATATGGATGAGAAGACTTGACTTAGGATAGACAAAATATAAATTTGGTGACATTTGATCTATTGAGAAGAGAGTTCTGAAAAATTCGTAGTTTTTTTTCCTTTCCTTCCATTTCTACTTAAAAACTGTGGACAGAATGGGAAAAAGGAGCTAAATATAGACCCAAATCTTAATAGAGAGTTGAGAAAATATTTTTCTTCAAATTATACCTTCTTTTTCACTAGATATGATTAAATTTTATTTTGCATTATTCTTATTAGGAACAAAAATAATAGTTTTGGTGAAAACTACTAATTGTTTTCACTAGAAATTACGAGAGCAATCCTTTATTTCACTATTTTTTTTCCATATATATTCCTAATAAGAAAACAACCAAAACATGCCAAATTAGTAGTTTGGATAAAGTTAAATGTTTTTTGGGTGAAAATTTTGTGGGATGAGAAGTTATTGAGTGATCCTACTTCGCCACGTGACATGAAAAAGTAATAATTAAATTACATGAATTAGAAGAATTGATGCTAATCACTCGAATAATTGACATAATTATTTTTCATTAAAGAATTATTACTGGTTATTCCTCGTCACTTTAGTATAAGATATGATCATTTAAAATTTTCTCTTGTGGAAGATATTGCTAACGTAATTTTGAGGGATAGAACATTAAAAGTTACTCTCCCATTTAATAAGTGTATTTTTTGAAATTCGAACTTGTATTCTCCTCCTATGGCACGTTGCTTAACACTTTAATCAAAAATTAATTATTTATTTGACTTGGTAGTCAAATCATAAATTCCTAACTCTTATGCGTAAATGGAAATTACCAAAAACCTACTCATAATGGACAAATATATTTAGAATTTTCCTCATGCTTTATTGATCTCAATCTCTCTCTCTCTCTCTCTATTTGTTCTCTACTTTCTCCTCTGGCTTCAACCCAACAAATCATACCGTTTGTGTCTGCGGGAAAGAATCGTACTTTTGCTTGGGAGGGAAGGAATCCGACAGAAGCAATCTCTAAGGTACGAGCTTGTCCTGCTCCTCTATGGTAATTTTTTTTAACGGTTTTTAGTGACTACAACATTATAGCAGTCCAAAGCAAAAAAGAAAAATGAGGTTAACTGCCGTTTTGAGATTTCAGATTCAATTCATGTTTCAGTGATTTCTCATGCTTCACGCGTTTCCCCTATACCCCTCCCTTTAGGCCTGTGGGAGAAATTACGACACGAACTCAGTCCACCGCGAGTTCCGGAACAAAGCCAAGAAATTCTTTTAGTGGGGCAATAGATACATCTATATCAAGGAAACATATGAATCTTTATTTACTATTATAAGTAAGAAAAAAAATATGACGAGCCTAAATTTATTGTACTTTAGAAAGGGAGATTTCTGAATGTTCTCAATGAAGTCTTAGAGGAAGAATATATATTAAAAAAAGAGAAAAATCTCTACTAACTTTTGAAATTTCAAAAACTCAATATTTTGATAAATTTTTAATTTCACATTTTTTTTTAACTAGAGTTCTTTAAATTTCGTCCGACTAATATCCACAATACACCTGCTTATACACCCTGCAAGCTTTCTTTCATTAAAATAGCTTTTTTTTTTGGGTGGGGGGGGTGGACTTTCCATGGGGTTAAAATCGTTAACTTAAATTTTTATACATAGTTGATTGAATTAGACAATTTCCCTCCTAAGCAAAAGGAGGCTTCGTCGCTGAGAGAATTGTTGGTTAGCTCGCACAAGGGCAAACGTATTTTATGACCTTGTTTCTTTCTATTTTATAGCTGAAGGTCAAATATGTTTACATGTGTGTTAAATAATGATTAATTTAATTTATTGTCAGTAAGATGGAGTGGATTAATAACGAATACTTTCTCAGGAAAAAAAAAAAAGGGGGGACCTGAATAAGGGAAATATTCTTCCACCGTGTTTCTATATGCGATTTCTCAGTTCCTCCTCTCTCACTATCCCACTCGAATTTCAACTCTTCCCCACACCAAGGTTTTCTCTTTTTACAGTTTCCTCCTCTTAGTCTTTACCAATTATTGATAACACGACCCTGTCAAACATTGATTTAACGAACACTCCCACATATGCATATGTCAAATTCTAGATTAGAATACTAATTAGATTTATACTATGATGATTAATACCTCACCGTAAAATTTTCATATTTAACTGTTTGTTTGGTACTGCAATGGAGATTGAATAGGTGCTTTTTTTTTTAGTGGTTTCTTACTAGAAGCAATATTTAGTAGATTATTTCAAAACAATAATACTAATTTAATTGGTTAATTTTAACGGTTAAAACGTGATTTTTTTCTAGTAAGATAATAGCCGCTTCTAAAAAAAAAACTATTTCACTAACGTAGGTTGATTCAAGTGGTTCGACGCTTGTTCCTCTTAATAGACCAGTCTGCCTAGATTAGATTAATCGGAGCCCACTAAACTTTTAGATACCAGGATTCACACTGCAAAAAAAAACTATTTCTATTTATTCTCTATTTAAACGTCAATTTTGATTTTGCCGGTTTTAAATTATTATAATTAACACTCATTTTTCAATGACACCCCCAAATCAAGCCTAAATCCCATACGTTCGTACTTATAACTAGAAAAGGAGAGAGATATATAGAGAGCCACTTTTGGCGAGTAACCTATTCAATATCAGTTTTTTTGGATCTCCAAAAATTTATTTCGACAACCTCATCCTGACAGTACTCCTGATCGGAGGTGGCTAGTATCTCTCGAGAATAGCAGCCACCTCACCCTGACTGGAAGTGCCTGGCAGGTGGCCTTATCCACTCTAGCTAGATCTATCTAATTAAATGGTTTTATGATACAGACAATCTTAACTCTTTCAAAGAAAAGAGATAAGAGTTTCAAAAAAAACAAAAAATAAAAGAATTGACATTAAATATTGTAATTTAATTATAATATTTAGCTAAATTATCCGAAATGCTTGACATTTATTTTATATAAAAAGAAAAATCTGACTGGCCACATTTATGTATTTTTGTTGCACAAAGTTTAGTATATATGCTATTATACAATATTTTTCTATATTTATATATATATACATATCACGTTTCTTTAATTGTTTGAGTGAATTCTGAAAATATATTTGCATGTCTAACACCTACTGTGCAATAAAACTCAACATTTTACATAAGAATGTTGTTATATCCTCTAATAATCAACCTAAAAATCCTCCTAATAAAAAAACCTAAAAAATCCTCCTAATTTAATTTTTTTTTACATAGTTCTAATCGTGTTTGCACAATAAAAATGGCGATCCTGAGAGACTTTTTTTTTTTGGCCTTGCATACATCAACAAGAATTTTGGCGAAAAATATCTTTATTAATAGTAATATTTTTCTTTCCATTTTACTTTTCGTTTTCCCCATACGTGTTACATAATAATACGAATATTTAATTAGGGTCTCAATTTCCCAGAGCATAAACAGCCAACAACGGAATCTTGGAAAAGCCAATATCACCTTCCCGAAGCTGTTATCTAATTTCATGTCCTTTTCATCTATCCAATCCGCAACTCTATATTACTATAATATATACGGATGCATTTAATTTATTAATTATATAAATATAAATACAAATACAAATACAAAATATATATTTATATATATTTATGATGCACTCAGATTACTTGTGACAATGGAATTTCGACGCATAATTATATTAGGCAGTTGTTACTTAGCTAACAGAAGCTTAATTACGTGTCAAAACTTTTGATTTTGTTTAGTGATAGACCACCGCCTCTCGATTTGTATTCTACATGAACCAGAAGGATCCAAAAATACAAAATAATATACATATATATAAGACAAGGGCAAAATGTTGATATGTCTCGTCAAATTTCCTACATAAGTAAACAAAATCTAATTAAAAAATTAGAGAATACTTATGCTTTAATTATAATGACACATGCAATGCATGTGTTTGCATTTCTTCCTAAAAAGCATGACTTTGCTGGGGTGGTTTCCATATCGTTGTCGTTTTGGTCACATAAGATGAAGAAATGACATGTGATTTGGCTAAAGATGTTCAAGTAGGAGCTTCTTAGTGGATTTCACTCCATTATGAAGAGGAAATATTCTCAGATTTAGACATTCGATTTTCAAGAAATTGAATGACTTGAAATCTAGGGATTACATGATCAACCATTATTGTTTGAGATATATCCAATTAATGAGCTTCATTCAAATTGAATATATAAGCTTAAAAGATAAAAGGATTTGTCATGAATACGAAGTGTGTTATAGTTGGTAGCTCATATATTACTAGACATACTTTACCCACTGTTTAGAACTTTGGGCAGTCATTGTAAGTATTTCATGGTCAACGTAAACTGTAATGCATAAGAGGTATTATTTTCAATCAATAAATTGATAACATTTCGTAATCTCATAATATTATGAGAATATTTGAGATAATCACATCTATTCCTTTTAAAATGTTATATTTATTTATCGGAATATAATTAATTTATTTATTTATCGTTAAAAAAAGTAGTCACACTTAAGCCGACAAATGAGGTTAATAAAAAAATGAGCTTCATAATCTCGATATTAATTACACGAATGCTGTCGTTGTAGAGAGGATATGAGGTGGTCTAACTAGTCCTGTGGGGCCCCTCAGACTGCTCCATCGGCGTCATTAATGACGCTTTTGGGAGAGAAGCAATTTGAAGTCAACCCATGATGACATTTCCCCCTCCTTTAACATGTTCATAACTTCATTGTTCTTTATTTAATTTAATTTGCTTTTCATCCTTCCCGATAGCAATTGAACTCTCTCAAAACAATAAAATTGCGACATAAGCAACCAACAAAACCAGTACTTCGGCCGAGCAATTGCCCTCAAGTCTCATCCAATCAATTAAACGTATCACATTGCATAAAATGTATGCAAAAAAAAAAAGAAAAAAGAAAAACTCAGTTCTTGTCCTTACAAATCAAAAGATTACCTACAGTCTGTCTAATTCGCGTCATATCTGAATTGTTTGTATAGTTTATTAGCGAGTTTAGAGCGTTTGTAATACATGTAAAATTCCTCAACTTACTGGTCCGTATCTCGCAGTTTGTTTATTTACTGTTTATGTTTCAATTTTAAGAGAAATCCTAAGTTTAATACTATGAAATAAGACTTTTAATAATTAATAAAAGAACGCCGGTAGCGTATGCCACTGTTCAACACCATCTTTTCCTATTTATTCTTTGTTTTTGATTTGATGATTAAGACTTTGTCTCATCATAAGGTTAGAGAGAAGAAGAGGGAACAGAAGGGGTCTTTATGGGGATCGGAGGGATCCCCGCGCCTTCGAGACGTGCACCTATAAATACAATCAACTCTCCATTTGCTTCTTCTCAGTACTTAGGAGTTGAACCCTAAAGGCCATTGCCAAAGCTCTCCTCTTGCTCGTCGTATTATATATATATATATAGAAGAAGAGGCTGTGGCAGAATCTTTACACATTATATACATATATTATATATGTTCATATAAGTCGGATTATTCCCCCTTCCAGTTCCACGTCAGATCCTTAATGCTGTTGCTAATACTGTTTGGTCGTAAAGATGGGTGATAATTCAAGCAACGGCTCGGCGGGCGCTAAGAAGAAGGATAGGCCGATCATGCCAGCCAAGAAGATGATGTGGTCCTCCATTGGATCGATATTCATGCATGCCGATGGCATGGACAAGGTCTTGATGGCTCTCGGCATCCTTGGAGCTGTGGGGGACGGCTTCTCCACCCCTCTGGTGCTGTTCATCAGCAGCCGCTTGATGAACAACATCGGCGGCGCTTCGGGTTCTTCTATGGACGCCTTCCTTCACAACATCAATAAGGTCTGCCTGTCTCTCTCTCTCCCCCCTCTCTCTCTCACTCACACACGCTGCAGAATGAGCATCTTCTCATTTCGTGCACCAGAACACGGAGGAATCACACATAAAGCTAAACTAAGTTATACGGTGATTCCATCGCGTTCTATTCATTCCATCATACCAAATATAAGGTAAAAAGTTTGCTAACACGGTTTTTGAAATATTTTTGATCTCATCCCTGGTTTCACAGCCTTGAAATGTGACATAACCATCGAGTGAACGAAAAGCATTTATATATACGAGTCATCCCGAGTCATGATGAGTCATTCCGGAATTCCTTTTTTGTATGAAGTACTCTATGCATGCTTGTCACTAATGCTGTTCTTGTTTTGGATGGCATACAGAATGCAGTGGCTCTCTTGTACTTGGCTTGCGGATCATTCGTTGCATGCTTCCTCGGTAGGTGGTTGGGAATTAAGCAGTAACTTCAACTTTCTCTCCTTGCAATCGATTTTTTTGAGATTTTCTCGGAATTGGAGTCCAATGAAGGCCCGGAAATTAAGCCGGCGCTCCGTTTGGATTTCGAAAACGCCTAATTCTCGATATCTCCCCAGCTCCGCTGTACCATCCCTTCTGATATTTAATGATTGCCAATTTTTCAGAGGGATACTGCTGGACAAGGACAGGAGAGAGGCAGGCAGCAAGGATGAGGCACAGATACTTGAAAGCGGTGTTGAGGCAAGATGTCGGTTATTTCGACTTGCACGTTACGAGCACGTCCGAGGTTATCACTAGCGTTTCTAATGACAGCCTTGTCATTCAAGATGCTCTTAGTGAAAAGGTTGAAATCATTGATATTTTTAACTCGCCTAAAGCACCTCCTAGTAATAATCTTTTCCAGCATCAATTTTTGGATACAGAGTAGCTAACGACCAATGCATTGAATTGTGGCTGAATTTTCCGATCAGGTTCCAAACTTCTTGATGAATGCGGCAATGTTCCTTGGCAGCTACATTGTGGCCTTCCTGATGCTGTGGAAGCTAGCCATCGTGGGCTTCCCCTTCGTGATTCTCCTCGTAATCCCAGGACTCATGTACGGTCGCACTCTGATTGGGTTGGCCCGAAAGATCAGTAAAGAGTACAACAAGGCCGGCACAATAGCAGAGCAGGCAGTGTCATCAATACGGACTGTCTATGCATTTGTTGGGGAAAGCAAGACTACAAGTGAGTTCTCGGCCGCTCTGCAAGGATCGGTGAAGCTGGGACTCAGGCAAGGCCTGGCGAAGGGTTTGGCCATCGGGAGCAATGGGGTGGTGTTTGCCATATGGTCCTTCATGTCATACTACGGCAGCCGGATGGTCATGTACCATGGGGCTCAGGGTGGGACGGTTTTTGCCGTCGGCGCTGCCATCGCTGTCGGTGGACTGTAATTCACTTTCCTCTCTCCCATACGCAAACTTCTTCCATATTTTGTTTTCAATGAAAATTAATTGAATTTTAAAGGAAGAAAAGAAAAAGATAAGATTCTTTGCTAGGAATTTATCCTGGGTTGATTATGAACAGGGCACTGGGAGCTGGGTTACCCAACTTAAAGTACTTCTCCGAAGCATGTTCAGCTGGTGAACGCATCATGGAAGTGATCAACAGAGTTCCAAAGATCGACTCTGATAGCATGGACGGTGAAATCCTCGACAACATTTCCGGCGAGGTCGAGTTCAAGAATGTCGAGTTTGCATACCCATCAAGACCCGAAAGCCTAATTCTAAGGAACTTCTGCCTAAAGGTGTGGTTGGGCAACTGTGTGATCTCCCTCTATGTTATAATTCAAAAAAAAATTGTTATCGCTCTATTCATCAACCACACGCATGCACACTGCACGAAATTCCTATGATGTCTGGTCTGGTCTATCACCTCATGTCGATCAATCGACTAAATTTTGTGCAAACCTTGTTCGGGAACGAGGTGGTGTTAGTTTAGTGAGACGCTTCTCTGTGCTAAGCAGAAGGCAGAAGCAGGTTCAACATCCCGTATTGTCTACTATCGCAGGCACATCTAGAAAATGTGTCATAGTCTCATAGGTGTCAGTGAGGAAGGCGCACTAAACGCTACTATTCATCCTTTCACTATGAACAATCTATCAGTATTGGCGTATCAACAGTTCTGTATCGTCATTAATTTCCCTTTTTTGGTCCCCGTGAAGGTGCCGGCAGGTAGGACAGTGGCGCTAGTGGGCGGGAGTGGATCGGGGAAGTCGACAGTGATATCACTAATCCAAAGATTCTACGACCCAAATGGAGGTGAGATCCTTCTTGATGGGGTGGGGATTGAGAAGTTGCAGCTGAAGTGGCTTAGGTCACAGATGGGCCTGGTTAGTCAAGAGCCTGCACTTTTTGCCACCTCCATTAAGGAGAACATCCTCTTTGGGAAGGAAGATGCCACTTTTGATGAGGTTGTGGAGGCCGCTAAGGCATCAAATGCCCACAACTTCATCTCCCAATTGCCCCAAGGATACGGCACTCAGGTGTGGAATCTATTCACTTGTATTAATTTTTAACTTCATATAGATTATGAATTCTAATCTCGACTATAATATGTTTCTCGGGGTCACATATAACTCGAATTAAATCTCTACCGTGATTCTAGCCGATCAAAAGGCGGCTATGATCATTGTTCTTCTAATTGCATAAAATACTCAGTACAATAATACATCGGTACCAAGTTGTTTAAGAAAGAATGTTGTGAACGTACAATAATCCTCTTATGTTGTCTTATTCCAGAGTTGACCTTCAGTAGAGCCAAATTTTCAAATCATCTCACCAAATTGCCATATGATTGGTCATACATTCTCTACAATGTGACTCTCCATGGTTACTAATTTGACATAGAATATACTCAATATAATACCAATCATTGATCTTAAACTATACAAATACATAGAAGACGGGAAAATTCGCCCGTCCCGTTAAGGATCATCAAATTTTCCAGTCTTCTTCAATCGGGAAATCAGTTGAGTCCTTGAAATGAGCACTCGGGCCCTGTGTAACTGACCAGAGGACCCCCATAGCCACCTTTCCCCTAGTCCCCAAATGGTTTGGCACATATTAATTAGAGATCCATGAAATCGAAATATCAAGAGAATAATAGAAAATTCATAAACTATAATTGTTCTATATCATATTTTCTATAATTGATTAAATGAAACAATTCTCCGAGCAGTAGTTCTACCGTTTATAACTGTAATCATGATTAGTTGACGGCAGAGTCTCCTGTGTAATGTGGCCACTTGTCCACTAGCTAGGAAGAATGACCCAACCCAAGGAGGATTTCCACCAGATCGCTCTAATGGGCTACATATCCTCGAGGGATATCTAAGGGGCCCACTGAAATCATATACTATTATTATTAACCTAAATCTTGATTAGTTAATCTCTTCACTAGTCAAAGATTGTGTTTTACTTGAACCCCAAGTGGTAATAATAATTAATCATTTGAATGTGATGTTATTGAGGTTGATCTTGTGTCTATGAGGGGCAACAAATTCTAGGCACATGTCCCCAATATTTAGACCATACGGGCCTAGTTATGTTTCTGACATGATTAATTAATTAGAATGTAAACCCCTTGTGAAATTCGGAATTAAAATAATTTCTTAAAATTGATTTTTTAAGGTTCTACGTCTAAGTAAAGATATCGTGTTGTTATTAGTACCGAAAGTTCAAGACAATATATCAAACGATCGAATTGAAAAAAATATATTATGCTTTTTGCGACGTATAGGTTGGCGAAAGAGGAGTTCAAATGTCCGGTGGTCAGAAACAGAGGATTGCTATTGCAAGAGCGATAATCAAATCGCCACGACTTCTCCTTCTAGATGAGGCCACTAGTGCATTGGACTCCGAGTCCGAGCGAGTCGTTCAAGAAGCTCTAGACAAAGCTTCCATCGGCCGCACCACCATTGTCATTGCTCATCGCCTATCTACCATCAGGAATGCCGATATCATAGCGGTTGTCCAAAATGGGCAGGTATTATATTATGAGAAATTGTGTATTATCCTATGTTAGTTAATTAACAATCATACTTAAATTATTTTCGATGTGAAACTTGTATCCATAAGTCCAATGGCCCTGAAAAATCATACTTCAATTCATTTTTAACTTTCTTGAATCTATCAAGGTTGTTGAAAGTGGTTCGCATGACGAGCTAATCCAGCACAAGGATGGTCTCTACACCTCGCTAGTCCGGCTCCAACAGACCGAACCAACCGACGACCGCAGCACGACTGCTGTCACAGCTACAGCCTCGAGCCCCTTAGCAAACACCTTGGCCGACACGAGCAACGCCAGTAGCCGTCGGCTTTCCCTGATGAGCCACTCAAGCTCTGCCAGCCGGGTCTCCTCATTAATCGAGCCGGGAACTGTGCCCGACAATGGCCCACTACCCGTTCCATCCTTCAGACGGCTCCTAGCCCTGAACTTGCCGGAATGGAAGCAGGCAATCCTGGGGTGCCTGAGCGCTGTACTTTTTGGTGCTGTGCAGCCGCTCTACGCATTCGCGATGGGGTCGATGGTCTCGGTTTACTTCTTGGTCGATCACAACGAGATCAAGGACAAGACAAGGACGTATGCCCTTTGCTTCCTAGGGCTGGCCGTCTTCTCCATGTTAGTTAATGTCAGCCAACACTATAATTTTGCTTACATGGGGGAGTACCTGACAAAGAGAATAAGGGAAAGGATGCTTTCCAAGATATTGACATTCGAAGTCGGGTGGTTCGATCAAGACGAGAATTCAAGCGGTGCCATTTGCTCTCGACTTGCTAAAGACGCCAACGTGGTAAATATCCTCTAACCACTTTACAATTACACCCGTTTCGGATGCGGATGAAATGTCTTAATAAATACATAATTAATTCTCAAAACATGTACATTCTCCATTGGAAATCTAGCACCGGAAATTTTACAGATTTACTAATGTGATTTATCTTTTGGCAGGTGAGATCTCTGGTGGGTGACAGGACAGCACTTCTGGTCCAGACCATCTCAGCAGTGACCATTGCATGCACAATGGGCCTGATCATTGCATGGAGGCTAGCCCTGGTGATGATAGCCGTTCAGCCATTGATCATCGTTTGCTTCTACACAAGAAGAGTGCTGCTCAAGAGCATGTCTCAGAAGGCCATAAAAGCACAAGACGAGAGCAGCAAGCTCGCGGCTGAGGCCGTGTCCAACCTTAGAACCATCACGGCCTTCTCTTCTCAGGACCGCATCCTTAGGATGCTCGAGAAGTCCCAGGAGGGCCCTAGGAGAGAGAGCATTAAGCAGTCGTGGTACGCTGGGCTTGGGCTCGGGGCGTCCCAGAGCCTGACCTCCTGCACCTGGGCTTTGGACTTTTGGTACGGCGGTAAGCTCATCTCTGAAGGCTATATCACCGCAAAGTCGCTCTTCGAGACCTTCATGATCCTGGTGAGTACGGGAAGGGTTATAGCAGATGCTGGGAGCATGACAACAGACCTTGCCAAGGGCTCCGATGCTGTGGGTTCGGTATTTGCTGTATTGGATCGGTACACTAGGATCGAACCTGAGGACCCAGAAGGGGTCCGGCCCGAAAAGATAATGGGCCACGTGGAACTTCGCGATGTGGACTTCGCGTACCCGGCTAGGCCTGATGTCATGATCTTCCAGGACTTCTCAATTAGGATTGAGGCGGGGAAATCGACGGCACTTGTAGGCCAGAGCGGGTCTGGCAAGTCGACCATCATCGGTCTGATTGAAAGGTTCTACGACCCACTAAGGGGCACGGTGAAGATCGACGGTCGGGACATCAGGTCGTACCACCTCCGATCACTGAGGAAGCACATTGCACTCGTAAGCCAGGAGCCAACGCTGTTCGCCGGCACCATAAGGGAGAACATCATGTACGGAGCGTCCGAGAGCACGGGCGAGGCCGAGATCATAGAGGCAGCCAAGGCTGCCAACGCGCATGACTTCGTCGCGGCCCTCAAGGACGGGTACGACACATGGTGCGGGGACAGAGGGGTGCAGCTGTCAGGTGGGCAGAAGCAGAGGATCGCCATCGCACGTGCTATATTGAGGAACCCGACGATCCTGCTGCTGGACGAGGCGACAAGCGCGCTCGACAGCCAATCGGAGAAAGTCGTCCAGGACGCGCTGGAGCGGCTGATGGTGGGGAGGACAAGCGTGGTGGTTGCCCACAGGCTGAGCACTATCCAGAACTGTGACCAGATTGCTGTTTTGGATAAGGGGAAGGTGGTGGAGAAAGGGAACCACTCGTCCCTACTGGCCAAAGGGCCGTCGGGGGCTTACTATTCGCTAGTCAGCCTCCAGAGGACGGGGAGCTCTGCACATTTGAACTAAAGCTAAGAAGAAGAAATGGGAGAAATGTGCACATGACTTGTAATAACCAAACGTACCAAATCCATATCTATCCCTACCCTTCCATTAATCTTTTGTATATTAGCAAATGGAAGAGCCTGTTCCCTTGAAAGCTTCAACTCCTCTCCAAGTTGAAATCTAGAAAATGTATATCTTTGAGAAAAGGATGTAGTCGACTGGCAATGAATCCAGTCTGAAACTAAATTCGATTCTCATCGGTGTTCCTTTATTTTCTTTTATTCTATCCTTCGCTAAGCCCGCAAAATCAAAGGGATTCTGAATTAGATTCCCGCTAACAGGAATTTTTGTATCACTTATTTCCCATATCCCTCACTAAAGCTCATGAACCATGAATCTCCTCCGTATCCGAGAAAATGCATGTGCTTGAAGTCTCACGTAGAATTTCCCTTGTTCTAAAGAAGCTGTTGCGCACAAATTAATCAGTGGTTAACTGAAATACAAAGTGAATGAAATCCGTGTTCATTTTTAGCCCTGACTTTTATATAGTACCAATAATCAAACAACTCCGAATCCAAAATACCAGAGCATAACCAAAATTATACAACTCAAGAAACATCTACCACAAAGATCTCCCAGACATGCCCCGAGACACAGAGACGGCATCGAAAGAAGAAAGGCACCTGAGAGGAGGGGGTGGAAACAAAAAAATTCTACGAATCGACTGTTGTCACCTGCTGCCACTCGCCGTCCACAGCCTCCTTCCACAATGTAACGTTGTTGCTTCCATCGGCCACAGCCAACAAGTTTCCAGTGAGGGACCATGAGACCCTCCACACAGGAGTCTTGAAATCCTTCAAGACCTTGCCCTCCCACTGCTCACCTTCCCTTGCAACTGTCCATATGACCACTGTTCCATCCTGAGAAGCGCTAGCGATGGTGGACTTAGGGAGCCCTAGGTTTGGGGCCCATGCCACGTCTCTGACCCAATCGGAATGCATCTGTAGGGCAGGGAAGCAATCCATCTTCCAAATTCCATTAGTTTGCTTCCACACCTTCACCGTGTTGTCACAGCCTCCTGAGGCAAGCTTCTGGACGGGTTCGAGCAAGCCTGACCCCACCAGGGCCCCAGGAGCCATGGCTGGAGCCCACGTAACAGAGGTAACCCCAACAGGGTGGGCTTGTTCTATCCTGGAGGTGTCCCACCCACCATCAGGTCTAGCAGTGAAGACAGAGATATTCCCATCCGAAGACCCACAAGCCAAGCAGAGGCCGAGTTCGTGAGGAGCCCAAGCAATCGAATTTACAGATGACTTGTGATCGCTGAAAACATGGGCTTGAGCCCATTCGTTTGGGTTCCCTTCCTTCCATAAAATAACTTGGCCATCATAAGAGCAAGAGGCCAGGATCGATCCGAACTTAGGGTGAGCCCATGCCACCTGCCAAACTGGACCTCTGTGACCGGTCAAGGTAGCAAGGTGCTGTGACCCGGAGTTGTTGCCTACGCCAATTATCTTAATTGTGGCATCTGACGAAGCCGTTGCCAATCGCTTCCCATAATAATCCATCGCTACATCGTGGACTATGTCCTGATGACCGGTCTCAATCTTCTGGGGAGGCATGATTTCGTGCTCCTCTTCTCTTTACACCTCCAATATGCTTGCTGTTAAATTTCACAAGTAGCCTGAATGCCATGGATCAGATTCAAATTGCAGGCGTCAATTTCTCTACCAGCAAAAGTAGCTTGAAATAACACAAGTAATGACTCGACAACACCATCCTCATATCCACAGAGAACAGAGGGAATCGAGCAAACAACTTCACGCAAAACATTTGAGCAAGAGATACCAACAAAGAACCAAATCTACAAGATGTCAGTCGAACGTAGGCATCACAAGCTTCATTAGCAGCTAATAAATCCATAAACTTAAAAGATTATTGTAACAGAAAACTTATAGATTATGTATACTCAAGCTAATCCACCACATGAGTCAAGATTACAAGCTCGTGCATAGAAATTGCACTCCTTAAGCAGGTTGAGCCGCGTGAAAACCTAAGACAACTGCCATCAGTACATGTCAGGGCGTTTCGCAGATCAGATTCGATTCCAAATGCAAACAAGCTCCTATATTGCAATTTTGAGCAGCATGGAAAGCTTCGTCTCAGCTCGTGAATGATTCAATCACATCAAAACAATCAGATTATCATCCGGGGTAGATTCTACATAAGAAAATCTAGCTAAAGAGGACAAATCCTTCATTTCTATTGAATCAGATGCATCGATCAAGTACGAACATAATTCGACAAATCGTTTCCCTAAATTTCACGCAGCAAAGTACAAACAAGCGCCATAATTCATTTCTCCAACAGGTCCATGAATTCCACAGATCTGAGGCTTCATTCCAACCTATGCGAAACGATTCAATGTGTGTGAATGAATCAGAGAGCGATCGATTACCTGCTCGAATGAATCCGCTCCGGCAATCACTGCGAAATCAGATCTGAGCTTGGAGGAAGACGAAATCGAACGCCCACTTGGGGGTTAAAGGTTAGCGACGATTGCCTCGATTTGTTTCTCTCTTATTCAGGACTGTTTGGCTACAAGAGCAGTCTTGTTCCGACCGAGGACAGGAAAGGGGCCTCGGAGTCTAACTTGGGCCGTGATGCTTTGGGGAATCCGGCCCAAGAAGTTTATCTCTTCCTTCATTTTCCTCTCTTTTTCCCCATATATGATATGATACATTTCGGGGCTGTTTCCCTAGAAAATCCGAACTTTACATTGTATTTATAATGTTTGATTCATGTAAATCGTTGTAATCTCTTTCTCGAACTTAAAAATTTACGATCATGATTGGTGAGAATTTTAGACCAGAACTAGGGGCGAGGCCGCGCTTCGCTGCAACAGTCCGATTACAATGCAAGAGTATAATATTATATATATGTATCATTATTTCTAGTATTATTATATTGCATTGTTTTTTTTAAACACCCATTATGTTGTGTTAAACATGAAATATTCAATTTCCTTGAAATCAAAAGCTACTTTCAACTCTTTCAATTAATTTTAAGTACGATACCATAATTTATTGAATAAAACTTCCAATGATTGGATAATACATTAAATGGGGTGGAAATCTATTCAAACAAATTTAATTTCTTAGTTATACTTTATATATTGAGAGGTCGAAGGATTTAAATAGAGAAAATAAGTTAGAAAAGAGAAAGAGAGAAGAGAGGAGCCATGTAAATATTTTATTCTAGTTGCAAATATTTTGTATTAAGTATATTACATATATTTATACCATTATTTCTTGAAATACAATATTCTTGCTAAACATCTATGCTATTGTATAAAATACCAAATGTAACATATGGAATCAAAATTTAATTCGACAATATTAGTCCAAAATACATGAATACTTGAGTTCATCAATAAAGGTAATGAAATTAATCTACTTTATAATATTATTCTTTTTTCTAAGGATTGATTAGTAGAGTTCTTATAAATTTATTACTCATGATGTTATAAATATATATATATATATGTAGAGAGAAGGATTTAATGATATTAAATTTTGCTTAAAGAAGAAAAATAGAAGAAAGAATTGCAGGATATGTTAGAGCTCGAGACATCATAATTGAAAAATATAACAAGACTCTAAAAGCACAAAATTCATTGTTTCATGCTCCACTAGTTTTATATAAACAAAAGTTATGTATAATATCGTATTGAGGAAAACAAATATGCACGTGAGAGTCAAAATGATTTTCAACTAAACTTTTATAGGATATAAATGTTTAGTTAAATCTACATGTAACTAATTTTGAAAACTTTTGAAGGATGTGAGAAGAAATTAAAAGAAGGGACAAAGAAGAAAAACATTTAAAGTTTATTGGGAAAATGTTAAAATGGCAAAAATAGGGGGGTGGGGAAAGAAAATAAAGGACAATTTCCTTGCGATGAACAGTAAACAATAGTTTCAGTATATTTAAAGTTGCTTGATATTTTCATATTATTTTATATCTATAAAAATAAATCATATATTATATTATCACTCAAATTTATATGTCTACATACAATATATAAAAGTAGGAGCAATGCATCGAGAAGCTACACATAGGACTACGGTACAATATTATGCCGTCACCTTGCTTCTAAAAGCCGAAAAAACCACAAAAGGGCTATAAGTTACATTACTTATAATTTAAGTTCATAACTCACGTAACTCATTGAAGTCCAAAAGCCTTTAATTCGCGGAAGTCCAGAAGAAGCTTACTTGCGGAAGGGCAAGCGCTATATATTTGAGACGTCTATCCCTCTATTGCTATTACATGAAAATAGGTTTGCTCTCGATTTTCTCGATTGCAGACGTCTTCGTTGCAGCTAGGTCACAAGGGTTTTGCATAAAAAAGGATGTGGTGATTGTAGATTAAAGAATATAAGTTGACAAGATTAGATTTGCTAATTTGTGTGTATAGTAGTTTGTCATATATCAAAGAAGTTAATGATTAAATATTAATGGTACACTTGATAAACCATACAAATTTTATAGGTTGAATTGCCTACTAGGCGGAGCAGCTGGTGGGATAAGATTTCATTTCTCACATAAGCTATTTTAATTATGTTGCATATGAGTCATCTCCAATAGTGGTCCTCATTATTCTATTATGCTAGAAATCTAATCCATGCATATGTACGTATATTTACATAGTAAATATTGAGAGGTGATCCAATATAGAAGAGAAAGGGGAGAGCAATGTGAAGAAATTTAAAATATAAGATGATAAGAAAGCGAGTGAAAGATATCAAGACATGGTAAAAAAGATTTAAATTACGAGAGTTTTTATTCAGACTGACTCATTGAATACATAAAATAATTAGTTATTTATAGGCTATTAAAGGTACGATTGAGAACCCTTTTGGCATTATTGATCTATGGTTTGTGTTCTTCCTCCCATGTCACCTTTTGATACCGTCGGAAAGAGCTGTGTCGGCAGGGTGGAGCTTTGTGAGCAATGCTACCTCGTCCCGTTCAAAATCCCCTTTATATCTTATATCTGAAATTTATATTTATTTTAAGAAAGTGCGAAATCGGTATTCTTTACATAATATTAAACAGCGTATGATTGATGAGAACAAATTGTTTAATATTGAGAACTAAAACGAAAAAAAGAACATAATATAAATTTCATAAAATTTTCCGTGAGTCATCAATCGTATTGAGCTCTGTCTAAATCCAAAATCCAAAGCCACCTGTGTCCTCTAACAAACTTTTTATGACTTGTCTAGCTCGAACATTTGTTTCTTGCTCATATCTACCCTTTCCCCACAAAGCAAAACCTTATATTTCATGTACTTTATTATCATTCTTGTTCCTTTTTTCATGCGAGCATGCCTTTTCATAAAGTAACTTTATGTATGTATTTTTTTTATAAGTGTATTTATGTATTTATTCTTTTTTTTTTCGAGTTCTATAAAGCACCTTGGTAAATAGAGAAAGTAGTTAAAAAAAAAAAAAGGAGACAGAGACAAAGCAGTGCAAAGCAATGAGAACATTTTTGGACCAATGGAAGTCCTCAATTGCCTATCGGTAGAATCCCACAGGTAAGACAAAAGCCCTTTGGAAAAATTATTGAAATGGATGAGTAACCCCACCTATCATGAGTATAAGGGGAAATATGTTGATTTATTATTGGTCAATTTTCTACTTACAAATATTTTGATTGGATGTGATATAGTTAAAATGGCTGAGTAATATTTACCGAATACCTTTTTACTATTATTGGTCAATTTTCTACTTACAAATATTTTGATTGGATGTGATATAGTTAAAATGGCTGAGTAATATTTACCGAATACCTTTTTACTAGTAAATCCAACAAGAAGAAAAGCAAAAAAAGAGAAAAAACCAAAAGCCTTCATATGGTTTCATTTTTTTTTTCTGACACATAGCTAAAATGACTGAGTAATATTTACCGAATACCTTTTACTATAAACCCAACAAGAAGAAAAGCAAAAAATGAGAAAAAACCAAAAGCCTTCATATGGTTTCATTTTTTTTTCTGACACGTATATGATTCAGAAATGACCATTAAGATTTTTATTTTAGTGAATATGACAGGTGATGATCAATAATATTTTTGTTTTAGCGAGAATCATGACACATTACTGGGACAATTAACACTCAGTTATCAAGCTCTTGCAATCTTGAGAGTATACTTTCGATAACAATTAAACAGTAATAATCCACTCAAAAATCAGAATTTAACCAGTAATATTTTTATTTTAGTGAAAATAAAATAATTTACTCGTGCGATTAACATGCATTCATTCATGACTCTTAATAATTACTCCCGGCATGTGATTAGATAAGATTACCTAATACCTTTCAAAAATGTATCTCCAATTGTTGTGGAAACTAAAGCCTATATTCCAGTCATTCATTATTGCAGTATTTGTACATTTACCGTTATATTCAAGAAATAAGAAAAGAAAAATCAGAAAAGGGGGGAATTATGCCGGCAATTACAGAACAAAAATATTTCATTGAGACGATGAATAAACAAGACTCCCCTAAATAACTAACTAACCAGCTAACTACCTCACACAATTGCGGCCCGTGGATCCCGCCAAAATTTTCAAAAGAACTCGAACTCTAAGTAAGGCCCCGAGGACCTATCTGAGTCGGAAGCCGCCTTTGCATTGGATGGCACGGACGTTTTGAAGATGTGAGTCGAGAAATCAAGATCAATGGGTGGTTTTGGGATTTCAGGGGGGCTCATGCTTCGGACTAGGGCCCAGTTGATGCTCTCAAAGAAGGGATGCTGCTTAATCTCAGTGGCCCCACGTTTGAACCCGAGCCTCTTCTGAGGGTCCTTAACAAGAAGCCCCCGGATCAGATCCTTGGCAGCGAAGCTCCCAGAAAACCCCTCGGGGAATTTTAGGGGCTGCCCGACAACATTGAATAGGGTCTCCCTGTTGTTGTTCCCCTTAAACGGGGTTCTCCCACACATCAGCTCGAACAAGAAGATACCAAACGTCCACCAATCCACCGAGCTCCCATGACCGTCCCCTCTGATGATCTCAGGAGCTAAATACTCATGGGTCCCGACAAAAGACATTGAACGAGCAGCTGTCGGCTCAGCAATCAACTGGGGCCGTGTATCTACTGGCCTTACTCTTTCGGGCTTCACCTTGTGCTCCTTGGAGCTCAAGAAACGTGGCTTGAAGCAAGAGGGCTGTAGGCATGAGGGCTCAACACAGACTGGCAATTTACACGACGGGCTGACAATGCATGAGGGTTCAATACAGTACGCCCTGCAGGCTGGGTTGGTGTTTGAGCGGACGAGGGTGGGGTTGACTGAACACCTAAGGGACAAGTCGAAGTCAGAGAGCATTATATGACCATCGTCTCGGACCAACACGTTCTCGGGCTTCAGGTCCCTGTAGACCACCCCCATCATATGCAGGTACTCAAGTGCAAGAAGCACTTCCGAGGCATAGAACCTGCAATTAAAAGCACAGACGAGTTTTCAGCACGTGGGAATTAGGACGGCAATAAGAAGGATCATAGAGAATATACAATTCTCGGGAATCAACATACAAAAGAACATAAGGGCATTCCAGTTACTCAGCACGTGCATTGCAGGGAATTCAGGCGCCGGAATCTATAGCCAGATAGTTTGCTACAATAGTTCCCAAGCATCAACCTGAAAAGCAGGATTTTTTTTCGACAATAAACTATCTGTTCTCGAAGTTTCTAGCCCTAGCAGTCACTCGAACATACCAAGCATTTACTATACAGGTGTTCAATTCAAGCTTTCCCTTCTGTCATAGCTTCGTTCTCATCCCATAGATGTTCTAACTCTGCTACATCAGCTCTTCAACCCGAAAAAGTACGACATCAGTTGGTCTTCGTAAGGTACATTACGCATTACTTCCGAGTCCCCGACATACTAATTGATATCGCATTAGGCTTTATGGACAAAGTATTAAATTCAAGAGAGAAAAAATAAAAATGGAAACTTCCGCAGCTCACCTTGCCGCGTGCTCCGAGAAATGCTTCCCTGGCTGCTTCTGCCTGAGGGTGTGGAGGTCGCCGCCGCTGCAGAACTCCATCAGCAGGCACGAGAACTTCTCGGTCTCGAAGTGGGAGTAGAGCGTCGGCAAGAACGGGTGGTCCAAGATTCCCAGAATGTCCCTCTCGGTCCGGGCCCTCCCCGTCTTCTTCCTCGCCTCCAGCATCCCCTTGTCCATCACCTTCATCGCGAAGAGGCACCCCATCCCCCGGAGCTCGGAGAGGTACACGCTCCCGATGTCCCCGCTCCCGAGCTTCTTCCGCAGCCTGAAGTGACCCAGACCCAGCTGCTTGTCCCGCGCCTTCACGCGCTGAATCGCCTCCCACTTGATGTCGTTCCCCTTGTGGGGCTTCGACGGGCAGGACGAGTAGCCCGAACCCGCCATGAAACCCGACCCTCCGCCGGGGCTGCTCCGGTCGTCGCATTCACTCTCGTTGGAGCTGAGTTCTTGGAGGGTGCTGGCCGGCGACCCTTCGGTCTCCATGTCGCTGGCGAAGTGTTCGACGGAAGTTCCGGGAGGAGGGGAGAGTATAAATTGGTGGGTCAAAGGACTCAGTGGAGGTGAAGGGAGCAGTGACCGAGGCGGTCAAAGGGGAAGAGGAGAGCGAGAGAGGCGGGCGCGAAGACGGGGATCTCAGAGACAGACAGAGAGAGCTGCTCCAGAAACAGAGGTAGCAGAGGGCCAGTTTGCAAATTCTAATTTGGCCTTATATTTTGGTCCCATCTCAAATCTGCCCCACATATTTTATTTTGGGAATTATATCTTTTTGTGGCATATTAGCATATTCTCGTGCAATATTTGGCCGGGCAAGACTTTTCATATTTTGCTTTCTACATTCCTTTTATGGTTACGTGACAACTTGTATATACACAGATCGTGGCACATTTTAGGAGTTTCCACATTTTCTCCTGAATCTCTCTAGTATCCTCAATATCTAAAGATCTATCGCGTAGCATAAGATGATGTAACGCAGTAAAACACGTTTTTACCTGGTAATCAAGATATTTCACGTTCGATACCTATTTGGACTATTCATGCCACTTTATTAGCTATTATGATTTATATTTAATTATACTAAACCTACAAGTCTCTCTTTTAACCGAAAAAAAATATATCTATAATGTACATGTAGAAAATAGTACGACATGATGTCATTATTCAGTAAAAAAATGTACTTTGGATGAGCATATAAAATTAGCCAAAAAAATTCATTTTTTTTATTAACATGTACATTATAGTATAATTTTTAACTTTTAAGCCCAATGAAAGAATTGATGAATTACACGGAATATGTGAATAAATATATTAATTTGAAAGTAAGTGCATAACCTCTTAGAGAAGAATGAATGAGCTCATAAAGAGCAGCGGTCGTGATCAGTCTTGTCCATCAATATAGAGATCGTGTATATAGCACGTTGGATGTGATAGGGAGTACTGCATACTCCGAGCAGTAATAGCGTTATCGGAGGATCGCGAACACGGGTTAAAGCCTCGGGGGCAACATTGAAAGGATGCAGTGGGCAGAGGGTCTGCAGTGGAATTATAACAAACATAATAAGACCCAAACGGGATTCAAATTTTGAAAGGCAGGGGGGAGTGGCGAGAGACCCAATGGCCCTATTTCTTGTTTATCTTAATCAGTTCAATGTATATATATATTTGTGTATGTTTAAATTATATATTATCACAGGAGGAGGCTGAGAGTGAGTGCTGTAGCTTGGGGACAAAACACAGAACACAGAGTCTATGAAAGAGGAGAGAGAGCATTGGGTCGGGCAACTTACGAGGAAGACAAAGGCTTAACTTATATAATAGAACCAATGTGCTTTTTCTGGTGAATCAATAGCTGTTATATTAAAGTTATCGGATTCGAGTAGTGTGACGAAAATAATTCACAATTGATAGTGATTTATTCCTCAGTGAGTTAATTTTACTCGAACATAGATTGGTTAGGATTCATAAACTTCTCCAATACCAAGAGGAGTACATATAATAAAAAAAGAGTGTATGTTAAATATAACCATCAGCCAATACCGTTACTCAAGGGAACAACCAATGTCGGGACCTTAAACTTCAATTTCGAGATGTGAAATTCTTATTTTTTTAGGCATAAGCAATTCGTCGCAGTCCCATGTAACGGGCAAACTGCAGTCCTGCTCGGCCATAGGCGTGGCCCCTAGCTAGCAAAGGTTCTTGCCTTCGACTAATGTTGCGCTTTCGACCTGCGAGAGTTATCATATTGGAGGAAGAGCGCATCGGAGCTGCTGAGTTCGACCGGTCATATTATATTTGTGTGCTTATTAGAATTAAGAGTAAAAAAGTGAACAATGTTAAAGAAAAGCCAAAGAAAAACAAAATAAGAGAAAAAATCATTTAATTGCTTATAATTTTAATTCTTTATTAAAAAATTGTCTCGAAATACTAAATAATCACCGTTAATCTTCTTTTATGCCTAAGTCATACATAATTTAATTTCTTCTTAATTTTCATTTGGGATAAGTACTAAAAAAGGTCAAAAAGTTTGAAACCTTTTTCTTTATGACCAAAACATTTATTTTTATGAAAACGGGAAATAACAATTGTTAGTATTTAAATAAGGCTCTCTGAATATTTTTAATATTTTTACGTTTCAAAAGTTAAACCTAAAATTTGTAAATAAGAATTAGAACAATTATATATTTATATACACATACATGAAGAGCAAACTTACAAAATCAAATAGTATATTGACATCCTAAAAGTACCCTACAAGGACAAGAAACAATCAAATAGTATCTCGAATTCACGGGGCTTCCCTTGTAACTGGAAAAATAGTATTTTGAAATATAGATAGAAACCTGATATTGTAAGAAAAGAGTAAAATCTAAAAAGCACAATATATAAAAGGTTACTTGAGAAACACGTGTAAATATTCTCTATTAAAGAAGTATAAAGAATCCATTGATTATAAGGAATCCCTCAATTATAAGGAATAGATATCTTACATGATGAGATGTTTTCGACCATTGAGATTTTCAGGCAACAATATTGAGAATCTTCCAATGCTACTTAATGAACTATCTAGGAGAAGAATTTTAGAGGGGAAAAGATGTTCAAATGACATTTTATATGTCTATCCAAAATTGGAAGGTATATATAACAAAAATTAATGCAATTATTCGAATAGTCACATCTCTTTAAGTTACGATCACATCTTTTCATCAAACATCACATTTTGTCAAATGTGAAATAATATTAATGAGTAAATTTATCTATACTAATTTAACTATTAAATTGATCTTCTTATGAAATTATAGTTTTCTGTTTTTGTTTATAGTAGAATATTTGTAGTTTTTTTGTTATACTAAAAAGGATTTACTTTTCTATGAAAATAAAAAATTAAGTGACATGTGAATTTCATTTAGCATTATAGGATGCAAGGCCTCCTGAAATTTATTTCACTTGCAGCGTTTGAGTAAAGAGACATTAACCAAAAGGTGCGATGATTTCAAGAATTATTTAGTTTTGTTATTCATGTAAAGAGGTAAATTTGTAATATTATTATTTAAGAAAGGACAAAATAGGAAGAAAAATTGAATAAACATCTCATACTTTTATATACTAGTTGAATGGATACGTGTGCTGCACGTGGCGTGCACAATCACAAGTACTTTATATATGTAATTTTCTTTAAAAAAGAGAATATGATACCATGATAAATAAATATTTTTTTTTATTGAGGGATATTTCATTAGTACTGATAGTGAAGGCCAAAAAAAGCACAACTATTCATTACTTTTTTATTATTTAATCATTACTTTATCTCAACTATTCATCACTTTTTCACACTTTTTCTCATAATTCAACAACACAATCATTACAAACTAATTAAAATCAAAACTCAACTCAAAAGCCAAACACATAGTAAGTAATAAATAGTTGAAAAAAAGTAATGATTGTATTATTGAATTGTGAAAAAGTAATGAATAGTTGAGAGAATTTATTATTAAAAATTGAATTGAATGATTAAAAATATTGAAGAAAAATGAAAAAGTAATAATTGTGTTGTTAACTTTTGTTGTGTAGTGATTAGAGTTAAAGTTAGAGTTAAAATCTTAAAATCACATTGCGAAATCAAACGGGCCGTTTTATAGAGTTTTGAACCTTGAAATAAAATATAAGATGGCTAGCACCAAAATGAAAAAACAACTCATGCATTTGAGATATAATGCATCGGACAAAATCGAACATAATTCCTAGGTTTCAAAAAATTAGTGAAATTGTGTATTATTTAATACAACATCCAGTTTGGTAAATGAAAAAACTCATGGACGAATCCTTCCATAATTTGATAAGCAATGGTAGCACCTTATCCCGACCTTTTATCTTGGAGACTCAAGTTTCTCTTGCTATATGACAAGCAATCCTCCTCTGGGACCTTTAAACACAAGTTTCAAAGTATCATATGAGCTTGAAGAGCCCTTCTTTTAAAGTGAGAATGTTAACGGAAGATTTGTGGTAATTTTAACCCACAAAATGGTTTGATGTTTTGGCGTCTACTCCAACTCTTTATTCTATCAATATTCTTTTGATCAAATTTTTTAATAAAAAATTATGACTAAGATAGTCTTCAAAAATAAAAATCCAAGGAGAAGAAGGAAAAAATGGGTCAAAGAAGTTACCTTCTATTTGTGGCCATTCCAAGGTAGACAAGGTGAGCAACAACGTTAAAGACCATTAGCAAATAAAGAATAAGAAGAGCTACGCAGATGGTGAGTGGTTTCAATTGGAAAAAAAAGCATTAATCATGTGTAACTTAAATCAAAAGAACATTGTAATAACAATTATAAAATTATATTTATCAATCAAGATGACTTATGCTGCGTTTGATTTCAAAGTAGGATTTTAAAATTAAATTTTGATTTTGAAAAAGAGTGGTATAAATGGGGCCCATTCTTTGACTTTGTATGAGTTATTTTGTTTTGTTGTGAAAAAAGTGATATAAATGGGGTCACTCCTTGACTCTGTATGAGTTATTTTATTTTGTTGTGAATAGAATTAGGTTAAAATTGTAATTTTAAAATCACATTTGCAAACCAAACAAGCCATTAATTTCTCATAACTGTATAATCCAATATAGGAAAGAATAACCGAGCCTAATCTTATTGTAAATGGAACTGACAATTAAAGGCACTAAAATATACAGGCAATCTTCACAAACATGTAATTAAACATCCAACCTTATCTTTTAATGAGCAAAAGGATTGGAGAAAAGTTGAAACTACTACAACATTCTATCTGCATAACTAATATTTTCCCAAGGATTAATTAGTTTCAAAATTGCACTCAAATGGAAGCTAAAGCCTTGTTTGGTTTGTGAGTATAATTTTAAAATCACAACTTTAACTTAATTCTACCCACAACAAAACAAAATAACTTATACAAAGTCAAAGAGCGGGCTCCATTTATACCACTTTTTTTCACAACAAAACAATATAATTCATACAAAGTCAAATGGTGAGTCTCATTTATACCACTCTTTTTCAAAATGAAAATCTGATTTTAAAATTCTATTATGAAACCAAACGCAGCGTAAATGAGCAGAAGATGTCTTTGTAAGAACTCAAAATGCATAAACATTTTGTATTATGATATTTGGGTTCAAAGGCACTTGCATTGCTTTTCTCGTTTGGCCGAAGAAGGGAGGCTGCAGTTCTACGCACTCTAAATACTAATTCAAAGTTTGAGACTGATGACATTATAAACAACAGGATGAGAAAGATATTCTTACATATGGATTTGCATGGTTGAAGGTTTATGTTAGTATTATGACAATTTTTCCATCTATAATAGAGTTCGCTGGGAATCTTGATGATAAACCCAACATAGGATATGAAAAGATATATTATAAAACATTTACTCAGCAATAGATAAAGAAGACAACACAACGGGCGATCTTTTCTTTCAAAGAATTTTAATAAATAGCATGAACTTTGCAAAGGGACTTACATTCACCATTACTTGTCTCAAACAATTACCTCAAAATCCAACCCTTCAACCTGAGTATGAAACAAGAATATGCAACAAAACTCTCAACAATTACCTCAAAATCTAACTTATTAATGTGATATGTCCATGCACATATGGATAAACAGTATGATCATTATAAACCTATGAGAGAGATCAATCCTATCCTTTGAGTGATTTGGTGCAGAAAGACACCCTGCAGACTTCAGAGAAAGGATTTCAACAGTATTTGTTTAAAATCCAGAATCATGCAATTATGATTCTGACAAAAGAAAAAGATTATTATAATCACATAAACCATTTTATAAGTCAAAATTATAATATCGAGGTCAAATATGCAATTGTATATTGATTCTTTACATCAGCCAAATTCCAACAGAAATTCCATCAAAATTTATTTTGGTCACACTAAATTACAAAAAATTTATGCTTGCTTCCTTGATTTGTTCTACAACTCCCTTACTTTTGTACCTCAAGCACTAATTACGTAAGTAAAATTGAATAATGGTATATATAAAGGTAGAGATGGATAAGAAGCATGATTTATCGTAAACATTTTGGAGAAGATTGAGCACCAAAATCAACACCGGTTATTTGATCAAAGGAAATGACCAACAATGATCAGTTGCAAGTATGTGTGAGGACCTGCAACTTTGTTTAATATAGAGGGATGGTGCAAAGAAGGTGAAAGAGAGAGAACATAAGCGCAGACGGATGGCAGCAAAGGCACGTTAAGAGGAGAGTGCGTTTGTTGTTGGAGTTAGGTTTCTAACATTTGAGCATCGGTAAAATTTTTGAGATGTAAAGAGTTGTGAGTGTAAAAAAAAACATATGGTTATTAGAAGGAAAAAATGAGAAATTTCATAATAGATGGGCTCAATTAGTGACTGCGAAAACGCTTAATTTTTTTTTAATCAGGTATAAATATAAATGTTGTATATTTTGATATCTAGAAATTCAATGGTTCATGTCTAATTCAATGAGTCGGATTAGTTCTCCCAATAAACATTTTTTTCATTCACAAAATTCAAATTCGAAATTTTTTTTCAATTATAAGGGTGACTCATAAATCTAGTATGATAAAATAATAATTTTAAATAATTAACAAAAAATACAGATAGTTTTATAAAGTATATAGCATGAAATATTATACTATACCTTCAAAATTAGGAATTTTGCTTAATGAAAATGCTGAATTACGACCAAATAAATATAAGCGCTGAGTCACATCATGCCATCAACCCATTTTTTAGCTATTTATTGCTGCCCCCTCTATCTCTTTCTCTCTCTCAATCAAGAGAAGCTGATCCATCAATTCAAGAAAGAAGAGTACAAAATAAGATAGTCTTCAGAAATAAAAATCCAAGGAGAAGAAGGAAAAAATGGGTCAAAGAAGTTACCTTCTGTTTGTGGCCATTCCAAGGTAGACAAAGTGACCAACAACGTTAAAGACCATTAGCAAATAAAGAGTAAGAAGAGCTACATAGATGGTGAGTGGTTTCAATTGGAAAAAAAGCATTAATCACGTGTAACTTAAAATCAAAAGAACATCGTAATAACAATTATAAAATTATATTTATCAATCAAGATGACTTATGCTGCGTTTGGTTTCAAAGTCGGATTTTAAAATTAAATTTTGATTTTGAAAAAAAGTGGTATAAATGGGGCCCACCCTTTGATTTATATGAGTTATTTTGTTTTGTTGTGAAAAAAAAAGTTGTATAAATGGGGTTATTCTTTGACTTTGTATGAGTTATTTTACTTTGTTGTGGATAAAATTATGTTAAAGTTGTAATTTTAAAATCACATTTGCAAATCAAACAAACCATTAATTTCTCATAACTGTATAATCCAATATAGGAAAGAATAACCGAGCCTAATCTTATTGTAAATGGAACTGATAATTAAAGGCACTAAAATATACGGGCAATCTTCACAAACATGTAATTAAACATCCAACCTTATCTTTTAAGGAGCAAAAGGATTGGAGAAAAGTTGAAACTACTACAACATTCTATTTGCATAACTAATATTTTTCCAAGGATTAATTAGTTTCAATATTGCACTCAAATGGAAGCTAAATGAGCAGAAGATGTCTTTGTATGAACTCAAAATGCATAAACATTTTGTATTATGATATTTGGGTTCAAAGGCACTTGCATTGCTTTTCTCGTTTGGCCAAAGAAGGGAAGCTATAGTTCTAGGCACTCTAAATACTAATTCAAAGTTTGAGACCGATGGCATTATAAACAACAGGATGAGAAAGATATTCTTACATATGGATTTGCATGGTTGAAGGTTTATGTTAGTATTACGACAATTTTTCCATCTATAATAGAGTTCGCTGGGAATCTTGATGATAAACCCAACATAGGATATGAAAAGATATATTATAAAACATTTACTCAGCAATAGATAAAGAAGACAACACAACGGGCGATCTTTTCTTTCAAAAATTTTAATAAATAGCATGAACTTTGCAAAGGGACTTACATTCACCATTACTTGTCTCAAACAATTACCTCAAAATCCAACCCTTCAATCTGAGTAGGAAACAAGAATATGCAACAAAACTCTCAACAATTACCTCAAAATCCAACTTATTAATGTGATATGTCCATGCACATATGGATAAAACAGTATGATCAATATAAATCTATGAGAGAGATCAATACTTCCCTTTGAGTGATTTGGTACAGAAAACACCTATGCAGACTTCAGAGAAAGGATTTCAACGGTATTTTTTTAAATCCAGAATCATGCAATTATGATTCTGACAAAAGAAAAAGATTCTTGTAATCACATCAACCATTTTATAAGTCAAAATTATAATATTGGGGTCAAATATGCAATTGTAGATTGATTCTTTACATCAGCCAAATTCCAACAAAAATTCCACCAAAATTTATTTTGGTCACACTAAATTACAAAAAATTTATGCTTGTTTCATTGATTTGTTCTACAACTCCCTCACTTTTGTGCCTCAAGCACTAATTGCGTAACTAAGATTGAATAATGGTATATATAAAGGTAGAGATGGATAAGAAGCATGATTTATCGTAAACATTTTGGAGAAGATTGAGCACCAAAATCAGCACCGATTATTTGATCAAAGGAAATGACCAACAATGATCAGTTACAACTATGTGTGAGGACCTACAACTTCGTTTAATATAAAGGGATGGTGCAAAGAAGGTGAAAGAGTGAGAACATAAGCGCAGACGGATGGCAGCAAATGCACGTTAAGAGGAGAGCGCGTTTGTTGTTGGAGTTAGGTCTAGAACATTTGAGCATCGGTAAAATTTTCGAGAGTTAAAAAAAAAGATGGTTATTAGAAGGAAAAAATGAGAAATTTGATAATAGATTGTCTCAATTAGTGACTGTAAGTGCAAAAACGCTTAACATTTTTTTAAATCAGGTATAAATATAAGCGTTGTATATTTTGATAACTAGAAATTCAATGGTTCATGTTTAATTTAATGAGTCGAATTAGTCCTCCCGATAAATATTTTTTTCATTTATAAAATTCAAATTCAATTTTTTTTAATTATAAGAGTGACTCATAAATTTAATATGATAAAATAATAATTTTAAATAATTAATAAAAAGTACAGATAGATCTATAAAGTATATGGCCGGAAATATTATACTATACCTTCAAAATGAGAAATCTTGCTCAATGAAAATGCTGAATTACGACCAAATAAATATAAGCACTGAGTCGCATCATGCCTCAACCCATTTTTTAGCGATTTATTGCTGCCCCTCTCTCTCTCTCTCAATCAAGAGAGGCTGATCCATCAATTCAAGAAAGAAGAGTACAAAATCTCTCACTCAGCTTGACTGCTTATTTCGGGCATTGGACTACTCAAAATCCATCCTTGATGAATTGGGTTCCTCCATTCTTGCTTAAATATTCGAATTGAATTCCGGGGTTGGGTTCTTCCTGCAGGTAATTCGTTCGGGTCCCCAGCAGAAATGGGAGAAGAAAACAACGCGAAGCACATCACCCGTGTCCTCTTCTGCGGCCCCCATTTTCCAGCTTCCCAGAATTACACCAGAGAATACTTGATCGGTCACCCGTATATCCAGGTCCCAATTTCATCCTCCTTCACCCCCATTTTTTATGTTCCATACACATTGGAGCTGATAGTCCGAGGTTGTTGTCGGGTTTCCCAATTCAATGCAAGGTTGCTGACCGATCTCAGCAGTCCCAGTTGATGCTGTTGCATGCTCGAATTTTTCAATAGAAACACTAATTTCTATCTGGGAATTCTCGTTTGGTTCCAACCCTGTACGAGGTCGTTGGAAGAAGAGCCCTGTTCAGATTTTTTTTTAAAATGTATGTATGTGCAGATGTAAGGGACTTCAAATTTCTGTAAGATCAAAATCTGATCTTTTGTTAATGAGTAATTGGGTAGTGAGTCGAGTTCCGAGTTTGTCTTCGTTTTGCATGATGCAATAGGTTTCAGTATAAATCTTGGACCTCTATAAACTATTTTTGATGGAGAAGACTTCGTCGAGACAGTGTTAACTATAGTTCTTTTGACGATGGATGGAAATTCCAGGGCGAGACAAGAATTTACTCTTTTTACTGTAATCCAAGTACTTCAGTATCTTCTCACTGTTTTACAGAGCTAACTCGAGCAGTTGGAGTTACCATTATGGCTATACAAAGAAGTCTTCATATTGAAGATTTCGTAGAGCCCAAGATGAGTAGATTTTACCTCACGTTAGAATCTTGTGATGTGAGCTCATGTTCTTCTGCTCCTGTGGATGCTGTGCTGCATACCTGTTCTTCCTCAATGCAAGGATAAAGCTCAAGGCTGAGATGTCTGATGAGAAATCAAGTTGATTTATTTCACTGGCGTTATCTCAGACTACTTCGAATTAAATTACTATCATGAGTTCCAATATGTATAATCTAACACTGGATTTTAGTTTTGATTTGGCGTTAAGTTTGAATGTTGAATTCGGCGCCTTACAGTAAAAAGCTTTTCAGGTATATAGCAACAATTTTAACCGGTCACTTACTTAGCTTTTTCTTGGGTTCTTAAAGGTTGATGACGTGCCCCTAGATGATGTTCCCAGTGTCATCGGAAACTATCACATTTGTGTCTTCAAGAACAAGCGACTTACTGCAGACATTCTGTCGCGAGCTAAGCAAATGAAGCTTGTGATGCAGTTTGGTGTTGGTTTTGAAGGTTTACTTGCAATTACACTTGTTATTCCTTTTTCATTCACTGTTACTAGTTTGCACTACTTAATATATCTTTGCATCTTTATACTGAATGCTGAAGTGGCCAAAAAAGAAAAAAAGAAAAAAAAACCACAAAACTGAGTGCTGAAAGTAATTTTTTTCTCTTTCTGAACTTTTAGGTGTTGATATTGATGCTGCCACAAAATTGGGAATTAAAGTGGCTAGAATACCTGGTGACGTAACTGGAAATGCCGCTTCTTGTGCAGAGATGGCTGTTTACTTGATACTGGGGTTGCTCCGAAAACAGGTCGATTGTTTCTTTGTAGATGATATTTTGTCTACTGACTTAGCAATTCTAAAAGAACAATCCCAATCTCCTTATAACTAGCTATGAGGGTTCAACTCCGTGACTGCTTGATTCGACTTGTGCTTTTTCTATTTTTAAGCACAAGTCAAAATATTAGATGGCTCTAAGGACTTATGAGTTTAATAAAGCATGTCCCGGATCATTAATTATCGTATTATCTAATCCGAAGTGTAAAATATACATATACACATACACTGGAATCATTTTAAATCTTGAGCCCAAGTCGAACTATAAAACAAACTTGAGATTGCTGGAAAGTTGAGCTCGGCCTCTTCTTGGCTGTAGTGAAGAAAACCTTGTCGGGCCTAGGAGGAGTTCGTTGTCATGCCAAGTTGGAGCCCAGAAGAATAGTTGATCTGGTGCGACCCTGGTAGTACTCAGCTCTGTTTCATCCCTTAATAGTCATCTTGGACGGGGGCCAATGTTATGGAATTCATGAAAGCCTAGACTTCATTCTATTTGGTTTATAGTTTCTCGCAGTCTTCTTACTGTAGAACTTCTAGGGTTGTTTCTTCATTTTATTTGTCTTTTATTCTCCATATCAACAACATACCATAATGCGATTTGCCCCCCTGCAACTCATGAGAGATCTTTTCATTATGATACCTCTGTTAATTTTTTGCAGAATGAGATGGAAGTCTCTGTGAAGCAGAAGAAGCTTGGAGAGCCAACCGGTGACACACTGCTTGGGAAAACGGTTAGTTATGACTGGACGACTTTTTACAATTATATTATCTCCTTTTCATATGTATCCGGTTTCATCTTTGTAGTTCTTCTCGTGTAGGTATTCATATTGGGATTTGGAAACATCGGAATTGATTTGGCTAAGCGATTGAGACCCTTTGGTGTCAATATCATAGCTACAAAACGGATTTGGTCCTCGAATCAAGGATCTGGCAAAACAGATGGTAAATTGAGCCCTGAAACTTTGTTTCATAGAGTCATCTGTTTGAGACACCCCGCAATTGACAATTACTTTGTTATTCTATTGTTTCAGTTTCAGCATCTCCCTTTCAGAATTGCGTAGGTGATGATTTAGTTGATGAGAAGGGGGGTCATGATGAGATATACGAATTTGCAAATAAGGCCGACATAGTAGTCTGTTGTTTGAGTATGAACAAAGAAACAGTAAGATAATGCTTTTTTGTTTCGGCTTTTCTGGAACTCCTATGATACGCGTACTCGATGCTCTTAGTTAGTTTCCAGTTCTTCTTTATTTTGTGATGCTCCATGATAGCTCATTCAGTTTGATGTTTCTGACAGGCTGGCATCGTGAATGAGAGATTCATATCATCGATGAAGAAGGTTATGTTTTGTTAGAACAAAATTCTATATTAGATTAGGCAAAGGGAAGCACTACTTTGGTCCAATTTTTCCCCTTATAACCTTTACTGTGCTAAAAAATGTTACCTAAGAAACTTATTTCCAAATCTGCTGTTTCAGGGTGCCCTTCTGATAAATATTGCCCGAGGGGGTCTCCTGGACTATGAGGCGGTCAAGCAGAACCTTGAATTGGGTCAGCTCGGGGGCTTAGGAGCGGATGTTGCTTGGACTGAACCGTTCAATCCTGATGACCCAATTCTGAAATTCAAAAATGTTATCCTTACTCCTCATGTTGCTGGGGTCACTGAACATTCGTACAGATCTATGGCCAAGGTACAAATGAATACACTGCCTGTTGCATAGTCAACAATTTGATGTACTAAAGAGGATGTTGAAAATTACCTCTGATCATTCGCTGAACAAGTGTAGATTCACAAAAAGTAGTTCTCGTGTTTTCTCTGGGAAAAGAAAAACTTCCATAAATCATGCTTTTACATAGTTTTTATCGTATTCAGACAATGAGACTCAGAGATTTTTTTTTTCTGTATTATTTGTTAGAGGAAGTGCTTAGGTGATTTCTTTGGTAATTGCAGGTTGTTGGTGATGTAGCTCTTCAACTTCATGCCGGGGCTCCCTTGCCCGTGATAGAATTTGTCAACTAGATTATACGGAGATCCACCATCCGTAGTACATTTCTCCCTTTGCCAGTTGTAGAATAGATATTCCTAATATCAAATTCAACGTAATTGTTGTACTCCTAAAATCACAAAAGCCAGTTTTATCTTTGTCGGAATATAATCATGTGAGGTCCCATGGGTGTACCTCGAGTTTGCATCGTATTTCACTTGTAATTCCGTGCATCCACAGGATGGGCTGTAGACTGCATAAACAATTCCAGTCCCATCTAAGAGAAACCTTGGCTTCCCTTTGGTCATGTAATCCTCCTATGATGTTCTTCCGTGTATATCGGAAAAGTTACCCTGTCAAACTTTGTTTCATTTGTTTTCTGGACAAGTCCATGGATTAACACAAACAAAGTCGTAGAGAAGACAATTCTCTTCGAGTGGATCGGGTGCTATGGCCTTAATCATCGTCAGTTCGTCTCAAGGAACCATGCTATTCACGGAAGATAGTGGAACCTGAAAACAAATATTGTTTTCAAGATCCTCTACCGTTGTCTAGGACTCGTAGGCAGGTGTTAGCTCGCCCTAGATGCCCATTGAAGCGATCCTGTTAGTCAAGGACTATCGCACCTTAGAAGCAACGACGATCCTTTTCTTTGCTAAGCACATCCCGAGCTCCATTCCGCTATGAAGTTCTAACCCTAAAGAAGATCGATCTCAAGCCGGTTTCATTCTTCCATGAACTGGAATTCCAGATTTCCGTACATTTCGCTGATAAATTTGTGAGAGTACATTTACACATCATATAAAGGAAAAGTTAAATTGTAACAGACATTTTGATTACTTAAAATTTATCTATTCTCCTATTCTATTATTATCTCCTCTTGTTATAAATTTGGACGAGCAAATAAAAAGAAAAAGAAAAAAAAAAAGGTCGCCACTAATTTTCCTTTCGTTTTTTTTTTTGAGTTTTCAATTTATGTTAATTTATAAAGTTATTAACCTTTTTGCCTATAAAAAAAAAAGATCTGTAAATAATGACTAAGGCCTATAAAATTATGATAGATTAGCAATGACCAATGGAATTTAAAACCTCGAATGGTACATGCATGAGTGATGAGTCTACAGCAATGCATGTGGAACAGTAATTACTGACTCCCCCACTCTATCATGGGTCGATACGGACCCGATAGTTGAAATGGCAAAGTCAGTAACACGCCAAATTGTTAAATCAATATTCGAGTTTGAACTCACGCGGAGTCTCTCCATACGGAACCTGACATGGCAGGCATGCTCTGCTGCTGAAATCGTAACTGGGAATGGAAGTTGAAGTGGACTTCCTCTGCCCGACCATATGGAAAGGACAGATTACTTCGATTCCCCGACTGACTCCTACTCGATGGGAACCAAGTTGGTGATGTTGGCTTTGGAGAGCATCTCAGGTGGAATGCCACGGATCTGGACCCAGTACGATATGGAGTCAAATCTGACTTCTTTGAGGGATATAATCCCTAGTCACAGCGGGCTAATCATCATGTGAGCTCCTTGTATGGACCATGCTCTGCTTCTTTCAACGTGTAACATGTCTTGTTTGTCTTGGAAAAGGCATATGACATGAGCACTTGGTTCGCATATTTCTTGGGCGAAAGGATGACAGACTTTTTCAGCTTGAATGAGACGGGGGATGACAACCTTTGGGGGTGGGAGTTTGAAACCTGACCGTCTGATGGGAAGGGTTAGGAGCATGGATGCTGATACTTCATCATCTTTGGTCTGCAGATTAGCGATCTCCTGGTTGTGGGACATTGAGATCTTTGAACTGAACATATCCAACAGGGAGAGATCGAGCTCAGTGGGCTCCATCGGTTTTGGGATATCTTGTGGGTGCAGTGATGTGTTTGAAAGCAGAGTCAAGGTTGTGACAATGGTGAAAATTCTGGTAGATGAGGGAGTCAATGCGTGTCAGAGGAAACAGTCATGGCATTTACTGGGCAGTCGTCTTCCGTAGCTGTGGTTTGTTCAGGATCCATTGATGAACTGTAAAAATGTTGGGTGGGGGAAGAAGAAGATTGAGGAAAAGTGATTGAAATTAGCTCCTTATTTAGAGCTTTAGACTACTCAAAATCCAGCCTTTGATGATTCGGGTTCCTTGGTTCTTGCTTAGATAGTCGAATTGAGTTCTGGGGTTAGGTTCTTCCTGCTGATAATCCGTTCGGGTCCAGCAGAAATGGGAGGAGAAAGCGACACGGAGCATATCACCAGTGTCCTCTTCTGTGGTCCTTATTTTCCAGCTTCCCAGAATTACACTAGAGAATACTTGATCAGCGGTCCCACTATCATCCTCCTTCCCCCCATTTTAACGTTCCATACATATTGGAGCTGGTAGTCCGGTGTTGTTGTTGGGTTTCCCAATTCAATGCAAGGTCATTGACTGATCTCACCAGTCCCATTTGATGCTAACACTAACTTCTATCTGGGCATTTTCATTTTTGTTCCAATCCTGTCCAAGGTTGTTGGAAGATCTCAGAGCCCTGTTCAGCTTTTTTATGTTTGCATGTGCAGATGCAAAAGACTTGAAATTTCTGTAAGACCAAAATCTGATCAGTTTTGAATGTGCCATTAGTTAGTGAGTCAAGTTCCGAGTATGTCTTCATTTTGCAATATACAATAGGTTTCAGTATAAACCTTCGACCTCCATAAGCTATTTTTAATAGAGTTGAGGTTGTTAGGGCAATAGTAACTTTATTTCTATTGACAATCTATGGAATTCCGGGGTGACATGAGATTTTCCTCTTTTGTGCTGTAATCCAAGTACTTATCTTCTCACTGTTTTGCAGTGCTACTTCGGGTGTTTGGAGGACTTAGGTGTGCATGCCATTGTGGCCGTACAAAGAAGTCTTCATATAAAAAATTTCGTAGAGCACCATTTCGGCACGTTTTGCCTCGTGTTAGAATCTTGTAATGTGAACTCATGTTCTTCTGCTCCTGTGAATGCTGTGCTGCAATCCTGTCCTTCCTCAATGCAAGGATAATGCTCAAGGCTGAAATATCTGATGAAAAATCAAGTCGATTTATTTCACTGGTGTTACCTCAGACTGGAACTTAGAATTGAATTACTATCATGAGCATCGGTATCTATGATCTAACATATTATTATAGTTCTGATTTGGCGTAAGTTTTGAATGTTGAATTCTGCGCCTTAAAAGCTTTTCAAATATTCAACAAGTCACTTATTTAGCTATTTCTTGGGTTCTTGTAGGTTGATGATGTGCCCCTAGATGATGTTCCCAGTGTCATCGGAAACTACCACATTTGTGTTGTGAAGAACAAGCGACTTGCTGCAGACATTCTGTCCCGAGCTAAGCAAATGAAGCTGGTGATGCAGTTTGGTGTTGGTCTTGAAGGTTTACTTGCAATTACACTTGTTATTCCTTTTTCATTCACTGTTACTCGTTTGCACTACTTAATATATCTTTGCATCCTTAAACAGAGCGCTGAAAGTAATGTTCTTCTTTCTGAACATTTAGGTGTTGATATTGATGCTGCCACAAAATTGGGGATTAAAGTGGCTAGAATACCTGGTGACGTAACTGGAAATGCCGCTTCTTGTGCCGAGATAGCCATTTACTTGATGCTGGGTTTGCTCCGAAAACAAGTTGAATTTTTCTTCATGGATGATATTATGTGTACTGATTTAGCAATTCTAAAAGGACGGTCCCAATCTCCTTAGCAATTCTCAACTCCATGACTGCTTAATTCGACTTGTGTGTCTTCTCTTTTTCAGCACAAGTCAAGACATTAGTTGGCTGTCATGACTTATGAGTTTAATAAATTATGTCCTGGATCATTAATTATCGTATTATTTAATCCAAAATGTAAAAGATATATATGCTTATAGTACTTTTCAAATCATTTTAAATCTGGAACCCAAGTCGAACTATAGGCCAATCTTGAGATTGCTGGCTTTTCTTGGCTTTAGCGAAGAAAACCCTGTCAAACCTAGGGGTTTTTTGTCAGCCAAGTTGGAGGCTAAAAGAAAAGTTGATCAAATGCCAGCCAAGTTTTAAGCAGGAGGTTCATGAGTTTAGTTGAGCTCGACTCTGGCAATTCTCGGCTCTTATTCACCCCTTATAGCCATCTTTGACTGGGCCTGATGTTCTTCATGTCATGAAAGCGTAGACTTCATTTTGTTCGGTTTACTGTTTCTCGCAGAGTCTTCTTGGTATAGAACTTCTCCGGTTGTTTCTTCAGTTAACTGGGGTGTGTCCTTTCTTCTTCATATTGGCGACATACCATAAGACAATTTTTTCCCCAATCAATCGATGAGATCGTATTCATTGTAATACCTCTATTATATTTTTTCAGAATGAGATGGAAGTCTCAGTGAAGCAGAAGAAGCTTGGAGAGCCAACCGGTGACACACTGCTTGGGAAAACAGTAAGTATGGCTGCTAGACTTTTTAGGATTATATTATCTCCTTTTCATATGTATCCTGTTTCATCTTTGTAATTCTTCTCTTGTGTAGGTATTCATATTGGGATCTGGAAAAATCGGAATGGATTTGGCGAAGCGATTGAGACCCTTTGGTGTCAATATCATAGCTACAAAACGTATATGGTCCTCGAACAATCAAGGATATGGCAAACCAGATGGAAAATTGAGCCCTGAAACTTTTTTTGAATGAGTCATCTGTTTGTGACACGCCGCAATTGACAGTTACTTTGTTAATCTTTTGTTTCAGCTTCAGCGTCTCCCGTTCAGGACGGCATAGGTGATGATTTAGTTGATGAGAAGGGGGTCATGATGAGATATACGAATTTGCAAAGAAGGCCGACATAGTAGTCTGTTGTTTGAGAATGAACAAAGAAACAGTAAGATTATGCTTTTATGTTTTGCCTTTTCTGGAACTCCTATAATGCACGTACTCGATGTTCTTCTCAGTTATTTTCCAGTACTTCTTGTGATTCTTCATGATAGCTCATTCAGTTTGAGGTTTCTGACAGGCTGGCATCGTGAACGAGAGATTCATATCATCGATGGAGAAGGTTATGTTTTGTTAGAACAAAATTCTATATTAGGCAAATGGAAGCTCTACTTTGGTCCATTTTTTAAGCTTATAACCTTTACTCTGCTAAAAAACGTTATTTAGGAAACTTTTACTTCCGAATATGCTGTTTCAGGGTGTCCTTCTGATAAATATTGCCCGAGGGGTTCTCCTGGACTATGAGGCGGTCAAGCAGAACCTTGAATCGGGTCAGCTTAGGGCTTAGGCATGGATGTTGTCGGACTGAACCGTTCGATCCTGATGACCCAATTCTGAAATTCAAAAACGTTATCCTTACTCCTCATGTTGCTGGGATCACGGAACATTCCGTCAGATCCATGGCCAAGGTACAAATGAATACACTGCCCGTGGCACAGTCTATGATTCAATGGACTAGAGAGGATGTTGAAAATTCCCTCTGATCATGCGACGAACAAGTGTAGATTCGCAAAAATTAGTTCTCCTGCTTCTCTTTGAAAAGAAAAAACTTCCACAAATCATGCTTTTACGTAGTTTTGTATTGTATTCAGAAAAGATTGATGAGGCTCAAGAATTTTTTTTCCCCCTGTATTATTTGTTACACAAAGTGCTTATTTGATTTCTTTGGTAATTGCAGGTTGTTGGAGATGCGGCTCTTCATCTTCATGCTGGGGCTTCTCTGCCTGTAATAGAATTTGTCAATTAGATTACATGCAGATCCCACCTTCCATAGGACAATTCTTCCTTTCCCAGTTGTACAATATCCATTATTGACATCAAATTCAACGTAATTGTTGTATTCCTGAAATAATGAGAGCCGGTTATTATTCTGTCGGAATATAACCATGTAAGGTCCCATGGATGCACTACAAATTTGCGCCATATTTCACATGTAACTCCATGCATCTGCAAAGTGGGCTGCAGATTGCATATACAATTCTAGTCCATCGGAGAGAAATCTTGGCTTCTCTTTGGTCATATAACAATCCCTTCGTTGTTCTTCCATGTAGTTTGGAAAAGTTATGCTCCGTTTGTTTTCAAGATCTGATTTTAAGATTTTAACTTTAACTTTAATTCTACTCACTACACAACAAAAATAAACTCTTCAAAGTAAAAAAGGTGGACCACATACATAAATCCACATACAATTCCATTATACTCAATTCAATTTTTAATATTAAATTATCCTAACTATTCATTACTTTTTCACACTTTTTTTCATAATTCAACACCACAATCATTACAATCCAATTAAAATCAAAATCCAACTCTCAAACCAAGCGCAACCTTACCCTGTCAAACTTCGTGTCATCGGTTATTTCTTATTTGGACTGATCCATGGATCGATACAAACAATGCGTAGAGAAGACAGTTCACTTTCAAGTGGACCGGGTGTTTATAAGATAATCATCAGTTTGTCTTAACAACACCATGCTATTTTCGGATTACCATAGTGGAACCTGACAACAAATATCGGTTTCAAGACCCTACCATAGTCTAGGGAGGCATGGCAGCTTTTTCATGTCTTGGACTCGTAGGCAGGTGTCAGCTTACCCTAGATGCCTATCGAGGGCGATCCTGCTAGTCAAGGACTATCGCACCCCAGAGGCAACAGCCATCCTTTTCGTTGCTAAGTGCTTCCCAAGCTCTGATATGATTTTAGGTTCTCAATAGCTAAGAAGATCGATCGCCGGGCAGCTTTTGTTCTTCGACGAACTGGAATTCCAGATTTCTGTAAATTCTATAAATTGAAAAAGAAAAAGAAAAAGAAAAAGAAAAAAAGAATCAGTAACTGTCTCAGTCGCTCAGTATTAAGGCATGGCCCAGTTCAGCTCCTTACTTCACCTGACATGGCATGCTCTGCTGCTGAAACCGAAACTAAAATTGGAGGTAGAAATGGACTTCCTCTGCTGGACCACATGGAAGTTACAGAAGAAAATAAATCCTTCGATTATCCGATTCTTACTTGACGGAAATTTTGTCGAATCGGAATGGCTTGCTCCCAGCCGAATAAAGGATGCCCAATCCCAACGTTGATTGGGTCTTAGCTATGGTACCCAAGCATTCTGATAGAAGCTCGCCTACTTTACCGAAGCAGAGATCACCAAAAGAAAGAGAAATCTGAAAACCAAGTTCAAAGATCAAATAAGGCGACCCCATCAGTACATTAGGAAACGTATCATTAGTATATATTATAGGAGTCCACTCCCTATCAACTGATGCTCGAGGTAACAATTGTGTGTGTACTCGACAGTCATATAACCGGTCACTCTGCGCTCACGTTGGAACAATTACCGGTGGTCAGAACCGCAGTTCGTTTTCGATTGACTGAACCCCAAGAAACAATGGTACCCCGAAATCAGAAAACAAAGACGTTTCCTGAGAGAATATTTTCCCTCTATGAACAAGTTTTCCAAGAAAACAGATCAAATCTTCCTGGCCAGGATAGCATGCAGAACGATGACCCATTTGGGCAACAAATTTGTGCCACCGTGTGGTCCCCACTCTGTCCTCACAGCTTGGCCCTGACAGAGGCCAAAGCCTTGTGATTGCCCTTAGCCCCATCAATCCCAAACTCATTACATATCCCCTCCTTCCTCCTGCAATTCATCACGCATTTCCACTTCTTCATTCTTCATCTTCTGAGAGCTCCCAAGCAAAATGAGGATCACGATGAGCAATCTGATGGGGGGTTTCTGGGCTTCTCTGGGCTCGACAGTCGCGAGCATGATGTTTTTCTGGGCGATATTCCAGCATTACGTGCCCGAGCAGCTCCGCGCCTTCGTCAAGCGCCAAGTCCAGAAGCTGCTCAACCTGTTCTATCCCTACGTCCAGATCACGTTCCAGGAAAATAGCGATGATGATGTGCTCAGGCGTGGGGAGGTCTTCTCCCTCGTCGAGACTTACCTCGGCTCCTGTTTTGCCTCGGGCCAGGCCAAGCGCCTCAGGGCCAACTACATCAAAAACAGCCGCTCCATTCGTCTCACCCTTGACGACTACGAGGAGGTCATCGACACTTTCCATGGCGTCCGGCTCTGGTGGTCCTCTACCAAGACCTACCCCACGACCACCACCGTATCTGTCTACCCCAGCTCCAACTCTGATTACATCAGGTCCTTTCGGCTCACCTTTCACCACTCCCACCGGGAGCTCGTCACCGGGACGTACCTGAACCACGTCCTGGAGGAGGCCAAGGCTGCCCGGTTGAAGAACCGCCAGAGGAAGCTCTTCACCAATGGTGCGGGTGGGACATGGCATGGCTACAACAAGAGCAAGTGGTGCCACGTGGCTTTCGAGCATCCCGCGACTTTCGAGACCCTGGCCATGGACCCAAAGAAGAAGCAGGACATCATGAACGACCTTGTCACTTTCACCAAGGCGAAAGACTACTACGCAAAGATCGGGAAGACTTGGAAGCGGGGCTACCTACTCTATGGTCCACCGGGGACTGGGAAATCCACCATGATTCCTGCCATGGCCAACCTCCTGAGCTATGACGTCTATGACCTCGAGATCACTGCTGTCAAGGACAACACAGAGCTGCGAAAGCTGCTGATTGAAACAACGAGCAAGTCCATCATCGTGATCGAGGACATAGACTGCTCCCTGGACCTCACTAGGCAGAGGAAGATGGTGGAGGCTAACTCAGTGGAGAAGTCGGGGACGACTCAGGCGAGCGCTGCCGACCCGGTGAAGGCAGAGAAGGAGAACGAGAAGGATGGGAGCAAGGTTACCCTCTTGGGGCTTCTGAACATGATTGACGGACTGTGGTCGGCCTGTGATGGGGAGAGGCTCATAGTTTTCACGACCAACTTCTTGGATAAGCTGGACCCGGCCCTCACCTGGAGGGGGAGGATGGACATGCACATTGAGATGTCCTACTGTCGTTTCGAGGCTTTCAAGGTCCTCGTGAAGAACTACTGGGATCTCAGTGAGCACTGCGTCTTCGGCACCATCGAGAAACTGCTGGAAGAAATCGATATGACTCCTGCCGATGTCTCTGAGAATCTGATGCCTAAGTCTGCCAACGACAATGCGGAGACGTGCTTGATGACTCTAATTAATGCTCTTGAGAAGACCAACGAAGCATCGAAGGTGAAGACCAACGCAGAACAAGTTCGAGGAGAAGATGTTGCGGACCAACAACACGGATGATGTTTTAATTCGCCTAAGATAATAATTAGGCCTCAATTAGTTAACTAGTTGATAGATAAAATGCTCTGTTTATGGCTAGGATGGATTGCGAGTGTTTTTGCTTCTTTAGTTTGCAAATATCCGTTATATCAATTCGGTTTTCGTTCAGTATTATTAGTCTATCGCTAAAATTTAATAATTGCTGCAACATTTTCCTGAAATGAACCGACGATAAAATAAAAACCGGCACGAATGAATCTTATTTGTGTTCAATTCCGGTGGGGGCAAATATGAAATCTCCATAAAACTATTGAGGGGGATTTGGACATAAATTAAATCTCATGGAGTTCCCTCTGCAATTAATAACATTTCACAATCTAACTCATGCTTGACGCGCGAAAGGCAAAAATATCCGACAATTATCCGTTCCTCCCTCCTCCGCGGGCCAGCTGAAACTTCACCTGCGCAGCCGCTCCCGGCGCCGTGACCGTCCCGGCGACCGGCGGTTGAGATGTCTCCTCACCTCCTCTCCTTTCCGGCGTCCTATCCAGTCATCAACTGCCGCGTATTGACGGCCCCGCCTCCGCGCTCTTTTCCTTCAACCTCCGCCTCGCTGCCGCCACTCTCCTCCTCCTCCTCCTCCTCTGCACTCCAGTGCCCTCACTTTGAGTCGTACGGACAAAGAACCTCTGTTTCGATTGAAACTACAAAGTGTAGCGGTGTTAATGGTTTTCTTGATTTCGCTTGAACAATTCCTGTCTTCAGGTGCTCGGGCTGCTCTCACGAGCTCAATCTCCACCGCCCTGTGGTCGTGGACGAGGCCGCGGATTTCTTCAAGAGCTTCGGGGTCTCCGATTTCACGTTCGACAGTTGCAGACTGGTAAAAATGCTTTGTTGCTCCTCCACTAAGTTCTAAATCTTTTTTCAGGAAATTCTTAGTGCCGTTTTGATTGTAGAGAATTCTCATCTGGACGACATTTTGTATAACACTCAAATCTCAATTTATCCAAACAATAAAGAAAAAAAAATCAAACTTCGAAAATTATATGATGAGGAGCAATGTCGATAGCCGACCGGCTCCACGGGCAGGTCTTATTGACATTTATGTTATATGGCGCCATGCTCATTAGGAAATCGTGTTATTATTTTTGGATTTAATTGAGATGCGATAGCACAGCGGCTTCCTTGAATCAAAGCGGTCGTACTAAAGATGATTCGAACATACTTGGTCTAAGTTAGCAATTGGATTTTCATCGGGAAAACAAATGTTAAAAGTCTTAACACTTTCCTAGTTTTGACTGGGTGCGTCATGTATACAGTGGGAATGGAGGTGCCGTGCGAAACTGGCCGTTCGCGGCTCTTCGTTGAATCCCCTCATCGGACTCTATGAAGAAGGCACACACAACGTAGTCGATATTCCTCAATGTAAAGGTAAGTCTTGCTCGTGATAAATTTTCATGTTGAATAAAGTTCGACTTTTGAGTATTTTCTAACTACTAGCTTTCGATTGATCTGCAGCACATCATCCTAATATCAATGCTTGTGTGGAACTGTTGAGAAAAGGTGTGTGTGCGAAGTTTAAATCTTGAGGCAAACTTTTATTATATTTTGTTATTAACTGTTAATTCTTTCTCCATAACAATGGTTTAGGCATTAGACAGCTGAATATAGAACCATATGATGAGGATCAGTGGACAGGTGATCTGCGATACGTACTGGTACATACTTGATTTGAGCAAATTACATTCTTTTGAGCCACAACATTTTACTTTTTTACGCTTTTAAGTTAGTAATTAATGATTAATGTCTTTGTCTGTCTCAACAGATGGCTGTGACCACATATAATACGTCTCTCCCTGCATCAGAAAGATATCGAAATGGTTACTATCTGATCTGACAATTCGACTCCTGATACTTGAAATTTTATATTGTGCCTCAGGGTTCTCAAGTTGTCTAAATTGATTGTCTCTAGGAAGAGTTCAAGTTTCTCTTGTTTGGAATTCGCGGAACGAAAAATCAACCAATGCAGAAAAGTTGAATGAGTTGGCTTCTGTATGGGCGACAGACTCTTCATCTATTAATTTTTGCTATATATAGTTGTTCAATGATTTTCAAATTCATAAGTTTTTGTTTGCAGTTTCTATGGAGGAATGGTGGGTCTAAAAGCAAAGTCCCATTGATTCATTCCGTGTGGGCTAATTTTCAGACATCAACAAACAATGTAAGTAATATCAATAAGAAAGCTCTGTCGAGAGGTTTAAACGTGATAGTTTTGCAATGTTAGATGATTTCTTAAATATATGGGATCAAATATATGTTTTAAACTTTGAGTGCAGGTTATTTTTGGAAACAGATGGAGACATCTATTAGGAGAGAGGGAGTTCTGGGAAAATGTTGGTGGCATTGATGTTTCAGTAGATCCATCAAGTTTTGCTCAAGCGAATACGCAGGTATATAAACATAATGGCTTAAACACTACGATCACTTGTTCCAGATGCCTATTTGAAATGAATCACCTGTTTCTTGAAGTCAAACTACGGTCACCAGAGATATCACCTCTGTTCTCACTTGGCTTCCAGTTTTCTAATCCCCTGCATAAGTAGTCATGCACAACTAAGATGTGGAGTAATCTTTTGACATATAAGGAGGACTATCCTTTTATAATGAAAAATTATCCGATTGGAACCTCATTAAAACTAGCTTTTCCTTTTCTTCAGGCTTTTGAAAACTTACTTCGGAAGCTGCAGAAGTATGTTCCTTATGGCGCATCAGTTACTGATCTGTATGCAGGAGCTGGTGTGATTGGATTGTCTCTAGCTGCCACTAGAAAATGCAGGCAAGAACCTCCCACCTTTTTGGGAAACTTCTCTGGTAGTCCAATTGCAATAATATACTAATTCTTGTATTTTAGGTCAGTGAAATGCGTGGAGATAAATAAAGAGTCGAAGCAATCTTTCGAGAAGACAGTTGAGCGCTTGCCAAAGTTGGTGGATGGAAGCATCAGTTGGCATCAAGCTGACACTTCAGTTGTAAGTGCCTGGCAAACTATCAAACCACAGGGTTGAAAATCTCTTATGAGATAACATATTTTCTTTATTTCTTTATTTACATTTTTGGCGAGTTCTCCATCATATTAGTATGTTTATATACTGAGTTTACATTCTGGTCAAACCAGAAACCTAGTTCTTGGCTCATGGGATCAGATGTGGTCGTGGTCGATCCTCCTAGAAAGGGACTGGAACCTTCACTAATCGATGCATTACAGACAATTGCTTCAGTTGAAAGAAAGGAAAGGAGACCACCATCTGAGAGGTAACCCTTCTTACATTAATATGGATTTTGATATACTGGAGCTCTCGAACTTCATACTTTGCATCTGGTATTGTATTTAGTGATTCTCCTGAAGACAAGGAGGAAAAGAGACCGTGGATACTTCGGGCAAGGGAAGCTTCAGTTCAAGTCGGAAAGGATTTAAGTTCAGAGACTAATAAACAGTTGGTACCGAAAACCCTTATCTATATAAGCTGTGGCTGGGAAAGCTTTAAAGAGGTACTTACAGTGCTTGTCTTTATATATACACGGAAAGAAAATGAAATTTAACGGTTTATAAGAATTTTTGAGCTAATTTATTTGCGAATATTGACAGGATTGTAAGGCTTTGGTAGCTAACAAGGCATGGCACTTGGAAAAAGCCCATGGATTCAACTTTTTCCCTGGCACACGGAGGTATTCATTCTTTCATACTGAATCTTTTTAATAAGCCACTCACGTAGGTCACATGGCTCTGCACCATTCTAGTGCTTAAGACAAGAAAAGTACAAATAAAGACTATGGAGTAACCTGAGTCTGATTCAGATGTGCAAGCTAGTGTAAGTTGTTGCCAGTACAGCTGATTATACCCTTTTTAATGTCGAAAACCAGTTAAAGGTCTGAAGCTAGTCGCAATTTCTTCAAAACCGAACATCCATCAAAATAGAGAAAATTCCGTTGAACATACACTGAGCACCTGTGTTAATAGAGATTGTTTGATTGAACACAGACACGCACACACATATAGATCTTCCACCTTGGTTACTTTACTTGAAGAAATAATTGTGTTCGGGATTGTGAGCTTGTAGAAAACCACTATGATGATATGCATCCATTAGTCATCTGTTTCGCATTTGTTGTACACAGATTGATTCCAACTGAAAAGTGCCACCTGCTGGGGAAAAGATTAGATTGCTTATCCAAAGCTTTTGTTTACCCCCCTTTTGCAGCATAGAAGTTTTGGCCATCTTCAAGAGAGGACCGAGGGTGCAGCTTAAGAAGAAGAAAACCAAGAAGGAAAAGAAGAAACGGTTGTGAGGGTAACTATCACCGAGAACACGCAGCTATTAACTAAAATTTACCTCAGAGGCATTTTCCCAAGAGCCTGCCATACTAGTAATAAGTTGTAGCAAAGAGGAAGATGGCGTAATTTACATCCCGAGTAATTAGTTTAGTATAATTTACGTGTGATCTGTTCTAGCAAAGAGCAAGTTCTATGTTGTTAACTTGACCGCCTCATGGAAGACGTTATTTATCCATGGGAAGAATCTTTTTTCACACCATTTAGCTGTTTCATTTGTTGTTATTGTCCCTTTCCCTGCATTTGAGTCTGCTTTGTTTTAAAAAAGTATCCAAGGGAACATCCCTCAGTCTTGATGAAAGGACGTGTGTAGTAGCAGTAGTAGTATATTCGAGATCAGCAGAGTGAAGAGACCTCTAGGAGGATTTAAGAATGAAATATATCAGTGGTCATCGGCCAAACCGAGACCTAATAAAATGAAAAGATCCCAATGCAAAAACCAAGATGGCCTCAGAAAAGAAAGGCTACAAAAAGGCACTATTACAAATCATATGCCGGGGGACGGATTGAGTGGGTGTTCAGTAGGGAATCGCACCATCCTCAGGAAGATCCCAGTTGTCTTCATCATCATCATTCTTCTTGTTTGCCGGGATTTCCGGCTTGCTCGGTGTGAAATTTCTCGATATTGATCGTCTGCTTGCAAATCGCAGAAAGAAAAAATAGAACATCAATTCTCTGCCAAAAGAAAGGGGGGGAAAAGTTTGTTCACAGGCGACAGCAGCAAAAGCCACAAGTTCAATTTCGCTCTGCTTTCAACTACAAATCTAATCCAGTCTCGTATAGAAAAAAAAACGTCAAGGACAAATTTCAACAACATGATTGAGCATATAATATCCTATCGACACAATAAATTAATTCAGCTAAAAGTACCAATACTTGCAGCATTCGCCCCATCCTCCTTCCTTTCCTTTTCTTTGGGTCCGATAACTTAATGCAGGTGTTATTCAAACTCAATATAATACCACACGACATATCCATTCAACTCCTGCTTGAATCATGATATCAGATGAAACCCAATTCCCAGATTATCAGTAATTTGGTAGGATGGTAACGATGCATAGCAATCTAGTCTGAAGATCAATCCTAAAGGCAAACCTAGCTTACTCAAATCAAATTAGTCCACAGGTGATAGCATCAGGTGAGAAAGAGCCAGAAAACATTCTCACAAACTTCAACAAACCGACCGGGAGTTCATTGTGCATATTTGTATCATCTTTTGCAATTCCCATATGCAGCTGGGAAGAAGGGAGAATTTTGATTCACTCATCAAGAAGGACACATGTTGCTAAGCTCGGCCTATTTGTATAATCAACCCAAAGATGTTCACTTAACTAACCCCATGCATTAGCACCACCGACTTCTTAGCTTGTTAACATTACACAGGACTACACATCAGTCCGAGATGGTTGAATGTACATCCCTGAACACGAGCCATGTAAGTATACCTACGCCCGCTTAACCGCACCGAGAGACCAAGGCAAGGCCCCCGGTCCATCCTGCAGTCTGCAGGATTATCTGCAGTCTCAATTCAAAAGACCAACTCATTTGATTCGACGGAGTGGATCACATTAGGCAAAATGCACAACACAGGCCACCCGACAAAACATCATTCGGAAATTTTGCAGTTTATAATCCAACCACCAACATATTTCCAATCAAAACAATCATGAGAAAGCAAAGCAATTATCAAACACAACAAACCCGAATTTCGAGAGACAGTGGATAAATTCAGAACTAATAAGAAGAGTTTACCTCCGGCGGTTGCGCTTAGCGGCCTCACGGGACTTGCGCTTCTTCTCGTCCTGCTTGTTCTCGTAGAAGCGGCGGCGCTTGCACTCCTGAATGACGCCGGCCCTCATCACCTCCCGCCTGAACCGGTTGAGCAGCCGCTCCTCCGGCTCGTTGTCGTCCACCACGACCTGCACATTGTACCCACTGAAGAATAGCGTGTTGGAGTGCGCGAGCGCCGGATTCGCCACCGCGAGCGACGCCGACGAGAGGGAGAGGCCATCCGGGGCAGCGAAGGCCGCAGAGCAGCCCCTGATTCTGGGCAGCTGAGACGGCGGCGGGAGGGTGAGGCGGGGAGGAGACCGCGGGGCCATGAAGGAGAGGAAGTTGGTGGATAAGCTTGCCATTGTTGATGATGATGAAGAAGTCGGAGCAGCTTTGGGCTGTGTCTGTCTGAAAGGATTTACGGTTAATTTTCCTTCTTCTATGGTAGTAGCATTTGTAATTTACTGGATAGGGGGACGCATGGGATGGTTCTGAAAATTGGAATTAGATGGACTTCTATAGCTGCTGGTGGATGGTGTTGATTTGGTTCGGGACAGGTCGGGTCGGGTCGGCTCTGCTCGGTTCGGAACGGGTCGTGAACCGGCTTCTATTGAGTCGACGTTGTTCCAATATTCGTATCTTAATTTGTACGTGACGAGAATGAAAGAGGTACTCTCGAGCTCATGGTAATTGGTATGGTTAGTGAGCAATAGATCATCGTGAATCATAGTGTTAATTCAATGACTATCAGTATCTCATGAATTTTAAGTTGTCTCAGAATTAGTTATCATCATGAGCTTGAAGCGATAGAATTTCGTTCGTTAAAGGAACTCTCGAGAATATTAACTGACATTGTATTCTTAATTCAACTAATTATTAGACTCTACTGCATCTTAAGAAAAAATTTGTACACTTTACTTATGTCAATAATTCACCCACAAACAAATTAAAAATTAAACATTATATTGAGAATATCTCATAATCTCATTTTAAAAAAAAATCCGCAGTTAACTTCTCATGGGACGCACATTATTTCGATGTTTATCGTGTTGCTATCGAGGACTAGGGGTTGATGTCATCTGCCTCCTAATGGGCCGGCCCATGGTCCTTGGCTATATCTACGTGGGCTGGGCCCAACTGGGCCAACTCTTTGCTATATAAGTCGAAGTTGGAGGGAGCGTGGGTCTTCAAGATTCGTAAATTATTGACATCTTTTGAGATATATTTTAATGCAACTAAAAAATACAAGAATTTTTAATTGTTGATAATTTTTTAAAACAAAAATCTTTAGTAACACATGATTGATCGTAAAAGGTTCATCAACAATACCTTTGCAACTAATTATTATCATAATTATTCTATAAAACATGTTTATTTAATCAATATATTAGAGGTTTTATTACAGTTTTTACTTACTTTGGGAAGTTTCTTATACAGTTCCTGGGTTTATATATATTTTTTGGAAAAATAGTTCTATATGAAACCTACTTCAAAGATTTTACTAATCTGTTTCTTTTATTTTCATCTCATATGAGAAAAAAAAAACTCTCTTATTCTCAAGTAAGTCACCATTCAGAATTTTTTTTTTTTAAAGAATTCTCGATGAATTAGCTAGTACCTGTCATAAAGGTTTAAAAAAAGGGAAGGGGTGGCGGGCGAATCTCATTGATAAAACATTCAAAATCTTTTGAGGTTACTGGTGGAAGATGAGTTCAACTATATTGAATACATTTTGATGATGATGGATATATATATATATATGAAAATAGAACTGAGGCTCAAGAAACTTAAGGTGGCACTTGGTACGTGGGAATCTATGTGGATTTCCATGAAAGTTGATTTAAATTCCCTGAATCCACAAGATTCCCATTTTTGGTTTAGATATGATAATATACATTCTCACTCCCACATTCCCACTTGAGTGGTAATATAGATTACCATGGTGGGGGTGGAAATGTGGATTCCCACCTTAGTGGGAATGTGCATTACTAGTAGTTTAATTACTAGAAATTCACCAAACGCCCTCTTAAAGACCGTACAAAAGCGGGGGATCAAACCCCAATAATGTCACCTAACAACAAATTATCTAAACCATTAGGTACCGAAACAAGAACATCAACTCTAAAATGACATCATATTATAATTTAGATACATATAATTTAGATATTTGGAAGAATGCATACATAGAAATCATATTAGATAGCAAATATAAGATGCATGAATGGAGAGATGCACCAAATATAGATGAACCTCAAGTTAAAGAGAGCAATTTTGGGTTAAGAAGGAAAATCTACGTGCCTAACACAAAAATAAGGAAATCGAATGCTGCGTTTGGTTTCAAAGTAGGATTTTAAAATTAGATTTTGATTTTGAAAAAGAGTGTATAAATTGGGTCCACCCTTTGACTTTATATGAGTTATTTTGTTTTGTTGTGAAAAAAAGTGATATAAATGGGGCTCACTCTTTGATTTTGTATGAATTATTTTGTTTTGTTGTGAGTATAATTAGGTTAAAGTTGTGATTTTAAAATTATATCTGCAAACCAAACAAGCCAGAAGTCTCACTAGTGACATTAAATTCGAGATATTTTAGTTAAATTTTTTTTATCGGTAAAATGATAATAACTTCTATTCAAAAGGCACCGAAAATGTGCAAATACATGTAATGTCAAAAAACCACATGTACAAAAACCAAGCTTAAAGGATAGTTGAATGGACATTCACATCAATAAATAGGCTAATATCCCCTAATTGATTCCCCTTTATCCAAAAACTTATCGTGTTTGGTATTTGAGTTGAGTTGAGTTTTAATTTTAATTGGTTTGTAATGATTATGTTATTGAATTATGAGAAAAAGTGTGAAAAAATAATGAATAGTTGAGAGAATTTAGTATTGAAAATGGAATTGAATGGTTAAAAAAATTGAAGAAAAAATGGAAAAGTAATAATTATGTTATTGAATTGAACATAAGTGGAATTGAGTTGAGTTGAGTTAAACAAAAATTTTAAAGCCAAATAGGAAACATATTAATCAATCTATCTAACAAAATAACTATAATATTCTCCAAATCTTCAAAAGCTCGATTGTTCATTTCCCTCTATATAAGCCAAAAAAGAGAGAAGAATCATCTTAACGATCTTTCTTTTCTTTTGACAACCTCCAACAGTTTGCCAAGCCCATAATTCTTCACGAACTGAAGATGCAGCAACCCAATGAATTCCAAGGAGAGTAGAAATTGTAGGTCAACATCGCCTAGATCAAGAATAATGGATAAGGAGATGGTTAACAGATTCTTCCTCGCTTTTACAAAGGAAGCATCTATTAACAAAACTCTTTCCCCGCTTTTTCAGATTGTCAATTGTCAAGATCCTCTCAAATCCAGTCTCCCATACAAAAAAAAAAACTCGCTCTCAAAGGGACATGAGTTCTCCGTATCATTTTCCATGGGAAACCCATTCCCTCTTAGGTATTTCAAATAGCAAAAAAATATGACTTCATAGTAAATCTTTTAGAGATGTCCTCATTCCACGAGAGAGTATCACAACCCACGTTACTAAACTCAAGCAAAAAGGATCACCGGAACTTCAGCTTCCCAAAACAAAGCATACATCACTAGTTCGATGTTCCACGTACCGCCAACATGTGAGTGAGAGAAATAATCATTAACAACATCTTTGTTCCAAGCTAAGTTGAACGCAACCGGAAACTGAACTTTTAATGGGAACTCCTAGCACCATTTATCCTTGCAGAATAAGGTCTTCGATCCATCACCCAACTTGATCTTAATGTGCTCTAAAAATTGATCTCACCGCTCTCTAATTCCTCTCCATAAACTACAACCCTGAGATTCTCTTATTTGCTTTGTAATCCACCCTTTCCCTTCAAGTTCGTATTTGGCTGTAATGACCTGTCTCTATAGATGCTTCGATTCTGTAGAAAATCTCCACAACTCTTTGGCAAGCAAAGCTTTATTGAAAAGAACGAGAGATTTAATTCCCAATCCACTTGAACTCAAAAGCGTTTTAACAGCCTCCCACTTTACCATATGAAACTTGCGATGATTATCAAAATCATCCTACAAAAATTTATTTTGGATGTTTTCAAGCCTTTTCATTATTTTGTAGGGGATTAAGAATCATCACTTTTGGTTTTAATTAAATCGGCATTTTATACCACTACACTAAGCTCCATTTCTTATATTTGAGAAAGAACTTCATGTATATATAAAGGTTTTGAAAATTATGGGAGATGTTATTCTCGTAATTCTAGGAGATCGAGTATTAGAGGGTATTCTCTGTCCTAACAAATAGCTTCTCGAGACTTGAACTTGTATTCTTCTCCTTATAGGAGTTGCACCTACTTACCACTCAATCACCGTTTTGTTGGTAAACTTTATGTATATATTAACTCTATGGATTAAGCCTCCTGAAGTCTTATCTTGAGTAAATCATTCTTATCAATAAACAATGTGAAAAAGACAAAGACCCCATTGTGGTTTGGACTCGAGATAAATCGCACCATATTCCTTTGTTTGAGACAATTAGCCTCTTATGATTTGCTCTGTTAGACGTATGGGGTTACGACATTAATTTTTTTTTTCATTTTCAGTTCTCAATCTTTAGTTCTTTAATCCTTTTGATCCTAAATCTTTTTCTTTTATCATTCATATCCTCAACTTTTCATTTTGTTTCATTTTAGTCCTATAACGAAAAATCGAAGGGGGAGGGGGTCGGGGCTGCCAATTGGCGACCCCGAACCCTCCACTGAGGGCGTCGGCACCCACAGAGGACCCCGGCGACCTCGGTGGAGGGGTCTGGGTTACTGATTGGCGGCCCGACCAAGAATCGACCGGGGACCCCTAGTCGAAGTCCCTGGTCAATTCGGGGTTGGGGCCGCCAATCGGCGACTCCGTTGACCCTTCCACCGATGGCGCCGTCACCCACAGAGGACGTTGGCGTCCTCGGTGGAGGGGTCAGGGCCGCCAATCGGTGACCACCGAGGTCGACATCGTTCTCTGTGGGTGCCGGCGCCCTCGGTGGAGGGTTCGGGGTTGCCGATTGGCAGCCCCGACCCCCTCCCCCTTCGATTTTTCGTTATAGGATTAAAATGAAACAAAATGGAAAGTTAGGGATAGGAATGATAAAAGAAAAAGATTTAGGACCAAAATGGTTAAAATGCTAAAGATTGAGGATTGAAAATGGAAAAAAAATTAACACAGTAACTCCCTATGTCTAACGGAGCAAATCACATGGGGCTAATTGTTCCAAACAAAAGAATATGATGCGATTTGTCCTGACTCCAAACTACAAGGGGGTTTTTGTTTTTTTCCCATTATTTTTTAATGAAATCTTGACATATGCCAAACATCATAAGTACTTTACATAAGTACTTTTCTTCTTCCCTTTCCGCAACCAACCTCACAAAAACCCTAAATGTATCAATCTTCATTGGCGCATCCGGCTTTAGCCAAGCACGTCTGGCACTACCGCTAGTGGGATCGAAAAATTGGGGCCATCCTCTCTCTTCCGGTTGTCTTCGTTCTTGGTGATTCCCTCCCTCCTTACCTCTCCCTTCCTCCTTTTCTCAGACACAGTGATAGTGTTTTAGGTGTTTTTGGACGTTGCCATCTTCTCCTCGGCAGCCCTCAGATTCAGTCGTGTGTCTTGGTGGTGGACTCGCCAGCTGTCCACAATCTTAACTCTAGACCTGCTTGTGGCCTTCTGCGGCAATGTCCTCATCAACGGCATTCTTGATGGGCTCCTTAACATCGACAGGCTCCTCAATGGCGACCTTCTAGGCATGCTCCTCAACGTTAGGCTCCTCAACCCACGACTCCGCTCTCAGGCGAAAGCAATGTTTGATGGCGTCCAAGCAGGCGTAGCTGCCCTCCTCCTCCTCCTCTCCGTTTCCGAAGCGGTGTGTGTGGTGGCGATCTCCCGTTCCCTTCTAGTGTCTGGGCCTTCTCCCCCTTTGATCAGATCTACGGCGACGGGGGAAGTCGTCAGCCGGCGTACCTCTGATCAGCATGAACGACCAGACCCAAATCCGACTCGGACTCAACCCAAGCTCGATCTTGATCTAGTTGCCCCGATCGTCCGTTTTATCAAATGACAACACTGTGCAGTGATAGCGTTCTTCTCAATGCCACTACCTGTCTGATCGACTCTCATCTCCCCTCTCCTCTGGTGGCGGCTTCTCATCTACAGTTTCTCCACCTCCCCTGCGGCAACATCCCTGCCCTCCACTTCGAGGATTACGCCACTAGTCTGGCTTATCATACATCCCGCTTACAATAATCAACTTTTTGTGGCTTAGTTTTTTTTTTTCTTTTGTTGTTGATCTGTGATAAGTCTCGGCTCCCCGAAAATAGTCGCTGGTTTGAACCAATCATGATAGCCTGGCTGATTTGGTTTGATTGTTTAGGTAGATAATTGCTGGTTTGAATCGATCTAGGAAGTTGGGCTGTTATGATTTGACTGTTTATATAGGGGGTTGTTTAAGGCTGATTGAATAATTATATCTAGATGTTGTGATCTGTGAAGGATTCTTGCCCCAGGTACCGGTTCAAGACCCCTTTTTGTCATGCTCCTCTGTTTTCACACAGTAGTAGCCCGATTGCATTAGGCACCGCTTCCTAGTATTGACTGGGGTCCACATAGAGTTGCTGCAAGAGATCGAGAACAAGAATACAAGTAGAATGATTTGTACAACTGTATCTATGTTTATTGGATGCGCTCATAACACATTATATTTTTCCTTTGCAGTAATTCCGGTGGATCTGCTCTATTTTTCTGTCCATGTAATTTTTCTCTTGAATATTTTACCTTATACACATTTTTGTTATCAATGGGCATTCATTGATTTGCTGACAAATACATATATATATATATATATATCTATCCATTTGGAGACTTTCGTGTGATTAATAATTTGTGGTTAACAATATCAAGTACATGCGTACACATGCAAACAAAACATAGGTACAATTGTTGAGGGTTGAAGCTATCGCCGCCATGAAATCCGCGGTTGTGCCGCATGCACCGCCCCTCCAACGCCATTGGTAGACTGGCATGGGGTGGCCCCGCTTAGTTTAGACTCTCTTTTCTTTGGAAGGTTCCATTGGATTTCAATTAACTATGTAGGATATTCGGATATGATTGTATTAATCGATCCAGGTGAGATCCCATCCAATTCAGATAATAATCACATAAGTATTTGAATTATTTGATTATCAATGAGATATTTTTATCCGGATATGTCATAATATTGTCAATGGAGTAACCACGTATAGATTAAATGATGATGTCCAACGAGCAATTGCTCCTAGTAGATTGAGGTAGTGTAAAAGTACAAGTGCTGTGAATTATGCCGATATTTGCTTGATCATTTTAGCAAAGATCCACCGTTGGGGCTATCGCTCTTTTTCCATGTCTGTTTTGTCTATCAGGTGATGAGTAACATTTATAGTTCAAGTACACCGTCGGTTGCATAAATTTATCCATTTCTTTTCACAGTTATTGATTAAAGCATTGGAAAGAGAAAGCTAGATTCCCTCTCAATTCTCCCTTCGTGCCAGTGTGCCAGTGATTATGGCTCGATAAGTGAGTTTTATTTTGAAAGTTATATTTTCAAACATCACATATTACGCAATAATACAATAACATTGTGGAAATTAATCTTCACTTGCATTATGTACGGTGTTGGATTTATTCATTTGTTTATTTTGAACTTTCCATGTACACTATGACTGAAGAGAACATAATTTTAGTTAATTTCAATACGGAAATCATCATTTATTAATTAGGAGATGAAATGAAAAACTTACGAAACTAGAACTGATCGGGACGTAATTTTGCTACGAAAATAATAAACCAAATTCAAAGTCACTCAATAAAACTAAATGGGAAATATTTTTAATTAATTACTGTTTATGTTAATTTTTCTATCATCATGCTTACCGTCCAAAGGATCATTCATATGAATTTTATTTTTTTTTGAAATTTTCATTAATTTTTTTAATATTACCGAGGACATTGTAACCTCGGAAATTCTATACTACTTATCTCATTTGTGTTTCTTCTATAATTTATAATATAGTCTTTCAATTTATCTCAATCATGAAATTATAGGACGTCCATTACCTAGACCTAATTGTATTTATGTACTTATATATATTTTTTAAAAAAACTCATCATTTTAAATATGCATTCAAATTAAATTAATTGATCTTAGAAGACGCTATCGTGTTTTTGATGGTCCATGTCCGACATACCCTTTTCCTTCAACTGTTCCCTAACTCATATTGATGGTCACTACGCCGCTTCCGTGGCCAACCTCATTTTGATGTATTTCGTGCATTTCGCCCATCATCTTTGACGGAGCTCTCCCTCCATCACCTATTAGGCCACAAGACCACCTCAGCTTATTGGGTATATTCGTTGGTATTGTTGATTCATTTCAGCGTTCTACTCGGTTTACGGCTGCCTTTCTCGCTACAATTGCACCATGCGTCCGGTGCTGAAGGCATTCTGAAGGTTTTGTGAGGACAACACCCGATTCGGACTCCCACCTCGGAGCTGGAGGAGGCCGAGATTGAGTGAAATAGGTAGCTGATCTTCTAATATTCTATCTTGTAAAAAATGATTTGAATAATATATACAATAACAATTTTTGCTTACCATTTTTTTAAATGGTTCGGTTTGAACCTTTAGCTACTTTCTAATCAAGCAAAAAAGAGTGATTTGACTCTTCCCATATTGATTTCTCTATATATTGGCTATTGTGTTTCCCATGAGTTGCACAAATAGGTTGCACAGAAAAGCACATGATTTGCTAATTTATAATCTAATACAGGCTTTAAAATTTTCTATAAAAGTACATGCTTTAAGTTTTGTTTCAAATATAGCATGGCATGCAACTAAGTTAATTTTTTTTTTTCGAGAAGTCCATCGTGGCATGCTGATTGGACCTTTCTGACACTTATGGCATTACTGTAGGCCACACAAACCAAAGATGGGAAAGATGCTTCAGAAATTGGTGCATTTTTACCGACTTTATTGATTCAAGCAGCTCGATATTTGTTCCGATTAAGTAAGATTGAGTCTTTGTGAATGCAAAAAATTCATACTGAAAGAGCTTTACCCCTAAGCTGATTCGGCTCGATTGGATTAGTCAGTGTTCAATTAAACTTCTGAATATCATAATTCACACTGTAAAAAAAAATTAGTATGTTTTTTTTCTTTTACTAGTAAGTAAACGCGTGCATTGCATGCGAAATTTGAAATTTTAATTTGTGAAAGTTAGTTAGTAATAAGCCAAATAATATGCACAAAATTATTATAAAATTACACGTATTGAAATTAACAACACAGTATGATATGTTAATAAAAAAAATTACTACATGAAATTCAATATTTATTTCTTTCAAAGTGTTTCTAACCATACAAAGAGTATAATGCAACAACCACCCTAGGTTTATTTAAACGGTTAGGCGCTTCTTTCGCTTAAGTAAGATCTTGCGTTCGAGATCTTGTGAATGCAGAAAATCTACGCTGGAAGAGCTTTACCTCTTAGTAGATCGACTCGGCTCGACTGGATTAGTCATGACTTAATTAGACTTCCGAATACTAGGATTTATACAAAAAAAAGTATAATGCAACAAATTGAAATATAACAGATGTAACAGGCATGAAAGCAACTATTGAGGATAGTTTCTGCCCGTTTATTTTCAGTGTTAAAATAACAAAAACTTTAACTTTAACTTTAACTCAACCCACTACACAACAAAAATACACATTTCCCAAGTCAAAAATTTTAACTTTAACTTTAACTCAACACACTATACAACATTTGTCATTTTCCACAAGCAAAATCAAAGTTACTTTAACTCTGAAACCAAACGCACCGTTATTGTTATAAATTTTTTATGTTCTAAATTTTGACTATTCCGGTCTATTTCTGTTCCTAAGGTAAGGGAAAGAAATCACATATCTAATGTCCTTTTGGATACTGTCATCTGACCAAAGACAACGAAGAGCCAAAATAAGAAAGAGCACGGTCACGGAGAAACAAAGAATCAAAATCTTCCCCCAATCATAATAATATTACATGAAACAACAAAGATTTCATAGGAACATTCTTCAAACAGTTAATAGCCAATATAGTGTGCCTACCTTACAAACTCAATGCAAAATGGGTGGTGCATTGAAATCAGAATGAACGAAATTCAAATTCACACAACCATAACCCAAAAAGAAAAAATTAACACTACATCTTAGAGGAGATGCAGGCTTCAGGTAGAATATGACTGTTTTCCACAGCAAATTGTCCACGCAAGGTGCCCTCTTACAAGAAGATTACTTTCTAAATAACGAACTCTCTCTCCCTCTCTCTCTCCCCAGTGATCCTTCTGCCCGGCACTACCATCCTTGGCCACATCCCAATCTCCACGAGCTCCTTCACATCGCAAGAGATTCAGGTTTTCATCCCAATTAGATGAGAATAAACTTTTCTTTTTAGGAGGGAAGAGCGTTCCTACAAGAAGGCATGTAAGAGTAAGAAAGCCTACCAAGATAAGAGGCTGCAAAAAGCAAAGAGTTAACTTGATGACCATAATTACCGGGATCAAACCCGATTACCTTACCATTTGACCATGCCCCAATTAGATTTCTATCCAACTATATATTTCCATGTTTTTCTTAATGCCTCTACGCAAGCACGAAGCGGTTCTAAAGATACATAACATTATCCCAAAAGTCTCTACTATTGGAACGAATAAGTTACATGCAAAATTGAACGGACATATACATATATAAACAATAGAGGCGAGAATGAAACAACAAAAGAAAAAAAAATCAGCATCCTAAATAATTTGGAGTACTGAAAGGATAAAATTATCTTAACAAAGAATTGGTCAAAACATTAGGAACACGAACATAATTTTAGTTTGGGGCACCTCTTTTCTTTCTTTTTTTAATTTTCAATATAGAATAAGATGGTAAATGTTGTAATTCTTATAAGAATGTCCAGAAGCAATAAGTAGATCGGTAAATAGGATACAGAAAACTATGAAGCGATATTATTTGCCAGTAATACATATTATGATGAAAGCCAAAATTATAAGACCTTCTTTTCAATAAAAAGATCCCTTAAAATACAATAATAGTTATCAATAATTTTTCTTAATTAATATTAATGGAAACACCAACAATTTTAAAAAAAATTCCGAAACAATGCTTTGTTAACCAAACTTTTCCCTAGACAATACAAGCGCAGTAGAAAGTGCAAGTATTCAAGAATTTATCATCACAAAGAATGACGTATCTTATGATGTTGCAAATGTAGCCCTTTTGAAAGCTGTCACTGTGTGTTTTGAACATGTAACATTTATTCTAGCCTGTAGAGGAAAAACCATAATGCACATTGTATTTATGCTATCATATTCATGTTTTACAAGCAAAGGAGAACTTCCAAAATCATAGGAAGAATCCTTAAGAAGCTACCTCACTTTGTCCCATAGTCTTCAGGAGCTTCACAAAAATTGCATATGAAATGAACAGTGAAATGAAGTCACAGAAATCTGTAGACTTTCCAATGCTCGGCTATTCTCCTTTTATCAATATCAATAGATCATAAATACTATTTTTGATAACTCAAAGGCTCAAAAGAGTTGTCTTTCCTTCATTTTCAATCATTAACAGTTTGTCATGTAAGCTGAGAATTAGTCGAATTAAATAGTACAAGATAAATAAATTCAAGTTTAGATATCTTGATCGATCAGGTTCCAAGGATATAAAGGAGAAGATAAGTTTCACTATTTCTACATCTTTTGGAGCATAAATTACAGTAGTAAGGGCCTTTGTTGTTGATTATCTGTTATCAAACTCAAGGTTCAAACCTAGAGCCCGGGGCCGATAGAATACCTACTGGACACTCCCATCATAGACCTTGTTCTTTTTAACCTTTCACTGCATATACGGGCTCATACAACACATTGAAGCAAGCAATAAATTGATGGTCTGACCCCATACGAGGGACAAGACTATAACATTGGCTAGTTACGAATTGCGAATGACTAAACAATAAAATATGAGCATATAACTGCGGTAAGTAAAACAAGGACAAAATTGACAATTTAGTCCCTAAAATATACACCTCACTGCAAGTTCGTCCCTGAAATTTATTTTGTGTACTAATTGGTCCGGACGTTGCGAACGTTAGGACGAATTGGTCCTTCCGTTCGAAAAAATGAGAGGTCCCTGACTGAGATTGCCTCTGGACGCCGTTAATTGCACTGTTGATCGTCCCCTCAAGTGAAAAGGCTTCCCGCCCCTAATTGCCCCAAATTTCTGTTCGATCAAACCCTAATTGAGCTTGTTGCTTCCACTGCAATCATCAAATTCACACAGACGCCTCAAGATTTCTGCAATTGAGAGTGTCGCCCGTGATCTTCCGAAGTTGCAATCGTAGTTCTTGGTCTTTTTCCGGTGAGCAGCATCTGGGATCAACCGCTGCGGGAGTTGGCTCGCTCTCGAAGGTTGTTCTGCTGCGTTGCACATGGGCAGGAGGTCAGTTCAATTCCTGATTGTTGGTCGTTTGTGCGGTTTTGAGTTGTTTTTGGGGGGTTTCCCGGGACAAAAACAACCATGTGCAAGGTGCTTGCGTTGTTTTTGGGGGGTTTTCCTAGATGCTCTCTCATTACCAAGGTGCTTGGGTCGTTTGTCTTGATTGCTGGTTTAGGCTCTATTATAAGATTGCATATAACATAACCTCAGGCTTATAGTTGATTTATTTGGTTATTCATTTGATATTCTTTTGAATCTTATGCTGATGTGAGGTTGCAGTTATATGTCATGACGTGAAGCTGCTGAAGGAGAGATTCAACTCGGGTGTTTCTCTCAGCAAGTCTATTTCCTTTGGGCAAACAAGTTGCATCTTAGCATCCTCGAGCTCGTCCATCAATAGCAGTGTATCCTCAGATCGAATTCCTGATTATGGAGAGACCTGCAAAGCTCCAAATGATAGTAGCCTGGAATCGTCAATTGATGGTTCATCCTCACGAAAGGAATCAGAAGACAAGAACATCGCTGGAGCAGAGCAAAAAGAGCTATCGGATGAAGGGTGGGAGCTCTATGAGAATTGATGGAAGTTGATTGCAGGCAATGAAATGAAAGACGGGAATTTGTTAATAATCGTTTACGGTTCGGTTTGGTAGAGTACGAATTGGCATTTTGTACAGAGAATAGATCCAGAATAATTGACTGAGTCTTGCGTTCTGTTTCCTTTTGCGGGTGGTTGCTGCTGTTTAACTGATACTACATTGATGGAAATGTTCTTTGACTATCTATATACATATAGGCTGCATGTTTATTTTTTGCTATATAGTGTTATGCAGTACTTGAGCCGAATGCAATATAAAATAACTTTAGTGTCTTGGCAGCATAACAAAGATATTGTTTTGACCAGACAGTTGTTTCTTTTAACATCGAATGAATCTTATGTAACTTTTGTGAGCTTTTTAGTTGGTGAATCCAAAGATCGGAAATTGCTATATGGAATACATACGAGTTTGCACTGCTGCCATAGATCGTTTTCAATCGCTTTTACGTGCGGCAATTACACTACACCAAACTCAGTAAAGAGTACAAGCCTTTGAGATACAATAAAGTAATAAAATGAGTATTCAGTTGTACGCACAAAAACTTGATCTTTTCTGTTTCCTTACTGATGATTTTATGAACAAGAGCATTATTTCTGACAAAATCCTAAGTCCATTCCGCAGTGTTCAATTGAAAACAGAATCATACAAAGGCCTTTCTACTCATCATCCCAAGACTGACAAGACGAGATATACATATAATACAGACACCACGGAGTACGAAAGCTCCGCGACAAGCTGGTATATCCCCACACCAAAACAAAACAAGACGAGAGTTTGACCAAACTAGCAGCAATTACAACTCTCTTGCACACTTTGTCGCTTTTAACACATCTTTTACTCAAGCTCTGTTCTGGCAAAATCATGTGCTTCATCCGTCTCCCAATGCTTTCTTTATGTCCGCCTGGGTCAAGTGCATCGAGGGCAATAGGGAGCAAACATAACGAGTAAGATGACGAAAACTAGATGGCAATCAACTCAACTTTGCAATAAGCATACAAAATGGTCTACAAATGAGGGAAATTGTAAAACACCTATAGACCAAAACATTGCTGACTGACTTGTCAATGTTTACACTCATACATGCATAATATGGATGGACGTACATACAGAGAATTCAAATATTAGGCATGGTATTCAATATATGCATTTAAACCAGATCGATTGAAAAGTTGAATGATATGTGGGTCATGTCTTAATTGTCATGGACTCATGGGATCAACGATGGTGAACACACCACCTATATGAACAATTCTACTCTGATTCTTGACAAGCATCTCTGCAGAGAGGGAGAGAGTATACCTCAATAGCTAATGGGCAGGTAGTTGGACCATAGCGCTTGATGACTTGCCCTTCCTTGTTGACCAGGAACTTGGTGAAGTTCCATTTTATTCTAGAACCAAGAAATCCACTTGCATTTGATTTAAGGAACTTATACACCGGAGCTGCATTAGGTCCATTCACTCGCACCTAGAAATTGCAAGTACATTGAGAAAACGGCAGTGAAGAGAAATGCGTGAAGAGATAAAAAGTTCCATTAATCTTCATTATGGCAATAGATTTATCAGGAGAAAAGCACGAAAACAGAATCTCGATAAACTTGCTTATTTTTTTTCCTCATAAGTCCATTTCTATCTCTGGAATTCAGAAGTTCGAGCACATTCAATCAATCAATACCAATGCCACACGATCCGGCTAGGTTACGTATTTGCCAAATCATCACTCGGAATATCGGGCCCTTTATATTACTTTGCAAGGAAAATATGCAATTGGTTATCCAACATTAAGCTCATGATTTGCTAGTAACAGGAGAAGGAAAGGCAAGGAGTTTCCCTGAACAACCATGTGCAAACCCCCAAAAAACAACCCAAAACCGCACAAACGACCAAAAATCAGGAATTGAACTGGCCTCCTGCCCATGTGCAACGCAGTAGATCAGCCTTCGAGCGCTCGAGCCAACTTCTGCAGCGGTTGATCCCAGGTGCTGCTCACCGGAAAACGACCAAGAACCACGATTGCAACTTCAGAAGATCACGGGCGACACTCTCAATTGCAGAAATCTTGAGGGGTTTGGGTGAATTTGATGATTGCAGTGGAAGCAACAAGCTCAATTAGGGTTTGATCGAACAGCCATTTGGGGCAATTAGGGGCGGGAAGCCTTTTCACTTGAGGGGACGACCAACAGTGCAATTAACGGTGTCCAGAGTCAATCTCCGTCAGGGACCTCTTATTTTTTCAAAAGGGATGACCAATTCGTCCTAATATTTGCAACGTCCGGACCAATTAGTACACAAAATAAATTTCAGGGACGAACTTGGCATGAGGTGCATATTTCAGGGAACAAATTGTCAATTTTGTCGTAAAACAAGTAGTAGGACCAATGAAATGTAAATTATGATAGGTACCTAGGAAGAGCAACTTAGGTGGGATGAAACCAAGGGCGGGTGGAGATGCTAGAATTTGGTGCTCCAGTAAGCACCCACTTTCAGTGGTGTGTAGACAAGATCCCTCTTTTGGCATGCCTTGGTTGCATTGATTTTTCTTCCTTTTTTGGTTAAGGCGTGAGTTGGGATACCAATTTGAAATAAATGCAAATGCACATGGTTATGTCTCCCTCAAGGAAAAAAAATCACTTTGTTCCACAAATTAAAACACTTAAAGTAGAATGGCATTGAAATGAGGGTTAGAATTTTATTTGTTTTTTAAATAAAATAATGAATATATATATATATACATATAATATATGCATAGTCGGATCAGGCCGCACCCATAGGGTTTCATCCTCGAACCCAAAACCCGAACCAAGAAATGAATATGCAATGAAAAACTGGCCAAATTTACAAACGGTTTTTTTGGTTTCAATTTTTATGCAGGGGATGGATGTCAAACATTCAATTGCGAGAAGAAAGAAGTCTTTCACGGGAGAAAATTTCACGGGGATGAGAAGAGGCTGTAAAAGCCGACACTTTATATTTGGTAAGTGTCGTGGTAATAGAATAGATTCAAGGGAATTGCATTTTAGTAAATAAACGAAGTAGGGAACGGCATATTTGAAAGGAAAATGTGGAGAAACAAAAGTCCTAGGTTCATACTTTTATATTTAGTATAGATTTTCACGTTTTCCAAATGAACCCTATATATTTATGTCATCAGAAACACACTAATTTCCCATTTCTTCTTCACAACAAATCTCTCCTTCTGAGTTCTAATAAGAGAAGTGCACCTCTTTTTCCCTCTTTTGAACCCTAGGCTTCGACCAATCGGTTGGAATCCAAACAGAGAATGAACTCTCGATCATGTTGACTCGAACCCTAGCTTGCGACTTATTTGGAATTGACACCCATGAACAACAAGCAAGGCGGCGGTCAAATTCAGGAACTAGGAGCCTTGCCTCTTATTTGCGAACTCAAAAGGGTAAGAAATGGAGGTTGAATCAGCATCCATATCAGCTCGAATGCGGGAATTTGAGTTAACAAATAGTCTAATTGTCATTGAGAAGTCATAGAAATTAAAGTAATCGTTGTCTTGCTGATTCATCAAAATTATTGCAATTTCACGAATTTGACACTACCTTGCTCGTCGCTTGAGGGTTATCATGCTTTGTCGGATTCTGATCAATAAGTCGCAACCTAGGGTTTATGAAAGACTAGAGAAAGTTCTTTTCTCGTCAAAGTAGAGCAATAGGGAGGGGAAAAAGAAAAAGCCATGTCGGTGTCCGTGATTTGAAAGAAAACGAAAATTTGGAATTTTCTTTTCTAAAAGCAAAGAAAAAGAAAAGAAACTGTGTAGGGGTTTGTTTGTTGTTGGATCCATAATGATGCCATGCGTGTAGGAAATGCCCGGTCATCATATAGATTGGATTTTTTTCGTCAAAGAATTAACGGAGTTGGATCGCATGCTGGATTTGAACTAGAACTCAAATCACATGCTTTTACATAAAGCTTTTAGGAAAAGTATACACTTGTAATTTTATTAATTTGATTACTTTTTTATTATCGTCATTTTTTTTTATCATTTTCATTATTTACCTTGCATTACTTTTGTATTTTGGTCCTTTGATCAACTATATTTTTAGGCTGTCGCTAGTCAACCTTCAAAGCCCGTCTCTCGTGGCTTGGATAAACGATCAATTTCATCCATAACTTATGCAAGTTGAATCAATCGAGTCCCTGAGGAAAATGTTATATCAATTTAGTCATAGGTTACATCCATTTCGTCTTTAACTGCATCAATTTCGTCATTGGTCATGTCAGTTTGGTTATTGATCACATCAGTTTCGTCTCTGATCACATCAATTTAATCTCTCCGTTTGGTCACATCAATTTAGTTCTTACTTGATCACATCATTTTGGAAATTGTCAACATCATTTCTTTACATCAAAAGGTCCCTTTGATCTCACCCTCATTTTTACTACTCATCTCCTAGCCGAGTTTGTAGCATTCGTTCTCATTGCTCGAACCTCCAATTCTCGTATTCTTGGTGGCTATAGAAAACTTATACATAGTACTACTACTATAGATCAAGTTTCGAGCCAAAAAGCAAAAAAATAAATTAGAAAAATATGGTTGAAATTTGGTTTTAACTCACAATGCAGAAATTTTGAATCAGTATTAATTATATAAGAATTTGTTTCCATATTTTAGAGAAAGAAAGTTTTATGAGTCGTTAATGGTAAATTCTTTATAAAATCAATATTAGTCAAAAAATTTATATACATAGATTCCTCATATTATAAAGAAGCTACAATGCTTGATGGCTCGTAATTTCGTTGCACGGTTTGAGAGATATCGCTTTTCGAAATTTCTAACTTGTGAGTGAAAATCGAATTTCAACCACATTTTTCTAATTTATTTCTTTACTTTTTGGCTTGAAACTTGATCTGAATTAGTAGTATGTATAAGTTTTCTATAGCCACTAAGAACACAAGAATCGGAGGTCTGAGCAATGAGAACGAATGCTTCAAAATTGATTCGAAGACAATAGTAGTAAAAATGTGGGAGAGACTAGAGGGACCTTTTTGATATTAACAAGGATGAAAAAGATGTGACCAAATAAGAATTGAATTGATATGACTAAGCGAAAAGACTAAATTGATATAATAAATGATGAAATTGATAAATCCAAAGACGAAATTAATGTGAGTAATGACTAAATTAATGTGATCAATACGAAATTAATGCGATCTAAGACCGCATTAATATAAAAGAGACGGCCACCCGCGTCTCTCTCCGCTCAGCGTCCCTGTGCAGAGGCGCTCCCGCCACTGTACAGAGACGGGCCGGCGCCACTAATTGGCTACCGCGTGGCAGCTTTTTTCATTTTTTTTTTATATGGCCGTTGATGGAGGGCCTGGAGATGAAGAAGGCATGGTCGAGGAGGTAGGGGGTGGGGAGGGGAGGGCACTAGGCGTTTCGTCGAGGAGGAGGGAGCGAAATCTGCTCCTTTCAGCTCAGGCGGTGGTGGGCCTTGGCTTGGGGCTGAGGAGTGGGGGGAGGAGGAGGAGAAAAGTTGAGCTTGGCCTTGCCTTCTCCGAGGATGCGGATGGCAAGGCGGTCGTAGGCAATGGCGACCTCCTTGGCAGAGTCGAAGGGGTGGATCTGTGTCTGCGAGTGTGTGTGTGGGTCTTTGCCGAGCTCTCTGGTTTTTGGGAAGGGAAAGTGCTTGTGTCTGTGCTTGTGGGTGTGGTGATGGCAGAGGAGGAGTGGAGGAGATGATATTTATTTAATTATTATTAATATTTGTTATTTATATATAACATTAGTTATGTTTATTTAATTATTATAATACATATGTGGGCTCAGTTAAGAGATGAGTTCAGAGACATTGCATTGGTGCAGATGTCTTCCATTTTTTGAGAGTCCCTCTCTATTTCACTTGGCACTTATGGCAGTGTGAGGTCCAGTTCAGATCTAAGGGAGAGACAAATTCATCGGAAACAGTCTTAAATATGCCGAGTTGGATGGCCTTGAATGCAATGTCATTGACGCATAGTCAATTTTCTATTTTCTCTTCGATTGAAATAACCCATCAATTGGAAGTGGTGAATTGAACCCTTATTCAAAAATCTTGGCCGGTTAACTTCATCATTATCGTTTTTCTAATTATCATAACAATTTTCTGAAAAGTTCAAAAAGACCAAAAAAAAAAGAGAATAAAAATAGTAAATCGATGAGTGAAGAAGATGAACAAAGGCATCTGTTCATTCTCTTTTCCCCGGATCCAAGTGGAAGGACGACTCAGCGTGATCGTGTTCTATATATTGTACATATGTATCTGCGAACGGCCATCACCTTTAAATCAAAGGATTTGAAGCTTGGATTTTCCTAAAAATCTCATATCATATGTGTGAAAATTCAGTTTCACATTACACCTCCCTAAAAATAGTAGTAGAAAAAAGCATTGTTGCCGCTTCTATTCATCTTCTTCCTTCTCTAATTCTTCTTCTTTTTTGTTTTACTTTTTTGGTTTTGATTTTTCCAAAAATTTGTTAACGTAAATCCTTTTGTATCAGTTAAAATAAATTTTAAAAATAGAGAATGATGAATGTAACTGGTTAAGATTTTTATATTGGGATCTTTTTCATACCTTTCAATTGCTCAATTTGGTCCAATTGGAAGAAAAGGAAACTAAAATTGATGATGTGTCGCTGATATGGCATTTAAGGCAGTCCAACTCAATACATTTAATAGAAAAGTTATCCGAAGGACTAAAATACATAGTAATGCAAAGGTAGATAATGAAAACAATAAAAAAAGAAAGAAAGAAAAAAACGAAAACAATTGAGTAATCAAATCTACATAAGTAAAAATATACCGTTCTCTCAAGATTTTTAAAGCACGTATTAAATTTGAAAAAATTAACAAACCACATACATTTCTATACAATTTACCCCTTTCTTTGGGGGTAAATTATGGGGCCGAATAGCCCGATATATTGGCTGCTTTAATTGATTTATTCATAGTTTTTTTTTCCGGTTACTTGGACTACACACGTATCTCGCAATCCCTTTTTTATCGAGTAAATAGACAATTTGCTCACTGACTTTTCACGATTTCATCAATTTGGTCCTTAATTTATTTTTTGCATCAATTCGGTTCCTGACTTTTCATGATTTACTCTTTTTTATCTCATTCACTCTTTTACTCTCTCACCTCTTATCTAGCCAAACCTCCAACATCATTCCAAGTTGTTTTGGATAGCAAGACAAAGGTTTGTCCTACATTGAAAAAATAAGAGAAAATCATGGGTTTATAAGATGCATGTGTCCAATAATCTATTGACTTAAGTTTTTAGATTGTAGATGGGTCCAAACCTAAGAAAGCCCATGAATTTTTCGACAAGTGGTATTAGAGCCAAATGTAACAATCCTAGGGGAACCCACAACATGCCAAGTCCAGGTTCAAGTGTGGCAGTATGCTCGTGGTAAGACGATCCCCGTAGTTCAATGCGGAGACTCAAACAAACCCGTTACCTGAGTGTCTTAGTTGGTCCGTGGTCCAGTTGGACTGCTATAGCCTAGTGAGGGACATTGTGGTAAGAACGAACAGTTAATGGCGCGTGGCACATGTAAGATTACACGTCGCCACGTGAGGACGAGTGTTGGGGATAAAAGGGCAAGTTTGTCCCACATTGAAAAGATACGAGAAAATTCATGGGTTTATAAAAGGCATGAGCTCAGTAACCTATTAGTTTAAGTTTTTGAATTACGGATGGGTCCAAGTCCAGTAGATATTGGTTTTCCAACAACAAGCAATGAATAAAAAAGAGTATACTATCACTGTCGCCCTTCACTTATTCATTAGCAACCATTTTTGCCCCTGACATATTTTTACCACCAATTAGTCCCAAACGTTGGCATTCCGTCTACAATTTATACCCTTCCGTAATGGAAAAGTGACTGAAAAGGTAACGCCATCCATGAATTTTCCGTCACGGAGATTAACGGAAGGGTATAAATGGTAGACGGAATGCCAACTTTTGGGACTAATTGGTGGCAAAAATATGTCGGGAGCAAAAACGGTTACTAATGAATAAGTGGATGGTGACAATGGTATTTTACTCAATAAAAAATCACTAGACTTGAAAATTCGAGCCGGTTCACGCTAAATATTTAAAATCTTTAGAACGTGATTCTGTTTTAGGATTTGGTGTATGCTCATTTTTCGCTTTTGTGGAGGTTTTGGGTTTCAAAATGTAAAAATTGAACACCCACACCCGCTCGAATTTGCTTAATTCATTTAAATTTTAATATATTTAAATTTATTTAGGTGTGTTTATTGTATATAAACTCTTATTTTGCATTGTTAGTGCGTTCAAATTATGAACGATTATAATGCTTTTATGAAGTAAATGTTGTTAATGTAAAGTAATGAGTTGTAACATCGGGTTTACTCATAAAAATGAGAAGATTCGTAATAGATAGCATATTTTCATGTTGGTCCGGATAACCCTAGACTCCCTGATGAAAAAAAAAAGTACTTGTCAAGGGTTGGTTTTTCCATCTAATTTGGTTTCGGTTCTCGAGATGGGTCTTGAAACTCATGACCTCACGAAGGGTTGGTTTGAGAGTGTTGTTGCTGAAATAAAAGTATTGAAATATAATTGCTGAAAAATAAGTGTTGATTTTAGAATAAGCAAAAGCCGATAATAATTTAAAATTACTGAAATTAAAATTAATATTTAAAATAGAGAATGAGTAAAATAAGTTTTTAGAAGCACTTATCAATCTGCTAGAGAGAATTACGTTTCCAACAGTAGAAATTAGTCAAACTATGGTTTTAAAAGTATTCACCAAATACTGCTTCCACTTAAAACTCAACAAAATAAGCATTTATTCAACCGTCGTCGCACTTCCAAACGAAGTTGAAGTCGGTTCCCCAAAGTTTTAGCAAAAGCCCGACCCTCGTAATCACCCTTAACCATTCCCAGCACTCTGTTTCTATTTTCTCCTTTCAAATTCCCTTCTAATTAAATATGTGCTTTTTTACCACTGCAAAGATAAGTTCACATTATAAACGAACATGTATTCAATGCACATTACAAATTGAAACCATCAGAAAACCACACTCAAACTGGAAAATTGGAAATGATATATATATATATATATAATTTCATTTTCTTAATAAATCACACGATTTAATACAAGCCGTGCGTATTATGGATCAATATTTAGTATACATGTATGAGAAAAGGGCGAATTTACGGGGGCAGCGGATAGCGGTCTCTCTCTTTTGTACTAAAATTTTTTTATATATCCTAACAATTATATTATTATTTTTTATGTAATTGTCATATTTTGTTCCCTTAACTTTACAAATTTACTTTTCCTTTGCATTCTCCTTAATTTTACCTCTTTAGATTAAGTTTTTAGATCTGCCCTTGTAATGAGAATAATTAAATTGCTAATTTCATTTCCTCGATGTCAAAGGTATTTGAAAGCTTTCCTACAAAAGATCATGAAGAAAAAATTAAATTCATGTCACGTTTCCACTCATCCCATGACACGCTATCATCTCCTAAGATTTAACAAACATGGGAGAGTTTAGGGAAGTGAGCTATTTTAAGGTTTCTTTTAACACCATACAATGAAAAAAAAAAAAGAAGAAGGGGAATTCCCCGTATGTGTACTAAAATATTCTTGACCAATCAAAAGTAAAATTAGTGGGGGCTAATTAAATATTAGGGTTTAGGGTTTCCAAGAATTTCATCTTTCCAGAATCCGTGGGCTGAAAGCTGTTTAGGGTTTGTTCAATGGGGCCAATCGAAACTCCAGCTTTATTCACAAATCACAAATATGTCAGGTTATATATTTTTTAATTAGAGATAGGGACATCCACATGGAAGATAAATGCGAAACCTACGCGGTTATGATAGTGATTCTTTGGATTATAAATTAATTAATGAGCAAATACATAGAACATTTTCACATAAAAATACATCGATCTGTTGTAATTACAGAAATGAAAAGATAGCAATTTTTTTTATAAGTCGGTTCGGTATGTAAGTCGATCATGATTTCACTGTAGAATGATTTTCGACTTAACTTGTTTCACCTTTTCTTCTTCTTCATTTTTATAATTAGTCATTCGGAATTAGAATTAAGTTGTTTTTAATGCAATTATTGGAAAATGGGTATCAAGAGACGAATCCCCATATCACTAATCCGTGTAGAGATAGCACAATCTTCGTGGTTAAATAAATTATTATTTGTTTCTTGAGCAAAGAAAATATTGAGAATTATGTCTTGAATTTTGACTCGATTTTGTTTCAATTTTGTAGAATTGAATCTCTAACTTTTAGTTATGTAATTTCTTGAGAATATCGTATTTTGGGATATTATTGATAGAGATTATAAGGAATACTACGTTGAGAGAGAATCGGGGTATATATATATCTATCGAGAGTTTTGATGTAAAATGTGGGAGAGCGTTTAGAGAGTGAGAGTATCCATGAGATGAGATATCTTTTCGAGAGTTAGGGTTCCTCATTTGTAGTCAGCCATTGTGCCTATGAGGGACGCACTCGTATTGTACTCCACTCCATTATTCTTTCTCAATAAAAAGTCACCGTCGAGCCTCCTTTGCCCGTGGATGTTTCCTTTAAACATTTTCATCACATTTGAGGGTTTACAACATATATCTTATGTGCAATTTCTTCTTACTTTCGCATTATGTTCATCGATCATTGAGTGGATTCGCAACAGAAAATTATTATTATCTTTTTTACGAGACAAAAGAACACATGAAAAGAGAGCTCTTATCCAATGGGCATCCACTTTCTAGGGTTTGGGCGTGGCAATCATCCCAACATTTGACGGCAACAATTCCAATATCTATGTATATTTTATGGTTGATCATATATTAATTCTCAATTGATTGATTATGGTACAATCTTCGTAGGATGACACAAAAGATGTTCAATACTTTAATAATGGCAATGTCCCAATAGTTAATTATTCTTGCCTTTGCTAGCTGTAACTTTATCTGTTCGGGAAAAGCAAGAAAAAAACCGAAATTATAAAAATAACGAAACTCGAATGAAATAGAGACATCTTACTGTCGAGATTGCGGGTCTTCGTTTTCGACAGCGTACGTAGCTCATCACATCCACTTATCGTCTTCCCTATCTCTTTATCCCTTTTTACTGAAAATAAGTAGAAGGAAATGGCTGCATATGGAATTAGGAACAAGGTTATTGGTGGAGGTCCTAAAGCCAAATAAATGGATAAATAAATAAAAGAAAAAAATATATAGGTATGCAAATAAATAAAATAACCGAGGAATCTCATCATCATATTCACAATTTACGGACCAAATTTGTAGCAGCCACTAGATTATTGGTCAATTAAGTTTTTTTTTTCTTTTTTTGGTTTCCCTAGTTCTCCAATAGCAAAAAGTCCTGTTTAGCTGCTTATAAGTAATTTTATTTTGGTCGAATGCCACTTTCTTTTGATCACATTGTGATGTTTTGCATCATTAAACCACTTGCTGGTAATTTTATTATAATCTAATATATAGCAAGCTTTTACAAAAAAAAAAAGAATTAGTTTTCTTTCTAGTAAATTTAAACACAAAACTGAAATGGGGGCAAATACAAATCTAAAATATAATGGTAAAAAAGTTGATACACGTTAATTTGGCTGTTCAAAGCTAGAGCTTCCGAGAATTAATACGACACGTACATTCCTTTATTTTTTTTGGTCATACGTATAACTGGCTTTTGACTATTCCATTACCCTTAATTCAATTATTCACTAATGAATTATTATAATTAATTGTCTTGAAAATGTAATCGATTTTACCACGTGAAAAAATGTTTTTATAATTCAATGTAGTAATATATATAAGTTATTAATTTATATTAGTAATCACATCATATGTAGAAAACAAGTGCTTTTGTTGATCCCAATGGGTTTGACCTAATGGTTAAAAAGGAGCTCATATAATCACTCGATCCCGGGTTCTAATTGGGCAAAGTCGGCTCAGACAGTACCCCTGGGTCAGCCAAAAAAAAAAGTTTGGTTTTTCCATTACATGTTATTTTCATTCTTACAATTAACTGGATTTCTGGCAAGTACAATTTTTTCTATCCACCAAAGGAAGTCTCGATTAAGAAAAAGTTAAGCAGACTGATATATAGCAGAGATCATAGGATCTCTCGATAAGTACAAATATTTGTTGGTGAAATTTATTTTTAAAAAAAAAAGGCAAGAAGCTAATGGCTTATTACAAGTTATTTCTAATATTTAAGATGTAGCTACTTTCCTAAAACAAACTATGTACAAAAAATAATACAGGATGACTGCAGTTAATCATGAAAGTGTATTACTAAATACATTATATATCAGAATTTTATACTTCAAAGCTATTCAATTCTTGGAAAAAAAAAAGCAATTAAATGAACAAAAACATAAAATCTAAAAATGTACTCCGACCAATCTTGGGGAAGATTTGCTCTCAACATTTTCCTATCAAAATTAATATAGTTTGATCGACGAAGGCTTAGCATTGTGTGGCACACGCTTTCGCCTGATAATAAAAAACTTCCAGATTCGACACTCGTTGTGAGATTATCTGCGTCCCTTTATTAGTTATTAGAATTTTTATTTCATTGTATTAGCTCATGAACCTCTCTTGTAATTAAAAGAAAATAAGAATTTAACATATTTTGATAATTTTTTCAAGTTATGATATCATTTCAAAGTTAATTATCGACTTTAATTATGAGAGCTGTAAAAAGTATTTTAGAAAAAAAAACTCATATTATATGTAGGTATATATATATATGTAAAACCATGTCAGCACTTTTTTGCATAAAAAATTATTTATGTATTAAAAATAAAGCACAAACAACACACAAGTTGAGCCTTTTACTCGATAAGATAACATGACATCATATAATACAATATTGGAGCAAAAAAGCTGAGACATATTATATTATCTCGTTGTTATCGCCACTAAATTAAATAGAAGAGTGGGATCAAAACATGCTTATTAATTTGCTAAATGAGTGTACTGATTTGGATTTTCCAGTAAGAAAAGTAATCTTTGGGGTTGTGCGGTTCCCTTGTTTGATCAGACAAACAACTTCACTTTCCTCGAGTCTTTATTCTTCTCAGCAAAAAAAGGATGGAGCATAAATCATATGCAATCTTATTTACGAATCTCATCATTGCACATAGCATTTGGGATGTAGACTTTACAGGAAAGTATATATGCGTGTATATACATATAGGTGTGTGTGAGTCTGTGATTACTCGTCATCACCATGATGTATGATGAAATTTTCTGAGAGAAAAAAGTTTAGATGGTAAAAACCTAATTAGCCGTACTAATGATGTGACGAGAAAGAACGAATAAAAGATCAAATATATGATTCATTTCTCATATTTATAAACCTAATCATTGATTTATTACAATTTTATTGATTTTTCATCCTCGACGAGGGAGAATGACTAATTCAGAAAGGAGGTGCAGAGGCGACATACACCCTCGCTTGTAATTAAGAAATTCTATGTTCATGTGCCCTTTATTTAGCTTTTATTTCCATTTTCTAATTATATCAAGTCTACGAATTTCTTTTGTAACCGAAATTAAAAGAAAGAATTACTGAAAAATTTATTTACTTTTTAAATTTGATTGATTTATGGCCTTAAAAGTAATTCACATCTTTTTTGCTCCTTTTCTTATGCCAAACTATACGATAAGCATATGCTCTCCTTAGTAATCCACCTGTGGGATCATGGGTGTACGTGAGCTTTTCAGATTTTATGTTATTCAATTAGTTACTAAAACTAGTTTAATCAAAAACACCATATTAGTTTTTTTTATAGTTATATATATTAGTTATATATTAATCTCACTAAGTACGCAATACCGGCAATACTTGCTCGACTAGGACAACATTTTCAGGCCGCTTGAGCGCGTGAAGGATTAGGAACAATGAGATTAACTAATGATGCAATAACTTATGATCAGCAACATGAGAGCCCGAACATTATATAGCGGGGGCGACAATGTTGTCATCACTACTGTCCACTATATTATTCAGCAAAAACTTATAATCAACAATTGCCAAAACTATGTAAATATTAGCTCTCTACGGTTCCCGCTACTATTTGTTACCCAAAACTAGACTAGAATGGGAAACTTGCATTTCTACTGTAAATAAACATAGCTAAGCACCCGTAATTAAATTGTGATAATAGAGCATATCAGCATCATTGTACACAGTCGATTAGAGCCATTGGTAAAAATGTCGCGAATTTGAATCATATGCACTGTTATTTGAATGATCATATGAGTTTTGTCTTATTATCTCTCAATAAGATTTGAATAGGAGATCTCAAGGAAATGAGCAAGTCGACTTGCCATAAGAGCCAACCCGTTATATAGTTAGTTATAACTATGAAAAAGTTTGGAGAGTAAACTTAGCTTGTCACATGTAAAATAAGGAGGGTACCTTTTTTTTTTTTGGCCAGAAATAAGGAAGTGATGATTAGAAAGTGCATCATACAAGAAAATCTTAGGTGGGTGAATCTAAGTTAAAATGTGCTACGAGAAAACCCCAATAGGTTTTATATTAAACACATTTAATTAATTGATAAATATTCAGTGTGAAATTTGGTATCTGAAAGTTCAATTGGACTCCAACTAATCTAGTTGAGCCTGGTCCACCCACTAAGGGTTAAAGCTCACCTAACGTGAATTTTCTGCATTCATAAGGACTTGAATCTGATACCTTATTTAAGCGGAACAAGCGTCGAACTATTAGAACCAACCCTTGTTGGTGGTTTATATTTTGTATTACTTAATTTGTAGCATGGTGTTATTAACTCTTTCTTATTGCATCGAGGATTATTTGGGAATTTCTCTACTAATTCGTTCGTTTGATGAAATATAACGTAAGTCTCAATGCACGGTCTTTTTTTGTTTTCATTTTCAGAAACTAGATAATCTGAACTTTGCAATTTTCCAATTGTAAATGAGAGTCATGAATCTGATAAACAAAAAGGGAAATGAGATATATTAAAAGGGTTCAAAAATTATTCATTGAGGAAAATCTAATCTAAAATCAATGGGCCTCGACTAATCGAGTAAGAGTCGAGTTAATTCATAAAGGGATAAAACTCTCCCAACGTGGATTTTCTTATTTATAAGATTCGAACCCAAAACATTATTTAAGGAGAACAAACGCCGAACTATTTGAACTAATTCAAGTCGGTTAAAACCTTCCTTTTTAATCCCCCTCTCTCTACACCAAAATGAAAGGCTTTTTTTTTTCCGATTACAAAAGACGCATTAGACCTAGTATAACGAAAGTGAAATCCAAAATAACCAATAAATGAGCATATAATTTACTAAGTATCAAACCTATGATCTCTTAGTAACAGGCGAGTGCATTATCCGCACCCACTTTTGATAAAATCAAAAGCCTTTTCCTTTCTTAATTCCTAGGTTTCTTGCAAATGGCCCAACTCCAACTCCCACTGCCGCTCTCAGTCTCTGCTCCTCCTCCTCTTCTTCCATCCTCCTCCTTCCCCTGGCTTTGACTCTTCTCCTGGTATGTTATGTCTCTTCTTCTGCACTTCCCTGTCTCCTTGCATTCATCCAATGGAGTTCTATGGATTCCACCTTTGTTGAACCCTTCTGTCTCCAGAATTTATTTCCGGTCTCTGTTTCCTTTCTGTCTGTTTCTTGTCTCTGTTCCTGTCTCCATCACATGTTGTGTTCTTGTTTGTTATGTCTCTGTATTTGAAATCTATATGCAACCATGTAAAGTACAGTCAATATTCATATAAGAAAAATTAACGTCAAGGGCAGTTATGAGTTTACGTTTATGGATGTGCAGCATTCGATAAATTCCATTTTGCTCCCTTTGTTTAACTACCGCAGAACATTCCAAGAGTTTACGGTTGGCCCCATTGGATGCCGAAAGAGGAGGAGTTAGAGTGTGAAGAAGAGCCTGGGACTATGTTCCGGGACGACGACCCCGACAAAAGCATTAAGAAACATGTTATCCTGTCAATCGGTTCTCATGATTCAACTGACCAGGACACGGATAAAAAACCTAAGGATGCAGATTACTCAGTGCTCACGCCTCCGCTCAGCCACGAAATAGAGGTTTCGATACTGGCTCGGGTCCCCCGGTCGGAGTACTGGAGGATCTCGACTGTGAACAAGCGGTTTCTGTCCCTTCTGAGGAGCGGGGAGATCTACAGTCTAAGGAGGGACATCGGGGTCAGGGAGCCATCTGTATTTGTGCTGGCGAGCGGGGAGAGCAGCTGGTGGGCGTTTGATCGGCGGTTCAGGTCCTGCCACAAGCTCCCAATCTTGCCCTCGGACTGGAGCTTCGTCTTGGGGGACAAGGAGACCCTATCCGCCGGGACTCATTTGATCGTCTCAGGGAAGGAGATGGACGGGCTAGTCATCTGGAGGTACAGTTGCCCTGCCTGATTGCTCCCTGGTACTTTATTTTTTCGAATGTCGAAATAATGTCCTCGACAGGTACGAGTTGGCCGAGAACAGGTGGTTCAAAGGTCCTTTGATGAACAACCCGAGATGCCTGTTTGCCTCCGCCACTTGTGGAAACTACGCATTTGTGGCGGGTGGGATCAGAGCAGATGGGAAACGGGAGGTGCTGAAAACTGCTGAAAGATATGACCCCGAAAGCAAGTCATGGGATCGCCTCCCAAGCATGATCAAGAAGAGGCAGTACTGCTCTGGCTGCTACATGGACAAGAAATTCTTTGTGATCGGGGGAAAGAATGAGGAGGATCAGGCCCTGACCTGCGGGGAAATGTTCGACGAGAGCAGGAACAAGTGGGACCTCATCCCTGACATGCTGAAGGGCTCGCCCATCCCGACCTATCACTCGCCGCCACTCATTGCTGTCGTGAACGACAACCTCTACACCCTTGAGACGTCCTCCAATGAGGTTCGGGTTTATATGAAGGAGAGCAACTCGTGGAGGACCCTGGGACCGGTGCCTATCAGGGCAGACTCCAATAAGGGTTGGGGGGTGGCCTTCAAGTCCCTGGGGAATGAGCTGCTTATCATTGGGGCATCCTCGATTTCCTATACAGGGCATGGGATGAGTATATTTACTTGCTTACCGGACCTGAACGCGGTGCAACTGCACTGGCGGCCCCTCGAGTCTTCCATGAACCGCCGGTCGAGTCACTTCATCCGGAACTGCTGTGTTATGATTGCTTGACAGAGTTTATCAACTGATGTGAGTAAACCCAGAATAAGAGGCTCCGTCCTCATATGATGAACGGATAGGAAAGCTTTGATATATGGTTTAAGTGCGATTCCAGTAGATATGTGCTGAATTAATTGTTACTTCTTGGTGTGTAACTGATATATATCCTCGAACTTACGAGTTATCTTTTATAATCATTCTTCCATGTTGGTCCATGTTCGGAGACCAGGTCTAATGTTTGCAGTGAAATGTGAAAATGGTTGGATGAATTCAATTATCTGATCTCTGTTTGAAAGAGAATCCATTTTGCTAGTGCCTCAATCCATTAGTATCGAACCGAATCGAGAGAATTAGCAGGTCTTCATGATGGTTTCAGCTCTCTCGTGGAAGGGGCAACGATTTCTGAAGTAAATGAACAAAGCCATAAAAGAGTTTATCAGCTCTGGCAAGCTTATTCTGACCCCGATCACAATATAAACTTCTCATAACTGCCAGCAAGTATGAAATGCTACACGCGATCAGGTAAACACAAGAAAATATATTCAATTAAATTGACAGCAACATTCATACCATGAAGGTCTATTTGTCATCCATTTTCGCCTTATCTTTTTCCCTAAAACTTCGTTACTAACACCTAATACAAGGAGAAAGTCTTATATGCAATGAGTACACCATACGGTAATGTCACAAGCCAGTACGAGGTTACACGAACATGTCATTGGTTAATGTCTACTTTCCAACTGATAAACTGGAATTGTTTTCCAGTTGTCATGGAATTGGAGGAAACTTCTGAAACTAAGACCATTAATGAAGCCTTTGATCAAATATAAAATTGGCATTAGTATCTTTGTTTCCTTTCGGCATGACCATTGGTTGTCTATAGGTGCACTTGCTGAATATTGCAGTGGAGGGAAAGGGATGGTTTACTTTCCAACAGTTAGGGACTCAGATTCTGTCACCAGGGTATACAAAAACAAGTGGGTGTGGCCCAGAAGTTCTGATCCTCAAGCTGCAGAGATAAGGAACTTGGTTGCAGAGGTCCCAATTTGCTGAATCTGACTCTGTGGTATGGCTTCCAAGCAAACCTGGAACTTCCACTACTTCAAGTGCATGGAACTGTCAAAGGGAGACCAGACCAAAAGTGCAATGGAGAAAGGTTGTCTGGTTTCGGGGGCATTTGCCAAAAGCTTCTATTATCTCTTGGCTTGCCATCCTTAATAAGATGAATACAAAAAAACAAATTTAAAAAATGGGGACTCATTCTTCAATCTTCTGAGTGTGAGCAGAGTGACTCGGGGAATTTGGACGAGTCTGCAATCCAGAGCTGGTATTACTGATTTAACAACAGATTGGGATTCTGCTCTTGCTTGGATTATGGGGATCGAGGGTAGATCTTTTGGATGCAACTGCGTCAAGACTTTTATGGACCATCTACATTTATGTAGTTTGGTCTGAGAGGAACAGGAGGATTTTCCCAAAGAAATCTTTGACCGTGGCTGTTCTCATGGGAACAATCATCCAAAGTATCAAGTTAAAAACTCTGTCTATTCGGAGAGTTTCCCTTAAGCTTTCTTCTTCTATAGTTGCAGGCTCTTTAGGCTTAAGGATGGAATGATTATGTCAGAACTAAAGAGTCTATATTTGTGTGTGATAGTTAGCTCGACGTTTGTATGTGGGTGAACGAGTGTATACTTTTTTGTTGTTAATTAAATTTACCACTTATCCCCCCAAAAAAAAAAATTTGGAAGGTGAGAATTAACATACTTCTGAAGCCACCACAGGACGTTGCCTTTGCTTAAGTCAAATATGATGTGCTCGAGCCTTCGAGAACTAAGTCGGAACAACTCAAGCACCAGCTATGGCAGCACCGAGACTCGATGATATTAGCCAAATCCACCGCTTAAGATTAGAGTAGAGCAGAGCTAACGACGAGGATCTAAAGAAAAGGAAACAGGCTCTCAATTATAGAAGGACCTCTTAACTGGACCATCATCAATCTGAAACAAACCTCTGGAGTATCATAATCTATATGTGACACATATAAGTTGGAGAATACACTTGGTGTATATGAAAAACCAAATTAATGAACCTAAGGGGTTTGATTTAGGGGTCGTCTGAATAATCTTCCACATTCTCTATTCAAGTTCGAATTCTCTTGGAGTCACTTGTACGGATTTCCGAACGAGAATATCAAATATCTTTCTCCTTTATTTACTTTTTACAATCACACATATCTATTAAATTTGGATATTTAATGTTGCGTTTGGTTTCAAAGTAGGATTTTAAAATTAAATTTTAATTTTAAAAAAGAGTCGTATAAATGGGGTGCACTCTTTGATTTTATATGAGTTATTTTGTTTTGTTGTAGAAAAAGAGTGGTATAAAGGGGACCCACCCTTTGACTTTGTATAAATTATTTTATTTTATTGTGGGTAGAATTAAGTTAAAGTAGGATTTTAAAATCCTACTTTAAAACCAAACAAGTCATAAAAGTCAAGGTGGAATCACCTACCACCTCGGTCTCTGTCGAGGTCAGTCTCAAGAATCTTCGCCATAGATCCAACAAGATGGTAAAGAGTTATCAGCTATGCAATCATCTTCTTCGTCTCACGTAGCATTAACGCATATATCATATTTTCTAAAAATACTCATAATTCGTCTCCTTGTTACGATTTCTTTGTGATCCTCTATCGCCATTACACTGCGGAAAGTGGTAAATGCTAGCAAAAATTTCGGATACTACGAGATGTCACATGGAAATCTTCGACGTTCACATGTTGGGACGCGGGGGCATTATTGCGCTAAAATTGAAAATTCGGGCACATTTTGGGGAAGTTATAAAATACAGGGACCGATATGGTAGTAACCTAAAAATGAAGGCGTACAATGAAATTTCTGCACGGAAAAGAAAAAGGAGCCAACTTGCCAAAGCGTTCGCCTTTCATCTCGACCTTCATCAGTGAGAAGGTGTCACTCTGCCATTACTGTCAAAGCTCTGTTCCTTCCTTCTCCTATTTGCCCTAATCGACCGGAAGTGTGAGCTCGAGTCGGAATTCGCTAATGCAAATACCTCTCGTCCCGCTTCAAATTTAGCTCTGTTTCTCCCGATTTCTCCATCTCCGTGCGTTGGTATTGGGCATTGAAACCCTAAAGTTCAAAGCTTTCTTCTTCCTGGATCGGGAACAGTGGACGCGGATCGTTGCACTAGTGGCCTGGTAACTAGCTCTTGGCATCTAAGTTTGCGGCAGCGCCGGTTTCTTGTGGTTTTAGGGTTTTGCTTGTTGTTGCTGAGCTGAAAGATTCATGGAAGGAACCTCCTTTCCAGCAGTACGATGATTAAATCATGAGATTCTTCTACGCTTTAGAGCGGTTGAGTTGTTTCTGCTGTTGGAATCGAGTTTAATTGCTATGTGAGGAACTTTGTGGCTGCATTTAGAGGCGATCCAGGGTTCCGGTCTTCGCTTGCTGTTGCTCAGTTTAGGGTTCTTCCTCACTTGGCAGCTCAGCTGGACGTTTGCAGCAGTAGGGCGTTTGTTGTTATCACTATATCTTGGTGGATTTGAGAGTTATTTCAGGGTTTGGGGTGTCTAAGTTTCCGGTGCTAATCAGGAATTAAGTGCAGGTGCTAATTGCTGATTGTTAGGTGGAGAGGCTTGCCTATTTAGAAGCAGTCTAGGATTTCCTGCTGATTTTGGAGAAACAATTCGGGTTCCAATGTCTGCGAATAATAACAACACTAATAACGGCAACCCACCGAGAAGCCTTGGGGCTACGGTGTCGCCTTTCGGGAATGTGGGGATAGTGAATTCATCTATGCCTCAGAACCCTGCATTCGCTCAGGCACAGCAAATGCAGGGCAATGCAGCCGGGTTTCAGACCCAGTTCCAGCTATCGCAGCAAGCCCAAGCGCAAGCCCTTGCTCAGGCTCAGTCCAAAGCTCAGGCCCACATTCAAGCTCAAGTCGCCGCCCAGATCCAGGCCCAATTCCAATCTGCTGCTGGTGGCAGTGGGATTGGGAACTTAGGCTCGTCTTCCCCCGGCGGCAGTGCCATTGCAAAGCGGCCACTCATGAAGCCCCCTGTCCGTCCTCCGGCAAACCCCATGGCCACTGCCGCTACCATGATGTCTCCACTGAAGCAAATGGAGCTGGCTTCCGCTGCTGCTGCGCGAAAGAAGAAGCAGAAGCTCCCGGAGAAACAGCTTCAGGAGAGGGTTGCTGCGATTCTCCCGGAGTCTGCTCTCTACACCCAGCTCCTCGAGTTCGAGGCCCGAACCGATGCTGCCTTAGGAAGGAAGAAGGTTGACATACAGGAGGCACTTAAGAACCCTCCTACGATCCAGAAAACTCTTCGTATATATGTCTTCAATACTTTTGCTAATCAGGTCAGGGCGATCCCTCAGAAGCCTAATGCGGAGCCCCCAACCTGGACCCTTAAGATAATCGGGAGGATCTTGGAAGATGGGGTTGATCCCGATCAGCCCGGAGCAGCTCAGAAGCAGCCCAATCCCTTGTACCCAAAGTTCTCTTCTTTCTTCAAGAGGGTGAGCATTTCATTGGACCAAAGACTGTATCCTGAGAATCCAATCATTCTTTGGGAGAGCGCCAGGTCACCTGCTGCTCATGAGGGGTTCGAGGTGAAGCGTAAAGGAGATAAGGAGTTCACTGCTACTATACGCTTAGAGTTGAACTACTCGCCGGAGAAGTACAAGCTCTCACCTATGTTGACAGAACTTCTTGGTATTGAGGTCGACACTCGCCCAAGGATTATTGCTGCGATCTGGCACTACGTGAAGGCCAGAAAGCTGCAGAACCCAAATGACCCAACCTACTTCAACTGCGACCCGCCTCTTATGAGAGTGTTTGGGGAGGAGAAGATGAAGTTCACCATGGTTTCTCAGAAGATATCACAGCATTTATCTTTCCCTCAGCCCATTCACTTGGAACATAAGATCAAACTCTCGGGGACCAGCCCAGCGGGAACTGCATGCTACGATGTACTGGTGGATGTGCCATTCCCGATTCAGAGGGAACTCTCCACACTTTTGGCGAATGTGGAGAAGAACAAAGAGATCGATGCTTGCGATGAAGCCATATATGCTGCTATAAGAAAGATTCATGAGCACCGTAAAAGAAGGGCTTTCTTCCTTGGGTTCAGTCAGTCACCAGCTGAATTCATTAATGCATTGATTGAATCTCAGAACAAAGATCTGAAGCTTGTTACTGGAGAAGGAAGCCGAAATGCTGAAAAGGAAAGGCGATCAGATTTCTTTGGTCAGCCATGGTAAGAATATTTGTTCTACTATTTAATGCAACTCGCTTCTGATAGCGGCATAAAATGCATGAGTATGATGTCAGTATTGATCTGCTTCTATACACTGAAGCTCTTCAATAATGTGAGATCTTAATGTTCTAAAACTGCTCATTCTTTATAAGGAATGTGGAGGATTGATTGTAATTATGATGATTTAACAGGGTTGAAGATGCTGTTATTCGATACTTGAATAGAAAGCCGGTAACGGGAAGTGATGCACCTCCAAGCACATGAGCATGGGATCTGCGAGCTCTGCATGGACCTCTATGTGGGTCAGTCGCTGACTGTACCTGATGGGAGAATGACTTCGCTGATCGTGGTTAAATTCTGGTATCTCAAGTGTGTGGAATCATGACTTATAAATTTTACTTTTCTCCCGGTGCTGAGGTTGAACTGAACTTCTCGGATGTAGAACTATGTATTAGAATAGAAATGCTGATGTACATAGTTTTTGTTGTTGTCTTATCCTATTTCATCGTGCTGCAACATAAAAGATTACTGATATGTTGGTCGGTTATTGTAGTACTGATGATGTACTCTAATCAGCTAGGTTGTTAGTGACATTTAGCTTGGTCATTCTACTTGTTTCAACTTTCGGAGAGTATGTGTTTACATCATAATCTTTTTCTCTTGGAATATTGTTACTAGAATCACGCTCTCTGCATTTTCTTTTACGTTCTCTATTCATTTAGTACACGCTTTTTTTTCTGGAGTAATTAATGGTTTTCGTAACCCGAACTTACGGGAAACCCACACAATGTCTCGACAAAGGCATCTGTGCTGCAAAAACAAAGATGATGTTGCTAGTCCTTTGCTGAGTTTGATTGCACCTCCAATGTATCACTTGAAGCAATTCCCTCGTCAAACTATTTGTTTGGTAATATTGTGGGTTGGCGCCTGCAATCGCGATAGATCGTCTCCTACCAAATGCAACTGTAAACCTATAGTTTGATAATATTGTGGGTTCAAGAAATGTTAGCGCATGCAATCGCGATAGATTGTCTTGTACCGAATGCTACTTTAAACACTTTAAATCCGCAGTCCAGACACTTTGAAATAGCAATCTGGAGTTCGTGAGCTCGGGCTGAGCTTCGAAATTTGTATCAAACTCATGGATAAAGCAGGAGAAAAGCAGCCCGTTTGATGAGAAAAGGTAAAAGGAATAGTATGGGGACTCAATCTCCAAGAAAAACATATTTCAGGGACAAATTTCAAAAGTAAAAAAAATTTCAATTCCATCCAAAAAAAAAAAAAGAAGGGAAAATGGAAATGGCGGGAAGTGAGGGTCGGAACTCGGAAGCAAAGCTCCATTCCGATGTATCCGTCTCCATCTATCTCAGTCTCCCTCTCCATCTCCTAACCCTCCTCCTCTGCAGTCAGCAATGGAGAAGCCCGACGGCCCCGGGAAGACTTGCTGGCGGAAGGAAGTGGACGTGAACTTGAAGCGGCTTCACTCTCTCCTCTTCGGGGCGGAGGCTGCCGCCGAGAGGGGCGATTTCTCCACCGCGCATATCCTAGGGCTTCGCCTCCTCGGCTTCCTCGAATCGCGGACCCGCAAAGACATTGACGAGGCCTTCATCCGCCCTATCCGCCGTGAAGCTATGTCAAACGTCGACGCTGCTCGTCAGAACCTCGTGGCCGAATCGGATAGGTATTACCATCTCACATCTTACATTCGGTTCACGTTCTCGAGGCAGTTTGTTCGAATAATTCGGTGACTAGAGCTAACACTGTTTGAAGCTTAATTGGACCTGTACTGCTGATGTTGGATTGCGGGAGTACGGTGGCGTTGGGGCAGTTTTAGGTTGTAGAGCACATTGAGCTCATCGAAGATGAATTTCGTTTGACAATTTCGTGATTGGAGGAGCATGCATTTAGGCTGCAGCGCAGTGCTGAATTTTCTTTTGCCATTATATTAAGGTGCATCATCATCTATATACCAATCAATCCTACTGCCATTGTTAAAATGATGGGAGAACTTAGGGCCAGGCCTGAGGGAGAGGGGCATAGTTTTGCGACATCCCCTTGGTGTTAGATTTTTGTTGGCGCGAAATATTCAGTAATATAATGAGGCTGATTTCTTTGTTATGTTGTGCTCTCCTCTTCTTGATGCATTTCGATATGCCTTCAGACGGGCATTTCAGCAGGCCAACAGAACTCCGGAATGTGTGTTTCACATGAATGGAGATATTGACATGGAGAAAATCACTCAGTCGAAGTACTTCTGTGCTCTTTATCAACAGGCTAAAAGGGATGCTACCAGCGAAACGGTATAGATTGTGCATCATATGCGCTCCTTTTTTCCCTATTTGTTTACTACATCAAACGACTGAATAGCAAATGATGCATATATATTTTGATTTACATTACTGTGTTAAGTAATTATTGCAAGTTGTTAATATTCCCAATGTGCTAAAAAGAGTCATTTCAGCCAAAGATTGTATTTGTATCAAATTTTCTCTCGACTAAATCTTTTCTCTTTTGGTTCCAGAATGATCCGCCACCCAGGAAGGGAAAGTCAGAGTATGATACATCCCGTGTTATCTCCCAAGCAAATTTGGCATCTTTGTACGGAAACAACCTCAGTAGACGAAGCAATTACCCATCAAAGAGTTCTATTGCCTCCAAAAGTAATTGCTCCCCCTCACAAGGCATACTTCTAGATAAGGCCCCTTCTTACAACCATCATAAGGATTCCCCTCCTTTTCCATTCTCAAAAGTTGAAGATGAAGAAAGACCTCATACTACTGCTTTAGGGTCAAAATGCATGCACATGGAAATCAAAAGCCCCAGTTATGACGACGAAAATTTGCCATCGAAAATGGAAGAAGCTAATGCAGAGGCACCTGCCAGCGGATTTATGACTGCAAAAACCAAATTGGTACCCACTTTTATCCTTAAAAAATACTTTTGTTGGTCTTTAAATGTAAGGCCCTGTCTGTTCTGCTCTATGATTCCCATGTAGTCCTCGCTAACCTTTGAATAAAGTATTGCTGCATGGATGATGGCATGACCTAGGCTATGTTTTACTCAGTAATTTATAATTGGAGGATGATTTTACAGATTGCTCCTTGCGAATAGCAGTGTCATTTTCTTATATAGCCTAGATGTAGTTGAGCCTTTTCGTAGCAAATTCTTGGGAACTATTAAGCCAGGTGTTTGTCTGCCCTCTCGGCTTCCTTGCTTTACTGCAGAACAGAGGTCAATACTTAGATTGACTGTATTATCCAAGTGCCTTTAGGGTGAGGCAAGAGTTACATAGGATTCTATCATACCACTGATAAATAGTAAAGTAGTAAACCACTATTCTTTACATTCCTACATGTTTTGCCTTTTTATTTTCCTGAAGGACAAAAGGGTTTTATGCAAGGTCGTGAAAGGTAATTCCCTCATATCTCATGTTTATTAGTTTCATATATAATTCATGGTGAGCCTCAGCATCAACAATATCTTCTTCTATTTGCTCATAGGTAATGGATACAAGACAAAAGCGAAGTTTTGCAGGATCACCTAATGCATCTGTCTCCCCACAAAGTGATTCTGGCATCTGGGGTTATGGATCACATGGTTCATCACGAAGGGGTGTTCGTGGAAACTTTGTTCCCCCAATCAGATCAAATAGTACCAATTCTGGAAACGTGACTTCCCGGATTGCTGGAAAGTCTGATGATGGATTAGATGACTCAACAAAGAGATGGTAATTTTTAAAAAAGGCTTGTTTAGTGATTTTACTTATCTTGCCAGTATATCCCAACTCTTCATAATGCATGACAAAAGGATTTAGAGTTTACTAGTATTTTCTTGCACCCATAGTAATATGGCTAGTCTAATGAAATGGACCTGTCTACTTTTACTGTTGTTTGCTGGTTATTGGAATTTCCTATATGTAGCTCTTTTTGCCTGACATCGTTTTCGATAAATTGATGACAAGAATAATTTAGATAACATTTATAAATGTCGATTGGCCCTGATATTTGAATCACGAAGAAGAGAACATCATATTTTCACTTGTCTATTGTGATTTTTTATACTGTTCAGTCTAATTTGGACGATCACCTCTTCTTATGTTATAGCTTGGAAATGCTTTGCGGTCCTGATGGTGAACTTCCAGAGAAATTGAGGAACTTGGAACCTCGCCTCATTGAACATGTCAGCAATGAGATTATGGATCGAGATCCTAATGTTCACTGGGATGATATAGGTGATTCAGATGTTTCATTTGTTGGGAGGATTCCACTTTGTCATTTTATTTTCCAGGAGTTGTTCTGATACCTTTGCTTTCTTCACCAGCCGGTCTAGAACATGCTAAAAAATGTGTGACAGAGATGGTCATCTGGCCTTTGTTGCGCCCTGACATATTCAAAGGTTGCCGAGCTCCAGGAAGAGGATTGCTTCTCTTCGGTCCACCGGTAGGTACAGTGGATATCACTCCAGGGAAGATAACATACTTTGATGGAACATTAATTATATCTTGCGTTGCAGGGTACAGGAAAGACAATGATTGGAAAAGCTATTGCTGGGGAAGCAAAAGCGACTTTCTTCTACATATCTGCTAGTTCATTAACCAGCAAATGGGTCTGTATTGTTATCCTGCAGCCACTATTGCTAAACTTCTGAACCCATTCATGGACTCATATGACCTGTACATTATCAGAAAGCTAACATAAGATCAGTTGTTTGTAGATTGGGGAAGGTGAAAAGCTGGTGAGGGCCCTTTTTGGAGTTGCCAGTTGCCGTCAGCCTGCTGTAATTTTTGTCGATGAGATTGATTCACTTCTCTCTCAGGTGCGGTATCTCCTGAGGTTTGAAGATGAACTTCCCTGGTTGAATTTTCTAATATTTAACGTTACAATCGTCCAAGCTACTAAGGAGACCATTGGAACATTTTTTTTTTTTTTGGATAAATTCGAAACTGCTCTTATTACTTAAGAAAAAGATACAAGTCAAATTACGGGGCTGCCTGGAGGCAGAGATCCAGTCCCACCTTGAGTACAAACAAATCCTTAAACAAAGGAGGCAACAAAAGATAAATGCACTCCACATAATCTTATAGAAACATTCACATAAATACCCAAATAGCAGAGTAGTTTCCGCTGAAGGGGAGTCTTGATATTCCTTTCAGCAGTCTGTGGGATGCCCAAACACCTGATCTTGACAGAAAAGAGATGGTCTGGAGTCTCTACTCTCAAGGCAACTAGACCATCAGAACAGTTACTTTCTGTCTGAAAATAGGAAGTTGCTTCATATGTCCATGAATCTGATATCCTACTAACTGATTGCTTATAATATGGCCATGAAATGATATTGGACAACCTTTAATGGGCTGCAGCGGAAGTCAGAAGGTGAACATGAATCTAGCAGACGTCTCAAAACACAGTTCCTCATTGAAATGGAAGGTTTTGACAGTGGCAGTGAGCAAATTCTTCTTATAGGTATTTGAACAGACCCCATACTCGGTAGTTAGTTCTATATTTTTTAAATGTCATTTATCTACAAGAGGATTTTGAGCCTTATGGCATGAGATGATGGGCTTGGAGTAAAACTGTGTGAAGAATTCCTTTCCTCCCTAGGACACTCTTTATAGATTACCAGATTATCTTTCGCTGTTCTGAAACATGTCGCGATTTGGTATTTTCTATGTTTAACTAGGGGCAACAAATAGACCCCAAGAGCTTGATGAAGCAGCAAGAAGACGACTTACCAAAAGACTCTATATTCCCCTCCCTTCATCAGGTCAACACGGTTTCCTCAATTTTTAACTTCTCCACCACTGATTTGCATTTATCTGTGGTTAACTTGTAATATTATGATCCGAAGAAGCAAGAGCATGGATCGTGCGTAACCTCCTGGAGAAGGATGGACTCTTCAAGCTTTCTGAGGATGATATAAATGCCATATGCAAGTTAACTCTCGGTACTTTCTCCTGCAACTGCACCTCTATATCTGTGCCTCTTTCCATGATTTCGGGATAATTTAGGTGATCATCTCCTTTTTTTCACGCGTTTGGTATGCATCTTTCTGTGCAGGGTACTCAGGATCGGATATGAAGAACTTGGTAAAAGACGCGTCTATGGGCCCACTGAGAGAGGCCCTTAGACAGGGGATCGAAATTACTAAGCTGAAGAAGGAAGATATGCGTGCTGTAATGCTTCAGGTAAAAACGTTATGTCAAAATGCATAATTCATGGATAAAAAGCCACAATAGATTTGTTATGTGGTTGGTGCAATGGTTCCTTATGTATGATGTTCATGTCTCAGGACTTTGAGACGGCGATGCAAGAGGTGAGACCCTCCGTATCCTCCAATGAACTCGGTATCTATGAGGAATGGAACAAACAGTTTGGGAGCCTAGCGGTGTAGGAATTGGTTTTTATCATCTTCAGAGAATGGATGTAAACATTAATCAGATAATACAAAACAAACGGTTCTCGCATGTGTTTAGAACAGCACTGAAAGTAGAAATCGAGCTTTTAGACTGGGGGGGACCGCAGGCAGCATCATTTATGAACAAGTTTTGCTGAATCCTCGTTACAGTAATCCCTCCTAACTACTAACGATTGCATTAGTTGTAATTATACTAATCCACAAAGGCATTTTTCGATTATAAATAGTTTGTGCTCTACACCTTGGTTTGTTTTAATCAAGTTATGGGAATTAATTAGATTAACTTACCTGGTGGCCCCATTATGATAATTAATTGTCTGATCAGTGTGAAAATGTTCATTAAATACTAATGAATGATTAAAGACGACAAAGGTTGTCTGCTGATGATGGCCGAGTACTGAGGAATCCTTGGTTTAATTATTCCCAAATTTTTAAGTCAAAAACGTGGAATTATTAAACCCAACGTGCATGTCTCGATTGCACGTTTTACGAAAAAGAGAAAATGATAAAACAATCTTTTGAATGTTAGTTATAATTATGTGGCGACATAATTATAATAATTAATATATGTATATATGTATGTATGTATATATATATATGTATGTATATATGTATGTATGTATGTATAGATCTTTGATCCTGCCATATGGTTTTAATTATGAATTTTCTCGCTGTTAAGAGCCGGTTGTTTTAGAGCATGTGATTTCCGTACAGAATCCATTTTCCTCGGACCATGTCAGACAATTACAAAGGATGGTTGTCCAAACAAAATTTCAAACTCCCGAACAAGTGAGTGTTGCTAATTTAATGACTTCTTTACTGCTAATCTATTAGACTCTCTTGTGGACCGAAACCTGAAAGCCGCCCGCCATATGTGCCGTCAACATTGGGACGAAAACCGGTCGGCCCTCATCGACCGGTTTGATATCGAACCTCCGAAGAATTGAAGCCACCACGTACTTCATCTGAACGAACGCCATCTGCTTCCCGATGCAATCCCTCGGGCCGGCCTGGAAGATTGGGAACTTGAAAGGGCTTACCTTCTTGAGCTCCCTTGATGTCTCAAGGTAGGCTTCACTGAGCCAACGGCTCGGTTTGAACTCGAGCGGGTCTTTCCCCCACAGAGCCTCCATCCTGCCCATCCCATAAGGGAAGTAAGTCACTCTGTCCCCCGATTTTACGAGAGTGCCATCGGGCAACGAGTCATCTGAGATAGCATGCTTGGAGTCCCATGCGACCGGCGGATAGAGCCTCATGGACTCGTAAAGACAAGCATCCAAGAGTCGCAATTCACTCAATGATTCATAGTCCAGTTCGTTTCCCTTCGCGACTAGCTCTATTTCCCTCAATAGTCCTTGCTCGATGTCTGGGTGGCAGGAAAGTAGCCAGAAGAGCCATGTCATTGCTGCTGAAGTCGTGTCCCGTCCGGCCACGATGAAGCTTATTGCCATGTCCCTTATGATTTCCTCATCATATCCTGCGGATATCAGCCGAGACAGGAGGTCCAGTCTATTGGTAGATGTAATCCTTGTCTTCTCGTCCATTTTCTTGATCTTCTCGTGGATGGCTCGTCCTATAGTCGTATGAATTTCTTGAACTGCTTCCCTCAGATTCCGCTCGGATCCAACTCCGAGCCACCTCTTGATCTTCCACGAGATGAGCAAGGTTGCCGCCCCACGCCTCGCACAGATCTCCGACGATATATCAAAAGCTTTGGCAAGCGGGGAGTTGGGAAGCGACAGGTCGAGGGAGCAAGGATCTATCCCCAACGAGACCTTGCATATCAAGTTGAACGTCAGTCGCTTGAGCAAGTCCTGCAAATCCACTGTCTGGCCGTCTTCGGCCACAAGCTCCAGTGCTGGCAATAACTCGTTCTTGACTTCTTTCCGAAGTGCATTCATGGCGTAATCTCGCAAGGAATTCGTGCTAAACTCGTGGCTTGCTAGCTTACGTTGCTTCCACCAAAGCTCGCCATCGACGTTAAATATACCGGAACCGAGGAAATCCCCTAGGATATCTGTGAAGGGCTTACCCTTTGGGTAGTTCTTGAAGTTGGTCTTGAGCATATACTCGACATTTTTAGGGTTTGCCGTTATGATGGTCCTTCTAGCTCCGAGCCGCTGCACCAAGATTGTGCTCGTGGGAGACTGGGATAGCATTTCCGTGTACCAATCCAGAAGCCGGCGTCGGTTCTTGTAGAAGGAAAGCAAGCACCCGATGATGGGATAAGACGGTGGGCAGTGGTTAAATAGTTTGGGACCAGCTCGTGGGGGCTTGCATGTCATCAGTTCCAGGAGGAAAACAACAAGCATGACAAGTAGTAGAGCAACGAAGAGAATGGACGATATCTCCATCGATCCAAATATATATTACTTGCAAACACTCTCGATACGAGGACGAAGTAGGGAAAATTACCTATCTCTCTAGTCCTTCGGGATCTCGAAATGAGCTCATGTGATGATGAGAGGGTAGAGGGAGAGGGACGAGGTCACTAGCGAAAACTACTGATGAACCATTGCTTGCAAGTTTCTTCACTTGTTTGTGACCCCTTTATATAAGAGGAAATCTATATGGGGAGGCTCTTGCGGACCGGTTCGGTTGGCAAGAGCCTCTATTAGGAGGTGGCTACGTGCTAAATCATCACCGCTTATTAAATAAGGACGTGTCATTATTTTGGAATATGATTTTTGATTAACTTAATTTTTTATTAAATTATCCTTTTAAATAGATGAAATTACTTATCATTCTCAATCTAGAAAAAAAAATCAGTATTATCAATGGTCATGTCAATGGCATATAAGGATGTCAATGTGTGTCTTGTCGTGCTTAAACAGATCGTGTCTAAACGGATTTATGTCAGAAAGTTCTGAACCCCCATACGACACGTTTAATAAACGTTTCAAGATTTTCAAACACGAAATGTTTAATCACGGGTTAACACGAACACAGCACATCTAACCCGTTTAACTAAGCGTGTCTAAATGTGTATGTATACTTATCTACACGATATGACACTATTACCTTTAGGTACATATTATACCTACATGATATAACACTATTAACTTTAATTACACATTACTAACACATTGACATGATAAAAGCACCATAAACGGGTGATTTATATAAACAAATTTAGATATTTTAGTGTACATTCTTCTATAAATTGATACAATATGCAAAACAAATTTATTAATACGATAACACATAATATAAACGAATTTAACCGTGTCTAAATGAATTATAAGGGTTGAACCCGTTTAAACACGATTATTTATCATGTCTAAATGGATCAAACTCGTTTCGACCCGAAACACATTTAGCCTTAATCCAAATTCGTTTAACTCTGTATCATATTCATGTCGTGTTATCATATCGTGTCAAATACTGCTGATCCTAATGGCATATGCATGTCGGCATTTCTCAGGAGTCGACTCATTTTCAACTAGTCATATCAATGGAACAACGTAACGACTCGATTGTCACCTCGAGTTCGAATCCTTGTCAATGAATACAAAGAATAAAGGCCAATTTATACCTCCCTTTGGTTGGGAACCTCTTGTGTCCATCCTCTTGTTGGAGATGTTAAAGGGTACAATCTGGAAGATGGCGTAAAGGATGCGAAGGGACATTGAGAATTACATTTCACAAACGACACTATCCACGAATGTGGTGGAATTAATAAAAAGAATTATCTTCCTGAGGATAACAAGAAAAATAAAAGAAAAAGAAAGGGGTGGAATCGAGAAAAGAATTGCAAAATACTGACACAAATTCTCACATAAAATTAAGAAGTTTCAAAATTAATTCGTGTCAAATAATTTACGTATTCAATTATATAATTATTTTTTATTTATTTTATGATATATACCTTGATATTTAAGTCTCAATTAATTCAGTCCAATCGAATTGAATGATTAAGAAATAAAGCTTTCCTTCTTTCATTTATCTTAATTAATCGGCCTATTGACCTCATGGCCCGCTGGGGGAATCTCCTCCAGCTTGATGAGTTCAACGGAGCCCCTTGTCCTTATCCTGGTCGAAGAAGTTCCTTTTTATTTGCGGACACAGTGGTGAGATCTCAGCTCTTCCCATCCAATCAATTTATGATCAATTTCTATTGGGGCCGTGCCAAAAAAAAAATCACATATATTTTTTTCATAAAAATGCACTATATAGCACAAATTTTATCCGATTTTAACATTCTAGTACATTTTTAAATGTTATAATGTCTTGATACAAATGACTTTTTCTTTTTCAGATCTAACACGCTGTTAATTTTCATTAAAAAAATACTAACAGTTAGTTGAGTTAGTTTGATGGCGGGCTCTCTGCATGCATGGACGTGACACGTGGACAAGATAACTATAAAAATTTTATAAAAACAAATGAGGAGCCAAGAACAGCTGAGGGGATAAAGAAAATGGTATAAAAACGTGGTAAGGAAGCCCTAGACAAATCGTCAAACAACAAATGACCAGGCCTCGTAGGACAGACCGATAACCAATGAACCCCAAATGGAAAGGAGAATACAAAATTAGATAATCAGTCGGCACATTATATATTTCAACAAGATATATATTAGAGGTTATTTGAATTTCGGCAATTTTGAAATTTGTCGGATAGATATAGAAATCTGTTGTCTAATGCATGAGAATTTCCGATGCTAGAATTAGGGTAACAAGTTACTTGTCAATCATAAGATGATTTATTATCCGTCGAGGTGAATTGGTGTGTCCAAGAATGATGAGTCGCTGCATGTGTAACTAGCTCAACTGCTGCTTAACAAAGGTGAGTCGTTACGGGACGGGCCTGCCTCCACCGTACACTATTATGATCGGAGGTGGAATCTTTTACGTAGTTTAACTGATTTGAGATGAACTGTCCGACAAGTCTTGGCAAATAGTCGACTTTGCAAAACACATGTGAACTTTATGGATGCATATTTCGCAAGTGTTAGATACGAAAACTTGTTTATTGGAGTAGTATGTATTATACAGATTAAAAATGTTATGCATTATTGCTATTAATTAAATATATTATATTACTATAGAAGGAAAACGCCTAAACCCTAAAACTAAGCAGCCCATGTGATGAAAAGGGTTCAATCAATTGCTGGCCCCCACCCCACGCGATCTAATCTTCCAGAGGAGTGCATGCATGACCAAACGAACACATGGCCCGTTGGCTCAGATCAGTACAATCCAATCCAACGGCTGGGGGTTAGTAACAGGAGTTGGGATTGGAACTCCTTATCCTTAGGGGTGTGCACTGGTACCGGGTATCCCGAAATCGATTGGAACCTATCCTAACGGGTAGGGTTTGGATAGCTCGTATTAAAAATAGGGTAGGTTCCGGGTATTAAAATTAGGAATCTATAAAAATCGATTCCCGTTCCGATTCCTGCCTACAGGATACCCGGAACCGGTTATTTATTAAAAAAAAGAGAGAAAAGAGCAAAGTTACTATCTCCTCTAATGAATCAGAACAGAGACACTTTGTTGTGTGAGATCGTATTATGGATATTCAATTTTATCGATGGATTGATGAAACATATTATTATTTCATTGTTGTGGATTAATTTAAATTTTGTTGATATTCTATTTGGCGTGATTACTGATTATGTATGTGATATTTTCGATTTTATTTAGCGAGAAAAAAATTTACAGATTCCAACAGAGTACTCGGAACCTGTGATATAATACAGGTTCCGGGTAGGTTCCGATTCCATGATTCAACAGGGTAGGGTCCGGTTTCAAAATTTTAGAACATGTCCCTTACAGGATAGGGTCCGAATATTATGAAAAATACAAGGTATCCAGAACTGATCACCCCTACTTATCCTCAGTTCATGCCCGATTCCATACAATTTTTCGTCAAAAAGAGAGAAAGCAGCCGAAAAAACAAAGTAATCCATATTATATATTCAAAGAAAAAATATAAATTCTTAATTTTGTATATGAACACGTGTCAATATTGATAAAAAAAGGGACAGGATATGGTAACCCGTGCCATTTTGACATTGCCCCCGCAATGGGGTTCGGAGACTCCTTACTCTTGGTCTCTCCAATTCATACTTTCTTCCCATTGCTACTCCCTCGTCGCGCCGTGGTTCATGTTACCATCGTTCGCCTTGCCGGTGTAGTACCTCAGGGTTGGAGAGGAGAAGAATGGGTTTACCTTTTACCTCTGATGCACCATAGTTATTATAGGGAAGCTCGTCAGACATGGGGTAGTCTTGGAGTGTATCAATGACTTGTATGATTTATGTGAGTGATATCAATGATATTTAGACAAATTGCGAAGTCAGTTTTCCCATAATTAGTCCCTACCCACCGTCTGCTTTGGTATAAATAGAGTTGGTCATATTAGTACAAAACAACGGCGTTGGTTTACGAAAATGAGTTTAATAAAGTGGTACTTGTTCATACACTTGGAATCAGAAGGTATTTATTGGAGAAGGAACATACAGCGCAATGATACAAATTCTCAAATTCGAAATTTCAGATTCGATTCTTATGATAAGACTATCCATTCTCTTTAAACGATAAAGTTGTTACCGAAACTTTCCACCTTTTTTATCCTCCTTCCTATAAATTGATATTTCCTTTTGTTTCTATTTGAATTGTAGATAACAAGAAAGAAAGATATTAATTGAATGTTACTCATTTACTACAATTTAAATGTTTATAAGTAGAAATTTATGAATATATTAGGGGACTTAATTCTCCATTTTTAAGTGTTTTGAATTCTATATAATTAAATTTTTAAGTAATACTCACGTAATATTTAGTCGAGCAGACCAGAAAAGACAATTTAATTGGGGCCTGTAATTGGTCCCCTCAACAAATTGAATGCAGAATGTCCGCTTTCCCCTGATCAGCTTGGTTCTGCTCAGCAGAGCTGGACAGGTGTCCCTCTTCTTCTTCCTGATATTTCCAATTATTAATGTACATATATGTGTGTGTATATATATATATATATATATTAATATGAGTTATATATGTGCGTATATAAATCCACTTGCACTTCAGCCACTATCATAGCATTATTACTACTTGATTTCTATATCTGGTTGTTTTTCCTTTTATGGGTGGTTTTTTCCTTAAAGGGATGAAGATGATGGAGATATGATGATGATGGGTGCTCTTTTGTGGGGACTTTGATTCATTCGTCCCATAGAAAAGACAATTCAAAGTGCGCCACGTGGAATACATCGATTCGAACCACGCATCCGTGTGGCTTCACGTCTCAACTCGAGTGGGCTACACTGTGATGCTCGTGACAATTCTAATTGGATCTGTATTGATTCGAATGGTCACTTACGATATTGTTTAGAGTATAAATTTTAAGAAAAAAAATCAATGAATTTATGAAAAATTGGGTGCTATAACTTATAAATTTGAAAATTTAGGTTGAAGATTGTCCCAAATCATTTGCAGACTTAATAGAAATTTTACATATATGATGAGTCTCCCCTTAAATGCGCGCAAGAGGTATATATCGCGAGATCATATTAATTGATTTCCAAATATGGCATTATTCTCATCCTAGCTAGAACAACGTATGCCTGCCTTCCGGGACCGGAAGCTACGTCCAACAACATGCAGACTGGCCATATATATCGAACTGCTCCCTAAATAGCAAAGCCGGAGGATAATTATTATAAAAATTGATAATTGATATATGAAGACGAACTTATACGATGGATAGAAAAATTAGTAGTATCCCTGATATAATAAACTAAAGTGGTTCGGCATTTGTTCCGCTTAAATAAGGTCTCAAGTTTGAGTTCTTGTGAATGTAGAAAATCCATTCTGAAAGAGCTTTACCCCTTAGTAGATCGACCTGGCTCGATTGAATTAGTCGAGGTCCAATTAGGCTTCCTAATACCAAGATTCACACGGAAAAAAAATTAACCGAGAGGAAATGAAATTCGGGAATGGAAATGGCTGTATGATTAATAGGACAGGTACGTCAAACGATCAGATAATGGCAGGCCACCCAACTCCATTGATATATAGTGATATACCTATTCGACTCGGCGGAAATTTTCTCGTGTCCTAAAGATTATAGGTAGGTACTCATAAGTACTGTCTTAAATTTTCATTGAGTTTGTAGGTAGATCCAATTAAATGGTTAAGCAGGTAGGATGTTGATCATCTTATATTCCTGGCTGGGACTATCCCGCGATATTATAAGAAAAAAAACTTTTATTAGAGACAGTGAAATCTGTTTTCAAAATTTATTTATTTGCATCTATATCATTTTAAGTCTCTAGGGAGTAATGAGCAACAATTAATAAAATCCACCAATTAGTACCATTAGTGTTAATTAAATTTGCATCCAATAAAGAGATATAGCAACGAATTTTACTACTAAATTTATCATTTAGGACAATCTTACTCGTCTCTATATAGTTTTTTCAAAAATAAATTATGTCAATATATTTGACTTTAATCTCTCTCGTATCGTTATATTGTGTTTTGAACTCGGCTCGAAACTTTGACCTCTAACACTATATTATTAGTCTCGCGCCATTACCATTTCACCATTATTGCATTTTTTAATTGAATTACAAATTCAATTCATACCTCATAATAAAATGTCAAGCCTTTAGAAATATGTAAAATTTATATTATATAATTATTTTAAATTAATAAGATAAGTAATATATAAATATTAAAATTAATCAAACATTTTGCGTATATAACATTAATCTTTTTTTCCTCAGGATGGTAAATTTGAAAATTGTTGCTATAACAAAAATTCATATAAAAGACATCATATAAAAAAACACAATAAATTATGCAAAATACACAAAAATAACTAGCTTACTATATCATTTAATTTAATATTTGCATAACATAATTTACATCTATAAATAATTAAAAGACGCCTTCTATTTTGTAGAGAGTAATTTGAATATATTTCAATTCATATCAAATAAATTTTATAAGTTTAAATAAAAAAATTCCTTCAAACTTTCAACATTCTATCTATTTATTCCGTACGTTAAGTTCATTAAGATAAAGTAAATGAGAATTTGATTTAAAAGCAATTGTACTTTTCCTCTAAAAAGATATATAGGGGGCAAATATGATTAGATTTAGAAGTAATTAAATATTTTACTTTTTAAAAAAAAGGATTTAGAGACAAATTTTTTATATGCTTTATATAAAAAATTTGTCAAGTTATAGTTGCCTCTCATTATTTGTCTCAAAATAAGAATTCCTCTAGTGTTTATTTTCTTGCACCGGCTTTTCTTTATTTCAACTCTCGATACTTACTCGATGAGACAAGGAAAGTTTCTTTCAATCGTTTACACATGTTATATCACTAGCCCTCAACAACCGATCACGAAGTCAATGAACACTTTCGCTCTCGAGTTAATTGCGGATTAACACGAGGCGGAATATCTAGAGTTCTCCGAGTCTACCATGTGTGAGCTCACTCAGGCTCTTAAAATTTGTTCTAGAACCATATTACTTTTTCACTGGCTGGTATACAGAAGAACTTATGTCCCGCCAAAAGCTTGAGTTAATAATAGGTGACAAGCCTAATCAATTTATACGAGGAAAATGACAATTTTGACTTTCAACCTTTTAACCCTTTGGTTTTCGTCCTAAATTTACTTTTGGGCTGATTTTAGTCTTCAACCTTCCCTAATTGGTTCGCTTTTGATGCTATAATCATCTTTCATTAAAAATACTGATGTGATATCTTATTTACATAAATATAAGTTTCAAAAGTAATAGAAATACTTAAAATTAAAAGACGGGAATAACATATTGGAAATGGAGAAGGGGAGGGGGCCTGGCCGACGGCCACTCCTCCCCTTTGAGGATGCCCGGTGGCGTGTACTTTCGCCATTTCTAGTCAAAAGTTTCGTGAGAAATTAAAAGGAAAGTACGTCCAGGTGCCTTCCTTCAGTAACCGGAGGGAAGAAGTGGGGCTGTACGTACCCTCATTGATCAGAGAGCATTTATTTGCGGAACAATATGATTCCCTCATCTCCCACGTGCTTTGATTTAGGTGGTTTCTACACCTCTTTACCTTCCCGAGAAATTAAAAAAAAGCCATTATTTTTAAACAAGGTCTCCGATACGAGTTTATCGATAAAGAAAATACACGATTGAAAATATTTTTATCTTTTAATTAACTGACCTAATTCAAATTTAAATTAATAATCGAGATTTAGTTGAACTTTTTCGAATACCAGTACGTTTGCACACTCCTAGGATCTACCCTCACCGCCAAGTTGTACAGAGAAGAGAGAGCCTATAAAGAAGATTCATGGACAACTCACCTAAATCCATCCCCCCCCCCAAGTAATTCTCACGTGCGACTTTTAGGGCCCCGTTAAGATTGCAAGTTAAAATTTTTTAATTTTAATTTTAATTTTAACTCAACACACTATACAATAAAAATATATTTTTCCAAGTCAAAAATTTTAATTTTAACTTTAACTCAACACACTGCACAACAAAATACATATTTTCCAAGTCAAATTTATAATATCATCTCATTTTTCATTTTCTACAATTAAAATTAAAATTAAAATTTTGTAACTTTAACCCTGAATTCAAACGGCATATTAGAATCTTAGCAGACAGGAAACTTCAAACAAATTAAACATATATTCACGTGCTAGATCCTCGATTTGTGTACCCAAGAAAACGAGGTTTAGCCGTTGGCCAAATTAGCTAAAGCGAGAATTAATAAATTACAATCGGGCACGAAAGTAATATTTTTGGGAGGGGCAAAGCACATAAAACAAGAGACTTCAGATTCTGAACAGTTGCAAAAATGAATTTGGTGTGATGTTGTCATTATCCTTGGAATCATGGTTGGGTTAGGAGCGTGGAAAGCCCCTGGACTCTACATAAGCTATAAGTTTTTTTTATATAATCGTTGAGATTAGGAACTTCGCCTGAAACTACGACCGTGCGATCAGTTTAAGTGATGGATCTCGACGCCGTTTATATTTTATCCAAGAGTTAAATTTGCAAGGGACGAGTCAATTAAAAAGTAATGGTAAAGCTATTTCCGTCTGAGACTACTCCTTGGTTTTCTTGTTCTTTCGATTGTAATTAGTCGATTTGTGAGAAATATGTCGTCGCCACAAAAGTATTTTTCGACCTCATGCCAAAGATATGATACAACCTCACAAACTTGTTAATTTATTTCCCCTTGGAACACGATTACATATGACTGGGACATGCTCTGTAATTGCGGTTGCTCCGTTTGTAAAATAAATTGGCAGATGATATAAAATTATTGCCATTGATAAACGGAGATACGCACATTTCTCTGATACTACTATATTGCTTTAACTATAGCTGGTTCGCAATCAGTGTTGAAAGAAATAGAGGACTAAGCAAAATATATATGGCTTTATTTATAACGTCTTAAGTAAATAAAATTGTGATTTGCAAATAAAACCGTAGTCAATCACCTTAAAGGATGAAAACGGAAAGATTAACGGGGAAAGAAGAGTGAGCATTGATGTTGCGCTGCTGGGAAGGGAGATTTGGAAACACTGATGAAAGCGTTACCGGCTTCTGAGAGTAGGTATAAAGATATCGCACAGACATCTCTCTTCTGTCACTCCTATGAAGAGCTCCGTTTCGCTTCCGAGTTTCGAAAACACAAAACCTCGAGACACTTTCAAGCAAAAGCGGAGAAGTTTTGGCTAAAACATGCAGGTAATGATGATGATGATGATGCATGACAGAGGATGAAAAGAATGCATGAATTGTGCGACTCAGACTTATTACCATTGTTAGGAACAGAAAATTGCATAGGAAGCATCAGTCCGAAAATTAAATAAATCAATAATGTATGACCGAAGCGAACAAAGCTTCATGTACTTTGAGCAGGAAGCCCATTATTATTAAATATAAGTTGATGAATTATTCTCTGCCAGTCTGGCTAATTATGCGCACAATATGTTCAAATGAATGAATGAATATATAGGTATCTAATGCGTTAACAGCAGGCAACTTACCCGGCATGATATTGACATGCATGAATTATGCAACAAATAAAACAATAAAGGGGGCCGGCGCAGGAGAATGAACGTGGGATGATTTGAGGAGAACAATACCCATTGAAGAGATTTGGTGTGAAACGATGCCAAACTTAGCGTGTTAAAGAGCTTTCATGTTGTTATGCAAGAACATGCAGAACAAATTAAAATTTAGGCAAGGGAAACAACAGGTGCATGTCAATCAGGACAGTCGAGGACATTGTATTCGGGTGCGATTTGATCCATGGTACGAACAGCTTATGCTTTGCTTTCTATTGTTTTTCAAGTATCTGATCTTACATCTTCGAGTGACCGACCCGAACCTGGACCCGATGCCATGAAGTGTTGAGGATCCCTCTTAAGTTCCAGATGGTTTCCACATTCTCCGGCTGAACATTTCCTGCTATATCGACCTGCCCAATATAGAAATATAGCAACAGATTGTTGAAAGCAGATCAAGGTGATAATGCTCGGGGTGAACTTTTGCAATATATAAAAGAAAAACTAGGTTATTGGTAATGGATCCTGTGTGATTGTACAAAACCTATACAGGCCACGAATTGATCGAAACTGGTTGAGCAGAAACACTTTTTTCTAGCTATCAATTCCCTTTTTTTTCTTTTTTCTTTTTTCTTTTTAATTTTGATCAGGCAACAGCTGCTATTGACATGAATCGGAACCTTCATGGCTCTATATAGAACCGCATAGGAATCAGATCCTAGTGTACAAAAGATCTAATAACTTGATCCTGGCCTAAAAGGGACATAGAATACATATATAACGATTTTCCAAAGAGTTCATTTTTCAAATTTTCACCATCTTGGTGGTTAAGTTTCGATAATTTCTTATCAACCTTTGTGAATGGTATTTTCTCAGGATTAAATTCAAAAGGAAAAGACAAAAGGCATGAGTTTTGGCCCTTTTCCTCATATACCAAAAGCAACATCTCTACAAAGGAGCGCATAAAAGAGTATTTGTTCCCAAAGTATCAAATATGAAGGTATCACTCCAACTTTTCTGTAAATATAGACATACTGAAGGGGTATGTTCAATACATATCAATTTTGCATTTTTTTTTTGGGTCCAATTGAACAAACCAACAATATATTCAAAACAAAATAAGTGTAATCAAAAAGCAAAACAAACAACCATTACAGGTGGGTTAGAGCCACACTGTTGGGATTAGGCTGGCCCACTAATTCATCTGTCAATGGCAGCCATTCCTTTCGAGCACAGTTGATTTTTACAGTTTAATTTATATTCAAATATCATATTGAACACCACAGTAAGATAAAAAATTTATTTCGAAATTACAAGAGATACATACCACTTTCTTAGGAGAAATTCACTTTTCTTCTACTCAATCTATTATTGTTAACCAGACAAACTAGTAGCTGTGCTCCTCAGGAAATTTCTTATGGCCCCCGCCACCCGTCATAACTTCGTCAATTTCAGTTTTAATAGGAGTTTACATACTAGTAAACCTATATGTTACGTACAGCTTTTGCAATTAATCTTTCCATTGTTACTCCTATAGGTATCATGTTACTTTGCTTCTGAAAATGGACATAAAGTTTAAATGACTTAAAAGTTTGCTATCATCTTAATTTACAATCTTTTTTTTTCAACCACCTATTCAAAAAATAAAAGTATTATCGCTTTAAAATGGACAAATTAATTACTAAATATAAATAAACTTTTTAAAAAGCAGCCCTCACCAGAGGAAAAAGAATGAGAAATTGAAAACAAGCATAAATTATTAATTTATTTGTTAAACTGCACTTAATAAGTAGAAATTGATGTCTAAGTGAGAAGCTAATCAGCAGAGATAACTAAACATAACAATAAAGTCAACATTTCAAGTTAAAAAACATTCCTTCAGGAAGGATAAAACATATGCCTGAAAAGCATGCTTTGCAAGATGAGGAATGCAACGATCTGGACAAGCTGTAGAGTATCTCAACACACGTATCATGCCTCATTGGCTCATGAAATGATAAGGAGAGGTCTCAAACTATTTATATAAGGACTTATACTTGGGTTATGTAATGCTTGAAATTCAATAATTCATATGTTTACATCAGTTTTATCACAGTGTATCCATGCATTATTATTTTTTACCATCACTTATGAATGGTTAAGGATAAAGTTTTGCCATAAAATTCTAAAATTGATTCACGGTTCCAAGTAGTTTAATCATGTGAAAGAAAAACAAACATACCGCTTTTGCCACAATTTCTGTGTTACCAGGGACATCAACTGTGGCTTCAAAAAGAACCCATGCCCATTTGTCACTGCTGATATCATCTGCAACATATGGTATTTCAGGCTTTTGATACCTTGAGGCCTCAAACCATGTTTTGCCACCATCAATGGAGATATCAATTCTCTCAATTCCACGGCCACCTCCTGATGCTGCATATCCACAAACTCTTACCTGCATGACAGATCTGCCTGAGTATCCTTTAGTGAACAAAGAGTTGCAAAGAATCACTTAAGACACCAGGGCAAAGCCTGTCATTGGCACTGAAACAGTTTTGGATAATAAAATATTTTCTTTTGGGAGACATACTTTTATTTCTAGAGGAAGAGAAAAAAAAATTCCTCTCTTTGAACATTATGATCCATTAACCAAATCACAATAATCAACTAGAGAGTACTTTCAATTCATAAGCTACAATCTCAACAGGAGGGAATGCGAGAGCAGTTTCAGATTCATGAGTATGAACAACAAATGGATACACCCGAAAAAATTTGTTAAAATGCATACAACAAAATCTTTTACTAACATGACCATACATTATCCCAAAGTCCACTCTCATATGTAAATAAAATTAGGTAGGTCGCTTGTATAGTCCCTAGTCACAATTCTGCTATTTACTGAAATAATTTTACTGGAATATAGGAATAGGAGAAATCCTCGTCTCAGTAGAAAGAGTAAGTACGTTTTTAAATGTTTTGCTTATATAACATATTATAGTTAAGACTGCCAAAAGGAATGACTTTACACTACCAACAGATGATAACAATAAATAATGCATAGCCGAAATAAAATAATAAGAATCAAGTAGTCCCAACCAGTTGAGAAGACTATTTTCAGGAGAAAAGAAAAAGTTGCAGATAGTAAGATACACAATTTCAATGGACATGTGAAATAACAAATTCTGGATAATCTAGGAAATAATAACACGAAGATAACTAACCTTCCCAGGTGCTGTCACAATCACATCCTCCAAGGAACATATGGCACACTGCCAGATAATGATAAAGAATTAATTGGGAATATGGCACTAAGAAAAAGGGATCTCCCAATAGAAATTTGACTAGAAAGTAACTGTAAAGAACTACAGTTAACCTCATTATGAAGATGCCCAGTATATTGCAACCTGAGCATTCACCACTACTGTTTTGTCACTCAGGGCAAGAAACAGAAATAAATTACCTGAACAGGGAAATCCATCTGTGGCCTTCTTGTATCCCAGTTGATATTATCCCAGTTTACTGTAGGAGGAAACATTTTATAATCCTTTGCCATAAAGAAACCCTGCACGGTAGCAGTTAAAGCCAGTGAGTTCAAGAAAAAGAAGAGAATATACTACATTGACTTTGACAAGAAAGCAATCTCATCAACCTGGCATGGTTCCGCAATTATGTTGATGGAGTCCAGCCATTTAACAGAGCGGGCTCCAATGACACCGGGGACGACTACTCGTAATGGATAACCGTGGTCCCTGTTAAGGGACTTCAGGTAGAATACAGAGCCCAAATCAGTAGTACATTGTGAATAAGACTTCATAGGAACTACATAAAGAAAGATAATAACAAGATATATAATATGAACCTCATTAGTTAACAAAACGATATTTCCAGTAAAAGGAATGAACCAGAATGGCTAAACCAACGCATAAGACAAAATGTGAAATAGTAGATCGGCTAACCTCGCCATTCATCTCATATGCAAGCAAAACATCAGCCTCAGGGTTTGTTGCCTGGCTTAGAGGAATTGATGCTTTGTATGGACCCCCTTTCTCCTCCTGCAATATAAAATTACAGGGACAAGAATTATGTAAAAAGAACAATTCAACTTTGTAGGGGCACCGGGACAACGACAAAACTCCAATGATCAAAAGGAGACAGAAAGCATGTACCTTGCATTTGTCAATGCTCACAAATTCCACATGCTTTCCACCAGATTGGGTCACATTGCTCAGTTTAGGCACTCCGACAAGTTCAAGAACATCAGCCAACTTCGCACCACCCCAGACAGCTGATTTGCAAATGTAAAAGAAGTTAGGTTCAACTTAAGAATGTTAATCAGGTTTATTATGACTCCATGCAGAAATTTGCCAGCAAAACCAAACATTTTGGTAAAACTTCAGATGATAGGATGATTTCTGTCACTAGACCTAGGGGAAGAAAAGAAAAACAAAGAAAACAAAAATAGATGAGAGCACAATTCTCCCATCTTAGGCAGGCAAAGACTGGCATTTCACTCATACGAAAAAGAAAAAGTCACTAACATATGTCAAAATGACATCAAGAAGATCAACCCAGCAGAAGATAACCTTACAGGGAGATAAAAAAGGTGAGCAAAAACAGCAAGTGAAAACCAACCCGTAGAAGGTTACAGCTCAACTGTTCACTCAAGTCGACAAGCAGCCAGGTGCAAGAGCAAGGACCCGTGATATGCTTCTACACCAAAGAGATTTGATGCAAACAAGATATAGAGCAGAAGCCTTTTAATATCACTTTTTATCAAGCCTGATCATTGTAACATAACTGAACACCCAAATAATAAAGAATCATTTTGAGGCCTCCGTCATTCAATTATACAGCAACCCATGCCCTCTAAAGACATTCATCAGAGATATATACGATCATGATATGAAACATTAATGCCTAATAGTGGACTAATCAGCTAAAAATACACACCATTTCCTATTGCAGAGATATCCCAGCCAACACCCCTTACTGTCCTGACCTTGCTCATTGCTGTCCTTCTATTGCCTGCACACTGTTCATATACAAGCCACAGTTAAAATCTGCAGACCACAAGCATATTTAAACAGGAGATAAATTAAATAATCAAAATACTGGGAAGAAATTTAATATACCTGCAGTGTGGCAGTGACGTTGTACTTTGGAAGCCTCCTGTTATTCGATATAAGTCAGTGGCCGCTCAAAGAACAAGCAGAAAACGTAACATAGCTCTTCCATCTTTAAATAAAAAGGGGTTTATATATAAACAAACACCTCCTTGACTCCTCGAGGGAGGCATACGCGATGCTTATACAAACAAGAGACTATCTCGTTGCAATAGCCCAAGCTCATTCATTACTAACCTGATGTCTCTCATGTATAGCTTTGCTGGACTTCCAATCAGACCACTTACATCAACATGGTAGCTGCTCCACCGAAAAAGTCATAAAATCAGTTTCCTACTATGTATTCTCAGAAGACTTTGAATTTCCAGTTGCAAAACTGAGAGAGGACACCGAACCTTTCTATGTCATCAACTATAGGAATCGGTCCGTGATTTCTCTTGTAGAACATATCCACGGGGGTCACATAAGACAAAATCAACGCCGAGCGGGGCGGCTCAGCATTGAAAGGCTCCTGCAGCGTAACACATCAAACAGCAAGATACATCAGATACCACCTCGGCTTAAACTGTAATTTGGCATCACTTCATCAGATTGACTAGAACATCAAACAGCCTTCAGTAGATAAACAATAAACAATCTAAGCTGCACTTTGTACGGAGCAAAGGCATCCTGATTGATAGAAACTCGAGGTATATATTGTATAATTTGAAAAGGCAAGCACAAGCATTGCGACACAACTTATGATCTTAGAGTTTCCAGAAATGAGTTCATAAAGCTAAAACCAGCAACCGCGATCACGACGCACAATCCAAAAGTGAAGAAGAAACAAATTTAGATTCTGCTCTGCTCCATTAGCCGGAAATGCAAGTAATGGATACTAATGCAAAATCATGGGAGAGCGACACGGCATCCAAATTGTGTCAGCTCCGATCAAAACAGATTGACTAGAACATCAAACAGCCTTTCAGTAGATAAACAACAAACAACCTAATCTCCATTTTGTACGGAGCAACAGAGTCCTGACTGATATATAATCGCGCTCTATGCTTTGAAAAGCAAGGCGCACAAGCATATGATCATCATGCAGGTTCCGGAAATGAGTTCATCAAGCCAAAACCAGCACGCAAGTCGCAACGCACTATTCAGAAGTGAAGAAATGGAAATCATCGATACTAACGCAACAAATCATGGAGAGCGAGAGCGACACGGCATCCAAATCGTTGTCAGCCGCTTCGATCAAATGGATTGAAAGCATGAATGAAGCGAAGGAAGGAGGCAATTGACCTTGGCATTGACGATGAGAGAGGGATGACGAGGCGGCTCCTGAGAGTAATCGGACGGTGCTCGGAGTCCTGGCATTTTTGGTTCAGCTCCGCCGATTCTGGTCCTTCTATCTTCGCAGGGAGGGAGGAGGGAGTGTAGGTTGCGGCAGCAGAGAGAGAGAGAGAGAGTGGTGGTGGTGGTGGTGGTGGTGGTGGAGGCTTTGAGGAGGAGTGGTGGCGTCAAGTGAGCGTTGGGAGGAAGGAAACCAAGGAATAAACGACAAGGATAGGATTCCACTTCCGACTTGGACAGAGCGTTTTGAAGTATTCAATTTCTATGGCGAGGAGGGGACGAATGGATGGCAGTGTGCAATGCATTGCTGTGTACTGTTAGTGATGATGCAACCCCCGGCCCCATCTCTTTTTGTCCAATTATATTAGTATATTAATAATTTATTAATTAATTGGGTTAATAATAAAAAAAAAATATGAAACCTTTCTCATTTAAACGATATTAACACCAGTTTTTTAGTCAATTAAATTACAAATTACGAGGATATGGGATTAGTTTGAAAATAGGATACCAGATATCGATTCAAAAGTCATTGATGGAGGAAATATGAAATGCGCTGCTTCTTCAATCTTTAAGGAATTCTCTCTCGTAATTTAATAATAATATTAGCACACCGTCAATTTCTCCTTTAATTTAACCGGAATCGCTAACGTATACATAATGGTGCCACGTGACACATGGTGATTAGTTGAATAGATTCCACATTTTAAAAAAAATAAAAATATTCTGAAAATTAGAAAAAACAAAAAAGGAAAAAAATGATGCAAGGCAAATTGTGAAGAGGAAGAGAGTTGGTAGGCGGCTTGGGGACTCGACGCCAGCCCCCAACACCCCAATTGAGGTCGCACAGCGACCTTTGCTGTCGCCGATAACCCTAATTGGGGAGGTGAGGACCGGCGTTGAGGCCCCCACTAGTCTATCTCCGACAACTCCAATTGGGGGGTGATGACCGGCGTCGAGGTCCCCATCGCCGACTACTCCCCTGCTCCTCACTTGCGAGCTTTTATTTAAAAAAAAATAATTCAAAACATTTTTATTTTTAAAAAAATGTATGACCCACTCGGCCAATCACTGTATGTCACGTGGTTCCGTCATGTACACGACAGTAATTCTGGTTAAAATTAACTAAGAAATTGACAATATGCTGACATTGTTATCAAATCTGTAGTTTGTTATTTAATTGGCTAGAGGAAAAAGTTCATATTAAAATTGTTAAAATGTGAGTTTGGAATTTTTTTGTTATTAACCCTAATTAATTCTTTTTTTTGTTGAATTAATCAAAGGAAAAATTACCTATCGACCTCAGGCATTTGGTTTGAGTATTGGTAGACTACAAGGAATGTGAAACTTGGAGGAAAGTGTAACTATGAATTTTTTTTCCCGAAATTGTAGACCGAAATGTGAAATTATTGTATCTAGTAAACTATATTGAATTAGGGGGAATGTAGGCAATAATATAATATATTATTTATTTTTACAGAGGTGATTGTGAGTTTCATGATCGTAATCTCCGTTGTAATCTAACAATTCCACATGTTTCATTTTACATAGTATTTACAACGTATTTTACATCATATGGGATTACTCCATTGTGTTTTACATCGTAATCTTCATTTTATATTGTAAAGTTCGAAATTAACATCGTATTTTACAACGTTTGGTTGTAAAGGTAGTAAATGTTTACTGTTGTAATTACTTCTCGAGTTAGAAATTTACAACCATGGTTGGTAAAGGTTTTGCATCCAAAATAGTTGGCATTGTTAGATTACAACATAGATTACGGTCATGAGACCCGCAATTAACTCTGTAAAAACAAATCATATATTATATCGTCACCCATATTCTCCATAATCCAAAATAGTTTACTAAACACAATAATCTCACATTTCGGCCTACAATTCAGGGAAAAATTTTCTCACCAATCTTCACTTCACTTGTAATCTAACAATACTCAAACCAAACACCCCCTTATTTGGTTCCCTTTTTATCTCTTAAATTATGTTTTCAAAATATTTGCCCACTTGATTATGGTGGAAGGAAAATGTGCTCCCACCATTAGAAAATCCATAATCGAATTTAAGTAAAAAATAGAGGAAAACAATGAGCGGAGAGAGAGCTAGGTTGTGGATGGTCATTGCCACCCACCACAGGTAACCTCATGAGGATGGGTGGTGGTTGGCAGTGACCTCCAATATCGCAGTTCTCTCTCTTGTTGTATCTCTCTTTTTGTGCTCTCTCCTCTCGATATTAGGAATTAGAGGATCATATACGGCCACCATTCACCTTAACGTGGTCATGACCGACCCCATTGCGGGAGAGTGGTGTCTGACAATGAGCCCCACCCATAACCCATGTGGGTAGGATTTTTTGAAATTGTGTAATTTTCACCTCGCTCATATAATTTCTTACTTGAATTTGGGGAGAAGCAGGGCCAGGCTGAAAGAGATATATATGGTAGTTATTTCCAACTATAGCCACTTTGCACGCACATTGCACGGGATCATTATTCAAGACAAAACAATCGTATATTTTATTATTTATTTTATTTTATTTTTCATTATAGATTTTACTCTTGGAGAATTTTTATGTTACCAATTAATAGAATATTAAAGTCATTTTGAATAAAATAAACATATTAAGTTTTATTCTTTATGGTTTCTAAAAGAACTTGTTATTTTTGAATAAAAATTACAGACATTACGGTGGTCTAAATTTATTTTACATCTTCTAGACATAATAAAGCATTCTAGAGTTAAAGTCTCAATTTAAGTTGATAAAAAAATTATACTTATTACTTTTTATTAGATTTCTATTATTGCATACATGCATTGTATGGTCTGAATAACATTTTCATTATAGTGTTTTGATTAAAAAACCTGCATTTATTGCTAGATTTCTTTATAACAATTTGTCTTTTCATATAATTTGTTAATATTCTTATTGAATTATTTTATATAAGAAAAATTATTTTTATCAAATTCGTGCTTATTGTTCAAGGCTGTTGAAATACATAAAACTGATTTCATTATTTAATAAAATTGATCCTATTTTGTTCTATTTTTAATATTGTTAATGATAATTGTTATTTATGTTACACAATGGATTATTTTATAATAAATATTTCAATTTCAAATATACTTATTTATCGTCATCTAAATCAAAATTCGTTCTAATAGTTTCTATTCTTTAATTTGTAATTTTAACTTAAATTCGCTAATTATAACGGATACTTTAAACTATTTTATATTAAATTATACATAGATTATCAGATAGTAATTTTATTGAATTGCACCTACATCAAATATTAATTATTATTATATTTTCATGGTTTAATAAATGTCAATGTTTAATTAAATATTAACCATATAATAAGGGAGAATATTTAATTAATATCGTGGGGGTATGTGAGCTTCCTTCTAGGTCAAGCTATATTCGTAGGGTGAGAAGCCACGCAATAAAGAGCTGAGAGTTTGGAGATTGGAGTTACAACGTTAAGTCTCCTTCTTTAATTCTCAACTAAGAAGGTCAAGCACAGGTGGAGTATTTTAGGACTCAAAAGGGTGTATACATCAACTATTTCAGCAACAATTGGGATAAAGAATCAACCTAATCGTTTTACCCACCATTGCGGAGGATTGTTATTCATGAAAAAAGTTTGTACGTACTATTATTTAATGCGTTCTTTGAAAATATTAAGTAGTTTATGATTGTAGAATTAATTAGCTAATAATATTTAAAATGACGGTGAATAAAAAAAATTAAAATTTATCATATCAGGCGAACTCTATGATATACTCTACTTGCACAAAAAAGTACTACTTCTTTAATTAAAAATCATTCATTTATATATTTTATAAGTAATATTAGTAAAATAAAATGAATATAATTATTTTAACCAAAATTAAGGCAATTGATTAAAATTTTTAGGCTATATAAGGAATTTTTAATTGTTAGCTTCGAAATTTATCATACTAGGCAAACTATGAAATAGTTCACTTGCACAAAAAAGTACTACTTCTTCGCTTAAAAAACCATTATTTTATATATTTTATAAATAACATTAGTAAAATAAAATGAATATAATTATTTTAATCTAAATTGTGGCAATTAATTTAGCATCTAAATTATAAAAAATACTTTAGTTTTTCTTTTAATTTTACATCTTTCATACAATAATAAATCACTCCTATAAGTTAAAAGTTTTAACTAAAAATAGTATAAATTTATTTCACTTTTTATATTAGTAATGAGATTTTTTTTTGGTGTATTTAATTTCACTTTGGTACATGTACAAATTTAAAAAATTTTAAAGATTTTTATATTCTTTAGAAGCAATTAATTACTTAAAATGCTCAAAGAACACGGAGTTGAGGATATATGATTTGAGGACGTACTTCGTAATATGGTGAATATCTTGACCATTGTATATATATATGGATATATATTTCTATTTTCCTTTCTTTGATTCATTTTCCCCCTAATGCAAATTTATTAACCATTCTACTAACGATACATAGTGGGACTACCATGCCCATTTTATTAGTTATTTAGGATTTCTCTTTTATTATCATAGACCTTGAGTCTCCTTTGTAACCCAAAAAATATCATTATTAGGAATGGGAAGTCAATCCGACACACAATTCCATTGTATTTATTGAATTTCTTTTGAGTAAAGCAATCTCCCATCAGCAAGTGAAAAGTTGCTCAATGATAAGCTGAGAATTTGACAATTTAATAGAATTCGAGTGGTGACATCCATCGAAAATTCGAGTAACGACATTCTTCCTCCGCCTGTTGTCTCACTCTCAGCATTATATATTTTATATAGAATTGGAGATTCTACGGTGATTGCATAGCAAAAACAACCACAACGGTTGTTTTATTCTTGACTGACGAATTCCCCGACATAAGATCACTACTGTACAAGTGTCATATATATATATTTACTTTGAGATTCACCCATGATATTTTAAGCATCTATAATTTCGACCATGTATCTTCTCGTCGACGTTCGGCTACGCCTGTGAATGAACCAAATTCGGTTAATATTGAACCAAACCAAATTGCACCTATTCAATCAGATTAAATATAATTTAATTAATTATATTAATTAATTGCAATCTGTCGAATTCACAAGTGCATTTGCTTTTGTGCTCACGATCCTATGGCTCGTTTTGTTTGGGTTGGTTCTTATGTTTGGGCTCCCCTTTCCAGCCAACCCACCTTCCCGACGACCTTGGCGACGGTTGTGCAAAGTAGCCGGGAAGGAGACGTGGCTGGAAAGGGGAACCTCCCGATCGGGGCCCCCTTCCGATCACTCCTCCCTCCTAGCGACCTTGTGGGCGGCTGTGCGAGGTCGCTGGGAAGGAGAAGTGATCGAGAAGGGGAGGACCATATTGGAGGCTCCCCTTCCCTTTTCTTAATTTATTTTATTATTTATTTCTTTTTATTTTTTGATTTTTCTTTTAAATTTTAAAATTTTCAACCAATTAGAAATTGATGCATTAACAGAATTAATAGCATCAAATCCACATCAACAGGTTCATTATGGTCAGTTTCGGGACGGACCAAAAGTGTCTTACGAAGCAAACAAATAGATGCAGGTTTGAGGCTGAATATATATTGATCAATATTGGCCTTTTAGATACAGTGTGATTTATATATATTTATTACTCAATACTGACACCATAAATCATAGCAATAATAATAAAGTAGGTGTAGGTTTGTGCATTTTGCAAATCAATAAATAAATCATAAAATTTAAAATATTCGTTACTTATGGAGAAACCTTGTTAATTTGTCTATAATTCTTTTTTCAGTTTGGTTTGGCCCGGTCGTCGGTTACACGGTCAGGTCAGGATTGGCAAGTTCATGTCTCCCACAAATTCAAAGAAGGAAACTTTTGTGCGAGTTGATTTGCTGGAGAGTCTCTAATTCTTTTTTGGGGTGTTCATCTTTTTCCATCATTCTCCGGAGGATGTCAACAATCTCCTTCATGGTGATATTATTGAGACTTTCATACCTCACTCTTGTGTAGTTTAATTTTTATTTTTCAAGTTTTGGTCCCCTAGTTCACAAAAAAAATATATAACTTACTTGATCAACTTTTTTTGTGCCTCAATGTAATAAAATTAGCATAACTCTCACCAAATAATATAACCCATGATCGAACTGAAGAAAGCAAATTGCATTAGGTTTCGTTACCAAAAAAAAAAATTGCATTAGGTTTTTCCAAGCCCAAAAAAAGTACTGGTTTCCACCAGAAAAAGAAGTATTGGTTTCCTCCCCCCTCCCCAATTCGGCAAGTTTTCGTCAGCTCCAAAAGAAGAATGAGCACACACGAAATATAAGATCTAGAAATCGAAATGACTTTTGTAAGTTTGATATTAAAAATTTTAAAGTCATTTTTAGAACATTGAAAAAATATATGATTACTTACATTAATTTCTTTTAAAATAAACTTATTATTTGATTATACAAATTTTGTTTAAAAATATATAAGTTTAGTTTTTTTACGTAAATAAAGTACTTAATAAAGCTAGTTTGCGATGTATTTAATAAATATTTTACGTTATGGTTGAGTTAAAAATTATTGTCAGAAGTAAATTAAAATGCAATTACGAGTAATTTGTTTAAACATTTTTATGATCATCCTATTAATATTTAACAGTAAAATTGAAAATAACAACTCGACATTAAAAAGTTATGAAACTTAAATTACTTAGTTACCTTAATTTTGTTTAAAATCCTTTTTAGAAAATAAACAATCTAATCAGTTACCCTAATTTTGAATAAAATAAACTTATTATTTATATTACACTAATTTCATTTAGAAAACATATAAATTGTGTTTTTAAGGTAATTATTTCAACAAGGCTCATTTAATACTATGTATTTAATAACTATTTCATGCTCATTGTTAACTCGAAGATTATCAAAAATTAAATTTTATAATTATAAACTAAGTAGAATTTTGAAGATCAAATCTATATATTCTACATATATGTTATTAATTTAGTTCTTCTAATGAGAGCTCGCCTTTCATATGCTGAGAGGCTTCCACATAAGCTCTTTAAGCATTTTCTCAGCTTACGAGTAGCCGAATCTTCAAGTCCCCGGAATTTATACATTATATTACAATAAAATTATTGGAATTATTAACTTCTCAGTACTTTGCTAGATGACTCTAGTTAGGCCACAAAGAAAAAGATTTTAAGGAAATCAACACCCTCTTCCACATTGAAGGAGCACAATGTCGAACAATAAGACCATGTCACTCTTTCTGATATGGACCGGGCTCCCAGATCATCAATAACACAAATATGGGACCCATTGAGCCGGCCGGCTTTTGAGCAAAATTTCATTAAACCGGCAGATCTTTGGATTTTGTGGATTTCCTATTGAATTCTTTTAATGTAAAAATTGCTAGGTTGTGTAAATATTTAAACCCATGACCATTACCTTTCTGTTCTTTTAACTCTACTTTTAAGTACTTATTAAAATTCAATATTTATTTTGAAATAAAAAATATCAAATATAAATATTTTCTTACACTATCCTTATATATTTTTTTTAAATCATCATACTTTTATCTTAATTATCATAATTTTTTTAATAATATGAATACTTATTTTATTTTAATTAAACGTGCGGTCCGACCCATTAAACTCCCAGTTGAACCCATAAAATCCATCAATCCATACCTACTCCGGTTCACCATCCGGTCCGGTTTGATAACGCCGGTTATAAAGCTTTCTTTTGGAAAAAGAAGGACCAAACTGCATAAAGCAAAAGCTCAGGGGTTGAAACCATTTAGAATGATATCCTGGTGGTAACTTGTAATATCGTATAGGCTAGGGGGCAAACCATAAAAGATCAAAATTTAGTGGATCTGTTATTGATGTTGAAAATACTCCCTCCTCCTCCTCCCCCTCCTCCTCTTTCGGCTTCGATTCGTCTTCTCTTCTCTTCCTCCTCCCATGTCTGCTCAAAATCTGTCCAAGCTTTTCGTAAATGCCACTAGCTCGAACCCAGTTGCTGTCTCAAGCGAAGCAATTGCAGAGAAAGTGGTTCAATCCCTTGTGCGCAGAGGGCTAAAGTCTCTGCGGAAGAACGCCGACTTTCTCTCCGAGCTCGACCCCACCGCAACCCAGCTTGTCCTCAAAGACCCTCGGCTCCCACCCCACTCTAGCCTTGCCTTCTTCCGTTTCTTGCAGAGAAACCAATCATCTATCGTATCGTTTCGAGCCCTCACGGCCTTAGTTTGTCGGCTTTACGACGCCCGAAAGTTCGACGTGATTAAGGATGTCTTGAGCTCTGCTGCGAGGGATAAGGATGTGCAATTGGCAGTTTCAGATTTTGCCGACCTGGTTCAGGAGATGAAGGAAGGGCACGGTACTGTTGTGAAGTTGTGTGATTTGCTGTTTCGGGTGTATGCGGATAACAAAATGTTTGACGAGGCTGTCGGGGTTTACGACTTCATGGAGAGTCGCGGGTTCGAGATAGATGAGAGGTCCTGTATGGTTTGCTTGTTAGCTCTGAAGAGGTTTGGTACCCTTGAGGACTGTCTGGCATTCTTCGAGCGGTTGAAGAAGTCGGGTTTGGTGACTGTCTATTCGTTGACAGTTGTGGTTGATTTGCTGTGTAGGAAGGGGAGGGTAGGCGAAGCTCGGGAGCTGATAGATGCTTCAGTCAAGAAAGGCCTGAAGCCTAATGTCGTTACCTACAATACCTTGATTAATGCGTGTGTTAAGGGAATGGATTCTGGGGCTGTCGATGAGATCTTGAGATTGATGGAGAAGGATGGGGTCGAATACAATGTGGTTACTTTCTCTCTTTTAATTGATCGGTATTCGAGCTCAGGTAGAATCCGGGATGCCGAGGCGGTGTTCAATGAAATGCAAGAGAAAGGGGTTAGTCCAGATATATATGTATATACTTCGATGATCAGTGGGCAGTGTAAGGCTGGGAATGTGAAGGGAGCTTCATCACTCTTTGACGAGTTGAGTGAAAGGGGCCTTGTCCCGAATGTTCACACATATGGGGCTCTAATTGATGGCTTCTGCAAGGTTGGACAAATGGAGGCGGCTGATATTTTAGTGAAGGAAATGCAGGGAAGAGGAATTGACTTGAATCTGGTGATATATAACTCTCTAATTGATGGGTACTGCAGGAAAAGAATGGTAGACGAAGCTTGTCGCTTGCAGAGGATCATGGAGAGCCAGGGGTTTAAGGGTGATGAGTTCACTTATAACACGATTGCAAGTTGCTTACGCAATATGAATCAGTTCGAGGAGGCAAAGAAGTTGTTGTTCTCCATGGCAGAGTGGGGATTGTCTCCCAATTCTGTGACGTATACCACGTTGATCGATATATACTGCAAGGAGGGGAACTTGGTGGAAGCAAGACGGCTGTTTTGGGAGATGGAGGAGAGGGGAGACAAACCAAATATTGTTACTTGCAACGCTTTAGTGGACGGGTACGTTAAGAAAGGGAAGATCAAGGAAGCTAATAAGGTGAAGGAGGAAATGGCAAATAGAGGACTGACACCTGACACTTATACGTTCACATCGCTGATACATGGGGAGTGTGTTCATGGGACAATGGATCAGGCAATGGAACTATTTCACAAAATGTCTGAGAGGGGACTGGAAAAGAGTGTGGCCACTTACACGGCCATAATCTCGGGATTGGCCAAGTTGGGGAGATCAGATGAGGCCTTTGCATTGTACGAGGAGATGATAGAAGCTGGTTTTACGCCCGATGACCGAGTGTACACTTCGCTTGCGGGAAGCCTTCATCAAATTGGACCAACACCTTAGGGATAAGTGTCCTCTTTGAAGGTAAAGTGGAAATGCATTCAAATAGCTGCTGTAATGCACATGAACACTTTAGGGAATACGAAAAAGTTGATCTCTTTGTTTGAGGAATGAGTGCAAGCACAACTTTACTTGTCTATCTTTTAGTTACTAGACTTGATACTTTTTGAGATGGATTGACTATTTAATCATCGTTTAATTCTTGTGGCGAATGCAAACAACTTTTTTCTTTTGCATAATCTCAGGTCATCTCGAAAGTCTGAACTTTCGGATGATTGTAGTTTGTCCATTCTCTATCTCAATGATAGACTGGAAATTTCTCGGGACCTTACTTCAAGAAATATGTTCAGAGAGGTTCATCCAATCAAGAGTACACCAACATATATAACCCTTTCTGTTACTGCCCCAGCAGTCATCTATTTCCCTGACTTGACTTCTTGCTGAAATATACTCTGCTGCATGGCTTTGTTCAATTCTCTGTGGAGCATTTACTAGACTAACTGTTGTTTGATATTCTATGCCTACTTCTAGTTTTCCGAATAAACCAGACAGGGAAGGAAAGTCTGGTCCTCAATAGTTCCGTTTCTTCCTTTGTGATGCGCTTCATACTAAACTGATCTTGTAGACATCTGTCAAAAGGGGTAACGCCTCGGTTCTCTGTTCTCGCATCCTTATAGCCAAACCTTACTTGCACTGTCTCCATTTCTCCTCACAATGCATACCTTCCATAAGAAGTAACATCATGTCTTTTCTGCAGATTCTTATTTAGTGGGTGCACATCTGCACAGGCTTCCCATAAACATTGCCTTATCTTTGGAAGGTTCAGTGCTGCCCCTCATTGCTTTTCCTTCCTACCAGGAATGGTAAGCCTCTGTACTTATGTAAATAACCGAAATGCAAATTCTTATTTATTAGTTAGCCTTCAAATTTCAGTTTATTTTACTCATTCATCTAGTTATTCTGTATCTGAATCCTGACTATTACTTTTTTCTTAAACTTTTTTTCAGGTTTCTTGAATTTATTAGTGAGGAATAAAAGCGGTCTCTCTCTCTCTCTCTCTCTCTCTCTATATATATATATATATATTATTCTGTATAACATGTTATGGATATGATGTATTATATATTTTTTATGGTTCCATTAACTAGTGAGACATATACGCTATTATGCATATTAAAATTGGATAGGATTTTATTTGTAAAAATAGATCATTTTTAGGGTTCAAAAGATCCATTATTAATATGCTTTAAAAATAAATCTGTTCACATTTTTTATAGGTGTGGTTTGCTACCGTATCTATGAAAATACAAAATGCTCTTTACCGAGTCACTTGTATATATTTAATATATAGTTTTAAAGATGGTAAATTATGATTTATAAAATTTCAAAACATGCATATAGTATATAATAAAATTGAAAAAACAGCATAAAAATTGAACATGAATGATCATGTTCAACGCACGGGCTTTACGACCAGTATAATATGAAGTGGAGCTGTGGTGGGTCCAATCAAATGGCCTCAAAATGCTCGGACGGGAACTTTCTTGATTTTTTGAATTTTTTTTAAAAGTAAATGATTAAAATTTTAAAGTAATACGTGTGTGGGACCAATCACTGTTTTATTGGTTTCTTAACTTTCTTTTGAAAAAAATTTCTTGATTTTTATTTTTTTTAAATGAAATAACTTGTTGGATCAGTTTTTACTTTCTCAATTTTTTTTGGATTTTTTGAATGAGTTTTGTATTTTTTATAATTTTTAAAAATATATGAAGATATATAGATATATATTTGTAGGATCCGTAATTATTTTCTTGATTGTTATACGTTTCTATAAAAAAGAATTATTTGATTTTTATGTCTTGATATTTTTATATTGGTATAATTTGTGAGACTAGTTGTTATTTCCTCAATTTTCCAGCATTTTTTAGAAAATGAATCTTCAATTTTTAAAATTTTTAGAATATATAGATATAAATTCGCAAGACTTGTCATTATTATTAATTATGAAACAATACAATTTGTTCGATCAATTATTATTTTCTCAATTTTTTCTACATTCTTTTGGGTGTTTTCAGCTTTTTTCTGGAAAAACTGAATTTCAATTTTTAATTTTTAATACATGTAGATATTTGTATAATGTGCACACAATATCATACAGATATGGATATTCTGTGTAACTATAATGTGTTATATCTTTTATATGGTTTCATTAACCCGTGAGTCACATAAATTATTATGCATCTTAAAATTAGATATGATCATATCTATAAATTTACATCGGATTTGTGTTTGCGAAGATATGTTATCATATATTTGTAGATATGATTTGTTATCATATTTATAAAAATAGAAACATTCTTTATCGGGAACGTTCTTTACGATGTCATGCATATATATCTAATATATATGTTAATGATAGTAAATTACAATTTATACAAAACTTCAAAACATGCATGTAATATATAATAAAATTTTAAAAAATTGGATACTTATAATTCCATGCAACACACATTCTGTACGACTAGTTGATAAAATAGGGGATGGCTCTTGAAATTGAAAGAATGGGGCATCAAATTTGATTTCTTCCAATATATTATGTTTGTTTTGCTTTGTACGATATTTGTAGATGATATTTGTAGATGTGTTTTGAAATTTTATAAATCATAATTTACCATCATCAAAAACATATAATAAGCAAATGATGAAATTTTAAAGCATGTCTGCATAATACCTAATAGTTTAATAAAGCAACTACCATGGATAATATAATCAGTAAGATAACTCATAAAATGCAAAACCGCTAGTTGGGATATATATATATATATATATATATCTGCGATATCTGCACAGCCATGTACATTGATGTAATATTGTAGGTCCAACTAGTATATACACCTTGAGACTAACCATATTGGATAAGCCCTCTCACATTTATATGGTATCAGAGCACGAATTTCACACCCCAACACACATTTACGCAATCAAGCGTGGCCCGTTCCAAAACAAGTAATGGTAATGCAAGCTTTGTACCTTTAATTTGAAATATTTTATCATAAAGTTGAAGGATATAATTAAAGAGTTTTGACACAATCGTGTTGTACGTACTTGTAATGGCCACTTGTGATGGAGTTATGACAACTAATGTGCAACTAAAAAATAATTAGTTGCTACATGTAGCTTGTTTCTTGTTGTGACTGTGTCCCCTAGCACTAATTCTTCAAACATGGAAATTATCCTTTTTAAAATTTAGCCAAATTAGTAACTAATGCATTCGCCAATATCATTTGTACTAGGGGTGGCAATTTGTGTCGTGTCGTGTTTATACGTGTAGTGTCTAAATGAATTCGTGTCATCGAAGTCATAACCCATACACGACACGATTATTAAACAGGTCAGGTTTTGAAAACCCATACACAACACATTTATATCCGTGTCAATCCGTTTATACACGTTTAAATCCGTTTATCGAAACGTGTCATAATAGGTACACATATACACGACACGATTATAAACGTTATCTGAACACGTTAACACAACTTGTTTATTCAATCAATTTAGTTACCCGGATACATTAACACGACATGTTTATCTGATTAACTCGTTTACCCGAACACGTTAACATGACATGTTTACAGGTTAACACAGAGATTGAGATGGAGGGGAGGGGGATGTGGACGGGGAAGAGACGGGAACCGCATCCGAGGGAGGCAGCGACGGCGAGGATGAGATCGAGCCATGAGGCGCATTGGTTGGAGCGGGAGCCAGCGAAGCAGTGGGCTTCGAAGGGGAGATAGTGGGAGTGGTGTTGGTTGCGAGCTTGGGAGGAGGGGAGGGCGAGATCTGAAACGGATCTGTGGACAATGCGAGGTGCACAGAGAGGAGAGCAATGAGAGCAAAGAAGCATAACTTTGTCATTGATGAATGAGAAGAAGGAAATCAAATCGTAGATTAGATATGAGGGAGGGTAGTAGAGTAGTAGAAGTAGAAGTAGAAGTAGAAGTGCGGTTGTGCTGTGTTGGATTGGGTGAAAGAAATGAAAGGAAATTAGGTTAGGGACTTAGGAAGTTAGGATTACATAAAGATATTTTGGTAAATCCAAATACATAAACGGGTTAACGGGTTACATGATTATAGTAACACGATTAAACATGTCTAAATAAACAGGTTTAATCGTGTATAATCGGGTTACACGGGTTCAACCCGGTAAGACACGCGCATATTAACCGTGTTTAAACGGGTTTGACCCGTTTAGATCGATTATTAAAAATGTCCAACCCAAACCCGTTTAACTTCATATCATATCCGTATCGTGTTATCGTGTCGTGTGAAATATTGTTAGCCCTAATTTGTACTGATGACTTTATCCCGAGGGTCAGGGGCCGCCAGTGAGGCCCCGAACCTCAACCAGGAACCTTGCCGACCAATATTTTTTTTTTCTATTTTTTTAAAATCTTCTCTTCTTTTTTTTTTTTCATGACATATAGTTGCCATGTCAGTATTAGGACAGACTAATAGGTCAAACTTCATTTATAAAATAGAAATATGGAAGGCATCGTGGATTTGGAATCTAAATGCAAGTTCGTATAGTTCATGATATATCTGAGATAGTGTGAAAGTTCATGCTTTTATGTGCATTTACCTAAATTTTTATTGATAATTTTTATAATACCATTGTCGTTTCAAACTTATTATGAGATAAGCTAACACATAATTAGTGTATCAATGGTCCTAGTTGGCTTGGTCATTATTTATCTTAAAGAGCGAACAAATTGATACCATAGTGCACACCAAAAGATAAAAGCAACCAAATTGAAATTTTTCTTAGTGTAATAGCACTGTCAAATATAATTCAGATAAGAAAGGAAGATTATAACGTGTTCGGATGAGATATTTTACTATATGATAAAAAAAAATGGCACGGTGGTAGTCAATTTGGTTGAAACACTACTGTGCAGCTTACTTCCTATTCTATTTGTCTAAGTTATGGTTTTTGGTGAAAATAGGATATCGCGAGTCTCAATAATTGTATATAAAATTCTTTTATTAAATTTAATAAAGCTAGTTTCAACCATTTACTTTTATTAGGTAATGATAGATTTAGTTTTGATCATTTAAGTTTTCCTACTTTTATTTTTATCTCTTTACTTTTCGTAGTTGATGAAATTGGGTCTTGATCTTCTTTTTTTTTTTTTTTTTTCGGGTAGGATTTTCTTTCCCGATAGGAAGGTCTTGATCTTTTAGACACAAGAGAACTAGGGAAGGACTAAAATCAAGTGGATGAGTTGATGCCAAAACAAACCTAACACACCAAACTAATATAGTAGGCAGACTAGAAGACATAGAAACCTTATCAATTGTGGAAGCAAATATGATGTCCTAACGAAGGTTCGTTGGCGGCGGTGTAAGTCATGAGTAGTGTTATACATGGATGAAGATGACTAGAAGCTAATCATCTCTACTTAGATTTAAGGTAAAACTAGTTTTGCAACACATGGTTTATGTGATTTCAAACTTGTACCCTTCATGCATAAATATAGGAAAAATATTATACCCCGCAGTATAATGGATCTAAGTGATAAATGAGTTGCTTTTTCTTTTTTCATAGAAATGATATCATGATAAATGATTTAGGTATATGCCAATTCTTTTTACATGACTAAGTATTATGTAGATATTGAAAAAGAAAGTTTAAAATAATTACTTTCTGGATTTTTGTATTTCGAATCTCAGCATCTCACATTGGAAACTTTATGCCAATTTCAAAACATTCACACAGTGCAACTCTCTATAGGTGTGTACTTTGTTGTTCAATGAAGCTCATAAAACTTACTTAGTTGATAATGAAATTAATGTCCTAATAGTGTGTAGTGCCCGCGCGATTCTGTGGGTTGAAAAAATTTTCTTCGATTGTTTAGTTTATCATAATAGTTTGTATAATAACCAATATAGAGTTAAGTGAAATCAATGATAAAACTACTCATACATAAAAATTATGAACTTTCGATTGATAGTAAATAATCCAGTTTTTTTTTTAAAAAAATTGTACTAAAAAAGATATCGTAAGATATAAAGGTAAATATTTTTTCCCGCAAATTTAATTTGAATTTTCAGTAATTCTAATCACAAAATCATGACTGTAACATAATAGGGGCTTAATTATCTTCCTAATTTTAAGTCGACGAACTTTACTTGCATTAACATTTCGATGTTCATGAAAACCATCTCCTCATCACGGCTAAGTAGCGATAATTAGTCTCAGTCAAAAGATTAGTGTAAAGTTGCGTCACCAACAAAAAGGACATTTTTAATGTTACAAATAAAAAGAGATGACTTATATTGATGATATATTGAAATAAACTTTTCACCTACGTATGTTGGTTTAGGTCATTTGGTGCTCATGATTGGGGAGAGAGCTTTTATTCCATAGTAGATTGATCTTGCTCAAATCTAGATAATTAGATTAAGCTTTTTACTTAGGTGTGTTGGTTTTAGATAATTTGGTACTTGTGATTAGAGAGAGTGAGCTTGATCCCTTAGTGGACCATGCTCGAACTTAAAGATTAATCGAATCCATTGGACTTTCGGGTATCAAGTAGTACTCCCTAAAAAATTTGTACAATTACATTAACTATAAAAAAAAAAGAGGGTGGGTCCCCGCGGGTAAGGAAACCCATATTACTCGCCCACTCGAGTAGATGATTTAGATTTTTCCAATAAATTATATTAATTATTAATTTTTCTATTGTATAAAAACGAACATTTCTCCAAGTTAATCTTAGTTTAATTTTTAGTGTATCTAATTAGAAAATCATAGTCACAATACAATAGGACTTAACTTACTAATTTTAAATGGATGAAATTTCCTTGAAGTTAGGATTCTAAATTTGTTAAAACCGTCACGTGGTCATAGTCATACCCAAGCGAAAATTAGTTTCAGTTAGCATGCTGATATAACATTGTTTTTCATCGAAAAAGATAAGGACATTTCTAATGCCATAAATAAAAAGAAGCTACTTAAATTAGTGACAAATTGAAATAGACTTTTCACTAATTTGGATTGATGTTAGGTAATTCGGCACTCGTTTCACTTAAACAAAATCTCACATTCGAGTCATGTGATTAAAATTCGCAATCGGGTGAGTTTATTATTTAGTAGACTAACTCCATCCATAACTAGATTTAATCAGATTTGCCGGATTTTCAGATATAAGGTGGTGCCATCGGAAAAGAGTTGGTATAATTAAACATATAAATAAGAAATTTTAAAAAAGAGAAAAAAAAAATTTAAAAGAGAGAGAGAGAGAGAGAAGGGTGGATGCCTTGCAAGTAGGGAAATCACCCTACTCTCCCCCAATAAAGGGATGGACCAGTTTAAGATGTTTAAGATTAATATGATGTTCTGTACAGCTCATAAAACTTACTTAGTTGACATTGAATTAATTTTTCTAAAATTATTGTACTTTCACTTTTTTTTTTAATTCTCTTTAAAGAGAGCTTTCCTTTTCCCAACATAATTTTCATTCCATGAAAATAGAAAAAAAATAAAAGATAAACTTAAACCAAAAATGGAATTATTAATCCATATCGAAGACTTAACGGAAAATTTTTTAAGCATAGACGAGAACTTGATTGGAAACTATTAATGCATATTTGTGTTCACTTGCACGACCGTCGAACGATGACCACTTCTTGTTGCTTTTGTGCCATTGCTCCAATCTTCCTCTCTTCTATTTGTTTCAGCTCCAGTATGAAGACATTTGGAAACATTTTCATCTCGATGATGAAATTTTGTGTAGATGTAAGCTAATTTCTCCCTTATTAAAGGAAAAATCCACTCATTTTTCTTGGTTATTTTTTCGTAATTTTTTTTTCGAAATACTTGTAATACAGATTAATGAATTTATTATTGATAAGATGGTCAAGATTTAGCTTTTTATATTTTTAGTTACTATCCTGTAATTTAATACAAGGAGACGAAAAAGACAATTAACTAGAAAATCATAAATTTGTCTTGAAGCTTGACTGGCAGATTTTTTCACATAACTGAGTGTCTTTTTCATCAACAAAAACCCGTAAAACTTATTTTAATTTTCTACTAGAAAAAATAAGCGCGTGTGTTGCGGCGGACTAACTTAAGAAGAGACATTTAATAGACTCATTATATAAAACTAGACGAATGGCCTACACATGCATGGACTATAATTGTTACGATAATTTACAAAATTATTACTAACAAGTTCTTTCACTATAACCTCTATAAAAATTAATTTTGTTTATACTCTTATATCTTTCTATCATTTCATGGATGCAATAGATTAGTTAAATGATCTCATATCCAACCCGCTATATGGATATATTGATTCTCCCTAATTCAAAAAATCCCTCAATGTATATATTTTATTTCATACATAATACATCCAATAAAAATAGATACCATATATTAAATGATTGTATCTTCTCAAATAATCTATTAATCAGTTTTTTAAACAAAAATTTTGGTCTATATTTGATATAAAATCGTCTCCCTCCAATATATTTACAATATAATTTATTTATCTCAAGATGAAGATGATTCTAATATCTTTTGGTTTCTACCGTTGAAGAATTTTCTTGCTCAAATTTCCCTCCAAGTCAAAGATCATAGAGCCAAAAACCGGGTTCTTTCTCCAAAATACGACACTCCATTAATTCCACATTAATCAAATTCCATTAATTATGAATAATCATAAATGTATGATTTATGACTTTTCATAAGTTTAAACCTTTTTAGCTTCTAAAGCCGAAGTGGCGACAATTTATTGTGACAATTTTCATGTTATTCTTGGTGGTGACACGAAAGGTCTCGCAACCAGAGATATGCTTTGTCCTACGTGGCATATTCTAGCACGTTGGTTTGGCTTTTATTATATATAGATTTAACATTATCATGACTTTGTTAAGATTTTATATCATCTTCTTTGTAATATAATATTTACTAATATTTCTTAGTATCTCTTAAAAAGTATGCGGTATATCATACTATGTGAGAATAAAATTACGTTGAAATAATAGAATATTTTCTTTCAAAAATAGGTAGAAATCGGAAGTCAAATAATAAAAGGCCAATTTCGAGATGAAACTTAAAGAAAATTTATTAAGCATTTATGTTAGTGCTTACTGTGCTTGGATAAAATACGAATTTTTTTCAACAAAATATTATATAATCTTCGAACATGTTAAACTTCAACATTTATTAAGTAACTTGAATTTAATGAATTGAAGGCACATCTTTTTCAATTTAGAGCGTTTTTACTTTACTAAATTCACAATATCATGTTTCATTTGATTATTAGAGTCACAATCAAATAAAAAAGAATTTGATCACTATAATTTACTGCCCGCTGTTTTGTATCATAGCATTTGAAGGGGGATGAAATCTCTTAAAAAATATTAAGGGTTTGTAAATTAATATAAATATTTATTACAGGAGCCGAATTATGAAGAAAAAGTAAAAAGGGTCTACAAAATTAAAAAAAATCAAAATTTAAGGGGCTAAATAGAGAAACAAAAAGTAAAAAGATTATGGAAAAAGAAGGTAAAAGTAGCCCTTATTGGGCCACTTGTCAGTTGCTGTTCGAAGGAGAGTCACTGTTTGTACATCTCCTTTAATCTGTGCCTACAATTTTGCATCATCGCATTTGAAGAGGAGCAAAATCTATTGATTTACAGATTGTGAATTAATATTAACATTATAGGAGTCGTGAAGAGGAAGTTGAAAAAATAACAAAATAATTTCAAAATTTAGGGGCCTAAATAGTGAAATGGAAATCGAAAAAATTATTGAAAGAAAAAGGAAAAAAAAAAAAGATAAAAGAATGGCCCCTTTTTTGGCCATTTGTCACTCGAAAAAGAGCCCTTTTGCAACTCGATCTCTTTTAATATATACCATAGATAGATAGATAGATAACTGGAGGTAAAATGCAAAGGATAATATTATTTAGGGAAAAAAAATAATTGATATTATGTTTTGTTTTTCATAAAATTAAAAATATGAAAGAAAAAGAGATTTGATTTGAAGATCTATATGAATAGGTGCACTACAAAATCAATATATTAACTAGCATAGAGATATGAAAAGAACGCATCAATAGTTGAGAAAGTGTGTTTCATTCCCTTTCCCCTCTCCACGGCGCAAAATACAATTATAGTTGTAGCTATTGGTGTTTCTAAGAAAACTAATTTTTAATTCAATACGTTGTATGGACTTATTTACATGTAGTAATTCATAATTTTTGAAGACAAATTTTCTTCTCGTGAACAATAAGAAATTTTCAATAATTAATTTCTAAATTGAAGGAGTAATTTCTAATATATCAGTCTTTAGACTATAATTCACTGGTTCAATAATAATTTTGCTGCTAGTTCTCACATGTATATTGTATTGTATATTTATTTAATCATTTTTATATTACAAGAGATCGTTATATACATTATATTCAAATGTACAAACTAAAATTTTCAATTTTATTCAAATAATATTTTCTAATATTTGTACTATCACATATTAAATTTTTACTTTTCATGTCACCATAATTTTGTAGAGTTAGTACTAATCGTACTTTTTAAAATCCTATATTAATTATTTTTCTTTGAAAATATCCTCAATATTTCAAACTACTTTATTTTATTTAATATGCATTGCATATTTATTAATCACCAATAAGGCACACAAATAAATTATAGATATTCAATTCAGGCATACAAATGTCATATTGTTCGATATTTTTATTTTCGAGTGCTAAATTTCTTTTTTCTTTATGATCATACATTTATATAGCTAGTGGTTTGTGATAATCTGTATAAATGCTTGATTTATTATTTTCAAGTTAAAATTATTCAATATACATATTCATTTATATTAATTTACTATCATTTATATAATATTTTTAGAATAATTGTTGCATTTATTAATAGCAAGTATTACAATATGTTATCAAATTACTATATAATAGAAAGCTATTTAATTTTCAAATTTATTTATTGTATATTATTTATATAATAACATTTAGGACAATTGATTTATCTATTAATAGCAATTATTGAAAATGTAATCAATTTTACTACATATATATAAGAATAATAGATTTTGCAATCTATATAATCTCCTCTATGGACAAAGATTCTTATTATTCCATTTGATATAATTTTTGGTATATATATATATATATATATATATTTGGTAGATCCCTTTGATATCGATTTCTTCATCGGGCGAGACTTGCATAGATAGAAATGATTAATTTGTCCTTTTACTACCTCTTAATTTAAATGATTTGAATTTATAATTTTTATTTTAAAATGGGCATTTTCGGGACTAAAGAAGTTGCCCCACCTACCATTCTTTTCCCTTTTGTAATATAGATAAATCTAAATTTTTGACAAATTTCTGATAAGGAGAGTGAATGTTTTGTTTGGTTTTGGAGTAAAATACTTTACTCAACCCAATTCAATTCTATTATTCAAAAATTCAATAACAAAATCATTACTGCATTATTTTTTCTCTAATTTAATAATAAATTATCTCACATACTTTCTTTGACTATTTTTATTATCAATTTTTTAATAATAAATTTTTCATCTACTTTCACATCCATATATACATATCAATTTTTTGATACTAAAATTTTCATTTACTTTCACATATATATATACATACATATATATTCACACATTAATATATTTGTTAACACTTGCAATCATTGCACAAAATCAAGTTAAGTCCGATCATCATCCAACTCGAAAACCAAACGCAAGCTTAGTAATTTAATCATGGAATTGTATATATGGGAAATTGTATATACAATATGGTTTTTCTTTTTTGGTTAGGTACATATATAATATGGTTTGATTGAGAGGAAACAATTAATTGTGAGGTGGATTAGCTCATAAACGGCTGGAAATAACCCCACCGTATAGATATAGATTGAATTATATTGTCTTTCTGTTTACCTTTTTTTTTTTGTGCATAACATATATAGTATCCAAAAATTTAATAGGCTCGACTAACTTAAATTTATGTTGGGTCAATCTACTAGAAGTAAAACTCTTTCAATGGTGAATTGTCACCAGGAGTACTACATTGATTACTATTTGCAGTTAATTGTACAATACATATACATATATATGGATATACACACAATAAATTAATGAAAAATAAATAAATAAAAGATAAAATAGGTGCTCGGGAACAATTTTTAGTAACCCAGAAAACCCTGCAAGCCATTTTTGTACTCATATATATACGCGAATGTCAATTTATACACACACAAGAAATTAATTAATAAAGGCAACAAACTAATTCAAACTTGCTAGCAACCATCATATGATCAATCATTTAATTATATCTCACAAGCTTCTCTTATCCTGCTCTGCAGTTTTCAGCAACTCCTTTGCCATGGCTGAGAATGACATTGCTGTGTCTTGCATCTGTGTCGCTTTCAGGCTTATTCCCTGCTCCATCGTTTAACCGGAAAAGACGAAAATCAAATCGTGAATAAAAGGCCCCGAGTATACAGTGAGTGACTTGTTAATCGAATTTGGATGAGTGCAGCAAGCTCGAGCACTGCACCTGTAACTTATTCAGATGCTCTTGCAGCTTGTTTTCTGCCATTTTGGCAGAAGTAGTCGATTCCTGCGGAGAAAGACCAATTGACATATCATGATTGCAAGAAAATACGACCATGGTCAACAGATAAATTGGCATCTACATCTAGATGCTTACACAATCATGGTCAACCTCAAGAGCAGAAACGATTGTGCATGTTATTGCTGACATATCGGTTTTGACCCGAAATCTTAATGTGCACTTCTAAACTAAGATCATAAAGATTAGATTAATGAAGTGAGTTTAATTATTTACTTTGGAAGCATAAGTCATTTCCTTTCCCCGCAGCTGATCATATAGACAAATAGATCATTTCTTGAATGAACTTACTTACACTGGAAGTTGCAAATCCATATTTTTTCTTGATTTGATCAACAGCTCCGACCTTCTCATCCTGCTGCTCCTCCTTTATACCGTTCTTATCATTCTTGGCCTTCGCAGTCTTCAGTTTACCTGAAAAATTAAGAGTTCAACTGGATCACACTAAGTCCAACAAGTCTTCTACATCAGTACTCCCTCGAGTCCCTGCTCTCACCTTTAAATGTCAGAAATTTGCTGGACAGGTTCTTCTTGTTAAGGCCTGCAAACATATTTTGCCCTCTTGGTTTCTCTTCGAAATCTTCAAGGTCAATATCATCTTCATACCAGGAAAAACAATGAAAATGAAAAGTGGTTAAGCTCGAATACGTTGAAACTTAATAATGAAGAAGAATTCAGATGATGACATTATCATATACCAATGTTTAAGTCAGTATCATCTTCTTCCCCATGAAGATTGCGTCTAGTGTCATTATCTATGGCCTGATTAGCTCCATCCCGAGCCTCACAAGGAAATTTCTCGGTCGAGAAGACCGCAGGAAGTCCTTCGAAGCTTTCCTGAGGATCTTCTCTTTCCAGATCCAAGGCTTGCTTTTCTTTACCGGATTTTGTTTCTCCAAAGACAGAGCTAAATAAGCCCTACGGGAGACAACATAAGAATAATTAAAAATCACAGGGTGATCGTGTAATATGTGCATAAGAATCTGCAGCTACCTTCTTCTTCTCTTTAGGGACAATAGACAACGGTTCTGCCCTTCCTTGATAATTCAGATTCTTCAAGTATACTTGGCCAATGGATTCGAAAAGCCTAAATGATAAGGAAAAAAGTGTAAATGTTATCAGGTTGCTGGATTCCCAATCTTCTGTTCGAAAAGTTCCTATCGTACTGATTTCAGAGAAAACACATAATCTAATGCTATTATTTCCTAAAAGACCGACAAGACGCACCGGCACAAGTTCTTCTGCTGAAGAATTGAGAAAAGATAGAGCTCTTGATCTCCGGTCACCTGTTCCAGGTAAAGCAGAACTGTTAAACACATATCTTTATATGAGATCGGGAAACCAAATGCATCTGCTTTTATACCATGAGGATCTGTCCGTCCTGTGAGGAGCATATGGAACTTTCCGAATACGTAAACCCTCTTATGGACGCTTCCTTAAGCAAGGACAGCTCCGGTAAGGACCTAAATGGATTGATTTAAATAAGAATTAGGCTTGGCACGTGATTCTGCTTTTAAGACTGTAAAAAGAGTGCCAAACACCTTATCTCAATCTTCCCGCAAGTGAAGAGAAGTACAAGGCCTGGTGCGGGTCCATAGAATGTCGATGCCCAACAGCAAGAGACTGAGTGGAACTTCTTCTTGTAGATTACCTTCTTTACACCCTATAAATAAACCGAATAGAAACCGGGAGGAAGGGGGGGGGGGGGGGGGGGGGGATGTTGTAGTTATTGGGACCATCGGCGTAGCTGACAAAATAACAGGAAATGTGATGAGTTCTCATTACTACCTGAACCACTTGGTTTAAGGAGTACAGGTAAACTGCTTTCTCAGAGCATAGCAACACTAAGCCCTGCTCTGGATTTGAGCAATTCATTGCTGTCCGTCCCGAAGATATTGTGCACCCATCCACTGCAAACACAAAACCAATTCAATCAGTTTTAGTTGGTACCACCATTGATTTTATCGTCGTCTGTAACAGGAAATTGGTTCTTACTGAAAACTTCCATGAATAAGGCCTTGGAAGGCTTTTTTGGATTAACCATGCCACTGCTGAGTGTTTTCCCGGTGTCACTGTCCAGAGCCAAAACCGAGGAGTCCCTCGTTGCAACGACCATCATGTTCTTCTCAAACCCATGCAAAGAGCAGCTAGCAAACTGTAGAGCGATTATCCCAGAAGAAATTCCGCTTTGAATGCTTTCAGTGCATAATACTCTAAGCCCTTCAACTTCAATCAGTGATACCTGACAGGAAAAATGAATTTCTACATCGGACTTCCTATATTTTTCATATATCGATATATAAAGACTACAGGGGAGCCCAAATAAATGGATGGAATGGAAAGACCGACATATCCTTGATCAGAACCAACAGCAATGTGTCCCGAGTTGTTGCTGATGTTTATAGATAGTATAGTTCCATTAAGCTGGTGGACTTTAACGCTATCGATAAGGTGATTGTTTCCCTTCTTCGTGCTACCTGCAAATACAACCGTATGAAAAATGAAATGATTATATGTCTATATCTTTTCTATAACTTTTATGGCCTCGTGGATTTCCCGAGCTGGGAGTTAATATTTACATTCTAGGGGAAGCGATTAACAACAATTAATGTGTTCTGGATTATTGAAAAATATTGCCCAGATAAATAATTACAATCATCTTACATACATTTTACGTACTCTAAGCCTATATTCAGTTACTCAAATCAGCAGCATGCAAGACCGAAGATATCTTGTTACCTGAGTTATATGCCTCGGTTTTGAATTTAAAGATGCGAACCTGTGGATTGTATATAGAGATAGTACAAATCAAACTGGTCTTCTATAATGGTAATTCATTGTATCTCCGTAAATTTATGAACAGGCATCTCACCGTTCCACACTTATCTCCGGAAACAAGGATTCGAGAATTGCTATCAAAGCACAAAGCCGTAACTGTGACCCCACTCAGAGAAAAGTCACCCTCGCTCTGCATAATTTTCAAGTTTTAACCCTTGAGATGAGTCCAGTACGAAAACTTTAATGTCAGACTACGAAAAATATAAGAACAATTACCTGCTGTTCTAGCGACAAGATCGGGAAAAAAGGACATGCTCCATCCCAAAAATTAACACATCCATTGCTATGTCCTGTTATGTATAAATATTTAACCTTGGAAAATCCCCTGAAATTCGACCTTGTCCCCTCTTTAGCATTTTTCTCCAAGGCAAACAGTGATGGAATATGTTTTGCCTGTTGAGCAAGCTGCAAATGAGTGAACCAGTTGACATGATCGTAAAAAGCTGATAAGAGGGAGAAGATCAGTTGCATCTACCTCATCATTGAGAGTCCATGCTTCATCACTATTCATAATAAGTTTCGAAATGCTGATGGTCGAATCAGCAGATGGCAACTTAATGGTGACTTCCCTTGGAAGTGAGGGAGAAGACTTGGACTGGCTCTGAAGGAGATACTTCTCAATGGCAGAGTCATCATAAGCAAACACTCGTCCCGACTTTCCAAGGGTTAGCAATAAGTTTTGGTTGTGCTTGTTGTGCTCACTGGTGCTCGAGAAAATCTCCATATCTATGCACGGTTCAGGCAGTTGAAGCCCCAACTTGATTGTTCGAGACTCGATGTGATCATTCAGTAAGACCACCTGCAAAGCAATCCCGAACTTCAGTAACTTTATTCGCCTTATTATCCTCGGAGGTTTCAGAATCCCTCTAGCAAAATATAATCTATATAATTTACCTGCATCAAGATAGTAGAAACGACATCAGAAGCACCCATTATGTAGAGCCGACTTGTCCTTCCATCTCCATGAACCCACTTTATGGAAGATACAGGAATCTTATCTAACTTATACCCGATGTTAAGCTTACAAATGGGGCCCGCTTGAGAACCTCTCTCCAATGCTAATTCAGTTCTTCCCGGTATGCTCCAGAATAAGATATCTCCTGTGTTATACCCGATAACGACTTTACTTCCGAGCGGGCAAGCCCAGCATGCAGAAGTCGCTTGCTTTCTTTCACTATGTAGAGTTTGCAGGTTGTTCCCACTGGTTGAGAAGATCGGCTTGCTCTGATGTATGTCCCACAATGTTATAAGACCATCTTTGTATATTATCAGGACCCTGTATTCAGACAAGTCATGCGTCGAGATTCATTAACATAACTCAAACTCGTGAATGGAGTTAAATATGGGTTGCTTCCCCCCGATACTGGATCATCAATATGTTCTGAATATCAAAAGAGCTGCTTACCTCTTACTCTCGGCCGTTGGTTGTGGCAGCATCCGTACAACAGAACTATCAGGTGACAAATGATTTTGATCCCCTGAAAGGTTAGATGGTGATTAATAACAGCGCAAAAAATAAGTTACGAATGCCACAAGATACGGCGATATAAATTAGTGAAACTCACCGTGGGATATGGCAAAAGGTATGGTATATTTCATTTGGATCAAATGACTCGTGTCCTGATCAAACTTCAAAACCGAAATATTGCCAGCAGAATCTCCAACATATCTGCCCACACGTACATGAACTTATATACACACTTCAGAATGAACTCAACAAGACGTACAGATCCAATAAAACCTAGTTTAAATCCGAGATTGAAGCACATACATGTACAGGCTTCTTTGCAAGACTTCAAAAGCTGTTATCTCTCGTTCAAATTCATATATGTGCGACAGGATCTTGTTCTCTAAGTCCCAAGCCTAAAAGGAACTGCATTGTGATTACTTCGCATCCCCGTGAAATTAAAAATCGTAAGTAGAATGAGGTCATGTCATACTTGCCTCGATCCGATTCCTGAGAGTTACATTTAGCAGAACCCCTTGGTTCTCGATGAACTGACGGCAGAGGAGCCATCATCAGTTGCTTGTCAATGAACATGAACCTGGAAGCTAATCATGCAAGGCAATTGAAATTATGGATCAGGACATGAAACCTGTAAATACTTGCTCGGTCCTGCCCCGTCGGACTGGAGCATAGCTTGAGAGCTGTCAGGTCCGAATAACTTGATCCTACCATCCCTGCAAACATGATCACACAAGTACACTATCTATGAATACCAACCACTGGATCATCATCGTAGACCCCATAAATCTAGACAATATGACATGGTAGGAGAAAGGTCAAGAAAAAGGATCTTACTTTGTGGAAACCGCGAGTATCCCTTGACTCGTATCGCAGGCAAATTTAGTGCATCCTGATGGGACCCCGTAATGAAAAACCATAACAGGGTCCACCTCAACCGCTTTTAATCCTTCTACATTTCCACCGGGCTGCAAAAAATAAGGCAAATCCCGCATACATTAGTTGATATATTGATTCAAATCAAACTGTAACCTCATTGTTCATTCATTATATTAGTCGAAAGCAGCAGAACTGAACATAATACAAATCACTTCAATTTTTTTCCCAGCTATATATCGTGCATTGCGCTCACTTGTTTGATGAGCCAAAGACACAGGGAAACATATGGGCTTGGATTAGTTAATTATGGAATAATGAAAATAATACTTGAAAATTTGGACCAGCTAAGGATATGTTTATAAACTGTTTAAAATTGAGCTACGAATTACATAAATGTTTTTAAAAAGTTACTAAAATGATCCAGAGATTCTAAGTTTATATTTTGCATTCCTCAACGAAATGAAGAGGAAAATGTAGATTTGGAGAAAGAAATTAAATTCCACCAGAAATTCGGATGTATAAAATATGATGTTTGACGTGAATGTTTTAAAAAATGTCAACGTCGAAGATGAGAGAAATTTTCATACCACTATGACACTTCATCTAGTTCGTGTGAAAGTGATCTCTTCATTTTCTTTCCTCGAAGAAAAAACAAATTTGCGTGGGGCTGCGTACAGAAATTATAACACCACCGCCCACCACGTGGATGTGTTGACTGACAGTCCCTGTCAGTGTTAATTTACATCTTTTTTTCTATAAAATAATTTTTTGTAATATAATTATATAATAACAGAGATTCGGTCACTAGTTACCTTAAATTTATCTAGATATTATTAAGAAAAACCTTAAATAATCAGAAGATTAGCCAGACAAAGAATAATACCTCGTGAAAAAACAGGTATGCATATATTACATTCAAAATTTGTAGATATTACCTTACACGTCCTAAGAATTTTACTTGTTGCGCTTTTAACTTGAAAAGAAAAAGGGGAATTTAGCAGTAATTTCATTTAAAATTGAAAATTCCGTTCAAAATTTGCACATATTATCCCAAAAATCCTAAGGATTTTCTTCTTTTTGTTACTCGAAAAAAAAAAAATGAAAATTTTATTCACTATGCGTCAACCCAAGGGAACAATTGACATATCATCGTCATCATAGATGATATTATCCTAATCGAGCAATTATTATTATTTCTTACGTGCCACCTAAACATGAAACTAATGATTACATCCCACTACTTTCTTTTTCTTCCTTTTTCTTCCCGTGATTTTCTCTAAATATTTTACATTTACACAATTCTAAAACATCCACTTAAATAAATGTCTAAAGGGTCATATTTTTGACAGTTAATAACTAACCAAAAAAAGAACCTTCCTCCTATATACATTAGTCATTAATTAGTCAAAGCAGCTTCTTTGGTGGGCCGACATAAATAAAATTATATTATGTTATTGACCCAAAAAAAATTCAAATCAAATCATCAATCAATTGTAATATCTAAATTTTGAGTGACTCTGATATATCATCTTCGTTTTAATAATCCTCAACTCTTCAGTTTTTTTTTATTTTCATTTTAATCAAATTATAATACTTAATTGTTATATTAAAAAATTGTGAGCAAAGTAAAGATTAAAAAGTGTCTTCAAAAATAAAGAAATTTCTCTATGAGCTAAATATTTTCTCGAAAATACCAAACAAATCATGTTTTATCCATTTTCTTATACAACCATGTAAAATGCGGGCCGGCACCTATTTATATTAATTAAATTAAAGAAAGTTTTATATATTAACAACCCAGGAAAAAAAAAGTTTTGCATTCTTTTTTTAGCAATCTCCTTTTATAGTAGATAATTTGTAAAATCTTCTCACATCATAAACAACCACATTAAGCACAAGTCAAGATAAGATTCAGCTCCCCAGCACCACCCGATTACATATCCAGTCTATATATAATTGCAAAAAATAAAAGAAAAAAAAAATGTACTTATTGCTCATTTTCCAAGTTAATTACTACTTATCTCGATAAATACTAATGGAGTTAACAAAAAACCTCAATGTTCGAGCTTGGGGAGGGGAAAAAATGCAAAATCAAGCTTATTATTGATCATGTCAATAGGAAAAAGGCAAGATCGATCGATCGATCTTGCTTAATCGCCTCGAATCAAATTAACTAGGCCGAAAACGAAAATGGACATTAGAAAATATCACCGGAAAAAGAAACAGGGGACACAAAAATTCATCAAAGCCAAAGAAGTAGCTCAGAAGAAAAAAGCTACTGACCAGAAACAGACACACACAGTAAAATGGGACTGAGCACGGGGATCGATCCCGAGCTATAAGAAAAAAGATTGACAGCGAAGATGGACAGGGGTTGATTTGATCAGTCTGAGTGGCTTACCTTCTTCGTAGAAGCCGCAGCTGCCTTCTCGACGAGCTTTCTAACGAACATTGGAGCTCGAGTCTCCGCTGGACCGGTGTCGGGAAGTGCGATCGGAGGCGATCCGGGAATGGATCCGTCGGGGTGCGAATGGACAGGGGAAGGGCCAAAATCTGCTTCGAGATGACCGACCGGCAGATGAAAGCGAGAGAGAGAGAGAGAGAGAGAGAGAGAGAGACAGAGAGGAGAGTGATGAAAGAAAGAGAGAAACGGTTAACGCAGCGGAAAGGGGACAAAATCAGCGGTTTTTCTTATTGGGAGGGAGGGGAGGGACACGACAAGGGCAGTTAATCTGACGGGGATTAAGGAGGGGAAGCGGGACACGTGGAGGGTGATTAGGTGGTCCAACGATAAGCCGCTGAAAGGAATAAAGGAAAATCTATTTGACGATTTTGACTTCCTGTCCACAAGCAAAAACTAACGGGGAAAACGACAGAGAGATGCAAAGTAGTTAAGTTGTGTGAGGGGCCAAAAAAACAAACTGTAATTAATAATAAAATATACATATCATAAATTAGGAGGGAAAGGGAGTTAGTGCAGAGTAAGCTCTCATCTGTCAATTAAGAGAATGCAAGTTCGATTCTCGCTGTGAAGCTACTCGTATTCCTTCATTAACTTTTAAAATTTCTATTTCGTTGTATTAAGTCAATGTGTCTCTTTTGTAACGTAAAAAATGAATAAGCACACAAATAATGTGTCTTAATCATTTTTATCTTTAATTTTTGCAAAACATTAGTAAAAGAAAACCAAATATCTTTTTCTTTTCCTTGTTTTCTTCCTTTGTAAAAGAAAAGCAATATTATTATTTATATTTATGTATAGGAAGGAAAAGCAAAATGGTTTATAAAGGTTGATGGTGATAACCAAGATGGACATGTTCACACAAGTCATATACTGACACGTGGACTGCTTAGGTGTCGTAGTGGGCCCTTGGCCGGTTTTAAGGACCCCATTCCGAATTTGAAAGATAATCTCTTTCGAAAGCACTTTTGACAATTGAGCGCGTAATAGTATCATCTAGGTTAAAATTACTCGGCCACCCTTTTTTTTTCTTTTTTGGATAAGAGAAATTTAAAATTATTCATTCCGTGCACCATCGAGAGTTTATGGAGTCTCGAAAAATTAGTTGGGTGAAATCCGAATATCCGAGTCAATTTTTTTTAAAAAAGAGAAATTTGGAGGAAGAATATTCAAAGGTTGTTACTTTTTGGAATCCTTCTCCGAATTTTTTTTTCTATGATTATGATTGTTTTCCTTGAATTTTAGATAATATGATCTCTTTTATGTGGTAAAAATATATATAACTCTCTGAGCAACAACTTCTCTTTTTCATTGTGCTCATTTCTTCTTCAAATTGAATAGTTCAATGTCGGGTTCGATTTGTTGTTTCTCAATGTCTATGACCGGCAGCGTAGTGCTGATTTATAGAGAGTTTATGACTAATGGTGTTCCTTATCTTCGTCAGAATGATTTACCCAATTGATGCATGTTTTTTATGGACACCATGAGTCATATTTAATCTTTTTAAAAAGGAAAGATTTAACTGTAGTTCCTTTTCTTTTCGGTATTCAATATATGTACATTATGAAATATTAATATAAAAATAAACAAATACACAAATATCTGATTTAAAACCAAACTGGGGGCGAGGCCGCGCTTCGCTGTAGCAGTCCGATTGCAATGCAAGAGTATTATATATTTGTATTATCTTCTCTTGAAATATATTACATTGTTTTTGTTAAACACCATAATGTTGTGCTAAGCATGAAATATTATCTTTCTTAAACCAAAAGCCAATGCAACACTTTCAATTAGATAGTTTTGAGTATGATACTTTAATTTATTGAATATAACTTCCAATGATTGGATAATACATGAAATATTAAAGATTTACACATATATATTAATGAAATTTGAATACTAAAAATATTATAAATTTGTATTTTTTAGTATTGGGGTGGACCTATTTATAGAAATTTGATTTCTTAGTTATGCTTTATATATTGAGAGGTAGAACTATTTAAATAGAGATAATACGTTAGAACAAGGGAAGAGAGAAGAAAGGAACTATGTACCTGTATGTGGTATTGTTAATACTACAATCTTATTATCTTTATTCTAGTCGCCAATATTTTGAATTAAATATACTTTTTATATTTTTATATCATTTATTCTTGAATTACAATAGTATAATGTAATGTTTTTTTGCAAAACATCTATGCTATTGTAAAAAATACCAATTGTAACATTGGGAACCAAAATTTACTTCGACAATATTAGTCCAAAATATATAGATGATTGAGTTCATCAATAAATTTAATAAAATTAAATGATTTTATAATATTATTCTTTTTTTAAGACTGATTAGTTGAGATCTTAAAAATCTATTACTTATGATGTTATTTAAAATATATATGTAAAGAGAAGGATTTAATGATAATAAATTTTGTTTAAAAAAGAAAAAAAAGTAGAAGAAAGAATTGCATGATCAGTTAGAGCCCGAGACATCATAATTGAAAAAATATTATAAGACTCTAACAACACTAAATTCATTGTTTCATCATGTACTAATTATGCATAAGCAAAAATTACGCACAATATCAATTTGAGGAAAATAAATATCCACGCGAGTATCAAAATGATATTTTATTCTACTTTTGCAGGATGTAATATGTTTAGTTAAATCTATATGTAGCTAAAATATCTTAGGTTTGAAAGTTATTTGGAGGATGTAAAAAGAAATCAAAAGAATGGATAAAGATGAAAAATATTAAAGTTTATTGGGAAAATGTTAAAAATGGGGAAAGAAAAGGGTAAAATTTTAAAAGTAAAAAAAAAAAAAAAACCTGAAGGACAGGTATCTTTATTTCCTTTCATTTATATAAGATATTAGATATTTATAAGATTCCCCGATAAATAAAAAACACAATTAACCACCAGCCAGGTATCACTGAATCTAGCATTACGGGTAACGTGGCAAAATCACGGTCTTTCACCTGCGGTAGGATTAAATCTCAGCCGTGAACTTCCCTCCCCGCCGGAGCTCCACCTCCGATCCAAGATTCCCTTCTCCCAAGGGCCAATGAACCCTTCCTCACGATGATTCAGTTTTGGTACTCTCTCTGACCTGAACAGAAAGGAAGCTTAACCCTCGGCAATGGAGGGAGCCGGAGCAATGGAGTGGGGCCCGCTTGCCTGGAGCCTGCTCTCGAGGGTGCGGCAGCAGTCGCCGTTGGTTCAGTGCATCACCAACTTCGTGTCCATGGATCTGATGGCTAACGTCCTCCTCTCCGCCGGCGCGTCGCCGGCGATGATCCACTCCCTGGAGGAGCTCCCCGAGTTCACTCCCAACGCCCACGCCCTGTGCATCAACGTTGGCACCCTCACCTCCCACTGGCTCCCGGCCATGAAGGCCGCGGCCAGCCTTGCGGTCCAGCATGGGAAGCCTTGGGTCCTCGACCCGGTCGCTGCCGGCGCCTCCAGTTTCCGCCTGAAGGCCTGCACGGAGCTCGTCGATCTTAGGCCGACCGTTATCAGAGGAAACGGGTCCGAGATCATGGCGCTCGCCGACGCTACTGTCGGCACCGCCAAGGTAACGTTTCCATGTTATCGCTTTGTGTTTAGGTATCATCCGAACATGTTATGCTGGAATTGGACGAGTTTGTTTGTCGATGAAGTTGTTTCCAAGCCAATTAATGGAGCTGTCCCGACAGTTTCAAGGCAACTACGTAATGAAGCCATGACACATACATACAGATATTGTCCCCGTGACACATCAATAGTGTTAAAAACTGCGGGAAGGAAAGAGTTTGATATCGGCTCTTTGGAAGGTTGTGTTGGGGATGGCCTTGATTACGATGTTCTTGAGTGAATCATCAGCAATATCGACACTACAGCCGTAAACTGATGATTGTCATTCGTTGAAGTATGCCATATATTACTGTTGTATGGCATGACTGTGCAATGCAATGCCTTAACTTCTTGAAATGGGTTGAGTTCTACATGACTGATGGGAAGCACTTTTTTTATAGGGAGTGGACAGCGCTCACAACTCGATGGATGCAGTAGAAGCAGCTAAGTCCTTGGCTCTATCAAGCGGAGCTGTTGTTGCTGTAACTGGGGCTGTTGATATCATCACGGATGGCCACAGAGTCGCAGGGGCGGCCAATGGAGTGGCGTTGTTGCAGAAGATAACAGCCACTGGGTGTTCGGTCACTGCATTGATTGCAGCTTTTGTTGCAGTCGACCCGACACATGCCTTTGAAGCAACAGCTTCGGCACTATCCATATTTGGTGTTGCTGCAGAGATGGGGATAGAGATGGCAAAGGGTCCAGCTTCGTTGCGCGTCCACTTGATAGATTCTTTGTATGGGATTGATGAGGCTTCGGTATTGTCTCGGGTGAAGATCACGCACATGAAATGATTTGGAAGATCTCATTAGGGGTATGTTAAAATATACTGCACCTTCAATCTCGCTTTTGTATAGCAAAGTAGTGCTTCACATATAAGCAGAAAACAGCTCCGAGAGTAGATTAGTCGGTTCAAGCTCTTTAATTATGTTTTTGGGCAGGTAAAAGCTTAGCCAATTCTTTAAGAGAAAGTGCTACCAAATAGTTCTGCGATCTCCTTCCTTTTGTGTCTCTTGGGGAAGTGTTCTCGGAGGGGTCTGCTAAGTGAACTTGTAAGCGGCTACTGATAAAATCATTTATATCAGAGCTCAGCTCGTCTGCCAAGCATAAAGTCTGTTTGGTCGCCAACGCTCTGGTTTGCTGTACCGGGAAAGATACTAATTAGATCATGCTCTGGTTCTCATTTTATGATGATTGAGAAGCAAAGGACCCTTCATAGCCTATGATTGTGAATTGCATTACATCAAGAACGAAGTACATGCTCGAACTTCTGTAGTAAACTTTCTAAGAGGAGATATCCACGGGAAGGTAGGAGAAAACAGAGAGACTACTCATTTCTCGGAACCATTTTATCTTGCAGAATATCCACGGGAGCTTAAGAGATGGCCTTTTTTGCCTCGAGTGATATCTCCATAGACGAGACAATTACTCCATTCTTCTTATTTTTGTTGAAAATCCCCCTTCTCTGATCCTTCCAACTTTTTGTGATATCTGCGAGTAGTTGCCATACCAATAGATTCTCTAAAGGTACTATATATAAAGTTTTTCCAGTGCCCAACTCTGCTTGCGCAATCTTGTTGGTTCCGCCTAATGGCATAGAAGGAAAAATATGGCTGTTCTCAGCACCGTTTCGATCCAAGAATTGTCTTTACACAAGATGGGAATGTTAAACGCCACGAGTTAACTTCTAATAGCCCGTCGTGTTGAGACTTGAGAGCAAGAGAAACTTCAAACCCTTACTTTTGTTTTTTCGCCCCATGTCGTTGCACTGGACAAGATTTCCCTTCCTGAAAACAGGAAATTACATCCCTTTCTGCCTTTTTCAGGATCTTGTGGCATGACCCTTGTGGTTATTAACGATTTTGCAGCTTATCTCGAGGTAATTCGTCAATGCAATGCTCTCTCGCTAATTATAACTGTGTAAGTTCGACGATTTAGGGAAATGTCATCACCCAGAATCAAAATCTTTGCCTCGTGTTCTTACTAAGAGCGACATGATGAAAGCACTCGTCCTTATCAGCAAGGGCCAGGCCTCTTTCTTGAATAACATTGATGCTGTTGAGGCTCATATTCATTTGTGCAATCATGGACTATTTCTCGTCCCACTATTTCGCTGCATTGTAGCCGCTGTACATATCAGGTGCGGGACAAGCTTATGGACCTTGTTGATGCCATCAAATTGCTCCAGGTCTCTATCTTCGGCTCTCTAGGATTTGTCCACTGATTTTAACCTTAGCCACAGCTCTGAAGTTATCACATGATAAACATTTTGTGTGGCCCGGTTAGATATGAGCCTCTGCTTTCAAGCTGTGGAGCAACGGATTGCACCTCCACGACCCAGTCGTGAGTTTTCTTTGTCACTGTTTGATTCGGTGCTATCGCCTCAGAATGTACAGTACAATCTTTCAGATTGCCCTACTTGTGATTGACATCAACATTGATTCAGAATTGTTCAGCTGTAAAGTTACCATCGGGGATAGAACAGCTTTGTGACCCCGTCCTTTTGTTGGTCGTAGCTACTCCCCTTGTCTGTACACCATGACATTGCGCTCTGCATTTCAAAGATCAGAAAGAAGTGGCAGAAGGCTCGCCGACAATTCGCACAGCTTCATTTCTAGCTTAGTGAGACTGTTATATGAATTAGTACGATTCATATGCAGCGGAGTAGCTACTTACTGCCTTGGTGATCTTAGGTGGCTGACCTGTTTGGTTCCTCCGCCGATCAATTCGCTAATTGCATCATATGAAATCATAAGAGACTGCAGGGGAGTCTAATATATAGGAGGACATTTAGAATATTTATGAATTTTCAGCAACGTCTGCGCGACACATTTGATAGTTCATCTTGCGTATTTTTATGTACGAAGCGCATCGAGCTTAATAATTTGTTGAATCAGGTTGCTGATATACTCTTCAAAGTTTTGTTAATGTCATCAATAAAAATATGAAGATACAATTACTCGGAGAAACGGACCTGTCGGTTCATGAAGCGACAGATGGGAGAAGGTAAGGAACCTTACCTCAAATTTTCTGGTATTTTCATGCACGTTTACGGTTTCTATTTAGCTTGCCCTATTCTCAGTACTGCTCTATGCTGAACCAGAAGGACATTTCACTTATTCTCTCCTCTCTATCTGTCACCCCCCAAACTTAGAAATGCATATCTCAGATGACCATAACTATTTTTTTTTCCTGTTGTTTTCCTTCTTCTATTCGGTTTTTTCCAGTACCGCTCCGTTGTTAGTTCAATTTGCACCAGTTTCAGATCACCGTCGACCGATTTCTCTCTGCGAAGAGTCGGCCTGATTTAATTATGGATTTCTTTCAGAGAGCGAAATCTGTCCGTCTTCACAGCTACCACGACAAGTATCTGTTGGCGGATGATGACAAGGAATCGGTGTGCCAGGATCGGAACGGTACGATCAGGCAGGCGAAATGGGAGGTGGAAATGGTTCCTGGATACGATCACGTGATACGCTTGAAGAGTTGCTATGGGAAATATCTGACGGCCTCTAACGTGCCGTTCCTCCTTGGAATGACCGGGAAAAAGGTGCTGCAAACGCTTCCTAGGAGGCTTGACTCTTCCGTGGAATGGGAGCCTTTCAGAGAAGGAATGCAGGTACAAAGCGATTGATAGATTGTCGCCCGTAAAATCTAATAACACGTCAGAAAAATTTTCAGTTGGTAAAAACATTGTCTCTTGGGTGAAGTCTAATGAAAGATACCGTGTTTGAATACAATCCATTTTCTTTTCGGGTCCGAACCACAGATAGTCTTTCTTATGTTTTTCCCTTCTTCATTTCCATTTTTCTTAAACCGGGTTGTCTTTTGATAGAGGCAGTTAGTTAAGGATAATAGCGATCCGATTCTGCTCGTCATGCTGTGACTTTGATCTTTCAGATAAGGTTGAAAACACGATACGGGAACTTTCTGCGAGCAAATGGGGGCTTGCCGCCATGGAGGAACTCAATTACACATGACCGGACGCATAGACACAGGTCGACAGGACAGAATTGGGACCTATGGGACGTGGACATAGTAGAGCTTCGGCCAAAACCGGCAGCACCTCCTCCTCCAGAACCCAAAGTCGAGTCAGCTGAAGACACCGAATCAGAACCCGAGGAACCAGACTCTCCATCATCTATTTCTCTAACACGCCGGCCCATCCCCAGAAAGGAGGTTCGTATTACCTCAATGACGTTTTCCTCTTTTCCTTCACGAATGTCCTGGCAGTGACGAGCTCATGGACTCACTCCCAAATCAACCCAAAATTTGAAATGCCAAGTGTAGACTGTAGACACCCAGCTAAGACTTCAGATATTCCTATCACGGGAAGAAAATTCCGTACAGTTTATCATCATTGTACTTTGAACGTGCTGCAGGACGGTTCGTTCCCGTGCTCGCCGGTGAAAGCAGAGGGGAGGTTGATATCCTACAGAGTAGCCGATGAGAATGGGGACTTCATGGAGGAGGAGGAAGCTACGATCACGTTCAAGGGGAGCGGATTGGAGGAACTAGTAGAGACATTAGAGGATGAAACCGGACTCGAAGATATCATACTTTGTTCCCACTGGGGAGGGAAGCTCTATCCCCTCCGTTTGCAGCTCCCTCCGAACAACGCACAGATGCACGTTGTCGTTGTTCCGCCATCTTCAAGAGGTAACTTCTCATGCGATCGCAATACAAACAAATGAAAAGAGGAATGAAGAAGAATGAGAGTTTAAGGTTATGGTTATCCTCTTCGGTTTCCCTTCACATTCAACTTTCCGAACATGACCTTAAGGTTTTCGCTCTAGTGTGGCTAATTATGATAATCGAAGCACATTGTGTGCCTGATACATCTGTGCGTTTTGTCAAGTTATAAGTAATATATTACAACCAGTATATCATACAAGTTTCGAATTTATGATTTATATTTTTGGCGATGTCACGGTACATCTTCAGCTTATTGAGTGAGGCTAATTCTTTGGGGGTTGGTTTATGTACGAAGATCTAATGGTCTTTATTGTTTCTTGATTGTACAGCCGCGGGAGATGTCGAGGTTCCAGGCAGTCCAAATACAAGATAGATGATCAAAGAGGACACCGAGGAACTCTTTCGAGCGAATTATAAGGAGCTGTTTGGACATAATTCTCATAGATATTCTCATCAATTTCCTGTGGAAATTATACTTTTTTGACTTATTCCATTTCCATGTAGAAATGACTAAAGCGATATAAATTTTACTTGTTGGGGCTCTATGTTCATTCGAATATGTATGTGCTATATATATATGACTACCCTATAGCAAATTAAAATTGTATTCTAGACAAGTTACCCTAGTAATTTACTCGAACGTATCATACTTTCAACATTGATCCATTGTATACTCTGGCCGATCGTTCCCCTAATATGTATTGTAAATCATAATTTATTTACATTTGTTCCGAAAGGATCTCCCTAAACAAAGTCCTTGCCAACCATATGAGATCAGTGACTTCATATCTAATCCATTTGGATTGAGTCTTCGATGAAATGTGTACATATTGCTAACCGACAACTTCGGTCTTAATCGGCGACATAGCACCTAGCTAGAACGACGAAATATTCGAAAATGCATAACTGACTATCGGTGGGGACGATCCTGAGGCCTCAAGTTATGCAATGGTTGCTTCTTTTGAGACTGGCATTGGTGCTTTATAACCACTGAATCAACCTTTTATCGTATGCGCTACACCTAAAAACATAATCTAACGAACACCGGGAGCCATTGCCAGTCCTCTGGGACGTATTCATTCAATATAGATGGAAAGATACATGGAAATTCAATTTCTCCGAAAAATGTTTGGAGGGTGGTCCTTTTTCGCATGTCTCTACTTAGGAAAATGCCTTTATAATCACGAGATATGAGCAGGTCACAAACTGCACACTATGTAGATGAGCAATATTACTTGCAGCACATAAAAGATAGTACGCAAGAGGTGGATTTCTTTTTTTTTTTTTTTTTTTACATCTGTAAAAAATGATGTCCCTGATTTTGTCTCAAACTTGCATGATGAGCCATTGAATAGAAGCGAAAAGGGGGAGGGGGTTCTGGTTGCCCAACACCGGTGACCACCACCCCATGAGATCATCGAGGCTCAAGGATCACCTGCAATCTCGATCGGGCATTGGTGGTCGGTATCGTGTCACCATTGTCTTCGAATTGTCTCCCTCCTTATCTCTCACGAAGGGAGAGGGGGCTGTGGTGGTTGGTTTGGGACCGTCACGGTTCTAGAATCGTTTCGTCCCTGCGAAGACTGGAGAGAGGATTCCAAGATAATAACCACCGCTGCTCATTTGAGGTTGTCAGCGTCCTCTAAGATAGGGAGCAGCCTCGTTGAGGTGGTGTTCTCGGCGTTGGGCATCAGTCGCCCCCTTTTGTTAGCTCCATGTTTTTTTTTCAATTTTGAATTTTTTTAATTGAAAATTTTAAATATATTTAATTAATGAATAAATTAGTCATTTCATTTTCATATCCCAATCTCGAGTATTATTATTAGTATACTAAGCACTTGATCAAGGTATTGAATATTCTTGGAATTTTTAAGGTGCCATTTGGTTTTGAAATATAATCCTACTCCACCCTATTCCACTCTACTCTTTCCTAAATTCAATATTATAATCATTACCTTTTTATTTTTTCCACATATAATAATAAATTCTCATTCATACTTTTTTTTCTATATATTATTATAATCAATTCTTTTAATAATAAATTCTTCCACTCTACTTCATTCTTCCTTCAATTCAACATATAATTATTACTTTTCCTATCCATTATTATAATTAATTTTTTAATAATAAATTCTTCTAGCTATTTTATCTTATATGAGTGGAGTAGAATGGGGTATAACTATAACTCCAAAATCAAACGAAGTTGCGTGCATTCCCTCATTAATTGCGTCCTATATATACCACCAAACATAGGTTACAAAAGGATTACCTCAGACATACTCTAGGCAACTCGTGGTTTCGACCCCAAAAAGTAAAAGGCTCTACTTAAATGCATTTGAGAGCTAACTAACAATTTGATCATTAAAAGTTTTGTTTGCCAACTCTTCGATCTTTGAATGCAATGTTCATTTCTTTAGACAAAATGATCTTTGGTTAAGTGACCGTCGCAAATTGCTGATGTGATGACTAATTTTAGTAAATTAATTTCTACGAAATTTAAAAATAAAAACAAAAATACTGTACTAAAAAAATTAAGGGGTTTTTATGCTTAGATATCTTATGGTTTCATGATTTAAAATTTATTAAAAAAGACTCATGGTTTATATCTGGTTCCAAATATATCATGGCGTTAATTTCTCCGTTAACATTTAGGGTACGTTTGGTTCGTTGGAATTGAATTGATACATAATAGAATAGATAAGGATTAGAATAAATATGAAATAGAATAGAAATTCTGATGAACTTTTATTTATTTGGTTGGAGGAAATAACAAAACTGAGAATTATATTAAATTGTTTGGTTGGCTTAAATAAGGAATGGAAATAACATAAGTAAGACGAAAAGATAGAAATGCCATCATGCCAAATCTAATAGAATTTATTAGGATAAATAGATAACTTTAATGACAATTTTTTTAATTAATAAAAAAATAAACATTTTAAATAATTAAAAAGTAAATATTTTATAAAAATTAATTATTTTAATTAAAGTTAATGAAAATTGTGATTATTAATAAAAGTAATTGTTTTAATAAAAAATAATTAAATTTTTATTAATAATGAATTAAAAATATTTTTTTATTAATTGTAATTATTAGAAATTACTATTTTAATAAATTAATAAGCATAATTATTTAAATAATTAATATTTTTTTCTTAATAAAAACATATTCGCTTATATAATAAATTACCGTACACTATAATTTAATTATTCATTAAATAATTAACAAATAATAACCATTTTTACTTAAAATAATCATTTTACTTTGTAATATAAACTACCATTACAATAAAAATTTAATAAAAAATATTTCAATTATTAAATAAAATAATGAAATTTATTATTTTAAATATTATGAAAAAAACCTACAACGAAACTAAAATTAACCCTGCTTAAAATAACCTTACATAAAACATATTTTATGCCATAATGACAAATAACCCTGCTTAAAAAACCTCCACATAAAACATATTTTACACCATAATGATACATAACCATCTATCCACAACCTCCACAAAAAACATATGTTACACCAAAATGAAAGTTAATCTTGCTTAGAACAACCTTCACAAAAACATATGTTACACCAAAATGATAAATACTTTGCTTAAAACATATTTTCAATAACGCAACGACACTAAAATTAACCATAGAATCTTATATACAAACTTGTAACTATGTTTACACCATAACTAATATACAACTTAACAGTAACAATTAATGGTTAGGGGCTATAAGTGTACAAAGCATTTAGTCATTTCTGCATATTTGTGTACATTTCAAAAGTTATAATAGCTATACTAATCATACTTCTGGCAACACCACCAACCTGGTACATCGCGGTGCTTCATACTTTGAACAAAACATCCCCTGCAAATTGTATTTCATTCTTTCACCAACAAAAAGGTGCAGTGGCACTAAACAAACTTCATGGCTTCTTCCATTACACCATTATAGCACCACTCAAAAGATAGCTGCCAAAATATAAATACCAAAACAACACTCAACAAATAGCTGCTAAAATATAAATACCAAATCACGTTCACGGCTATTATTATTGCACAAACGAACCAAACTACTATTTCAGCATTAGAGCAATTTCATTTTTACCTTAACAGCAAAAGCCTAAAAAAACTCCACAAAGAAGTTTAACTTGTAGTCCTCATTTACTGATTTGCAAGGAAATCCTGAACCATTTCCAAGCGGTCTTCAAGATCGGTACCAAAAAATAGCAAGACTTCATTTGGATGGTTTTCGAACTTTCGAATAGCCATGCGCACTTCGCTAAAGTAAGGCCATCAACACTACGAAGAGCTCCTGGAAGTTCAAGGAACTTCTCTTGGACGATGTCAAAGTGAACACTCTTTGAGAGCATCAAACAAGCATCTTTCATGTCGGCTGCCATAGAATTCACGGCTTCAGAAATTGTTGAGAAGTCAACTTCATTTTTTTCCTCTTTCTTCCTGAAGAACCACTTCCCGATTCCTTTCTAGGTGGTAGATGAGCACAAGAAACGTCTCTTGATGTGGGGATATTCGCATTGGCAGATTCATTTTGATTTGAATGATTCACTTCAGCTTCTTCGGCTGCTCCAGTCAAATCTTCAATCTCCAGCTCTTTGAGAATATATTCAACAGCTTGAGCATCCTTTCTAGTAGCTCGATCCTTCGCATATATCAAAGATAATTATTCGAAATGGGGAAATTTTTTCAATCTAAATGGAGCGGCTTCTTTGTGAGTCTGAAAACAAAAACAATAGAGTGTTAGTAACATCATAAATTTACATGACGATAAATATAACAATAAATAGATAAAGTATTTATTACCACAACATAAGCCTCCCAAACATCGTCTTTCATTGTTACCATCTTCCTTGTTGAATCTCATCTAAAGCCTGATGTATTTAGCATCATATCATACACGATAGCCCATTCCTTTTTCAGTGTCTTCGGTCGAGATTCAATGCGAGGTCTCGCATTCATATCGCAATTTGGGAGCTTTTCCAAAAGCATTTTCTCAAGTTCTGCCAAGTAGCAAGACTTAAACTTAGTGTCGGTATTGTAGGTGCCCATACTCCTTAGATCAATCATGCAAGATATAAGTATTGCATCCTCAGCCAGAGTCCATTTCCTTTTGCCACTCTTGGTCACCTAGGAATTAACAGAAGCATAACTCCGTTCCATTTTTTTATACCAAGAGCACATACATGATATAAACTGTCACACAATGATTAAATAGTAATAAGGAGTTGTATCAAGTGAATATATGCAAAAAAAGATATATATGTACATATGAAAGGGGAAATAAGACCTTCATAAATTCATAAGCATGTGCATTGAAATAGATTCATGACATCGTCTTCAGAAAGCAATCAGAATACAATCTGAAAACAAATAAAAAAATAACTTCTCAAAGTTTACATTACAACTCCCAATCAGAACATATAACTACGTAGGGGATGAGTTCAACTTATTAAACATCTCAGTTGCCAACTGTTTTCTCCAATTATTCCAAACATTTGATGTTTGAATATCAGAAATATGATATGCATTCTCATTAGGGTTGTCACCAACCCTTTCATTCAGTTGGTCTTCCATAGGATCAAAAGCCATCTCTCTCCTAATAAAATTATGTAGTATACAACACGCAATTATAATTCTATTGTGCACCCTAACGGGATAAAATGACGGACTCCTAAGAATAACTTATCGAATCTTAAGCAAGCCGAAACATCTCTCAATAACATTACAAGCAGATGCATGTCTCAAATTGAATAGCTCCTCCTCATTTCTCGGTTGATGTCATTGACGCCACTCATTGAGGTGATACCTTTGACATCTAAAGAATGCCAAAAATTCCTCACAATTTGTGTAACCAGTATCAACGAGATAATAACAATCTATATTAAGAAAGATGGGCAAAAAAATCAATATTACTTTGTATGTTATCAAGCTTACCTTTTAATAATATCAATGTCAAAAAATTGTTATACTCACCAGCAAGCACCCTAAGTCCATGTTTTCTAGAAAGAGCATCTCGTAATACTCTCCCATCAGCTGCAGAACCCTTCTATCCAAGAAGAACATATGTGAATTGCATATCTAGAGTACAAACTCCTAATATATTGGTTGATATGTCACATTTACAAATTTTGTATCTAGGTCTATCAACCTCGAGTACTCTGATTTTGATATAAGTCCTGTCTATAGCACATATACAATTTTACATGAACCAAAATATAATATTAGAACCATATTAGCTCCCTAATTTGACAAAATTTGGCATTAGTTTGGTACCTTAAACCACTTCCAAAGTTGGTCTAGGGAGGTAGCAACTATTGGTTGGGGCTTCTTATACAAATGAGCTTATATGCGTAAAGTTGCTTTGAGAACATTGTGAAAATATCGGCTTACAGTTTCACTCGATCTACCAAACTGATGTTTAATGACTCGATTTTTGAAATCATGAGCCAAAACATACAAGAACATTGCCACTTGCTCATCAACATGCATATTCCTTGTACTTTTCAACCCCCCAATATCTTGAAGCATATGATACAATTTAAAAATGCATTTCTATCAATCTTAAGTTGTGCAATGCAAGTCACGTCATCCGCATACACAAGCCTCCTAATATGATGCCTCTTAGCATAATAGCTTAACTCATACAACTTAATGCTCGGCTTAGGGCCTATAGAGCAACTAATTCTAATTATAACCCCATCAAACTCCTTAATATAATACAAATTTGAATACACACAGTTAGAGCAACGATTTTCCTCTTCTTACTCTTACTCTGCAAACTCAAGCGAGCCATAATTGTAAAATGGATTCAAACTATATTATGGTAGTCTTATAATCAACATAAGGAAGTAGTGAATGAAAGAGAGGTATATAGTCATTTCAACTAGTAAAGTAGCTTTATGATAGAAGAATATAAGAGTGTAAGGAAGTAAACATAAAATCAATATATATCTCCAGGCATATGGGATTAGATTATTAGATTCAACAAATGAGAAGAGAATATAAACATGTGTGGTTCCAAAATGAAGCCTTCGTTTACGTTGACACTTTCACGATCAAGATCATATGTATATCTTACTTCGAGTACATGACCATTGCCCAAATTTAACATACAATTCACCTTCCTGTTTTCTTAACCTACAATTAGAGACATGCTTAGTGTGCCTGAGTTGTACACTTCACTTCTTAGCTCAGAAAGCACATTGATCTCGATTATTGATTGCCCTCCTTACTGAAGGCAGAAACCACATATCACTCACATAATTGTTTTTATTTTTAAAATTTACAGATGCTTCAACGTAACCCACCAACGTCATTAAATCCCAGAAACGGTTTTACAGATACTCCCAAACCACAAATCACTCTGAATGGGTGAAATTAACCAACGATCAATCAATTAATGGACCAAGAATGGGTGGAATTGAAAATAGTAACGCAAACAGAGAAGCTTTACAGATCGAACGGCGACAATGGAAGGGGAAGAGCAGAGGACAGACAGACGACAGTCCATGAAGAGCACATAACATGGCATATTTCTGATGAGGAAGGTAGAAACAAGTTAACTTACCAAAGACAAGCAATTTCCGACTGTAGAGTGGCGGGGGATTCCGGGGAGATTTTTCGATCAGAAGGAGAGTTCAACCCCAGCTGCTTTGGTTCCGTTCTGATCTGCGAGCTTCGGGTTTGCTGTTGCTGATTGCTCTAGTAGTAGAGTGGCAGTGATTTTCCGATCAACACCTCAACCCAATTCCACTATGTCGAGGGAGGAATCGAAATCAGAGGAGGGTTCGAGTAGGTGTGCTTCAGGTTTGCTCTGCTTCAGGGTTTGCTGTTGCTTTGCTGGGTTCGGGGGAAGCAGGAGAGTAAAGTGGATGACATGAGATATTACTAAGTCAAGAAAGTTGAGGCTATTTTCGGGTTTTCATGACCTTTTCCGGATGGAGCGTACCTATTCCGCACGTAGAAGGGAGGCACACCAATTCCTTATGAAAGCCTGAAAACTGTTATGCATTCCCATGTTCCCAAACGTCGGAATGAGTATTCCGTACGGAATACGTAGGGAATGAAATATGATTTCAAGAGAACCAAACATGCCATTAATGGTGCTGCTAACGTAGAACATAAGTGGACTTATCCTTGTCACTGTGTCTTTACCGGTGATAGATTTGAGACAAAAATTAAAATCATGAAATAGATTTGAGAGAAAATTAAAACCACAAGATATGTTTGGGGATACTTACGTTTCATTGACGGACAAATTAATGCCGATATATATTTGAAATAAGATGTAAACTATAGATATTTTTAAGTAATTTTTAAAGTATGAAATATATTTCAGAAAATGATAAAATAATGGGATATACGACGTGTAAACCCCTAAAATTAAGAAACTTCTTAAATGCACGGAGGAAAAGCAGACTGGGCGGGGCCAATTGGCCACCTTTGGGGAGGTTGAGGTTGTCGGAGGATATGTTGCCTCTGACGACCCTCCTTTGGGTTAGGGTGGTCGGAGGGCTCTCATCATAGGTTTGCCCCTTATTGAAAGGGGGCATCTCTGATGACTTCGATAGGGGGTTGGTCACTAGCTGAAGGCTTTCCATGAGCTTTCCCTCGTCTTTTTTTTTAAAAAATAAATTTGCTTAGAAAATGAAGTTAATTTTATATCTAATTTTAAACATTTTAGGAGTTAATTTAATGAAATTACTTATCGCATCAGCAATTCAAAAGGACCATTTTATTTGATGGAGAACCATTTTATTTAGGGAAAATTCCAAGACATATCACAATTTGAAGACAAGTATCACAGTGCATCATATTTCAAAAAATTAATATGGTGTATCAAGAAAATTTTAAAAATTTTCACCGTGCATCATATCGTTACTCTTCCATCCAAAATGGAATTGAATGGTGATGTTACAATATTTTTAGGGATATTATTGCACAGAATAAAACTTGAGGGATCTAAACGAAATAAAATGTAAAATGTAAAAAAAAAAACGAAGAAAACAAAGTGGCTGATCGGGGGTGTCCGCCGACCACCCGGCACCCCGCCGGGAGTCGACCCCTCGATTGGGGTTGCCGGCCTGGTCTGAGCCGGCCGGAGACCCCGGAGACTAGGCTGGCGACCCCGATCAGTCTTTTCGGTTTCTTTTTCTTTTTTCTTTTTTACATTTTTCATTTTATTTCATTTAAATCTCTCAAGTTTTATTTTGTGCAATAATATCCCTGAAAATGTTGTAACTTCACCATTCAATCCCATTTTGGATGGAAGAATAATGATATGATACACGGTGAAAATTTTCAAAATTTTATTGATGCACCATGTTAATTTTTCGAAATATGATGCGCTGTGATACTTGTCTTCAAACTGTGATGTACGGTGTCATTTTCCCTTTTATTTAACGGGAATAAACTCGAAAGGATTATTTTGGTGGAAAAAAAAATTGGAAAACTGAAATTGTCCGGAACTCTTTTTAACAGCCCAAAGGCGATTCCGGTGTCGTACTTATATGATAAGTTGGTTGATATCGGAACCGTTGCCTCCCAGCTCTCACCGTCCGCGCTAGTCATCCGACACGACCGACCGACTAGACGAGCATGAGGATCGCTTCACCGAGAGGAATCCTCAGCGCGGGCTCTGTCTTCTTCGAATCTTCAGCCGTCACCGGCAAGCGGTGCGGCTTCCTTCCCCCAAACTCCAAGACTCAGAAGGGGAAGTTCACTCCTACAGCCACAGCCCTCGTGGTCCAATCCTCATTTCAGCAGCAGAAGGTGAACACTTCATCTCCTGACCGACTCTTCGTCATTTGGATGCTCATGCTCTGCGTCTGCCCTTTGTTCTCGGTTACTTCTATCGATTGATTAGGCTGGCGCTCTGTTTCTGTTTCTTTGCTGGGGTGGGAACGGGGCAGTCGAGTGAAGAGCTATTGGTGGTGGTGGGGGCCGGAGCCGCCGGGGTCTACGGCGCAATTAGAGCGAAGACGGTGGCGCCCCACCTCAATGTGCTGGTCATTGAGAAAGGGAAGCCCTTGTCGAAGGTTAATCAGATCACCCTGCTTCTTCTTCCCATTCAAACGAACAGTAAGCATCTTAAGTTAATGCATTTTGCTTTGGCAGGTTAAAATTTCTGGAGGTGGCCGGTGCAATGTCACTAACGGGCACTGTTCTGACAACATGGTGAGTGAGCGTGAGTGGAATCTGAATCTAGTTTGAAGATTTTAGTATAGCATGCTTAGCTGATGGCTGCTTCTGGGTTCAATTTGTCTGAAGCTCAAAGCCTGATTCTAGCTTTTATGGTATTTTTTGGCTGTGGATGGTGGACTGCTAGGTCATGGCTTTGTAGGTCACTGACATAAGAATGAATTAGGTTGTGCTTGTACAAGGTTGATGCCTGAAACATATCAGTGATAACGAATTTGATAAAATTTTTGCCTAAGCTGCATTCCGTTGATCATATGAAAGTGCTAGGAGTAATTTTGTGCTGATATTGGCTTGTCTTTGGCATGTAAAGAAAATGTTATCTTCAAATAGATTATGTGCACGTCTCCTTTCATTTCATTTCGAAGATTTTGTTCTGCATGTCCTGCAAGAGAAGTCCTGAAGCTGATTAGTGCTCATGATTTTGTGGTCGTCAATGAAGAGCCACCATGAGTGTTCCTGCTAATGGATGTTATGGCCAAGCTGATAACGTGAGATGCATCAATAAAATTCAAGTCTGATGGGAAACTAGAGTTTAGACAACGAACTCTATGCCAAAGTTTCACTGCATATTTAAATTGAGACTGAACTCTTGACCTGCTTTTGGTAGTCTTTCCTCTGCCTCTGCATAAATGTCATAAATATTCTTTCTCATTTGCCTCTTCAATGCATCGTTTTTGTACTTGAAGAAGCTGCAATTTTGTCTTTACAGAATTAAGCAGGGTTGTGCAATATGTTGTGTAATATGTAGATTTTGGCAGAGCATTACCCCAGGGGCCACAGAGAACTGAGAGGATCATTTTTCAGCACACACGGCCCATTGGACACCATGGCCTGGTTTTCTGATCATGGTGTAAAACTGAAGGTTGTGATATTTTGCTGCGACGATAATTCTTGTTTTCAACTTACATACACAAAGAGCTTATGGCTTGTTTTCCAACAGACTGAGAGCGACGGACGGGTGTTCCCTTTCAGTGATAGTTCGTCATCGATAATTGACTGTCTTATGTCCGAAGCCAAGCAGAGAGGAGGTAAATGGCTTTTGTGACTAATAGCGTGGCTATGATAATTGATAATAATCTATATAAACTCGACTCCCACTTGCTAAATAGGGGCAGAATTGTAAAATAATTCACTTTCACCCTATTAGTATGGCTATGATAATTTCAATTAATTGTGACTTAATTATAATTTAATTTATTATTTTTATCAATAATAGTTCTTAATTTTGTAAATTTAAATAGAACTTATATATTTATATATATACATAAACTTGACGACCACCTAATAAATAGTGGTAGAGTTGTAAAGTGATTCACTTTCACCCTAATTAGTATTGTTATGATGGTAATTTGAATTAATTGTGACTTGATTATATTATGTTGTAATATTTTTATCAATTTATACAACTCCTCCTCACACTAATCAATGGGGTAGATTTCTATTACTAAAATTTACACATCGCAGCACAAATTAAGTGAAAAACAATTTGATAATGTTTAAGCAGCCGTTATGAATATTTAACTGTAAACGCTGTTTTCTTTGTAATTTGCATTGTTCCTCGTCCCCCTTGTAGGAAAACAACTGTTCCTTGAAAAAAATGACTTTATTCTTTAATATTAACTAGATATGGAGATTTTGTGGAAACTATATTTTCGCTGAATCATTTTAGTTATTACGAGAGATCCCTTCTTATCTGTTTTAGATATCCTATCTTAGTATGTTGATATACAAGTTTTATAAGAAAATCCGACTTAATGTGAAAAGGTATGAGAACTAGTATATGATATTTCAACGGTCGCTGCCATATTAATACGCATTCCTCAATATGTCTGAGGCTTTAATACTTCTCGTTCAGTTTCTATACAGACTGGGAAAGTCTTGACGACTGCTTCCCCAACTAACCGTGGGAAGTTTCTCCTCAAGATTGAGAAGCGTAGTATTGATTATGTGGAGAATGTAGAAGCTGATTATGTACTTATTGCCAGTGGGAGCAGTAAACAGGTCGGGATATATCTTGGCTCACTCATTTTAAGTAATGTGCGTGTGCCTCAAGTCGGCCTCTCATTTTTGTTGGATGCATTTGTAATTTCTAAACTAAAGCGCTTTCTTGCAGGGATATGATTTGGCAACCCAGCTTGGTCACTCTATTGTGGATCCAGTCCCAAGCTTATTCACTTTTAAAATTCACGATTCACGGCTAGCAGAACTATCGGGGGTATTGTGAGCCCTTATCATATATGTATTTATTTTCTTGCTCTTTTTTTTTTTCTTTTTAATGAATGCTTTTTTTTTCCCCTTGCTACTTGTCGGTAAACATAATTTCTATCTTCAGTATAATGCATATCATTAAGCATGTACACCTATTAGCAAAGTAAATGGCACATTTTTATGTAAATTTGTATTTCCTGTAGTTAACATGCTTGGGTAAGTGTATTACTGTGATAAAAAAGTTGCATATTTTTCTCTTTTGGTGCTTCGAAGGTAGTATTGGCATCTAAGGCTCTCATTACCTGATATATATTTAAAATAGTACATACACAAGATATCCATACTTATTACATATGTTCTTGATATAACTCTCAGGTCACCTTTCCAAAAGTGCGGGCGAGGCTGAAACTAGAAAATTTGCAGAGGAATATACCTCAGCTTACACACGTATACTCTTCCTCCTCTACTCTTATGATGCCCGATAATCTCCATTGATGACTCAAACTCATGTTTCAGGAGGGACCCATGTTAGTGACACATTGGGGACTTAGTGGGCCCGTGATTCTTCGGTTATCTGCCTGGGGAGCTCGTCATTTATGCAGTGCATGCTATGCAGGTGGGGCTAGTCACAGATTAATATTTATAGCTAAAGCTATATTTGGTTTGGCGAGAAATATTTTTCCCTTTCTTCATCAAAGAAATGGACCTTAGCTCGTATTTACTTTCTTGGCTGACTTATTTTGACCATATAATGCTATTTTTTCAGGAACTCTTTTCGTAGACTTTCTACCAGAGACACATTTGGAAGGCTTGAAGGCTATCCTTATTCAACACAAGAATCAATATCCGGTATCTCACTACATTTCTCCTATGTTTTTTTGCCTCATTGTCTACTGACAATGATAAATTTGTTGCTTCTGATAAATCTCTCAGAAGCAAAAGTTGTTCAACTCCTTTCCTCCATCATTCGGCATCGTGAAGAGATTCTGGAAGTATATATTGGATCGTGAGGTGGGAAGGCCTTGCTTAGTGATCACGTGGTTGTTTTACCTTTTCATCATCATGTACCCTAATCTTAGTTTTAACCTGCAGGGTATGAGCGGAGATATCCTATGGGCTTCCATTTCAAACAACTCTTTAATTGCAATTGCTTCTCTGTTGAAACAGTGCGTGTTTGAAGTGAGAGGGAAAGTATGGAAACATAGTTAGGACATGTATGTGTTTATCGCTTGTTTCCTGCTTGTTTCCTGCTTTAATTTAATGATGGATATCCTTTGTAATTTTAGGGTCAATTCAAGGATGAATTTGTCACTGCCGGGGGTGTCCCATTATCTGAGGTTCCCTACCCTCCCTCCCTTTCTCTCTCTTGCTTGCGTTGGAAAATAGAATAACTGTCCATTCTTTTGCTTCTGTGCAGATCTCGTTGAATACAATGGAGAGCAAGATAAGGCCCCATTTATTCTTTGCAGGAGAGGTACTGTTTCTTGATGATTCTACTGAGTATCCTCCATCCTCTTTAGTTCGATTTACCATATAAATAGAATAGGAGGGAAGGGCTGTGATTATGCAGTACCATGACCGTTTTTGAATCAAGGCTTTATTTGTCTGCAGGTGCTAAATGTTGATGGGCTCACTGGTGGTTTTAATTTTCAGGTATGTAAATAATGTTATATATTTTTCTAAGTTGCAATGATAGACCTCAAAGATGGTCAATCCTTAAATATGGGTTCAAATTCCTGTACTTAAAGCACATTTCAGCCGAACCCTAGTACAAACTAGCTATAAGATGATCGTCTAAATATAAAAATTACTGGTGTTCAATGAGCACAGATCAGGAATTACTGCCCCCAGCATCTTTTCTTTAAAGATTGGCCTATACTTCGGCTTTGGGATCCGAATGGTAGTGTGTCATGGACTTGATTTAGTGGTGGACAAACCCGAAGTTTCTAGGATACAGATGGAAAGAACAGTTCCATCCTTGATCCAGTTAGTTTGCCTAGGTCAAATTGATTGACAACTGTTGATTATTGAAGGCCATTCGTGAATCCTGTTGCTATTGATAGATGTGATTTACATGATTGATACATACCACAGCTCCCTTGGGCTTGTACTCTGTGGGTGCACAATGATCATATCTCACCAGCCATCGTTTTGGATTATGTTGGTCAAGTAGTGAAAAACTAGGTTCCTCTTTTACCACTGAGCATATAATGTTGTAATATCTTCGTCCCACAGAATGCTTGGTCTGGCGGGTACATTGCGGGCACAAGTATTGGGCAGCTAGCAGTTGAAGACCTACCGGAGATGAAGAAAGTCGAATGCCAAATTTGAAGAATAGAGAGCAGACCACCAAATCACCAATTTGCTGCTTAGCCGAATCTCGTGTAATATCTGAACATATCGAGAGAGTTTATCCTATTACGACATGCAGATGACAGTTTACAGAATATGTTCATTTGTTGAGGATTGGTCTTTGTTCTCTTTCTTGACCAAGCAATGTAACGAGGTTTCCTTAGGATGAAATCAAAGATGTTGTATATCAATGTAGCTGTAAATTGTGAGATAGAAGATGAACATAACATCAATGTAGCAGAGAGTGTTTTGAAATAAGACCTATAAAAAATCGGCAACAATATATAAGCAGCGATCCTTCATGGTAAAATAAAGAAATTTCGACCCTTGAAAGAAGGAGAAAAAAAAATGGACTGGTAGATTTCCGATTAAATCTTAAATGATTCTATCTAATATGGTGAGTGGACAAAATTACAACAATCGGTAAGAACCGTAGCATATGCTTACATTATTTACATCCGTTTATCGATTTGCTCTATTATGATTGGTGTTTCTTCACATCATGTGGTGAATTAGGATCATAATTACTCAACTCAAATTTTCCGACTTTTTCTAGGCAACGATACCCAAGAGAAGAGGGACGGGGGGAGAGAGAGAGGAAGAGGCCCTTCAGTGTCGGTCTTTTATTAGTTGGTACGTACATGAGAATTGATTAAATCTGAACACCTAATTTTACTTATTATACACGTGAAGTGAGAAAAAGAATTACATGAACCCAATATGTAAATCAATTACGAACATTTTCAAAAAGCTTTTTGTTGGGTAATTAAGTAATATTTTTGAAAAGTTAAATTCACTATTTGAATGATTACACGAAATCTATATAGATATTCAATACAAAGATCAGGTAGACCACAAGCTAAGAGTACGAAAAAAAAAACACTTATATGGAAGACTCTTGTTAAATAAACCGAAGGCTTGCTTCAACGACGACAAATTTTAAATGTCCAATGTTCGACATATCAATAAAAAGGAACACATGAATCAAAAAATGGTCTGTGAATTCATTTACCTAAATATTAATTTGCAAAAGAGAGGTACTTAATTCTCATATATAAAGATTTTGATTGTTCTTATGTCACCAGCACATAAGCCCATTTGGTGAGAAAATGTCAAGAAAAACTTGCCAACGCCGATATAGGGCTCGACAACCTTTCTTTCGGAATGCTGCCATTCCCTTTATTTCCTCTCCCTCTTCCCTCATCTCTCAGTTTCTTTGAGATCACTTGGAAGAATTTGCGAAAGAGAGAGAGAGAAGACTATCAAAGAACACACAATGGAGAGAAAGGGAAGCAGTAAGAGATGAGAGAAGAGAGAGAGGAAATAAAGGAATGGTAGTATTCTGGAAGGACTGTCGAGCCATATATCAAAGAATAATTCCATTTTTCATACTTCTTCTAACTAGGATAATATCAAACATGTATTTTCTCTTTACTTTCGATTAAACAACTCTCCGCGATTTGTGCGGAAACATAATCAAGTGTTTGCTTCATCTTGGCATTTCAGGACGCATATGCATTATATACAATATCAGCAAAAAGAATGGCTCGGGCTCGAGGAATCAAGAGACACGGTTCAAGTTTCCATCTGAAGACTGATTGTGTGGCTAACTAGATTAATGTTTTTCTTCTTCCACATCTTCTCATCTTGATGCAAAGGTTTGCCCTGACAAACATGACCCCGGGTGCGCAACCGAGATGAGGCCAATGACGATATGCCCGAAGAAAAGAATACTTTTCAAGGCCGTTGCCACTGTGACTTCATGTGGGCAGTGCCATTTCCTAATATTAACCAAGATGAGGCCTTCAGATTTTATTGCCTGGTTATACAGGGGTTGTCTTGTATCTCTTTTGTAAGTGTCTCATTGTGCTTCTCCTTGTTTGTGATTGTAAGGGTTGTTTCTAATCCTTTTGTAAACCTCTTGTAATCCTCGTCTTGTAAGATCATCTCTATTAATGAAATTTGAATGAGTTATAAAAAAAATATATATTAATCTTGTCGGAATGAAGCGATGAAATAGGATGTTGCTGAGCATTTGAACGATAAAGGGGTCGAGATTGATGCGATTCATGGAATGTGTGAGGAAGATGAACGTGTGAGCCACTTTAAATTAGGATAGAGAAAAAGTCTCCGAAAGTCCATTCTAATTAGGCATATCGACGGCCTCGAGTCTCTTGAAGTTAGGCTGGCATATCTCATATTGAATATATTAGACTATAGCCCGTGGCCCGTGCGATCTACAAGGCATATCTCGTGTTGAATTTATTAGACAATAGCCCGCGTGATCAGCAAGACTTTTACTGTTTATGATGTTATGTATAAACTAAACTACATGTAATAGTAAATGTCAAGATAGGTCTATATATGGCCTAATTGTAATTATAACAGAATACACGAAGTACGAAATAATTGTTTTTTAAAAAATTTTAATTATCTGTATTATTCGTAACTCATGGCAAAGGAAAATATCTGCTATGTAGATACAAAACCTATATCCGTACTGGCTAGTAAGAGAGTGATACTACTAGGAAGACCACATCTTCACGGGGTCGAACGTGATAGAGACATTGAAAATGATATTAATCCATCGTTTCTATTTATAAATAAGAGATAAATAAACAATATGATTTTTTTACCAAGAAAAAAGAAAACAAAATGACTGATGCATCTAACGAAAAATAATAGGAAAGGAAGCGCATCCAATTATCCCACATAAAACTAGGAAAGTAGCGCGGGCTGATTTCTGTCCTTAACATTATTTCTTTTGTAAAATCGATAAATATTGAGATGCTTCTTTTTAGGTCCTAAACCATATTAGGATCTAATGACGCCTGAAAATCTCCATTGATAACTCAAACTCATTGTCAGCATCCAATTTCGGTCCATCGGCTCCGGGGGAGTAAAATCGTCATTTTTCTAATTTATTACCTTTTCTTAAAAAAAAAAAATAAATATATATATATATATATATAAATTCCGGGCAGGGCCGGGTAGCCCTCATCGGTTGCCCGTGAACCGCCGACCCAAAGAGAGAAAAACAAAAAAGTGTTCGGGTAGGCCGAGCAAGGCCGGGCAGCGCTCATCGGCTACTCGCGATCCCCGCCGGCCCGGAGATCCCCAAATCGCGGATATCCACGATTTCCCCCAAATCAGCCGAAATCTTAATTGAAAAGGGGAAGAAATTACAATTAAATGGACAGAAAAGCAATTCGGATCAACACGAACAGAACCCAGTGAGAGAGAACAGGAAATTTGCTCTCGTTTTAGAGAATTTTGAAATCGGTTGAATTCGGGAACCGTCGCCGGAAAATCGAAAAACTCTCCCGATTCCAACAGCTTAAACTCCGGTGAGGCCCAGATCGACCACGGCGAAGCGTTGGCGGTGTCCAGAACCGTCACCGGCGTCCATTCCAGCCCTCATCGCGGCGTCCAGGGGCGAGAACCGCCGCCCGCAGCCTCATCGCCGCCATTCCCGGCGACCCCGATCGCCCGCCGGCTAACGAGCCTCAGCCCAGTTCACTTTCTTCGCAGGTCCAGCCCAAATCACTCGGCCCAACGCGCCCAGTCCGGCCCAGCGCTCTTCCGGACGGTTCCTCCTTCGGGTGGGCAGTCCGATCCGATCCGATCCGACCCGATTCATTTGGCGATTTTTTTTATTTATAGAATCACCCCTCAACTTTTCGAACTAGGTAAATTCTCGACTTAGTGGCATGATTAGGGCTCCTTTCCTGAATATTAATGTTTGCTTGATGGATATAATGTGAAATGAGTGTTCTTGGATCGTGTGGGTGATCGGATTTGTCCGAACTCGATTTTACGAACTTTCTATTTTGTCACATTTCAGTCCAGAAGACGTATTTTATTTTTTTTAGATCTACCCTGAACTCTAAAATTATTTTCAATCAAGTCCCGGTCACTTTACTATTTTCAAATCAGTCCTTGGATTTTCCAGAATTTTTCTAAACATCCCAAAGAACTTTCAAATTGTTTCAGTTTAGTCCCGGGACCATTTTTCACCCTTTTCAGATCTGCCCCGAATTTCAAAAATTATTTTCAATCAAGTCCCAGTCATTTTACTATTTTCCAATCAGTCCTGGAATTCCCAGAATTTTTCAAGAATCCCAAGGAACTTTCCAAGTTGTTTCAGTTTAGTCCTGGGGCCATTTTTTGTTTTCAGATCAGTCCAGATTTTCAAATTCATTTCAAATAAGTCCTAGGACATTTTCAGTAATTTTCACACAGTCCCCAATTTTTTTATAATTTTCAAATCAGTCCCTAATTTTTTCAGAATTTTCAAATCGGTCTCCGAAACTTCATCCGAATTTTCAAATCAGTCCCTGCTCTTTTAAAATCGTTCAATTCAGTCTCCTGGACATTTTCTAAAAATATCCGACCCTTTCCTACTTGGATTACCCACCGACAATGTATGTGCCCCATTTAAATATTTCATTTTTCATAATTATATGTATACAATGTGATAATGTCGGAAATTAAAGTTTATTGAGCGGTCAACTAATGGCTATCTCGATGACTCGAAATTCGTAGACTAAAGCATTCGGCAAATTTCTAATTAACCTAAAATTCTACATACGGGATAATCGGGACGTTGAATTTGGCTAAATTAAATCACTTGACTCTTTTAAATAAATTATACGAACCGATTAATAATTTGTAATCGCGTCGACAGTTCAAGAACTGTTAGTCACTCCCTTTTTAAATTCACAATTTCAAAAGCATTGAGATACGTGCTGCGTAATCTTGATTTTTCATACACACACATATTTTTCGATTCAAGGGGGATGGCTATCGGTTCTTGTCATGCCGTCACTCTAGTATAAGTTTGTATTTAGAACGGGTTAAAACATGGAAAAACAGATTAATCTCAAACTCGGCTTAAATCAAATATGAGCAATAGTCAAATAGAGTGTTAGATTTTGGGTTTTAGGTGAAAATACTCTTAATCTGTAAAAGCCATATTGTCACGATACAGAATAATCTAAAAATAACCCACACATTCGAGACTTGACTACAGACATCATGTCTGTCAGGTCCTTTAAAATAATGCCGAATGCTACACGTCCTCTCCATCACCCCGTTTGTTTGTTTTAGGGTAGGATTTGCATGCTAAGATACCTCGTTTAATAATCGGTTAACTCACGTAAATTCGGTAATAACAAAACCCCATTGTTTGTTTATTTATGCTTACTTGTTACATTTGGGCACTTGTTTGTTATGCGGGTCGAGCCCGATCCTTTAGAACACGATTCACACAGGGTCCAACGCCCATAACCGTCGATCACGGGGTCTAATGCCCCCACACACCGAGTGCACATTTAATTTAATTTTCAGTTTTTTCCAAAATCATACGGTGAGCATGAGTGAAATCATGGCCGAACGCGAACCGACCGGGATTTAGTCATTGTAGCTTGTCTTTTATTTATTTGAGAGAACAATGTAAGGGTTTATGATGTATATTTACTCATGTAATAATCCTGATCGGAGAGTGGACGGTTCAAGTGTCTCTTCGAATTTACGGTGTCAAAATGGGCGAGTCGAGTGCAACTCTAAATCATGCGGTAAATAAATAAAATGGCAAGCCTAGCAAATTAGAGTACCGAAAGGGCGTGTGGGATATAGGCCCACACGTAATAGAACCCTCGAATTCGAAATTTCCGGCTCCGTACAAGACCATTGCCTTAGCATACTAGGTGTATCCATACCCCTAGACCCGGGCAACTCATCGGCCCTCGACCTTCGGGTCGTAAACAGGTAGTGGCAACTCCTTCTCACGTGCATCCGTCGCGCGTCCTCGGGAAGGTGGACACTCCCAAGCCACGTTGCATTTAGGCGCGCGCATGCGTGCCCCGACGAGATGAAATTCGGGTGCGCACACTCATGTTTCAGGAGGGATCCATGTTGGTGATACATCGGGGACTTAGAGGACCGGGGATCCTCAGGTTATCTTCCGGGGAGCCCGTCATTCATCTAGTGCCTGCTACGAAGGTAGATCTGTTCACGGATAAATATTTATAGTACAACTATATTTGTTCTGCCATGAACATGTTTTTGAGCCAATAAAATGTCTGAAGAAACAAACTTACAGGCGAGAATTATTTTTCACTTTTCTCATCAAACAAATGGGCCATAGTTCGTCTTTACCTCCTTGGCTTACTTTTTGAGCATATAATGCTATTTTCATAGGAAATCTTTTTGTAGACTTTTTATGGGAGACACAAGTGGAAGGTGCGAAGGCTATTCTTATTCTTTTCATGAGAATTGATTAAATCCTATCCCCGAATTTTGCCTATTATGCACTCTTAAGTGAGAAAAAAAAAATTACATGAACCCAATATGTAAATCAATTACGAACATTTTCGAAAAGCTTTTTGTTGGATAATTAAGTAATATTTTTTGAAAAATTAAATTCACTATTTGAATGATAGCACGAAATCTATATAGATATTCAATACAAAGACTTAAAGATTAGGTAGACCGCAAGCTAAGAGTATGAGAAAAACACTTAATATGGAAGACTCTTGTTAAACAAACCGAAGGCTTGCTTCAACGACGAAAATTTTTAAACGTCCAATGTTTTAACATATCAATAAAAAGGAACACATGAATCCAGACATGAAAGGTGAATTCATATACCTAAATATTATTTTGCAAAAGAGAAGTACTTAATTCTCATATATAAAAATATTGATTGGTCCTATCTCACCAGCACATAAGCCCATTTGGTGAGGAAATGTCAAGGAAAACTTGCCGACTCCGATATAGGGCTCGGCAATCTTTCTTCCAGAATATTACCATTCCCTTTATTTCCTCTCTCTCTTCCCTCATCTCTCAGTTTCTTTGAGATCACTTGGAAGAATTTGCCACACAGAGAGAGAGACAGCAAGAGATGAGGATTGAGAGAGAGGAAATAAAGGAATGGTAGTATTCTGGAAGAAGGATTGAAGAGCCCTATATCGGGGCTGGCAAGTTTTCCTTAACATTTTCTCACCAGAAGGGTTTATGCACCGATAAGGTAGGACTGGTCGAGATCAACTCACCTGGATACCCCGCACTGAGTACACCCTTACAGAGATCTGGCTACACGTCGGAAGTATATATAGGGACAATTGAGTCATCATGTTGGAGCACTTTTGTTATTGGCATGGGGCACCCACGAGGTTAATGGTGCCGTGACATTACACAAAATATTGTCATGGGAGTGGAGGCGCCATAGATAAGGCCTAATCTTTTTTATTTTAATTTTTAATTTTTTGCCACAGAGATAAGGCCTAATCGGTTATAGTGCTTTAAACAATTAATTAGGAGAATGATTCCATCAATCACTTTATATTGCTTAGATCGCGATGGAGCGATTGATTATCTTAATGCAAATGGCTAGTGGGAGATGGGAGAGCTACCATTAAGATGAGAAAGTATTTCATGTATATGTTATAACACATACGGTCATTGTAAAGTAACGAAGACACGCCTAATCGGCGTTTAGTCATATTGCAAAAGGTGTTGATTCTGGAATGGTGGACCTTTCTTTCTTTTGTTTTTTTGTTTTTTGCAATCCGTTATATCACGTGACATTATATCTAAAGAGTTTATACAAAATATATTCTTATCAGATACTTCTTCAAAATTATGATCTTTTGAAGTAAACGACAAAAGCCTCTAATTACATTGAGTTATATACTGATATGGCTTCTCAAAAAGGTTTTTAATTATCATGTAAGTATTCCTAGGTATGTTATTTGTCAGAAATAAAGATAACAAAGATGGTTGTTGGGGAAGAATAGCATATCTAGGGTTAATTTGATGAGAAGAATTTTGAGGTTTTCCATTATCTTGTTTGCGAAAATACATATTTAATTCGAGATATAGTATTGTAAATCAATGTTTCGAAATATGGATCAAATTTTCGTTCTCCATTGGAGATATAATTTTATTTTGCGATGTTTGCACAATGATATTTGAAAGTTTAATATATAAGACTTGAGTAATCCATTTCAAATTGGGTCGGTCGGTTAAAGAGTAAAGCTCTCACTGCATGAATTTTATCCATTCACAAGACTCGAACATGAAACTTTATTTAGGAGAAATAAGCGTCCTATCACTTGAACGACCCATGTTGGTTCATAATCCACCTAACCTGCTCATAATCAGCAGATATTGTTATTGTGGATTATTAGGTATTTTTTCATGTACACCAAGTGACATATGCAACGAAAGTATAATAGCCACTTTCTCTACTATTACTATGATGACCATTCCTTTAACATAATTTCCTTTATTCAACTGTGGAGAGGAAATCCGCAGGCTCGAAATAATATTTTTTTTTCCAACCTTATATTATAAATAATAAATATAATTTGCGTCAACCTTATATTTTTTTTCTGGTCATAAGGTTGCGTCAACCTGTCCTTATTAATTCAATTTGGAAGAGTCTTTGCAAGATTTTGTTAACCAAAACAAGAGAGGAAAAAAGGAAATCGAAGTGTTTAATGTTGAACCCCTAGATTAGAACCAAGTATAATTTTGCTCTCCAAAGTTAATTTGTTTAGTATTAGAGTTGAGTTGAGTTGAATTTTGATTTTAATTGGTTTGTAATGATTATGTTGTTGAATTATGAGAAAAAAGTGTGAAAAAATAATAAATAGTTGAGAGAAAGTAATGATTAAATAATAATTGTGTTATTGAATTGTAGAAAAAGTAATGAATAGTTGAGAGAATTTAGTATTAAAAATTGAATTGAATGATTAAAAAATTTGAAGGAAAAGAAAAAAAATAATAATTATATTGTTAAATTAAAAATAAGTTGAGTTGAGTTGAATTAAAAATTTTTTTAAAGCCAAACAGGCTCCACCGTGTTTGAATTCTTTTTCCAATTTGTCTGGGGCCAGAAGAACCTGTTAAAATTTCTGACTTCTATGAAGATAATTCCTTCTAAGGCAACATAGAATTATTCAAACTTGAAAGTCCTATAATATCCGTTGGAGTGCCCTTCTGAGTCCTACAATATCCGAATTAATTCTAAATGTGAAAATAGAAAAAGGAAAGTTAACCAGAGCATAGACGGGAAGTAAAGCGATTATTGTTTATTCCTGAAAAATTAATTCTCGCTTTCATTTCTATTTTTCTTCTCATATCTTAAATTTATTTCTTGACAAAAAAAGTAATATGTAATATTATGCTAGTTAATTTTCTACTGTAAGAAAAATTGAGAAATACGATTGCCACGTAACTTATGCACTTAATCCCATTTGTTGAAATTTTTTGCCGCCCGGCCGCCACTGCCCTACTCCTTCCAAATCTCTCTCGAGAGGATTAACACGATAATTGGAAAAAAAATCGTGATTTTGATTGTGATAGATTCAAGTCATACTTAACATGAACTGCTTTTCTTGAAGGAGCTCATGGTGAAAGACGAAATACACATATGGGGAATAGGATCACTCGTTTTACTCTCCAGCAACCTCGGTTTACTCTATTAAAAAAGAATAATATATAACAATAACAAATCTATACTCTCAATCAATATTACATCTACTAATATATAATACTACATATAAATCAGAAACATAATAAGTCATAGAAACATAAAGATTTTATTTATTTATTTTCTACAAATTAATAAAAAAAATCATAAGCGTCCGTCAGTCTAATTTATATATAAAAGCATGCAAATTTGCAGTGGTAAATCAATAGCGTGCCTTGTAAAAAATAAATGATCAATACGTTGTGTTTAACATCTTCACACTTGTAAAGTCTTTTTACTGTATAGTTAAACATTCACGACTGTGAAATCTTCAAATGAGCTTGAGGATGATGAACTAATCAAAAACAAAGAAAATGACGCTCGGGAGGAAAGATTATAGAACTTCAATAACCTCATAGTAAAATATATACATGTAATGACCACAATTAAAAGATCTCGTAATTTAAATTTCTGAATATAAAGTAAATAAAGAAGAAAAGTCATATTTTAGAAAATGAAAATGGAAATAAAGACTAATGAAAAACCAAAGGACTAAAAAAAAAAAGAAAAGGTTTTTCTAATCCATATAAGATTTTCAATAATAGATAAGAAAATTTTCTTTGAAAAGAATTTCGTAAGCGTACTTTTTCAAGTCCTCCACTTTTTTAGAAAAATTTTTTCTGGAGACGCGTAGTCTATATTATCTTCTTCTCGAGGGTGTAGAGGGCTCTGGTCCGAAGACTGAAGATAGGATACTCTTGTTCTTGGTAACGACGCAAATATTTTAGGTACGTGGATATATACATTGAACATAAAGAAGTCTATATATATATATATGTATATATAAATTTATTTATTAATGGATATCGATATACAAATAAAAAATTGACTTGCGATCGATCTAATTAATGTCACTTATATATAATAATAAATAATAATACAATTACTAGTCTTGAATCGTGTACATTTACAATTAATTTCTCATTTCATTTTTCCCAAAATTTTCAGTTTTTCTCATTGTGATTTTTAGGAATATCTCAATATATTAGATCAAAATTTTAATTGAACTAGCCCAGCAAAATTGGTCACGTACTCCTTTTAGTAAACATTAAAACGAAGTTTGGTATTCGGTTTCTATTAAGATCGAGAAAATGTTTTGAGACATCTTTGAGATACAAAAGTTCCCTTTACCAAGGATTTGGACATATTGGTATGCAAAGTTTGGTTTCGCTTTTTGGGTTACAAAAGTTAGGTATCCTTTATGGAACAAGGGGTTGAAGCATGTCCTTGGCATGTCAATAATTTGTAGAGATTCCTGAAATTGGAGAAAATGGGTCGAAACAAAAATATTTAGTAACAATTGATCAAATACTTATAAGTGGGAACAATGGAGCTGTGCGAGATCAAATTTTCACTTACAGATATTTTAATTAGGCATTAGTCATCGAATATTGCTGCATTTGGCTTCAAAATAGAATTTTAAAATTCGATTTTGATTTTGAAAAAGAGTGGTATAAATGGTTATATATGGAGCTCACACTTTGACTTTGTATGAATTATTTTGTTTTATTGTAAAAAAAAGAATAATATAAATGAGATTAATCCATTAACTTTATATGAATTATTTTATTTTATTATAAATAAAATTAAATTAAAGTATAATTTTAAAATTATACTTTAAAATCGAATAAACCTTTAATCGGGCTAAAACGGTCTCATCCACATGGAAAAGAACTGCCACTGAAAATCTCAATCTAGAAAAAGGAAATCTCAACTTTACAAGCAGATGGCCCTGTCGCTGACAATGACACACACGGAGAGACAAACTTGTCCCATAAAGGAGCAATGTCACTGACTGAAAACCACAATCACCCAAATCCACGTGACCTTTCCACGGCCCTTTTTCCTATTTTATTGTACTGTATATAATAATAGAACTTGCATATTCCCGAATCTTTCCCGTGCATCTTCGCTGAAAAGGATATAAATTAAACACATACAGTTATAATTGCCCACCCCAGAAAAGTACAGTTACGGTCGAAGTGACAAGGCGACTTTTGTTCAAGTATGTGGTTATGTAATTCGACTCTATGAAAGGATAACGATCGAGACCTACGAGTAACTCCGTGCCAATAAGCGGCTGCTCTGATGCTGATAATGAACGGTGAACCGTGACTAGTATTTTTTTTCAAAAGATAAATGAAAAATTACATTATATTTGTATGATAAATAATAAATGATAGAAATATTTGAAGCAATCTAATAGAGTTGAACCAATGGTTTAAGGGTATAATTTTCTTGAGTTAAACTTGAGTCATTTAAAATCATACATGAGAACTAATGAGCTGTAGATTAAAGTGATAAGCAATCTCAATTTCTAAAAGGAGAATGCGAATTTAAGTCCAAAGAGACGCAGACTAAGAGACGCACTTATTGAGAGGAAAACCTAAAGGGGAATGCGAGTTCGAGCCAAACAAATGCACTGCCAGTCTCACCGTATTTCTTCTCGTTTGTGTGAATGGGTGAAGTCTGCACGTCGCTCTTATTATTAAAAAAAGAAAATTCAACGGAAAATATTATGAATGTAAAAAAAAAAGAGAATTGAACGTTTATCTCCGCCAAACACGGACACCTATAAATGCCCAACATTTCATCTTCTCGTCAGAGTTTTAGTCAGCCACGGCCAATTTTTTTAAAAACAAATCTCTCTCTCTCTCTCTCTCTCTCTCTCTCTAGCTTCAGAAGGAGAGCCAAGCTTCGATCAATCAACCGTCGCGTGAATCTGCTCGGCCAGCTCCGTCCGTTCAACCCATCCATTCTTCTGCAACTCTTCTCCTTCTTCTTCATCTTCGCCATTGTCTGCTTTGCGTCATCAATCTTGTCTGTTGCTCGGTGGTGGAGGATTGTGCTCCAGTGCGGTGGAACTCCGCTGTAGGCGGTGCCGGTGCTCTCTGCTTCGGCTCGCGGTTTCTGAGCTCTGCCTTTGCTCTGTGCTGGAAGTTGTAGCTGAAGGTTTGACCGGTCAGCGGTTCTAAGATAGAGATGAGGATAAGGATTGGAGTTTGTGTCAGGGAGAAGAAGGTGAAGACTCGATACTACTTCTAGTTCCTGCTCTTCCGCTTAGACAGTCGTGTAGACGCGGAAAGTGCAGCGGTGTCGCATTGGCATTCCTTAACGTTCTTCTTACTGAAATGGATCATTTGTCAGCAGGTTTTCTCATCTCCGATGCGGCACATACTTCAGAGACTGGAGGCATTTGGTGAATTTGAGGTATGTTGTGATTCCATTTGTCGAGCTGTTGGTTCAGCTCCGGTGTCAATCTGTGAGGCTTTTTGCAGCTATTAAGATTTCGTTCATCAAGTTCCTCGAAGACATTAATCTTGTTATCTGCTATTTGTGGCTTTCTTTTTTTTTCTGCTGAAAGCCGGAGATTTGTCATGAGGAATGCATTTGTTTCCGAGACATTTCATTGTTGAGCTCCGAGCGGGTGGCAGGGCGAAACTTTTATGTTTAGAGTCTCTTGTTTGGATTCCCGAACAAAAAACTTTAAGTTTAGCTCAACACACTATACAACAAAAATACACATTTCCCAACTTTAACTCAACACGCTACACAACAAAAACAAAACACACGTTTCCCAAGTCAAATTTATAATCACATCTCACTTGTCATTTTCTACAATCAAAATCAAAATCAAAATTACTTTAACTCTAAAACCAAACGCACCATAATTAGCATCTTAATACTGTCATTTTTTTTCATATCTTATCTTATTTAATTTAATGCTAGGTGATTATCTTTGGGGACAAGGTTATTCTTGAAGATCCCATAGAGAGGTAATAATTCTCAATGGTAACAATTTTTACTTTCTAGTGCATTGGATACTTATCTGCTGCATATTTTCCACTTCTTTTGCACGGTAATTGAATCTCTGATGATTCTTTTATCTCAGCCTTTTGCTGAATATTATAGTAAAACCTGGGAACTCTAGATATCATCGGACTAAGAAATTAGAGATACTTGCTCTGCGTACTCTTTCTTGATGGAAGAGTGGGGAAGGGGGGAGGATAAGTGCCCGGGTTCGATGCCAGGGGCGAGTATAAGTGCAGGAGGAATATTAGAATGTTATAGAAAATACCACTTGTCCATTTGACCATTATATGTATGGATAATACCACACAGTCATTTGATCATGTTGGCTATCATTGAGTTGGTGGCTGGAATATTCTGCTTCTGCAAAGTGTTCCATTACCCTGCATAAGTGTCATGTCCGGGAGTTCCGCACATGTTTAATATGGTAGTGATTTTTGATATTCTGAATACTTGACCAAGACTAGCATATGACATCTTCACTTTAAATGTTGGTGAAACTCTGGCACATCTTTTCATTTTAGGAAACAAGCAAACTATGGCTAACTTGTCTTACATCCAAATTCAGCTGGCCAATATGCGATTGCTTGATTGCATTCTACTCTAGTGGATATCCCCTGGAAAAAGCTGAGGCTTATGCTGCTTTAAGGAAGTGAGTCTCTTCTTTTATCTTCTTGTGTTCAATAATAATCACTGGTTCCCTGTGGATTTACCATTTTAGATTACAAACCAACCTATCATGGAAAAGCTGAACATGAAAATTTGGAAGAAAGAGTTGTTCCAGAACAGCATTTATTAATCCTTTATAACAAGATAAAATTGACTTAAATAGAGCAGTAATGATCCTTTAAATGTCAACATAACTACATGTTTTTCATGAATACTGTATTTCGGAAGGATCATTTTGCTGAATATCGCATATGAACTGCATGTCTCTTCATGCTCTGTTTTACTTCCAGAGCAGTCTTAATTGATTTACCTTACTTTTAGAGTTTCAAAGCTCTGTTTGCCTTAATTTGGTTATTATTGGTTGTTGGAGATCTGAGTACTTTGCAATAGTTTGATATGATTCAGGCCTTTTCTATTTTGATATGATTTAGGCCTTTTTTGGTGAATGAACTGGTACAGCAGCACCTCCTTCATGATCGGAGAAAAGTATACGAGGTATATTTTCTCATCCAGTCATATTTTGAATAATTTTTCCAAACAAATATGTGAAACTTCTATAATGTGCTTTCACTAGGTGTTCTCTCTATATCAATAATGATTTTATTGTTCTCAGTGTTTCAATTTGGCAAATTAAATTGTTTTTACTTGTTAAAATGAATGCTATATGTAATTTCACCACCTCTTGTCTAAATGAATGCTAGATGTAGTTTTGATGGCAAAATATGAATCTTATTTCAGGTCAAATGTGACCTTATTCATGCTGTTTTGCAGATATTTTACCGCAACTTCTAATATTATTTTGCATTACTAGTGGATTATGGGGAAAATGCTTAAATATTACAAATATGGGCGATCTTCTACTAGTAATATGATTTAGAATGGCAATTCAGTAAGACAAAGACTAACATTAGAGTCTTTGAGGTGGAGAAGAGAAACACTGGGACTACTCTATTTGTAGTCCACACATTTACTGGCCCATCGTAACTACTAACGGTAAAAGTGTAATTTCTTACAAAGCTGCATCCATCTTTTTCTCTTCTTCGAATTTCTGATGTTGGTAGCATCTTGCAGAAGAGGCTAATAAGATACTACTCTTTTACTTTCTTATTTTTCGTGGGGTATAGCGCTTGGAACTGTTTGGAGTTCCGGTACCGAGATATGCTCTTGTGAATAGGGAAAGGCCATATCAAGAACTAGAACATTTCATTGAGGAAGAGGACTTTGTTGAGGTCGATGGTAATCGGTTTTGGAAGCCATTTGTGGAGAAGCCTGTCGATGGTGAGTGAAATTGGTTTTATTTGGATTATATTCTATCCAATGCTACCCTGATTTCCTTAGTTTTTTATCTGATAAATTTAGTTCAACATCCATTTACTTGTGATGTTTTTATTTTGGCAAGTCTTTTAAAAGCATTCAGTTTCACCAGCGTTTTGATTTTCAGAAAATTAAAAGGAGTCCCTGAAGAAAAAGCATGAAATGTCAACCTTCTAAAGCTTATTATGTCCTCATGAACATTGTTTTTGTCAGATACATTTACGGTGGAAGCATTTCCTTTTTCCCCGACACCTTTTTTAAGAGAATGCTGTGTGTGTTTCTTGAGCTGTACAAATACCTGAGTGCTGTGTTAATTAGCTTTCAGCTCCCCGTATATTACATTTCTCCAAGCACTTATCTGGTTGATATTTACTTTTGAAGGTGATGACCACAGCATAATGATATATTACCCCAGTTCAGCTGGTGGTGGTATGAAGGAATTGTTTAGGAAGGTGAGTTATCACTAGCCTTTTTTACGGTGGTTGGTAATGTCTCTCTTTTCATAGTAAATGATGTAAGATGACAGGCATTAATTCTACCCATTTTTGTCTCCTGTTATATGATGACCAGGGGGTTTAGGGTTCCTTCTAGGTTGAGAATTTTTCTTTAAAATGGTACTCAGTCAGCTGATTATGCTTCAGTACATAGTCTTGGATCAGCAATAGGGACCACGGCACAGAGTAGCTTAATATTGGAGACTTAACCCCCCCAAAAAAAAATAATAATAATAATAAAAAATAAAAAAGGAAAGGTTGTCATAGTGTTTTCATAGTCATGTCGTTTACTGCTACACCAAATTCACATTGTTGTCTTGCTTAGTCATCCTCTAGGGATTCCCCACTACTGCTTGCTGTTCCTGCGCCTATCTCCCCCCCCTCCAACCTGCTGGGTGTGGCAATGACTTCTTCCTTTTACTTCTAAGTCAAGCCATAAATTATCTTCATTTATTATTCTAAATGCAGGTAGGCAATCGGTCAAGTGAGTTTCACCCAGAAGTCAGAAGGGTTAGACGTGAAGGCTCTTACATATATGAGGAATTTTTGCCTACAGGAGGAACAGATGTCAAGGTCTGCCCGCTGCATTTTAAGATATTTTGTTTACCTTTCTGTTGCATGATCCAGAGTCTCTAAGACCGTTAAAGCAGAGACAGAGAAATTGCTATGCTTGAGATTATTTTTCTGGAAAATTTTCTAAGTGTTTTTTTTTTTCGCTGAAGCCAATCTGAATCATATTATTGAATGCCTTTTATGTCCACGCAAGTATGATACAAGCAGTAAGTCTCTCATGGTGGTAAGATCTTTGAACAAGGTTAAATCTTTCAGTTAGTGTTAATTGCTCAGTGTTCATATCATAAGGAACTGGCGTAAATTGTCTGGCTTCACTATTCAAATCAAATAAATGAAGCATGAGGAAAGTGATGTAGCACCTCACTCACCTGTGTTACTTGCTCAGCTTTCATATCATAAGGAACTTGCATAAAGTGGCTTGCTTGATTGTTCAGATCAAATAAGTGCATGCGAGGAGAGTCATTTAGCGCATGACCTACATGTATTGGTTATTCTATTTTGTGTTCTTTTTAGTATAGAATCTAGTGAGTTCACTCTTCCCTGGCCTAAGAAATCAATTTTGTTCCACCTTTTAAGATAAGAGTATGTTAGCATGGCAAGAAGGTTGGCCATGATAATTCTAACATCTTAAGGGGGGAGTATTTCGTAGTTTGCTATGAAACCATTGCCTGCTTGTGGATGCATTTCTTCTGGAAATGTACTTGCTTACTCCTTTGTATTGTTCTTCTATCCACTCTAGGGTTCGTGGCAAGTCCATCTCATTTGTTTCTCAGTTTCTTTTGCATATGCTTTACCAGAAAGCATGATTGCTCACATGTTAAATTTTGGTCTGATCAAAGTGACCTTTTGTTAATGTGTGTCATGATTAATCTTCTTGTTACTGTGGCAGGTATATACTGTTGGCCCCGCATATGCCCATGCTGAGGCTAGGAAATCACCAGTTGTGGATGGTGTTGTTATGAGAAATCCTGATGGTAAAGAAGTAAGCATTTCATATCACATATTTTATATTGTTTTCTAAATGGAAAGTTAATTTGCTTTGCGAAAAAAACGAAGATGGCCATTTCTTGACAGGTTAGGTATCCTGTACTATTGACTCCAAATGAGAAGCAAATAGCAAGAGAAGTTTGCATAGCATTCAGCCAAGCGGTAGGCAACCATCCTTTATTTACCCAAAAGTTATTATTTATTGTTTTTGTTCTAAAAGCTGTTTAGAAACTGACAAGCTCAGGTATGATGCTATCCTTTTGCCAGTTATTGTCCGGATGCAAATTCCCCCAATTTAGGGCCTAACATATGATCCGTTATATGGATAGGCAAATGTTCTCTTCCATTATGAGGACGGGGTATGATTTGTGTCCTTTTATCTTGTGCAGGTCTGTGGGTTTGATCTCTTGCGCTGTGAAGGACGTTCATATGTTTGTGATGTGAATGGTTGGAGTTTCGTGAAGAACTCATATAAGTAAATATGCCAGTTACTTTTTTCGTAGCATGTCTTTTGACTGGGTAACTCTAGGCATACAATTGCTTATGCAAGTGGCATGAGCTTTCTTTCTCGGGCAATGAAGTGTATCTCATACTTTCACCATATCCTGCATCTGCCATCAAATTAAGCATATTTACATTCTGGCATGCCAGGAACATATAATGAGTCATCATAATTGTAAGCATCATTTACCAAAATGATGAGAGGTCCTCAATCAATCTAAAATACAAGCTATCTTATTAATGCTTCATTGAGACATTGTGAGTTTTGCTAGTTGCTTACATATACATATATAAAAAGGAGTTTCTCTATCTGGTCATTGCTAATGATTTCTTCAATTATTCAGATACCTACCTTTTCAATCTTGACAATTCTGTGCTTGAATGGTGGTGTCTTTACATGCTCCATGAGTACTATCTCTTAGCGTGTCTTATTCTTCTTAAATGGAGATCTATCTAAGTTTAGCTTTGTTAAATAGGTATTATGATGATGCTGCATGTGTCCTGAGAAAGATGTTTTTAGAGGCGAAAGCTCCACATCTTTCATCAACAATTCCCCCAGTGTTACCTTGGAAAGTGAATGAACCAGTCCAACCATCTGAGGGACTGACACGCCAGGGAAGTGGAATAATTGGTACTTTTGGGCAGTCTGAGGAGCTGCGTTGTGTAATAGCTGTTATTCGTCAGTAAGTCCAATTCCAGGAATCTTTACTTTGTAGGAATTGACCTAGTTTTCTTCTGTAATGCATCTTTTTCAATTTTCGCAGCGGTGATAGAACTCCAAAGCAGAAAGTAAAATTGAAGGTTACTGAGGAAAAGTTGCTGAACTTGTTGTTGAAATACAATGGGGGAAGACCTAGATCAGAGGTGCTATTTTTTGTTACAGATTTTATTCACCTTTTGTTTCGGTTGAACAATTGATCTTTTATTTGCAAGAGGATGTGAAGTTCAGAGTGATCTGACATATATATTTGATAACTTATGCATTTGTTGGTTCTATTTCTTTCAGACAAAACTTAAAAGTGCTGTGCAATTGCAAGATTTGTTAGATGCGACGAGAGCACTAGTACCTCGTGCTAGGTATCACTTATTAAGGACAAGTTTCCTTTTTTGGGAGCATGTGCATAAGCATTTAATATTTGGTTTAAGATTCTGGTCAGCAGCCTCTTGGCCTTCCTGCTAAAAATTTATGGGGAGAAACAAACAGCTGCTGCAGGCATCATGATGTTTTCTTTACTTATTTTAAATTATTCAGAAATCATCATTCTTCATTTATTATGTTCTTGTTATGCATCAGGGTGAAGCAAGGGTATTCAGAAGAAATTTAGCGATTTTGGGAGAAATGTTTCTGATTATTGGGTTCATCCTTGATTATTATCTTGTCTAGCTATAATATTTTTTTAAAAAAATCGTTCTGTTCATTTCAAAGAGCTAGTATAAAATATTCCTTCTCTACTTTTGTTATGGAGCACCTGAATGATGCCTATAGTAGTTAGCTACAAAAAGTTACTGAAATTATGAACTTATGCTGATAACTTCAAGCTTGTTCTGTTATTTTCTTTCATTTGGTCCTTTGCATTTTATTAGTCCGCAAATAGAGGCATTCAGCGGTTTCTGAATATGTGCTTTTAACCTGATGAAAATCTCCAAGTCTGGCCCTCACCGCAGTCCAACTAGCTCCGGTGGCCTATAACCACGATAGGATTAAAATAGGAACTTCGGTTCCAATTTTAGTTTTCCAATGCAAAAGCAGAGAAGTGTTGATAGAGAAACTGAGGCAGGAAGAGAGAATATCTGAATGATCAGACTGAAAAATTGATTAGCCTTATGATCTTACCTGGTATTTAGGCAGGAACTGCTGCCGCGGTAATCCGTTTGATGTCCTACATAACACCTCACCTGTGTTTCTTCTTTTTTATTGTCTGAATGAGTCTAATTCTGAGTTCTTACATGACTTGATTCGGTCGAAGTGATGGGAAGTTCCTTCCTATATTACCAAGTAACATCGTTAGGCTAACAATTTGTTACCATTCATAGCATTTAAAATCTCTCGTCCTAGTTCAGTTGCTCTATGTACTCCTCGTTGACTTTAAAATCGAAAGGCCAAAGTCAGACTGCCAAAATTGGACCTACAACCCCCGATTTTGGCTCATTACTTGGTTTGAGGCTACTGGAGCTAGTCAGACTGGAGTAGTTGTATTAAACATTTCTCTTTAATGGGCACTATCGTTTGAGCGTGGAACTCAACTCTCTCGTCCTGCACCAGGGGACTATGATGGGGTACAAAAATCCCATGTTGGAAATGAATTGAGTCTTGGTTAGGTTATAAGTTTGAAAGCGCTCCCATTTCTCAAAGCGTCTTTTGCAAAGAACAAAATCATGTATGTTGCGCCCCAACTGGTAGGGCAGGCCTTCTTGTGATGATGACCTGTATGTAGTTAAGTTTGGTTGGTTTCTTATTTACTGTCGCATTTTTTTGCGTTCAAGGACCACAAAAAAAAAGAAGAAAAAAGCTATTGCTATCTTGCATGGCCACTTCATTCCATTCCAGACAGTAGTCAGGGGTCCTTTTCCCCTTACTTTGTGGTTAAATGAGCAAATGGATGTTGTCTTAATCTTTTTGGCATAAGCTTTTAGTTTAGAAGAAAATTGAATTTGTCAAAAATATTGATTTAGTAATGGCATGTGCAATGTTTCAGACCTGGTCGTGGAAGTGATAGTGAAGCAGAAGATATGGAGCACGCAGAAAAGCTGCGGCAGGTTAAAGCTGTATTAGAGGAGGTATAGATGTGCAACCCTACAATTTCATTGATAGTATATGCTTGTATCTCTATAGTTTGTAAATGTTGGTTTTCCTGTCTTGCGTATGTAGGATTTGGTCATCCCAATTTAAGGTTCTCTTATGTGGATGGAGCATGACCTGTATCGAATGTACTTGTTTCAGTTGCTCACTATTTCTTCAATGATAATGCATCCTCTAGCTTAGTCGAAACTGTTGGCTAAAAAAAAAACTAAACCATTTGCCATCTCATTCATCGTCTTCCACTGCAACTGAGTCATACCAGTGGTCCTTTGTGATCCTTGTAACTTTTTTGAGATGTGGTGTCATAATATTATTCTGGTGTCTGGCCCCATGAGCGTTGCTGTTTGTTTTCCTTGCTATAATTTTTTGGAAGGAAGGATAAGTTGTGAAGAATCGTGGCTTCAATATGTATCAACTTCAGGCTGTTTTTAGAGTTATTATAATGATTTTTGCTCATTCCAAATCTATCTAGTTGTGATAAATCTTGGATAACAAAATGGGGTACAATGTGTAGACAATATTCTGCTGGACTTAAGTTATTGATACAAGTTATTAATTTGATTATTATCTGCTTCTGCACCCAGGGAGGGCATTTCTCTGGTATTTACAGGAAGGTCCAGTTAAAACCTCTTAATTGGATTAAGGTTACAAAAAGCAATGGTGATGGGGAAGAAGAACGACCCATCGAAGCTCTTATGGTTCTTAAATATGGTGGTGTTCTGACTCATGCAGGCCGGAAGCAGGTTTCAATCTCTATCCTATTGTGCAGTATTTCTAGATCCGATTTTAGTTTTTACATATTATCTTCATCGCCTTGAACTTACGCTATCAGGAAAATCTTCAGCAACATGGAAAATGAGTACTCTGTTCTCGTCATTTAAATTTTTGTGATGCAAAAGTTGTAGTTTCTTTTCCTGCTTTTTTCAGGCAGAAGAGCTTGGTAGATACTTTCGGAATAACATGTATCCTGGTGAAGGTACAGGCTTGCTTCGCCTACATAGTACATACCGCCATGATCTTAAGATATACAGTTCTGATGAGGGTAGAGTTCAGGTATACCCATTTCTCTGCACAGTTAAAATTGAGCTCTTTGAATTTGCTGTTGCCAACTTCCTATGATTTTTGTGTCCTTGCATTTTCCAAAATAAAGCATATCTACTTTAACTTTGAGCTTCATTACATGCGACACTTTTGTGTGCAGATGTCTGCAGCTGCTTTTGCCAAAGGCCTCCTTGACTTGGAAGGCCAATTAACCCCTATCCTGGTTTGTGAAATCTCTGCCAAAACCTTTGACTCCTAACTCTTGAATGTCCACTACTGACTTGATGTTTTTTTCAAGGTGTCCCTTGTCAGCAAAGATTCGTCTATGTTGGATGGTCTTGAAAATGCAAGCATCGAGATGGAAGAAGCTAAGGTTTGTTTAATTTAGTATAGCTTTCTCGCATTCTATTCATTCTTAGACATCATTTTGCTTTACAACACTTCGACCTAAAAGGAATAACTAACAGGGCAGCTGATATATATATTGATTTTTCCTTTCAATCATGCAGTTTGACATTTCTATGACATTTTCGGCTAAACCTGCTTCTGAAATAATATGTAAGTAGTTTTATGTTTCTATCGACTCAGGCTAGGTTGAATGAGATCATAAAAGCAGGCTCGAAGGCAGTTCATCGCAATGGGTCTTCTGAATTTCCATGGATGACTGATGGAGCTGGATTATCTCCCAATGCTGCAGAACTTTTACCTAAACTGGTAAGTATAAATTTTCAGGATAAGATAGCCTTCAACCAATCTGTTATGTTGGGAGAAATAATCAGGCACCTTGTTTTAGGTGGTACTAGAGCTTGACAAAATCCTGTCATTGGATCACATACTAGGAAAGAAAAGGTTGTCAAGATTTCCTACTGCATAGATATGCTTACAAAAAATTAACTGCTAGCATATGTTAGGAAACTATCATAGGTAGGGGATTTGAGGTTTTATCACTATTTTTCTCCCAATGATGCAAAAGTTAGAAGAATGGTGTTTTTGACTGTTGATGTTTCTGATTTTTTTTTTTTTTGCGTACCAGGTGGAACTGACTAAGAAGGTCACCGAGCAAGTCAAACTACTTGCGAAGGATGAAGATGAGGAACTCACAGAGACAAGTGCATATGATGTCATTCCTCCATATGATCAAGCTAAAGCTCTAGGGAAGACCAATATCGATGTTGACCGCATTGCTGCTGGATTACCCTGTGGCAGTGAGGGATTTCTTCTGATGTTTGCTAGATGGAGAAAGCTTGAAAGAGACCTGTATAATGAGCGCAAAGAGTAAGTAGACCTATCCTTTGTCTTCCTCTCTCCATTTAAATCTGCAAACCTTTCATTTACTCTGCCTGAGTCAAAACTTTAGCTTCCCACCAAACAATAATATTCAAATAAAGAGCTTGATGGACATATCAGGGGTCCTTGCAAATTTGAATCCTCGACAAGCTACAATGTTTTGATTGCATTCTGGGATATCAATTTAGATTCAAAGAAAATAAAATACAATGAAAGAAAAAGAAGTGCTCAGTTCAGTTTGATAATTGGACTGGATACTGGCATCTTGCTGACATGTGCGATTTCTTGCAGCCGATTTGATATTACGCAAATTCCAGATGTATATGACTCATGCAAGTAAGCAATTTAGTTTAATATAAGCAGCAAGGATTTTTTTTTGGCAGAATCAAAGTGTTGTACAATTATAATTTGCTGTTTAATTGCTTAGGTATGATCTCTTGCACAATGCACATCTTAATCTAGAAGGGTTGGATGAGCTCTTTAAAGTTGCTCAGGTATGAATAGGACCTTTGTGGTGACAGAAGTTTTTCAGGCAGCATGATGCCTCTAAATCTTTCCACAGAATAGTGTGACTTTTGTTTTCTGATGCAAAACTGAGATCCATAACATGTTACAATATTTGCATTTTTAATGATGCGATCAACAAATCAGTGCCACATCATATTCGAATTTGAGTATCTTTGTTGTTTGGATTTTAATTTTCATTTCATTGGGAATGGGAAGTGACAAACATTTGGGCATTCTTCTGGGTATGGATCTCAGACTTTGTCTTATAGCACAATAATCCCATTAATATTTTCTACAGCTGCTCGCGGATGGTGTCATCCCAAATGAATATGGCATTAACCCTAATCAGAAACTGAAGATTGGCTCCAAGGTAAACTCATTATTGAATCCCTTGTGCTGTAAGTGGGAGAACACTATGGCTTAATTCTGTAACCTCTATTATCTGGATGGAGGAACCAGAACTTCTACTATGTATTGAATGCGGAAGTGTAGACAAAGTGGGAATTTCGTCCACCTAAATCATATCTTAACTGTCTACTTAGAAGTGTAATCCAGGCTATTTAGATACCATGTTTATGTCTTTCGTAAGAGGTAAAGCCTGTAGGATGGTGCATCAAGAGTTCTCTGTGTGAAAGTTTGTCTATTCTAATTGTATTTGCATTAGCTTTTCTAATTCTCTTTATGCTTCGGCCTTTACTGATAACTCTGGTCTTGCATTACATTAGATTGCTCGGAGGTTGTTGGGTAAAATTTTGATTGATCTGAGAAACACCCGGGAAGAGGCGATCAGCGTCGCTGAACTAAAGAGCAATCAGGACCAGAATTCAAAGTCTGACAAACCTGAATCAGGATCTCCAGATTTTCATCCAAAGCCCCAAGGGAAAAATGAGGAAAAAAGACGTTCTAGCTTCACCAGTGAGAAGTCAATGGATCAGGAGGAGGAGGATGATAAGGAGCCCCAATACCGCTTGGACCCAAGGTAAACACATGAGCTTTCGGATGATATTACCCTCGCTGCTATAAAGGTGGTGTTTATGACAATCCTGTTTGTTCCAATTAGGTATGCAAATGTCAAGACACCCGAGCGTCACGTTCGAACAAGATTATATTTTACATCGGTGAGTTGATATATCAATGAGTAATGTCTCTCTTTATTATGGGTTTTTGGCTTTCAATCTGCATCCCTCATCTTACCACTCGACTGGACTTACTATACACAGGTGAGAAATTGTTGACTCTGTTTAATTCTTTGTCCACTATTGCCAAGGTTTGTAATAGCGATTTGCTGGTTCTAGAAGGAAGTATTGTCACTTGTCCTTCTAAGCAGCTTCACCTGATCGTTGTTGTTTCTAACTGGAGTGATTATTATATGCAAAATTTGTGTTACCTGAAGGTGTCCAACCCATTTAGATCCCTTAAGAGGATCTAACCAAGGAGCACAAGAATACCAAAAATGCATCAGTTTCTCTTATCAGCAATGGAATGAGCTCTGACAATCACTCAAAATCGTTCTGATGGACAGGAATCACATATACATTCCCTGATGAATGTTCTTCGATACTGTAACCTGGATGAGTCGCTCCAAGGAGAAGAAAGTCTCGTCTGCCCTAATGCTTTGGAGCGACTGTACAAGACAAAGGAGCTCGACTACATGAGTTATATTGTGCTCCGCATGTTTGAAAATACTGAGGTTTGTCCTTACTCTGTTCATTTTGCATGTATTGCCGCGATTCCTTTTTCTCTGGTCAATTGCACGACTTCAATTGCTGCACCCAAAATTGAACATGGACTGGACTAATGCAGGATGTAGATCCAATTATTAAGTTTTATGGAAAGATGTTAGCTCCAATATATCTATGAAATGCTTAGCAGGCCTAAGTAAATATCTTAAGCATACTTTCTAAGCATTGTGCTGATCTGAATTGCTCAAAAATTGAAGATAGGGCTTTTATAAATGTACCTGTTTATATATTACATTTTTCATGTGGTTCTAGAATTAGTCATTGATCATGCATCCCGGTGTTGTGATTGTGACAAATGGGAGTGACTTTGATCCTATATTAATGGTCTGAACAATAACCAAGAAAGAAAAATAAAATGTAGAAATTTTGTTGTACTTGTTGAGCGGGATGAACTTCTACTAATTTGTGTCTGTGTTCTACCTTGTCGAGTTACTATCCTAGAAATATATACGCAAAATTACCCTTATATATTCTCTTCTACCAATTCTGAACATTTCCATCTCGCACCATTGCAGGTGGCCTTAGAAGACCCAAAAAGATTCCGCATCGAGATGACATTCAGCCGTGGTGCAGATTTATCACCTCTCGAGGTATATATTCAACTAAGAACAAAAGGAGTGCAATTTTCTTCCATCTTTCGACTAAGGGATCAATCTAGAACATCACTAATAATTTTATGACCTAATTCATGTGAAATGTATCAGAAGTAATGTAGCTACCATTTTTGTTTTAAACATTCACAGATAGACGACGGAGAGGCAGCTTCCCTTCATCAGGAGCACACGCTGCCCATAATGGGACCGGAGAGGCTGCAGGAAGTGGGATCATACCTGACATTAGAGCAGATGGAAAGGATGCTTCACCCTTTCGCCATGCCAGCGGAAGATTTCCCTCCACCATCAGTACCCCAAGGATTCTCAGGATATTTCTCCAAATCTGCAGCCGTCCTCGAGCGACTGGTAAACCTCTGGCCTTTCAATAAGCAAGGAAATGGCGTGAATGGGAAGTAATCTTTCGGGTTGCTTGTCCTGCTTCTCTCCATACTCCGAATCATGAACATTTGGCTGTCCCATGAGCTCAGAATAATCCGACACCAAAACAACAAAAGAGCTACATGTCTTCTCCTTACAGAAAGGAAATGGTAACGAGAAGAGCCAAGCACGAGGCACTCTTGAAGGAGGAGCTCAGCTCCTCGGGACAGATTTTGGGACAGTTCGGTATTTCCTTTTGTAAGAAATGCCATGTCGAGAGCGACAATGGGGGGGAATCTTAACAAAAAATTGATTGTACCATTTACTGTGCTTGTATATGTAGAAGGATGTCGTTAGTCAGCAGAGCAGCGGATTCTCTTGATTCCCATGAGTCAGGTTAGAATCATTGCTCCGTTAATATTCTTCGGCTGCTATTTCATCTTACCACGGCAAAATTTACGATATATGGTACAACATACAGGATTAAGTTCGGTCTGTCGCTGGTATTCTACTCAGGTGGTCGGAACAAATTCTTCAATGATGCAGGTAAATAGGGTCGCAGAAGCTCTTGGGAAATTACACCTAAAAACAGAAACTTTGAACATTGTCTTAATTATATCATAAATCTATTTTGCTTAAAAAATTTGAAAAACAAAAAGAAAAATTAAAACATCAAATGGTTGATAAGGCATTCTCCTCGTACAAAAACATCAAGCTCTTGGATCCCTACCTTCTGATAAGGCATTCTCCTCAGTTTTCTGTGATTTTTTTGGGAATATAATAGATATCGTTATTAAGATTGAATCACTCTTGATGATACTGATGTAATGTATGGTTATTAATATTTGGTCATTAAGATTGACTCACATTGGATCCCTACCTTTTGATAAGGCATTCTAGTGATCATGCAATGATGGATACTTACTGAAATTAGCTTGTAAAAAATGTCAAATCAGATTAAAATAAATAATTCCATTCGGTTGAGAGCCTTATTCCCCCCCCCCCCCCCCCCCCCCCCCCCCCCCCCCCCTAAGCACAAGATGCCTCGAAAAAAAAAAAAGGACTAAGGAAAACCTTCTGGTAAATGATAAAAGATTATGTAGGACACATTAATCAACCTACAGTATCTTTGTAAAGTCTCTCAGCAGATGAATTCGCACTGCGTATTTATTGGAAGGGAACAGGAACCCCCTGTTTCTTGTTCACGATAGCCATTGCCAAGTATCGGGTGCCCATACCAATGGGCACTTGATCGTCGGGCCCTTCCCAAAACGGGGCCTCACCGTCACCCACCAAACGCCAGTATCCTGTCCTTAAAGATTCAGCTTGCTCATCTGTGCAGTTCTGCAGCAATGCTTCAACTCTGAAGTTTATGCCGAGAGCGCTGAGAAACTGGGACTGCGTCATCGGGCCATAAACCGACACATCCTCTACATAAAAGCACAAAAGTGGATCAGCTAGTGCATTCAATTTGTCATACTTAGATACGTTTTTATTTTATTTTTTTTTTCCCTTTTATTAATTGCTTTTGACAAGGGACTACTTGGGGAACCAAGAATATTGCAGGCAAACATGAAACCACGTAAAAGTCTTGTAGCCACACGATGCTACATGAGGGTCTAAAGAGTCATCTTTATTCAATGCTCAAATAAAAAGAGGAATAGATGATTACAACAAAGTCGGTCACCTGAAACCTCCTCGGCAGAATATTTTATGGCAGGAAAATCAACATATGCACTGAGATCAGCAGAACCAGGATCATCGAGTATGTCGACAAACTTGTGCTTTCGTATTGCCTGCTCAAAAAGACAGGTTTATCTATTATAATGACAAGATATTGAGAAATATTAAATCTAAAATGCCAATGCAATCCAACGAAATGGTGACCTGCAGGCTTTCCGAGACGACTCCATTCAGACCATAATCAATTATAAGAGCCCCGCCTCCATATGCGCTTATTATCTTGGAGATTTTCTGAGTCAAGTCCATACCTTTGGGGCAAACCTCAACTTGTTCTAAATTTGCAATTTCTTCAGGTGCAGCCCATTTGAAGCGTTTCAGAAGATAGAGATTTGAGGGGGTTGGCTGTGGAGAGAGGACAAAACGAAACCTGAAGAGCAAAGTATGGGAGCTCATTCATCATTCAACACATACAGGACATTTTAGACGTTCAGAAAAATAATGTATCAGGAAGTGAAGGGAAAAATTCGAGATATCATCAAATACTCACGAAGAGTCTTCTTGAACATCAACCATTTTTTCACACCAACCACGAGAAGCTTTCTGCAAAATATGTGAGGTCAGAATGTCTCCAGATAAGAACATGCATGGTTTTATGACGTGGTCCAAGCAATTGCATATGGAGAAACTCTTTCAAATTATTTAAGGAAGGAACTTATGAAGCAACTCAAATGTACCAAATAGATGAACATGTCCTGGCCATCTCCCTACCAACAAACTAATCAGCAAAAGGCCATCTGCAACCATACTTCACATCAACCACTCACCTATCTGCGTTTGTGTTACAGTCATGCCTTAAGTCTAGGTCCCATGGAAGTCTGCCTTCACATTAATACATCAGAATGGAGGTGGAACATAAAATCCTAGAACCTCAAAATGCCGGAAATATCTAATATATTCCAAACTTAACAAAGAAATCATGATAGACAAGCATCTAGCAAGTTATGGTTTATACTTCAGAAGCAGCAGTTTCAGACAGTGTCAAATGTTTGATGACAATAACATTGAAAATACTGAATTTACCTGAAATTGATGCACTGGTAAAGCATCATAGAACTCGTGAGCAATTATAATGGTTGGCACTGAATAAGCAAAAAATAATAGTAAGAAACACAACGGACATATGCACAATTCAGAGCACTAAAGAAACCCATAATACATCTGCTATCTATGTATTAATAATAAAGGCAAAATAAAAGTTCAGTAGAGATCTAGCCATACATTATGAATGCAGTACTCATGTGCTTGTTTTAGTTAATTGAAGAATAAGTAAAAAACTATCCACATACATCCAGATGGAACTTGCTCCAAGCTGGCATGCCAAGAAACAGGGTTCCCTGCTAAGGTACTGATTACACTGCTCTCTGCATTCTCAGCATTCTCAGAAGTGTCGGCTTTGTCAATGCACTTTAAGGTCTTACGCTGAAGTTGCTGTAATGCTGGACTACATTCTACCATGTGTACATGGAGTGACTCCGTGAAGTTCTTGAACTTGGATGCACCCTACATGCAAAGCTACAAGATTACAACCACTCAGAGATTTCCATCATATCAATTATTCAAGCAATCAACTGGCAGAAGGAATAAAATTAGTGCTCTTAAATATAATATCTCATGAAGAAATATTCAAATTTAGCACATGACATACATGAAGAAGATCGGCCATGAGAGTTCCTCGTCCAGGCCCCAGCTCAACAAGGTTGACATCTTTTGGTTGTCCCATTTGCTCCCACAGGCACATTGCCCAAACACCAACCATCTGAAAATAGGAGCACCTCAGCACCAGCAACAGAGAAAACTTTCAGATAAAATAATAGTAATAACAATAAAAATAACACCCTCAACTATGAGATCATCAAACCAAGACAAAAGGATCAGTTTCACGACACTTTCACTGGGATGACTGATAGAGTGATCCATAATATCACAAGATGCAAGTGAGTAGCTGAAACACAGTATTACCTCACCAAACATCTGACTAACTTCAGGAGAAGTTATGAAATCACCCTGTGCTCCAAAAACATCACGGTTGATATAGAATCCAGCTTTAGGATTGGTCAGAACTTCCTCCATATACTCGGCGACTGAAATGGGTCCACCCCGGAACTGAGAAGCCAACAAGAACATCAACTTCCACCCAACAGAAAATCCCGTACAAGATGAAACCTTGATCAAAACTCCTAATGCATCTAAAATAGCATTTTACCTGTGCGTTGCATGGGAATTTGACATGAGTTGCTTTATAATATAAACTTTTTCTTTGAAAAATATTACATGTTTAGATTATATATTTGTTTATATTTATTAAAATTGTCCTTAAATATGCTGTTTCTAACTTTCGTTCATTCTTTCAGTATAGCATAATTATATATTTAATGTATGCAATGAATATATACTTTTTTTTCAGATTTAATACAAACATATCTATGCATTGGGGATTCTTTAATATGATTGGTAAAATACGAATATTCTTTTATTATTATTATTATTATATTTTATAATTGGTTATTGGATAGGTTGTATAAGTTGTTCAGTTGCTTATATTCGAAATGCAAGTGAATGGTTCATGTAAAGCTTAAATAATACATATTCTATTTTTTTAACTTTTGATCACGTTCTTTCCATTTCATTACTATAAATTTGAAAACTACTTTACCTTTTACATTATTCTCAAGTTAGAATTTACTTGACTTACTTCATAATTGATGAAATAGAAAACAAATTAAAAGATTGACGTTTATATTCAGGTTTAATGGTCTGGGTATTTCGATATTTAGTTACTTAAGTAACTGAATATTTTTTTATTAATTAAATTATCAAAATTGAACATTCGGTTAATCGTATTTTTTTTTCATATTTATGATATATACCATAACTATTCAAAATTCTTAATCTAATATACAAATTACACGTGCTTTTTGTTTTTAATATATATATAATAATAATAATAATAATAATAATAATAATAATAATTAGAAAAGAAATCAATGCATAATTAAAGTATCAATTTTCATTTACTATGTGTATTATAGATTATAGATTATACATTATACGTTATAGATTAAATAGAACTCAAATTTAATCTTATTACAAAAACATTTTATTGTTTTATTTTCGGATAAATTATAGGTTCTTGATAATTATGATATCTTCAAAAAATGATTGATAGAAGAAATTCTCCATTGAGTGACTCAACTTATGTAAAAATTGCGGACAATATATTTGGATATTTATTTCCTTTTTAACTAAAATACATTTTATAAATGTTATTGATAATATATGTAGATAATAAATAGTATAATTCTTTAATCAACTTAAATGTTTGAATTTTTATATTTAGGTTTTAGATGGTTTGGATATTTTCATTTTCTGTTACCTAAATAACTACATTTTTTTTAATTAATAAAATGAACAAAATTATACCTTCAGGTAATCATACTCTATTTTTTTTTTCATATTTATGATATATGGTGTAAGTATTCAAAATTATCAATCAAATATATATATATATATATATATATATTATATCTGTTTCTTTTACTTTTGGTTATAATAATTATAAATTGAAAACTAAATAAAGCATAATTAATTTACCAATTCTCATTCACTATATGCATTATAGATTCAACTCCTTAACTCGTACGGACATACGTAGAGAGCCACCTTTCAGGTTTTGAACTTTATAAAACAGCGACCTTCTGCTGAGCATATGATAAGCTGATTTCCCATAAGATGACAGCAGAAAGTAAAAGTATTGGACTAACATAAGGAAGCTCGCACAAACATTTTCACAAACACCTCATGCGTGCGCAGTGTTAGCAGCATTTTCGCTTCATAAGAGAGCAGATGGAAAGAATAAACAAAAGGGCAATTAAAATATGGAACCTTGATGATTCCCTTGAGGTGCTTGACGAGCTCCGAGTCCGAGGACTGTTCGTGCGAGTGCTCTGCAACCCAAAAAAACAAGACCATGAAACGCAATCCGGACAAGCCCCTGGACAAACGTTTACCCCGGAAAGCTCAAAGTACCAGGAGGATTGTAGAGCCCGGAGCGGTCAATGGAGATCGTCGAAGAAGCGGAATTGCTAGGCTCGCCTTCTGCTTGTTCAGATGTGGAGAAGAAGAGGGGAGACCCAAGAGACCTCCACGGAGCTGGGGGCAGAGGGGGAGAAGGCGTGGGGTTCCGGGAGCTGAAGAAGAAGCCATTGGAGAGAGCTCGGCGGGAAGTGGGAGTGAGCAGAAGTTTCCTCAGCATCATGACCTGTCGTGCGCTCCGCCCCCAACTCAACCGAGCCTCCTTACAGTTCGAGAAATTAAGAAGAAAAATTGAGAAATAACACATCAACCCCTATACTTTTCTTAATTACACTATAGTCATCCTTCGAGGAAATAATTTTTTTTTCTCTTTATTCACCCCATCAATTTTACATTTGTATAATTTACTCCATACATTTTGATAAAGTATACCCTGCCCCTCCCGTCAATAATTCAGTCAAAAATCGACCAACTTTAGGTTGATCCTATTCTTTTATTGTAAGTGTCGTCGGGAGTCTTCAGTGCTTGATCATAACGAGAGCGGACATTGCATTGCCCAATTCGGTCAAATTCATGCATAGGTCCACCAACACTCAGTGGCTCCCCTCCTCACTACTCAACAAAGTTCAAAAAATCATATATGTGGTGCGTGCATCTCTTTATTACTATTAGATGATGATAGATTTTCTCTTTAAATTATAGATCTAGAAAGCGCGAAGAATAAGTTTAGAGGAAATAATTTTCGTAATCGTCGACTATTGTTGTTAGATTGCCCAAAACTTTTCTATCAAAGAGGATTTGATGGTAACGAAATTATGGACGACTTTAAGGTAATGGAGTTAAGATTTGCTTTTCGTGATTATGTTAGTTGTGAACTTCTAGATTGCTCTACTCAAATACTTTTGTAGGCATGAAATGGAGGCAATATATTTCTTTTACTATGGTTAATTTTCATTTTTCGAGTTTCTACTATGTTGATGAAAATATAAGGTGGTTATTGATATTATTATTGTGTTCAAGTTAATATTAAATTTGCATATCAAATAACTGTGTACCGAAGGAACATACTAAAAATATATTTGAGTTATTTGTTGATTCTATTGTTGCACTACTGTATTATTAAGTACAAGTGATGATATAATTTTAAAATCCACATATATGAATTTTTTTTTTTTGGGATCAATCAGAGCGCTCATTATTAATATTGTCTAATAAGGAGCCCCACGTGGGCCGTAGAGCATCCTTAAGAAAACAGAAAGGGCTCGCAGGCCTGATAACAACAACAAAGACAAGGCCCAACCGGAGGAGACAAGCGATCAAGAGATTCAGACATATCAGAAACAACAGAAGACCATCAAGATATTCCCCAAGTTTCCAATAACTTCCTCTGCTGATCACTCTATAACTTTTGGCCGCAAATCTTTGACCCTCATCAATCTGCTCTTCACATCTTGCTTGCTTGATACTATAAATTTCCATTCAACTTATACAGATATAGGCTCAAATCTACTTAAAAGCTCAAAATGATAAGTGGTGGTACCCAAGTACCATATAAATCAAAGTCTCATATAAACCAATAGTTGTTCTTTGATCTTTTCTATGATTATAATTCTCAATATCCGCTCTCACATGTAACGCGTGGTCTTTTTTCTATCTTCACGTTGTCACGTGCCCTTAAATTCCCACCTTCAATAACTGACCTCGAGCCGGGCTCATCTTACATGCTCGAGCAAGAGGGACTAATACGAGACGTACTCTTGGCTGCTCTCAATATTGGGTTGGCGTAGTGTGAGCTCACGTGGACATGCGGAAGTGGAACCCGCTCTGATATCATATTAAATTTCCATTAAGCTTATACGAATCTGAGCCCATATCAACTTAAAAACTCAAGCTGATAAGTGGTGGTAACCAAGTTTCATATAAATCAATGGTTGATCTTTGATAGTTTTTACGTGGGATTATAATTCCCAACAAATACATCCCACTATCTTATCTACGGAAAGAAACATATACCTCCATTTCTAGCTCTCTCCAAATGTGGTAAACACAAAGCATGCCAAGCTAGTCGGCCAATGCAAGCCTTTAAAGACTTGCCCTTGCCCTTGAATTTTGCATAAGCCCCACTCCACCTCAAAATTCCAGCCTCGTATACTTCTCCTTTCTCCAAGCATTTGCGGTACAGATTCTTCGATCGAAGGTCTGCATCCCTGTCTGATAACCTTCCCATAATCAATGGGCCCTCAGATATCTCATAGGAAGTGTTCTACACGTAAAGCCAGTAGATCCAATCACATCCTTAACTATATCCTTTGAGCATAATATAGCTCAATCTTGCTCGGATTAAGCTTCAAACCCAGACATCAAGTAGAACTCACGAAAGATCTCTTTATGTGCCTGAACAGAACTCAACTCACCACCCTTAGTGAATATCAGCAAATCATCAGCAAAACCCGAATGAGTGAGTCCCACTTTAGAGCATGGAGGATGAAAAGCAATCCTCTTGTCAGCAACAACCTTATTAAGAAGTTGAGAGAGAATCTCTAGTGCAATGACAAACAAATAAGGAGACAATGGATCCTCTGTCTGATGCCTTTTTGCCCTTCAAAATAACCTTCCAGGGGCTCCCATTTATTGAAATACAGGCTCCGATCTAAGTGACAAACTGTACAGGCACATTAAGACCAGCTGTACATTCATGAGAAAATTCCAGTATACAGAATCAGAAACCTTCATGATGTCAGCCTTAATAGCTCGACGGCTAACCTTTCTCTTACTATAAACCTTAACCAGTTCATGAGCTAACTGGATGTTATCCCCAATATCTCTCCCACTAACGAAGGCACACTAAGTTGGTGAGATAAAATTAGGGAGAAAACTCTTCAACCTATCAGCAATAATCTTTGTAATACATTTACAGATGATTTTCGATTTCAATGACATACTAAATAAGCGATTATCAATACTTTGTTATTTCAATTACTCTAGCCCTCGCACACACGCTTGCCTTTCTTCTAGTTGGTTAAATTGGGATACTTATAAGCACATTTGATATATATTTCACGGTATAAATGCAAGCACCGGCGAACGCTAATTATGTGTGGGAATTCTCTAAACCCTTACCTAGTTCCATCATAAAGAAACTTAAAACTTTGCAAGGATGGTAAGCTTCGAACCTTCAAAAATTACAACATTCGTTACACGTAGTGCAATTTTCAGATCTGAATTATTTATGAAAGCGAACTAGCTAATGTCTAGGCAGGTTACCGACATAGATTGATTTGAGTGGTTCGACACTTATTCCTCTCAAGTAAGGTCCCGGATCAAACCTTGTGAATGGAGAAAATTCACAAATGGGAGAGATTTACCCTTAATAGACCAACTTAATTTGACTCTGGATTAGCCCAGACCAATTGGCATCTAAATACTAGGTGGTACAAAAAAAAATGTCTAGATAAGTTGAACTTTTATAGGTTTTCTAAGAAGCAACCTGACTATAATATTATTTTTAATTACAATAATTGTGGTCCTGCATTGATCTTGTTTTTCTTTTTGTGAAATACGGAGCTGAGTATGATCTTAAGTTTTTTTTTTTTGGGTTGAAAACTGTGATTTCAATTAAGTTTACGATGATTTTGTTGAACCGTGATCCTACATTGATCTTTTTTCTTTCTTCTTTTCTTTTTCCTTCTTTTGAGGTGAAGTACGGGGTTGATTTTTTTTGGTAAAAAATATTGTTTTAAGTTTGGAAATTTTTAATATGACCTCGTCTACACCATAACACGGAGTCTCCCCATAATTGGATGTGTAGTGGGTCGCGAGAACCACGTGCATCCAACGCGAGAAAACCATGTTAGCATGACACGGAGTCATACTAGAGGAGTCCAGCTTTAAGTTTACAATGATCTTATTGAATTGTGGTCCTACATCGGTCTTTTTTTCCCTTTTTCTTTTTTGGTGAAATATAGGGGCCGAATCCCAATTCTCAGTTTTTTTCTCTTTGATTTCGCGGAGTTTATTCTCTTAGAAATCCTGGATTATTAATAATAAGCTAGAGAGTACATGATCGTGCAATCCTAAAATGGGGTCCCCGATTATAAGATTTCAGGTGTACCATTTTCCTAAGGCTAATAATGCATAATATATAGCTAGAGCCCTAACTGAAATAAAAGAAACTTAAAATTTTAAAATCCAAAACAAAATCATTGATTTAAGGTTGCGTTTGGTTTCATAGTAGAATTTTAAAATCAGATTTTGATTTTGATTTTGAGTGGTATAAATGGGGCCCACCCTTTGACTTTGTATGTGTTATGTTGTTTTGTTGTGGAAAAAAGTGGTATAAATGGGGCCCACTCTTTGACCTTGTATGAATTATTTTGTTTTGTAGTGGGTAAAGTTAAGTTAGAATTGTGATTCTAAAATATCATCTTGAAACCAAACAGAATGTTTCGCAGCTTCACTGAACAGGGTTTGGTGAGAGAGTCTTTCCTACGTTATGAGAAAATATATAATGATTATTTTTTTTATCAAAACAATATGGTGAGGAAAAATCTATGATCAAACTTATTTTTCATTACAGACGTGCTCATCAACTCATTTGTTCGTTTCCAATATACCCCTTATGCAATGTGAGGGATATTGAGAAATTCCTCGTGATCATATAACAGTTAATTTGTTAAATGGCTAATTTAAGGTTCTTGATATTCATGACGAAAAACTGCCTGTTAATCAGTTTGAGTGAGTGAGGTTCATCCCCCTTAACAGAAAACAGTTTCTCAAAAAATGGAAATTTGGTAAAAATAAACATTCCTTTCCATATGTATTTTGCGCGTAAAGGACGAGTACAATTTGTGTCTCCAATTGATATTTAAAATCTTGCACCCCAAAACGAACATCCTTCGACTCCATCGACTCCCCTTTTCCTTTCAGTTTAATTTATTTATTACACAAAATGAAAAAAGAAGGGGAAAAAATAATGAAAGGGGTAAAAAAAATTCTCTTACTGGGTCAAAGTCAAAGGATGTAATTATAGATGCTGATGACTTGGGGTTAAAATCAAGAAATTTGGTTAAGGGTGGCAAGAGATTAAACGAAAAGCCCTAATTTTTGTTTCGTCCACTGAAATTTGATTGGTGACCCATGTTTTACGTAACCCCTATTCTTAGGCAATTGCAAGGACGTGCTTTTGCCCTTGTCGGGAAAGTCTATATAAATGTCGGAGCTTCCCATTGCCTCCAAAAACTCGTGCTCTAAACACTTCAACCTTCGAGCCTTAACATTTCGAGCCAAATATGACGAAAGCTTAGTGAATTTCCCACCCATTGGTTCAATCCGTTGGTCTTGGCAAGGTCTGATCTATTTGGAAAAAAGAAAGGGAAAAAAAGATAATCTAATAAACACGAAGAATAACCAGACCTTTGCCATCACCTAACGTATTTGAGCCTCGGGTTGCTTTCGTCTCGAGTGATATCCTTGGCTCGTCCTATCAAAGTGTTGAAGTCCTTGTTTTTCCCTACAGGTTTTTCTATCAATAATACTTTGTTTGTTTGTTATAACAACCGTCGTGTGATTGACCGTGATTATTCGACCGGAAAGAAAAAAAAGAAAATGGAGGCGAAGAGGCTGTCGATCTGGGTCGTGGCTGTGTGCTTGGCGGTTCTCGTGCCGGGCCTTTGGGCACACTCGGCAAACTTTGAGCTGGATGACTACTGGCATCAGAAGTCTAAGGAAGCCGAGTACCATGCCCTTGCGGCATACCATCCCGAGCCCGAGGCAGTTACCGATGACTTCAACTACCATGTTCACATGTGGGGTTCTCCCTTTTCCTAATCCTTTAATTTCTTTTTCGTCGTTTCTTATTCTCCGTTGTTCGTCTTCCGGGTGGAAGTACTGAACAAGCCTTCCATCCATGGTAGTCGGTTAACTTTGATGATGGTCTTAGCTAGGGTTTATAACTTTGTTGTGTAATATGGACGCAGGGCTCTCGAGGGGACCAACACTACAAGAAGAGCGTTGGGTAAGTATGTTGGCAAATGTATGGTGACAAACCCGATCGACAAATGCTGGAGATGCAAGAAGAACTGGGCTCAGAGGCGCAAGAGGTTGGCGAAATGTGCTCGCGGGTTCGGCCGGAACACCACCGGAGGAGCGAGTGGGAGGTACTACGTCGTGTATGACCCATCGGATAATGATATGCTGAACCCGAAGCCTGGGACTCTTCGCCATGCAGTGATCCAGAAGGAGCCACTGTGGATCATATTCGCCGGAAGCATGATTATCAGGCTGAAGCAGGAGCTTATGATAACCAACGACAAGACGATAGATGGACGTGGAGCCAATGTCCGCATCGCTTATGGGGCTGGCATCACCATACAGTTCGCAAGGAACGTGATCATACATGGACTGGGCATCCACAACATTCATCCGGCCGATGGAGGCCTTATAAGGGATTCCGTCGACCACTTTGGGATCAGGACAAGGAGTGATGGGGACGGCATCACTGTCTTCGGTTCCTCATTAGTCTGGCTCGATCATCTCTCCATGAGGGAATGCGCAGATGGCCTGATCGATGTGGTTGCCGGGTCCACCGCCGTCACCATTTCCAACGGCCACTTCACCAAACATAACGATGTAAATACGTACATCTTCACTTTCATCTGAAAAATTGAACAGCCAATGATCTGGATATTCTGACGTACTGAGATGGAATATATATGTGTGTAGGTGATGCTCTTTGGTGCGACCGACCTCAACGACGGGGACAAGATAATGCAAGTAACAGTTGCATTCAACCACTTCGGAAAAGGACTGATCCAGCGGATGCCGAGATGCCGATGGGGTTTCTTCCACGTCGTGAACAACGACTACACTCACTGGCTCATGTATGCCATAGGTGGTAGCTCAAAGCCGACGATCATCAGCCAGGGCAACCGCTTCATCGCTCCACCCAACATGGCCGCAAAGGAGGTAATGCACGAAACTTAGCTTGGTTCGGGAGTGCTGTTGCTGAAATATAAGTGCTGAAAAATAAATATTGATTTCAAAATAAGTAAAAATGCTTGAGTGAAAACTGCTGAAAATAAAAAAGATAATTATTAATGTTTGAAACAAAATAATTATAAACAGATTTTATAAGCGCCTATTAACTTGTTTAAGAAAATCATCTTTGCAACTGCAATTTCGACCCAAGCATGGTTTCAAAAACTCTTATCAAACACCAAATCTGTTTAAAGAAAAAGTGATTATGAAATCTCTCATGTCACTCTCAAACGAACTCTTAGAGGGCTACGAAAGTAGATAATTATCGATTTCCTCAGTTTTTCCGAATAACTAAACTAAGGACTATTTTTGTTCTCTCGATGTGTAGGTGACGAAGAGGGACTATGCCTCACCGGCAGAATGGAAGCAATGGACATGGAAGTCAGAGGGAGACCTGATGATGAACGGAGCATTCTTCGTCGAGTCGGGACCGCAGCTCCAAATGAAGCCAAAGAGGAAGTTCATGATCAAGCCTAAGCCGGCTTTTGCTGTGACGTGGATGACTCGGTTTGCCGGCACTCTCAATTGCAAGTCGAGGAGGAAATGCTAAATATAAATAAATTCCTCCAACAAAAGGAAAAAAAAATAATCATGAAATTGTGGGTGGAAAAAAAAAAGAGCAAAAGGGATTGGTACGTACCGATGATCATTTATGTATGAATAAAATGAGATGGGGGGATAGGCTTGAAAAGCGCAACATTCCAGTGTATTGACTGAAGGTTCTTATACAATGTAATTGGTTTGTTGTTAAAAAATTTTTGGGTGAATTTTGTTGTTAGATTTTAAAGAGAGAGAGAGAGAAAACTCATTTTTGATTTTATGGGCATTATTATGAAGTCACATAAAGTTATTAATTACTATGTCCTCAATCATCATCCAAGTAAATTTACGACATTTAAAGTCGAAATCTGCGAATATGAAACCTCAACGACAAGCAACTTTTCGGCACAGTACATCTTTGTAACGATACTATACTATTACAAGAACTACCGCACCTCGCCAAGACTTGTTGGCGGTAGTTCGGTTCCATCAATTTCCATCTATAACATCTCGTATCACTCGATACCCTTTTCTGCCTTCCATATGACTTGCCTCCGGCAAGCATGACTCAAAGGGCAACTACTCACATGATCAGGACTAACTCGCACTTCTCCGAGTTCTCATGTCACATCATATCTTCATACCATGAGCAGAGCAAATCCCATCCCTCCCCTGAACACTAAAGATTCAATAAAGATCGCATTCGCGCACTGCTAATATCCGCGTTGCAAAACCTAACTATATAACGCTCCAGCCTTTCTTCGATCACAAATACAATACGCCCTGCAGCTCAACCATGAATATGTTGGATTGATGCCTATAATATGCATATTCTCACTCGTTTCTTCTACGAAACTTTCCAAAGGGAACCTATGTGCGTCCATCAGCTGTTACTTTCTAGCAGCTAGGTAGACATCCGATCTTGCAGTGAATATTGAGTGAACTGACACAGATGACTTTTATCCCTCAAGGCAAATGACACATAGCAACCAAACCAGAGGATTAATATACAGCAATTCGATTCTCCTCCAATCGCTATAACGCATCCATGCAATGATTCAATATAGTGAATGAGCCATGATAAGATGCAAGGAGGATATCTTGCCGAAAGACTTAGATTTCTACATATAAAATGAAGAAATCAAGAGTAAGTACGGGTGCTCGCAGAGATATGCAACATTGATCGAGCGAATCATGAAATTTCAACAGAACATCGAAATGATGAGACACAAGAAAAGGTAAAGGTCAGTCTCCGAGCACGAAGAGAGCTGGAAGTAAGTATTCTGACTGAAATAGACTTAGAACTTTCTAAGCAACTACATGTATCCTCTCTCCTTCTGATTTTACACAAGCCAGAGATTTGATCCTCCGAGCATCAATCATCATCGTCATCAAAACTGCTTCCTCTTATTCCTAAAGAGCTTGTCACGTTTCATGTACACATAAATAAAAGCAACAACACATACCGCATAAACTGAAACTGTGGCCCAAGGAAAAGGTGGGTCCTTGAAACAGGCGAGAGAGGCCTCTAATTCCTGGGAGGCATGGTAAACAATGGCGTGGGCCCCATAGAGATCGTGATCCAATGACCTCAGATAGTAGAGGGCGAGCTCAAAGTCGAAGTGTGACAGAGCCGAGACAGCCTTGTCAAGCTTGTACTTGAACAAGCTCCACCTCTGCACAAACTCAACATATTGGTTATGCTTCAATAGCTTCCTCTCCCCACCATGAGCAGCCACGGAATCAAGAACATCGATTGCACTCGATATACTATAATTTAGAGAAGTCAGCAACACATTTCTTCGGGCTGCGTCCTTCTGGGCAAAGGACAGGGTCGACATCTCTGAGAAAGGCCCAAATGGAGTCTGTCCCACACTCCAAGAGTAATCAACTAATGTACTATTGTGCCGCGCGCTCCATGTCAAATGGGTAGGGGAGACCCCCCACATGCTCTGCAGTATCGAGCCCACGAGTGGCCTCTCGAGCTCCCTCGTCTGAGTAAATACATGACGCCCATTGCAGTTATAATCACTCACAGTTTGGGTGTTCTTTGTTCTAACAGCAATCACCATATCCTTGAAAGAAACTGACTGGTGGTACCGATCGAGCAACAGCATCGTGCTGTAGTCCAAATCAAACACATAAACAGGGAGAACCCTGCCGAAATCATCTTCCTCCGGGATCTCTGCAACCCTCCGGAACTCCTCGGCCGAATCAGATAGTATTTGGTGCAACCTCTTCGAGTCCAGATACTCGCTCACAATCAAGGTATAATTATCGAACAAGAACCTCGATGTGTATGAATTGATTGACTTCGAAATCGCAAAGGAACAAATCGAGCACTCCTTGTAGCTCACAGAGTAAGGCTTAAACCTCAGTGACTGATCACCCAACAGCAATGCTCCATCATTGACCTCATCCATGAATACTTTCTCAATGTTTTTCCAATCCAACCCATTCAAGTCTTTGCTTTCACCACTAAAGACATGAACAAATTGTACAATCAACGAACTCTCGAACGGGACAGGGATTCTCAAGGGAGGGACAACCAATACCTCATACGCGCTCCAGACAAGAGACGCTATATCCGCAAGGAGGGCCTTGTGGGACTTGGGCCGCCCATGAAGCGCTGCTAGGGGGTGGAATTCGCCGCGTGGGAGCACGCCATCGCCCGAAAGGGCAGGCCCGTAATCAACCGGCCCCGCAGCCAAGTCGACCCAGATGTACCGGTCCTTGCCGGTCCAGATGCTACCGGTGCACTTAGTGAACCCGGGGGAGGAGTCGCCCGGGGTGTAGGAATAGGCATAGGGCTTCGATTGAGGGCCGAGATTGAGGAAATAGATGTAGACGCCCTCGACGGGCTTCTGCTTCTCGAAGTCGTGCCGGACCATCTCGTCGACGAGGGAGTGCGGGATCGGGAGGAGGGAGGACCGGAGGGAAGACGGGGTTTTAGCGACCTCCGCCTTGAGGGCGTCGGAGAGGGCGGAGGCGAGGGAGGGCGCATGGGAGACGTCGAGGTGGGGGGAGTGGCTGAGGGAGAGACGGTGGGACTGGGAGGTGAAGGGGGAGATGACGTGGAAGTGGTGGGAAGGGAGGGAGGCAGCGGAGAGGAAAGAGGAGAGGAGGGAGGAGGAATCGGAGGGGAAGGAATGGCCGACGAGGCGGACATGGACGGGGAGGGAGAGGGTGAGGGAGAGGAGGGAGGAGATCAGGGAGGAGGAGGACGGCGGGTGGAGGTGGGAGAGGGAGGATTTGAGGGATGAGGGCAGGGAGAGGAATGAGTCATTGGTGGCTTGTGGGTCGCGGCGGTACTGGTGGTTGAGGAAGGTGTCCAGTCCCAGGATCGGGGCGGCGGAGTTGGCGGCGGAGAACTGGATGGTGTATAGTAGTAGGAGGAGGAAGGAGGTGGTGCCGGGCGGAGGCATTTTCCGATGCGGGTGGGGTTGCTGGCGGTGGAGGAGAGAGAGAGGGGGGGTTCTGACAGCGGCGGCGGAGGTGGCGCCGCCGCAGGGGTTCGGTTTCCGATTCGGCGGAGGGGCTAGGTCGGGGGATGGTTGATCTGATGCGGCGGGGCAGTGGGGTTCAGAGATCCATAGTTAATGGTCTAACTCACTGGAGTTAGCGGCCGAAAGAGGAAAAATGGAAATGGAAGGGTCTGCAATCCATTTGACTTGGTTTACTTGCAAATATTCTTCTAAGAATAAATAGTCATTTTTGTCCTCAACTTTTCGATACGTCTTCACTTTCGTCTTTTTCTTTTTTAATTATTATTCTCAATATTACACATTTTGTTCGCCTTAAACCTAGCGTCAACTTTATGTTAAACGAGTTAACTTTTCATCCAAAATTATTTCGAAAATTTCATTTTATTAAGAATAATTTCGAGAATATAATAAAGCATAAGAAATGAGAACAAAATGGAATGGGAGATCGAAGAGAGGGAATGGGCTATCCAAGCCTCACTAGCGGCTGACCCTCCACTTGCAGAGGTCACTAGCAAACTTTGGGGCGACTAGTGACCTAAGTGGCCGCAGGCGAAACCTCCTCCCCCGGGATTCAAGGGGTCTCGGCCAAAACTAGAATCCATCTATTACGAGAGGAGCCATGCCTCCCTCTCCGAGGTCATTGGAGGGGCCTCGCAGGTGGCCACCCTTCTTCCGTCGAAGTTATTAGCAAATTCAGATGTCACCGTCGATATTAGAGGGCGAGAGGTGACTCCTTTTTTATCTCCTATTCCTTTTTTGGACCTTTTAAATTTTTTTATATTTTTGAAAAATTAGTCTTAATAAAATGAAATTTTCAAAATAATTTTGGACAAAAAAGTAATTTTTTAACAGAAAAGCTAACGATAATATTAAAGCGAACAAAATGTGTAAAATAATAGACAAGATTGAATAATAATAATAAAAAGATTTAAACCGAAAATGAAAATGTAATGAAAGGTTGAGAATCAAAAATAATTTTCTTCTCTTCTTCTAGTACAGTGCATCAACAAGTTATTTTTTTTAATCTTTTAACTTTCATTCACCGAAAAAAAAACTTTTAATTTCCATTTCATAAATCTAATATAAATTTTGCCGCTCACAAATGAAGTTTATGAGTCTAGTACTATTACAATAAAATAGAAACCATAGTAATTAATAAAAGAGCAGTATATGTTTATCAGTATCAAATCTGAAATCTCTAAATTATCATGTGAGAGTGTGCGTTACTGTACTATATACTTTTTTTTTCCTCTCATAAAACTCACAGTTAACATCTTGGCTCAATTGTGTATCATTGAATTTACATTACATCCATTTCTAGATAGTTTGCCAAACATTCAGTTGCTTCTATTGAAATGTACTCTTCATTATACACATTTGAAATGCAAGAGCAATAGTAAATCCATCCAGTTTGGGGAAGTCGAGCGGGTACCGCTGTCTTGAGCATTAATTTCGATTCTGGCTGAAGAACATAACGTTCTTTAATACTCGAGGTCATCAAGGGTTTCTAAAACGTCCAAGGAGCAAGCTCGATCATTTGAATCCATCGATAAACTTTAAATTTTGACGGATCTGTCAATTACATTTTCACTTCCTTGTGCTCAGCAGAACCTCCACTGCAGTGAAATTGATAAAATTACATTCAATATATTGTTGTGTATCCAATTAGGTTTCTTCTATGATCGAATGCACTTTGATTAACAAAAAGTCGTATTGCTCGAGTCCGTGAATCTAGAGAAAATTTTGAATGATGTGGTGAGGAAGAATCAATAAAATTATTTCAATTAAGAAGACTTACCATAATTAATCAAGTGATTAACACTTATTATTTAGTTTATTGTAATTTAATTGATTCTTCCTCATGCCATGTGGTGAGGTAGAATCACCTAATAATCTCTCGTGAATCTGTGATACGAGAAAATTTTGAATGATCCTACCTCATAATGATGTGGTGAAGAAGAACCAATAAGATTGTTTCAATTAAAAAGACTTACCACAATTAATCGAGTGATTATCACTTATTATTTAATTTATTGTAATTTAATTGGTTCTTTATCGTGTCATGCGGTGACTGGTGAGGTAGGGTCACTTAATAATCTATCATGTGATACAAACAAGAGATGAAAGCCGGCACATTGGATGGATCTCATAAACAACGTTATAGGAGCAACAAGTTGTAATTCCTTGATCTCACCGTACAATTAAGAGAAACAATTATTAATTATCTACCAAATGAGATCTTTATTCCTATCTGCGGTCCGTACAATAAGAGAAACAATTAATTATCTACCAAATGAGATCTTAATTCCCATCTGCAGTCCATACAAATCGATTTGTGCCATCTATAAAACTGAGACGATCTAATCTCTCAGTCAATCAAAATCTTGTAGACATGGCGTTTCTTTTGCTCTTGTCCATCGTCTCCATTTTCCTCCGCTCCAAATCCTCAGCCGAGCTAATAACATCTCTCCCGGGACAACCCGAGATTAATGTAGGCTTTAAGCAGTATTCCGGTTACATTATAACAAACGCCGAGCATGGCCGAGCTCTTTTCTACTACTTTGTCGAGGCCCAGTCGCCCGACCCATCCTCGCGGCCCTTGACCTTGTGGCTGAATGGAGGTTAATCGCGTTCACTTACATTTATTTCACTTAATTTCGTTTTGTTATTTGATATGAAAGCACATACGCCTTCCGAATGCTGAAGGTTCATGCATGTTTTTAATGTGTTGCAGGACCGGGTTGTTCCTCGGTTGGTTTCGGGGCTTTCATGGAGCACGGGCCATTTAAACCCGGACAAAATGGATCGCTTATCAAGAATGATTATTCGTGGAACTTGGGTACGTTACATGTTAATTACAACTCATTTAAAATGATGTGAATTTGGTTGAAGTTGATGGATCTTGCATCCAAACGGTTATCTCAAATGTCGATCTTGCCAATTATGACAGAATCAAACATGTTGTACGTGGAGTCTCCGATCGGGGTAGGATTCTCATACTCAAACACAAGGTCAGACTATGAAAACTGGAACGATACACAAACCGGTAAGGATTGTCTATGTGTTCAACCATGAGGATTTCTGAATTTGTAAGTTAATTTTTTTCGATTTTCAAAAATTGTGGCAGCTCAAGAGAACTTGCAGTTCCTCCTAAATTGGTATGAAGAATTCCCACAACACAGGAATTCGGACTTGTTCCTGACTGGTGAAAGCTACGCAGGTTTATCTCCAAGTCTAAGCTCTCTCGGCTATAATTTTTCACTACTCCTGAATTTGAAATAATCAGAAACTCAATTAATACAATTTTAATTCAGCTTTAATTCGATTCCTTCGCATGAGGCTTGTTAGGGAGTGATGCAGCTAACGGGAAAGTGCTAAAAGTAAAATTTCAAATATATATATATATATATATAGTTATCGACTAATGCTGAAAATACTTAATCAACAGAAACAATTATCCTAATCACCGATTAATAATATGTTAAAGAAAATCACATTTGCAAGTTGCAGCCGCTTAATTTAACTCAAATCATGGTCTAAAAAGTTTTTAACCAAATACCACTGTTGGCTTATAAAACTTCGGACGAAACACTTCTATTTTTATATGAGGTGTGATCAAGTTTCGGCAGAATAATCTTATCGGTCCACGTGAATGACCTGTAAACTCACAAGATAGGTAAATTGTTACCAAGCCAATTCCCTTGAGGTTTTGAAAACAACAATTATGAGACCTCATACTTCACTCCTATAAAACTCGAGGCGATTAAGGTTTATGTTACCAAATTGACTCTCTCTTTTTTTTTTGGCGTTTCAATTATTATTTCAGGTCATTATATTCCGCAGCTTGCGGCCTTATTACTTGACTACAACGATAGGCCCGATACCAAACAAATAATCAATCTCAAAGCTATTGCTGTGAGTGAGGACTAAGATTGTTCTTGTTTCCTTAAAATCACCCAACATAGTATCTATCACTAAAAATTCAACTTGACATCTTCCTTGAAGCTTGGAAATCCTCTTTTAGACCTTGACATCAGCGTACGGTCCGAGGATTTCCTGTGGGCACACGGCGTGATAACGGACAGAACCCGCCAGTTACTGAAGAAGGAGTGCAACGCGTCGCGATCCGTACGAGAAGCCATCTACAATCATCAGACTGATCAGTGCATATACGTCGAAGGCAAATCCTCCAGCGAAATGGGAGATGATACCCAGACCGATGATCTCCTCCTGCCGATATGTGTGTCCAAGACCTCGGTCAATCAACTCGATATTCAGGTAAAAGGTCACAAAACATAACTACTACACAAAAATAGCATCATGGATGTTCCTAGCCGTCAAGCTAAGCTTATAAATGGACTCATATATAGCCGTTTATCGTCGTATACAAACCCGGGTATTTTCATACGACATAATATATATACATATAATTAATTAATTAATAAGATTTGTACTCTTTTTTTGGCTGGAAATATAAGATTTGTACTAATTGTTTGGAATTTTTTTTAAAAAAAAAATCATATACAGGGCATTAGGGGAAGGACAAGGTCGAAAGTGGGGGATCCATGCCTCAACGACAGGATATTTACATACCTGAATAGGCCTGAAGTCCAAAGGGCCCTCTATGCCAACACCACTAACGTCCCTTCCCGTTGGAAATTCTGCGGAGGGTATGATGCTAATATATATGTATATCCTTCAAATAAAATTCTTAATTTTTCTCCCTGCGAATACGAAATTTTGAATTTTGCCCCTATTCTCTCTAGACATTCGAAGAACCACCTGCTATGCCATACCCGATCGAAACAAGTTAACACAGTCTGTTTTATTGAAAGTCTACGTGTTGCTTGATCATGGTGCAAACCTTCGGGAGGGAAAGAGTAAATTGGTGAATTTAGTTACATTCATGAAATGAAACTAGGGAGATCAAAAGTGAAGAATAGGTAACATCACCCGGAGTTACTTCTAGTCAGGGACGGAGTCAAGATTTTTATCCAGGGGGCAAATTTATATTTTTTGGACAAAATTTAAAAAATTTAAAGTTCAGGGGGGCAAAGTACTAATTTTACATAAATTAACCCAACTTTGGTTCAGAAAATATGACTGTCATTTTTTTTTCCTAATGAGACTATGTGATGTTTTCAATCTATTGACTAGACTAATTGCCATTCAGGCATCGACTTGATTTTGATAATAATGTGTTTTCAATGAGTTTTTAATAAGGAGGAAGTTAACAAAGAATTAAATATATGTATATATATTGATTTTTAAAATTTTTGCAGGCCTCTTCAGTATCAATATGAAAATGTAGACACTAACCTCATCCCCCTAATCGAAGATCTCATCATGGCAGACATCCCCATCTGGTTTTACAGGTCCAAACCTAATTAATATCTTTATATTTTTCAGTAATTAATTAATTCCATTGATTATATATATATATGCACACTCATATTATTTAATGTTTTATATTTTTTGTGAAATTAGTGGGGACCAAGATACAAAAATCCCACTCACTCAGACAAGAATCATAGCCAATAAAGTGGCAAGCCATTTGGGGCTGCTTCCATTCACTGATTATGGTCCCTGGTACAACAAGAAGCAGGTAATTTCTCTAATAAGATCTACTACTCTGATAGGTCCTAAATGAGTAAATAACAGCTAGAGTTTGGTTCGAGTGTGCACGTACTGTTAATGAAAAAGTACTGAAATAATTAAAAATACTGATTTAAAACTTTTGAAACTAAAATTACATATGATTGATTGATACTTGAGATTTAGTATAAGTATACGGATTTTTCATAATGACTTATTAATTTAAGTGAAATAATTACGTTCATAACTGGCAAATTTAACTCAAATCATAATTTTCAACTCATAAGAACAAATCCGGCAAAAAATATCATATAAAAATATTGTTCATAGTAGAAAAAGCACAGGTGGACCATCATTGTCTACCCATATTTTCACCAAAATTATTAGGAAGCATCAATATATAGCTTTTTTTTATTATTAATATCACCATATGACACGATATTTTGAAAATTTATAGCACGTATCGTACTAATTTCACTATTTAGCATGATATTTTGAATTTTTTTTATGATAAGCAATAACTTCATCACGTAGCACAATGAAATTTTTTCACCACTTAGCACGACATTGATTTTTCGTCAATTTTTTGTACTATATGGTGAAAAAATTTCACAATTTTGTTCTATATGGTCAAAAATTTTCACAATTTTGTGCTATTTGGTGAAATTATTGCTTGTCATGAAAAATTTTAAAATAACGTGCTGAATGGTGAAATTAATATGATATGTGCTATGTAGTAAAAATTTTCAAACTATCGTCCTATATGATGATATTAACCCCTTTTTTTGTTGCTTCATCTATCTAATACTAATCGGTCTTTTTTTTCATTTTTTTTCCAGAAAAGTACAAAAATCTTCATTGTGGTTTGAGTTTGGGACAAATTGAACCATGTGATTTTTCGATGGATAACTAACGCCATGAGATTTACTTCGTGAGACATAATAGACCTTACCATTAATTTTTCATCGCTTTTGGTCCTCAAACTTTTCTTTTGCCATTATTATCCTCAAACTTTCAACTTTCTTTAATTTGGTCCTAAAATTCGGGAAAAAAAAAGAAAAAGAAAGGGAAGGGGATGGGGTTGCCGGTTGGTGACCCCAACCTCACCACAAAGGTCGCATGCACCCACAAAGAATGCCGACGACCATGGAGGTGGGGTTGGGGTCGCACGGCCCCCACACCGGAATCGACGGGGATTTCGAGTTTGAGATCCAGGTCAGTTCGGGGGTCGGAGCCACCAAATGTAAGATCTTGACCCGACCCTCGAGGTTTCTGACGTCCTCTGTGAGTGTCAACGACCTCGGTGGTGGGGTCGGGCTCGTTGACCGGTGATCCAAGTCCCTTCCTTTTTTTCCCCTCGAATTTTAGGATTAAATTGCAAAAAGTTGAAAATTTGAGGGTATTAATAGCAAAAAGAAAAGTTTGAGAACCAACAGTGATAAAAAAATTAATGGTGAGATTCATTATGTCTCACGTAAATTACAAGGTATTAATTGCCCCTCAAAAAATTACATGGTCCAATTTATTCTAAGATCAAATTACAATATATTTTTGTACTTCCCCTTTTTTTCCAATCCATAGTTGATTTTTGTATAATTTATTGTATTTTGCAGATCGGAGGTTGGTCACAATCCTTCGGGTCATTTCTAGGGCAAAAGAAGACACTTCTGACATTTGCAACGGTAAGGGGTGGGGCCCACGAAGTCCCCTTCACATCTCCATCTCAGGCCCTCACATTGTTCCGATCCTTCCTCAACGGATCCCCACTTCGTCAACGCGAGTGATATACATGCTGCATTTCTCCCCCATTTAATCTTCAGTAATCTTATTGTCAACATTATAAATTTGATCTTTTCACGCGAGGTACGATGTATTGTATAATATGAGAGATGAATATGGTGGATTCAAACTTGAATAATTTATCATACATTATAGAGACAACTGCACCAACTGCAGAGGATTCCATCCAGTAATAAGATCTTAGACACATTTGAATTGCTTCATTCCTTGGTCCTCTGCTTCTTTAAGATTTTAGCCACAAGCAATCATAGATGTACTGGTCAGTGAATGTGTATACGAGTTGCTGGCTTCTCCTCTCCACGCGATGTGTAATGCCCCCCATATACTTTCAAGGCAAATAGCGAGTTACACATGAGAGCGGGTGATATAGAGAATTACAAACATCGATATCCACACTATGCATGAGGACTAGTATATATTAAGAAAGTTATAATCCCATATCCGAAATATACAAAGCAAACCTGAGTTTATACTTAAAAAGGGTTGGTATACCGGCAAATAACGCCTTTGTCCGTGGCATATGAAAGGCAATAGTAGTAGGAATATTATCGAATCCTACTTTTGCTAGATAGAACAAATAAGAATTAGGCTGCGACTTCAATTTTATCATCATTTCTATATCTATCTCGAATAATATTTGAGCTACTTCGTTTTGGTTCGTCAAGCAAAATAACTTGGAAAAACATGGAAATCACAGTCACTTGCCCGTTAGGAGGAGTCCCCATAAGTTTTACGTCATGATTGATGCCCGATTGCAATAATTCAAACCTTTCCCCCATTCGATTCTTTGTTTTCCCCATTGTAATTCACACCGTACTATCGTCATGATGAGTTTGTTCACTAGCTCCCATCTCTCCTGACTCCACTATCTAGTATCTTCTAATGAGTTAATGATCAAAACAGACCCCTTTCCAAAGCTATTTACCAATATAGACCCCTCCCCCCAAACTATTTACCATTTTGGACCTCTATTCTCTTATTTTTATTATTTTCATGAATATCTTTGAAACAAATCAAAAAATAAAAAGACCAAAGATTGAAATAATAATATGCAACCCCATCACTCCCCTTGATCGACCGTTGGGGTAAATTATGACCTCCAGCCTCATGGTGTTGACTTGATATCTTATCTCATCTTCTTGATAATCCTATTTTTCTCCATCATATTTCAATCCAGCTATCAATATTTATGCCATCTTCTTTGGTAGTCCCTTTTCTCTCTTGCAAAGGAAAACCCACAATTAGACAAGAAAAGATGTAAAAAGGCCGACCATCACTGGGGACACATGATGTAATGAATTCCTATAGATAAGATCACAATTTCGTCACTCAAGGAGTCCATAATAAACTAAGATGGTATTTATTTTGATTTAATTTGGAATACCAATTTTGTTTAACTTATTGAAAGATGGGCTCGTACATTCCTCAAACCATGTTTGATATATAATCATTTTCTAATATTGAAAGACATGGACATTGTTTGTCTATATAATGATGGGCCATGTCATCATTTAAATAGAGTTCCATCTTTCTCATAAAAAAAAACAAAGAATTCCAACTTTCTGGATTTTATTTCATGCAAATTAAAGCTTCCTCTATTTTCTCTCATCTTTATAGGGTAACAAACATAATTGGCATGTAATTATCAATACATATGACTGAGTTTTTAGACCCATGCATTGTATGGGTTTTATAAATAAAAATCTCTAATATATAAAAATTTAAATATACATTTATAAATTAAAAATAAGAAATTAAATTTAATAATAATGTTAATATGGACTATGTATGAAGTATATCACATATAATTTTTTTACTCTATTTATTTTAATATGTGAAAATTTACAAACTTTTGACAAAAAATAGTAATTCGAGAGTTTAATATGTATTGTGAATAAATCTATCTTATTTAGATATTTTAGCAAGAAGTTGTGAAAAATTAAAAATTCTAAGAAAAGTACAAAAAAAATGTGGAATCAAATTTCATTATAGGCGAAATTACATGACTCGAATCATTTCTTTTAACTCTTTATTCACAATGTACTTGATAATCTACTTTGTCCTCTGTATACTCTTGTGGATTATGCCAAAAGAAATCAGACTTAAAATAAAAAAGAAATTGAATTAAAGTTAGGAATTAGATGAAATGAGGTATAATGGGAATTTTACTCTATAAATAAATTTTTTTTAAAAAAACAAACCAAGAAATCTTGTTGGATGTGCACATGAGTTTCAAAGCTGACTTTTATATATATATATATATATATATTATGCAATTAAAATAATTTACAATCGAATGATCATAATAATAATATTTATTTTAATTGTTATAGAGTTTATTACTCTTTTCATTGATTGCATCCACGGTAAAATTTATGTTTTAATATTAATGGGAAAATAATATTTATGTATAACTTATTGCTGGAAGTTTAACAAATTTTAAATTACAATAATTAAATTGAAATCGGTACGACTCAAGCTCGATTACTAATTAATAGAGAATCAGCGAGTGTCAGGATGTTGTTATTTTATTTTATTTTCAATCAATTCTCAAAAGAAAATATGTTCAATCCTTTGTCTTTCTTTCTTTTTCTTTTTTAATTTTTATTCCCACCTTTTCTATTAAACTAATAATAAAAATGGGTTTAAGGTCCAAAATGGGAAATAGTTTGAGAAGAGAGACAAATGGTAAATAGTTTTGGGAAGAGGTGCATTTAGGTCATTAACTCTCTTCTAATACCCTTGAGTTATTTATCTTCAGTTTAAAATTCATACCGCTTCCCTTTGCTTTGCATCTTGCTTTCAAGACGATGAAACTGGTCTGAAATCCGTTCAATGTACGGAATAGAATGCGATCTATTTTTCTTTGTTTTTTAATTTGATCATAAATTATGTATGTGTTCTAAAATGTTAACTGATCATTTAAGTATCAATATGCGTACATATTTAGGCGAGGGCCTGGCCGACAATTGTCACCCACCGCCCCACCTCGCCCCGCACCCCTTTCCCCTCACTCCCGCCTGCACTATGACCAGAGAAGGTATCGGTTATATGTGCAATTTTTTCCTATAGAAAATAAAATTAACATCGAATTAAATACTTTTATAGTTTAAATCAAATATTCATTTTGAAAATGTTATATCATGATTGATTACGACTGTTCTAAGAATTAAATATCATTAATAAAAATTATGATCATTCTTACTGAAAAGTAAAAGAAAAAAATTTCTTATTGATTTACAAATAAACATTAGACCTTTTATGAAATAATAAACAACTTTACCAATCATGAATACGTATTAAAATCAAGTTTGAGAAAATGGTTCTCGATAAATTAAAAGATTTAATATAAATGTAATTTTGTTAAATTTCATGGTCCATAAAAGCGTGGCGCTGCACCTAGTTTTATAATAATATTTTTTTGGAGTAACAATAATATTGATTTGGGATATCAATTGCTTATGTAGTAAGAGACAAATTTTCTTTGTTATCATTTTCAACTTAGTGGGCATAGATTTTGTCTTAGGCTTTTTTAATTACTTTTATACACAATATACGCATTGCAAAAGAATTTATATATAAAAATAGATTTCATTTAAATATTCAATCTGAAAAAAAAGGATAAATATCATTTATTTATTATCCTATATATTAATGGAAAATTATTAAAATTAAGTATTAAACTCCTTGAATCCCTTTGACATAGATGTTTTAATTTAATATTTCCTAATTAAGCAATTAAATGTATTATCAGCATGTTTTTCTCTTAATTATACTATTTTTTAGATGTATATTTAGTAATGGGAAAATTACAAAAAAAACCCCAAATTTTGTAAAAAGTCTCAGTTTTTTCATAAATTTTATTTTGTAACAATAAAAACCATAAGTTTTCTAAAATGTCACAAAAATGACCTCCGTTATAACTTTCGTCAATTTTTGCTGCTGATGGTGGGTCCCTTTAACAGTCCACGTAGGTCACACATAGGCAAAAATTGACGGAAGTTATAACGGAAATAATTTTTGAGACATTTTAGAAAACTTATGGGACAAAATTAAGACATTTTACAAAACTTGGATTTTTTTTTTGTAATTTACCCTTTAGTAATAGATATTTACCGTATTAAAGAATGTGAGAATGAGTTATTTTAATGAATAAAAATATTAAATTAGTTATAATTAAGTTACAATTAGATGAAATTATCATAATTACTATATGCTAATTACAGTGAAAGTTAAAAATTTTACAATTCTATTTCCTATTTATTAAGTGGGAGTCAAGTTATATATTCAACAAAAGAGTCAAATATATATAAATATATATATATATATATATATATTGAATAATTTACTATTCTATCCCAATTTATTTAGTGAGAGTCAAGTCAATATATATATATATATATATATATGGTAAATTTTTTAATAATAACTGACTAATTTTTTTTTCTTTTTACCCTCTCCTCTAAGGTCATTTTATCACAAAAATGTAGTTTTGTGAAAAATCAACTTTTACATTAAAGTGAGCAGAGGTAATTTTTTTGTAAAAAGAAAAATTATTAGCTACTTTATTATTTTCAATAAATTTCCATCATTTTGACTATAGTCTACTTAAAACCTCAATTACTTATAGGAATGGCACGTGCTTTGTACATTTTGGCATCCTACGTAGTAAAATTTATTGGTTTGATGTATTCTTTCAAAAGAATGATAAAAACTGATAATAATAATAATATTTCGTCGCAAGTAATTTCATTTTCAAGATATATGTGGTATCATATATATTGTGTATGCTCAAACTCAAGTTTGATTTTAAAATTATAACTACACTTTATTCACTTCCATCCATATGCTAAGAAGTATTTCGATCCAATATAATTCCCAAGGTTAATTTATTTATATCATATTATTTCGTCCTTTGATTTGTTTTCTTTTTACAATAATAAGCAACTCTATTTATGAAAAACCATTTCATATGTAACTAATTATGGTCAATGGCAAAAGAAAAACTAAATATGGTGCACATTACCTTTTGAGAGGTCGATGTTTTTGGACAGTTAAAAATCCCTGGTGACTGCTCTTGGAGTTGGAGGAAGATACTTCAGCTCAGGGATCTCATCTTTTGATCAGTTACAAGCCTGGGGCAGGTAGTAATGTGTTCTTTTGGCATGATGCATGGCTTCCTGTTGGCCCTCTGATTGGATATTGTACGAATGTTCTTGCTGGTTTTCCCTCCATTTCTCGAGATTCTAAGTTAGCTGCAGTGTATAGAAGGGGGCAATGGCATTGGCCTAGGACCTCCAACTCTCAAGGAGCTCATATGATGGACATGGCAGCTAGAATATCCACCTCTGACAGGGATGCAGTCATATGGAGACCGGATCGAAAGGGGAGCTTCACTTCTAAAAGCGCTTGGGAGCACACTTGTGAGAGAAGTTACGGTGTTACGTGGACAAAAGCCATATGGTTCACAGGTCATGTACCTCGGGTGTCTTTTATTTGTTGGCTAGCTTGGATGAACAGACTTGTCACAAGGGATTGGCTACTCAAATAGGAATACTTCGGTCCAAGTAAGTCATTGCGAGTTTTGTAAGCAACAGCTGGAGACGCGAGAGCACTTCTTCTTTTCCTGCGATGTCACTAAAAGAATATGGATGAGTGTGCTTGGCAGAGCTGGTATTCATAAGAATGTAGTTGATTGGGCCTCAGAATCAACATGGATCATCTCTCAAAAGGGTGCAACTCTTGATATTAATATAAAAAAGTTGCTTTGGAGTCACTATGTCTCCTATGTGTGGCTAGAGAGGAATAGCCGGATATTTCCTTTCAAAGTAAATCCAAGACAGTAGCAGAGATGGTTAATCAAATTGTTTTTGCTGTCAAGATGGAGAACATGACATCATGACAACACCAAAGCTTCAGTTTAAGCTTTTGAGGTCATCCTTCGCTGGAAATCTAGGAATTGAAGCTTCTATATTACAATTTTGAGTTTCTAATAGTTGTTATTTTGCTGTTGGCTCAGTTGTTGAGCTCTGGTTCTGCGATGTACTTGGTAAACTTTGTGCATATTTTTTGAGTTGAGTAATGCGAAGTTTCACCACGGTTCCCAAAAAAAGAAGAAGAAGAAGAATTAGATATGGTGACTATGTTTTCGATATTGAGCGTGCCCAATGAGTTATATTATGAACAGTCATTAAATAAAAATTCAAACAAACACGTTATTATGATAAGGTATTTTTATTATAATAAGTTGTTGTCATTTTGCAGATATATGACATCACAGAAAATTTTAAAAAAATTATCCAGATAAAGAATAATTTTTTTTACATCATCTGAAAAATTATTATCTCATATAATTGTAGACCTGTGTAGTGTGTATGACATGAGTGTGTTGCAATAGTAGCAATAATTAGAAGTACAGATACTTTTGAAAAAAAAAAGAAGAAGAATGGAGTAGTGGGAGGACACGTATATCGATTAGGGATGACGGAGTTTTAAATTCGATTCTCCTTAGTGATATTATTTGTATTTTTTTAATTAATTTTATTAAATGCACGTGACTTTCTTATAAGAAAAAAAGAAAAATCTCTACGAATTATCCCGAAATCATAGCAATAATTCAATCAACAAAGGAAGTCAAACCAACTGGAGGACACCAATGGAGTTTTCTATTTTCTTTTTTTTTTCCCTTCTTTTATTGTGAAAAGAAAACACTAAACTCTCTCTCATCTCTCTTCGTCGTTCCTACTTCCAATGTACGCCCGATATTCTCTCTGTCTCCACTCTCACTGCTATAATTAGCTTCCCATTTTTAAGCACATGAGATGATCAGAACGCCCTTCAAAGCAGCATACCTCTCCCCCCCTTACCTTACCCACTCGCATTGATACCAAATCAACCATTATCTTCTTCTTCCTTTCTTCTTCTCCTTCTTCTTCTTCTTTACCTTCCTCAAAATGACCAGGACCTTTAACCTTATTTCGATCTTCTTCTTCGTTCTCGCTCTTACTTCCGCTAATGGTAGCTCGTCCGGATCGGAAGCCAGCCATGGCAAGGAGGAGATTGGGGTCTACGAGCTCAAGAAAGGCAATGTGACAATGAAAGTAACCAATTGGGGCGCCACCATTATGTCCCTCGTTTTGCCCGACAAGAAAGGTCGGTCTCACCATATACGTATTTATATGTACACATATTTTATGCATTAGTGAATACGTTGTTTCTTCATTCCTTCTTCTTCCTCCGGTAATTGATGATTTCTCCTCTTATTGGTTGCCCTGTTTTCCCCTGCGTCGTTCAGGAAAGCTCGATGATGTGGTTCTCGGGTACGATTCCGCCAAGGATTATAAGGTTAGATAAGATTCCTTACTTCGTCTTTTAAATAAATCAAGGAGCAATAACTTCACATTCGTTTTGCTTCTATCGTTCAAACGATTGAAGCTTTCAAAAGGATCAGCCAGTTAAGAAATCACCCCTTTCTCGACTGTTTATCATTCTTTCTTTTTCTTTTATTCTGATTATTACCAGATTAAAAAATTTTCCATTTATCTAAATATATATTGTGATCGCTCCGTATCTAAATTTTCTGTTCACTGAAAAAGATAAGTAAAATATATGCCTAAAATTACTAATAATAGTCTTGTTTAATAAAATGCTCTTTTTTAGTAATAAAATTTGTTGGATAATAATAAAATTATAATTCGTGAGTGATAAGTAGTAATATTACGAGAAAACCTTTTTAATTTTCTGTTATAAAAAAGACTCATGTGGAAATAAAAAAAAGCTAATAAACGAGTATGGATGATCTCATTTTAAGAGTCGGAACCGGAATGTCTAGGAGAATTTCTTGGTGTTTAGCAAAACCGAGCCATCAATGAAAAAGAACCGTTTGTTTGGTCTGTAGAATATACGTAGACACGACAAATGAAACATGAGCGTTGTTCCAAAACTAGCTGTACTTTTCTGTCCTATGTGCCCATTTTTGGTCTATCTCAATAATCAAGTGGTCTTACCAAATCATAGAGAGGGATTAAATATCTTAATGTTAAAAAAATTATATCTTAATGTTACTTTAATTGATTATGATTGCTCTGTTTACGACAAGGACGCCCGAGGACGTTATATTATTATTATCTCACTAGAAATGGAGGAAGGCGAATCTTATTTATCTCGTTAGTTTATGAATTTATCAGCTTTTCTTGTTTGACCATTGCTTGGTCGAGATATGATGAGAGATTGAATAAATAAATCGGCCATTCGACATTAAGTAATTTGGAAGGGCGACTGATAATCAAGACACAACAATTTATTTAGTTTTTAAGTCATCAGTACTAAAATTAATCATATTATTGAATCAGATTTGCAATAATCTTGTATACAATGAGTCCAACAATTCATACACGAATGGTGTGATTGATGCGACAGCTCTTGTGATTCAGAATGATTCGACTTACTTTGGATCCGTGGTTGGGAGGGTCGCGAACAGAATAGCAAATGCTCAGTTCACTCTCAACGGGACCAAATACAAACTTGTCCCGAACGAAGGCAAAAACATGCTCCATGGTACAATATTTGAATATGATTCCTCCTCTCCTGTTTATGTTTAATATTTTGGTTCCTTTAGGATGACAATTGATCTAAATTTTCACTATAATATATTCCCTAGAATTTATGTTTTCTTCTGGATTATTAATTGGATGTTTTGCACAATAGGTGGTCCTAAGGGTTTCAGTGATGTCGCTTGGAAAGTGAGTAGATACGAGAAAGATGGTCGGGCACCTCACATCGTATTCAAATATCTCAGCAAGGATGGTGAAGAAGGTAAGATCGAATCACGTTGTTTCATCATATCTATCCAACAACGCAATTAACATTTTGATAACAGCTTCAGAGATAAATCATCGACTGATCCCTAATCACATTATAAGAACGGATTTTACCGGAATGTTTCAATCGTTTGCTCCTAGCTCTAACCAGAAAATCTCTCTTTTTCTTACTATTTCTGGCAGGATTTCCTGGAAACCTGCGCATAACGGTCTCCTATACCCTGCTGGGAGATGATAAGCTGAGCATATCGATGAAGGCTAAGGCCTTAGACAAGGTGACCCCCGCGAACCTAGCCCAGCACACGTACTGGAACCTCGGAGGTCACAACAGCGGCGATATCCTATCCGAAGAGATCCAAATCCTTGGATCCCACATCACACCCACGGATTCCCTTCTCATCCCGACGGGGCAGATCTCTCCTGTCAAGGGGACACCTTATGATTTCCTACAGCCCCACCAGATAGGATCCCAGATTAAGTCCCTGCCTAAGGGCTTCGACATAAATTACGTCCTCGACAGGGCTGAGGGGAGCAAATCCCTGCAGAAGGCAGCAGTGGTCCACGACAAGAGATCGGGACGTGTCATGGAGTTATACACGAACCAGCCCGGGGTGCAGTTCTACACGGGGAGCATGCTCAAGGATGTCAAGGGGAAGGGCGGGTGCGTGTATAAGGCTCACGCGGCTCTGTGCTTGGAGACCCAGAAGTTTCCTGACTCCGTGAACCACCCGAACTTCCCTTCGGAGATAGTTAACCCTGGACAGACGTACAATCATATCATGCTCTTCAAGTTTTCGGTCAAGCCGTAAATATAGAATAGGCTGTTTAGCTTGATTCTGAAGTTAGATTCAGAGAGATGAGCAATTAAGCTGGAGAAGTGCTAAGGTCTGTAGTTTTCTTGTGTGCATTGAGAGTATTTGAGATCCCCCCTCCCTCCCCTTTCACATATGCTTCTAATAGCAAGAGAGAGTGAGGGGATGGTGTGTGGAGAATAATAAGGTTTTCTCTTTTCATTTATGTTATGTATCTTATGATTTATTGAGAAATGAGTTTTTTGTTCTGATAATATCTTTTGTTTTTCGATAATTTGTTTTGATAATATGAATTGAAATAGAAGTTGATGGGATATATGATTAGAGTAATTAGTTTTCTACCTGTGAGGGTAAAAGGATGCAAGAGTGAGGTTTTAGAGAAAAAAAAAAACAAACTTATAAAAAAAATACTTAGAACATCTTCAATGGGATTCCTAAATCTCAATAATGGGATTCCTAAATCTCAATTTCGGGAGTCCACTAAGTACCATATGAACGCCACGTCACAAATTGGAACTCGCCACTCCAATAAATGGGACCAACTAGGATCCCTTTTTCGGTTTATATGATTTTCATGTGAGACCAATGGCATGTTTCTTAAAATAATATTAATTTAAAGAAACAACTCCAATCACTGCTAGAATTCACGCCAATTCCAACGGGTCAATCCGTCGAAAAATCGTCGAGAAAGCAGTTTTTGAACGGATTTCCAACGGAAATAAGTATGTTGAAAACCGGGCATTGGAAGCTTTTTGATGGATTTTTCGACAGGCGGAAGCCCATTGAAAAGCTTTCCGATGGAATAGGGCATTGGATTTTTGATGGCCAATCCAACAAAATTTGGCATTGGAAATTTCCAACGGAATTCCGACAGGCACTGCGACAGAAAAGGTCCGCCCGTCGGAAAGCTTTTCGACAGAATAGGGTGTTGGATATCTGACGAAATTTGGCGTCGGAAAATTCCGATGACTCTTTCGATGGGCACAGCGATGGGCTCTAGCAAGACTTCACGCTTAGTCACGGTTTAAATGAAAGTGTACTACACTACAGACTAAATATTATAGCACTAATTTAGCCAAAATGAGATTTATAAGAATTTTTTGAATAAAAAGGGTAAACTATCTCTTTTTTGCGGTATACAGAAAGGGTAAACTTATAAAGACTACAAGTGTAGTTCTCTCTAAAAACTAAAAAGAGGTTTGAAAATTTGTGGTTTTTTTTTTCCTACCAAACAAGTTTTTTTTTTTTTTTTTTGTGTAATTTAGTTTCCCCTTCTTTTCCGGCTTTCAACTGACAAAGATTAAAGCCCAATTTGCAAACGGGGCCCAAAGCCCATCACACTCTTCTTCACTAGCTGCTCTCTCTCTCTCTCTGCAACGAGCAACAATGGCTGCTCCTGCACTGTTGTCACCTCCTCGTGCTTCTCCTGCCACAATTTCCAGACACCTCCCCTGCCGGGCTCCCAAGACAGGTTCTTTTCACTCCACCCTGTTTGTCCCTTTAGCAAACCATAGCCTACCCATTTTTCTCCTTTAATCTTACTCATCTATGCAGAGAAATGGAATAAATGCAGATTGAGGTCCCCGGAACTTCGCTGGGTTTCTTCTGACAGTACAAGCGGCAGCAGTCCACGGTTGCCCAAGTCCCCTTTTACGACAATGTGCTCCAAGGACGCGTCCATTTCTCCGGACACGTTCGAGGGAAAGAAGAGGGTCTGGATTTGGACAGAGAACAAGCAGGTGATGACGGCTGCTGTGGAGAGGGGATGGAACACTTTCTTGTTTACACGCCCAGAACTTGCAGATGACTGGTCATGTAAGCTTATCAAATTCAAAACCCAGCATGTCTTGTCTTGATTCTTTTGGCTGTTGCTCTTTTACGAGGAATCATCGGAAAATGGTATGCTATCTTTAGTCCAGTTTGATCGAGAGTACACTGGAAGTTAGGTGAGAGGGGGTGAGAAATCGTGTCGCGTTTTGGCTGATGATATGAAGCTTAGGTTGTTAGCAGTATATGCCCCGGAAGCAATATAAGGGCTTCGCAATGTAAAGGCTCAAGCTTGTAGCTGCAGATGGAAGCCCGGTGTTATCTATTGTTGGATCAGTTGAGGCTACCAAGTGTTTCTGGTGGCTGCGTCATGTTCTACACGGGAGTTTCCTAATTTCCCGGTAGTTGATGAGGGTAGAATTGGGGATCATCTAATCATTTCTAAAGGGTTCCTATACTTTCATGTGTATAGAGGTCCGTTTTGCGCTTGGTTTGTATCTAAAGTTGATGCTTTGAGGCTTATTTGATGTTTTAGTCAAGTATTTGGTAATTTGAGTACTTTCAGCTTAAGTGTCTTGAAGTTTCTGTACAAGGTTCATGCTTCGTGCAGCGATTGCTATGATACAACCCCTTTTTATCAAAGATGGACTTCTTGTTGATGGAGAGGAGAAAACAGTTGCCACAATTATTGAGGTTTCAACTGCGGAAGGATTACAGAGGCTCCACCCTGAGGATGGGCAGCCACAAAATATTGTCTTAGATTTGCTAGATTGGCAGGTATGAATTTTATCCCCCAGGTTATCTTGTTTTGAACCTTTTCTCATCTTACAGTCAGTAGTTAATACTAACCTCACCTGTAATAGATGCATGTGGGAATGTCCAAGTTGAGACTCTGAATTAGCAGGCAAGCTTTTTAGTTGGTCCCTGATTTTGGCCTTCTGTGGTGTTTCTTAGGTAATCCCAGCAGAAAACATTGTGGCAACATTTCAAGGAAGTCAGAAGACTGTTTTTGCCATTTCAAAAACCCCAACAGAAGCACGAACCTTCCTCGAGGTAGTATTTCAGCAATATATGTACATGGAAATAGCTAGAAGAAAATAAAGTTTAAGAATCGTAAACGTTGCATAGTTTTTTATTTCTGCTCTTTGTTTTATTCTCAACTATTCAGTCTTGGCTTTAGAGTTAGCCTCATAATTTGCCTTGTATTCAGGCCCTGGAGCAAGGTCTTGGTGGAGTCGTCTTAAAGGCTCAAGACACTGAGGCTGTAATTGATCTGAAGGTGATTTTTTTTGGAAAGATATTGCATCTTGGAAAATGGGGATTTGTTTTGCTTCTTCCTACCCTGTGCTTGTAGTTGATCTAAAGGTGATTTGTTTTTTTTTTTAAGATATTGCTTCTTGGAAAATGGGGATTTGTTTTGCTTCTTCCGACCCCGTGCTGAAAAATATTATATCAGGACTATTTTGATAGAAGAGATGAAGTGAGGAACCGATTGAGCCTAACCAAGGCTTCAATAATCCGGATTTCTACAGCTGGGATGGGTGATCGAGTGTGTGTAGATCTCTGCAGTCTCATGAGACCTGGTGAAGGGCTTCTGGTATGGTTTTTAATTTATTGTTTCTGGGTTGTCTGTTCTACTAGTTAGTCAATAATCTTGTGTAGCCTTCATTCACATGAATTACTTCTCTTAGTAGGTCGGATCTTTTGCAAGGGGACTCTTCCTGGTTCATTCTGAGTGCTTGGAATCCAATTACATCTCCAGCAGACCATTCCGAGTCAATGCCGTAAGTTGGAGTCCCCACTCCTGATTCAAATTGATTCTCTCTGGGGGAGAACAGTCTAGTGTCCCAGTGGATTATATGTATAGGAGATTGAAGAACTTTACATTCCTATGTCTAGGGACCAGTGCATTCCTATGTTGCTGTCCCAGGAGGAAGAACTTGCTATCTTTCCGAGCTAAAGACGGGCAAAGAGGTGTTAGTTGTTGATCATGAAGGATTTCAAAGAACAGCCATTGTGGGACGCGTAAAGATTGAGACTCGACCATTAATACTGGTGGAGACAAAGGTTTGTCATAATGTATACCCAATCGCTGCCCTTCCTCAACTCAACGAAAAACATATCCATAACCTGTTAATTAAAGGGATTTCTCGTGTTCTTAGTTTCTAGAAAACAAAATCTGGTTTGGGTGTTCTTCATTCGTGGAAACTTTGATGGGGAAATTTCCAAGTTATCTTAAAAAAAGGAAGGGCCATCTCGTGGAATTGATTACATAGGTGGAAAACATTGGGACTGTGGGAGGATTGAGCTGATGTTGACTCACTGGTTTCTTAAAGGCTTTAGCTAGTACTGCCTGAAGAAAGAAATTAGATTGAACCAGTAGGAAGGTCTATTGACATTGACAATGCATTTCGAGCATGGTATAATGTTTTTGCCTTGTTTTCCATCTTTTCTAAAAGTAGGAAAACTGTGCAATCAGCTCCGCATCATTTGACACGAAATGTCAAATTTCATTTCGCCATTTCGTTCCTCATCATTGAGAATCTATATGGAATGTGTGCGACCTGCAGGTTGACTCCTCGGATAGTCATACTGTTTACAGCATTTTCCTGCAAAATGCAGAAACCGTTGCCTTAATCTCTCCCTCTGACAAAGGTCCGTGCTAGTCGAGCTTTCTGTTTTCATGGAATTCTGAAATTTCTCTTCATTGACTACTTTGTGAGTTTCTTCTGAGAACTGCCTGCCTCTGTCTCACAGGAAATGGAACACATGGAACAGTGATCCCCGTGACCTCGCTGAAGGTTGGAGACGAAATCTTGTTGAGAGTTCAGGGAGGAGCCCGCCACACCGGAATAGAGATTCAGGAATTTATTGTTGAGAACTGAACTGTGAAAAATTGGGAAACTTCTGTATCCGTACTTGCAATTTGCTAATTAACTTTGAAATGGAACAAAACACCGTAATGTTCACAACCAAACTAGATTCCAACTCGTCAGGCATGAGTTAATAGGTTCAACCGAGGATCCCATGGATCAAAACGGGTTACTGAGTTAGTTCATAAAACCATTTAACCTAACTTACCCAAGGTTACAAAAACTATAGCTGTAGAAGAAAGGACCACATATACTGAGAAATATTCATTTAATTTAATAAATATGAGGAGAGAGGGATGCATAGTCTAAAATTTAAACAATTAGCCGTGCACTGTGAAGAAAGATGATTGACAAGTTTAGAGATACTCTGAACAGAATCGACGTGAGACGTACTTAAACTCCGATCGGCTTAAACTCTGATCGGAATCAATGGTGATCAACATAGATCTTCCTCCGAACAAGCCAACAATGTATATTTCAAAACTATTGAACAAAACCATTGCGACACAGAAGCTCCGGGGATCGATTTCATTGAATGTCACTGATCATCAACCATTGGAATAAGTCGCAAGTTAATTTAACCGTGAACCAGTTAGGCAATGCGAAAGATTCCTACCTTTGTGGACCTTCCCTTCGTAGCCCCTACTACACCTAAGTCGGTTGGACGAATCCTTCCCCCCCTCCCCGAGCCTCCATTGTCAAGAGAAAGTCTTCTATATAATGGTCCCCGCTAAGCCTCCAGCATCAAAGAGAAAGTCTTCTATATAACGGGACCATATCTATGGAAGTTCAGTAGGCATCTCGCGTAAATATTAACACAAGATTAGCATGGAATCAATGATTAAGATGTCATTGATCCCATTTTTCTTTCAGAAATTGTTACGTTTAAAATTTTCACTTTATTTCCCCAATTTTTGTTTTTCCCCCCTTTGTGGGTGAAACCAATTATTGTTTTTCGTAGTAAATAGCGCATGAACAAAAAAATTATTTGGAAAAAAAAAAAACAGAAGGAAACATCAAGGTTTAGAAGCGAATAGAAGAAGGAAAAAAAATAAGGAGATAGCGGATGAGAAATCAAATCTAAAACCTCTTCTCTTGAGTCGAGAGCGAGTGTCACTATATTAAAACTCCATTTCTCGAGCTCTCACTCTATTTGGAATGTTAAATTATTTACAGTTGTCCTTATAGCTGTGTCGAGAGCTTCGCAGGACCTGTGTAAAGAGTTACAGGTATATAATAAAAAAATATTTTATTAAAAAAAGAGAGCTTGGTGCAATTAAAATACCTAACTTGTCATCAAAAGATCTTGAGTTTTTCCTTTTCTTTTTTGTTTTTTAAAGCAATGAGACTTTTTTGTGTCTTTATATTTTTCTTCCCTCAATATATTCCTTTCTAAATCCATGATTCTCTTTTATAATGAAAGAAAAAAAAAATATGAGTTTATTTCGGACTGCTTGACTTTAAGTATCTTTTTTTAATTTTTAAATAGTTTTTGTATCTATTTTCCTTGAACTGCATGCCCTCAACTATACTAATACTAGCTACCAAAATGGGATACCTTGATTCTTAACTCCACATTTATCATTCCATCAGCTATTTGTGCAGTCGTCAGCGTTGCAATTAGTGGACTTTTGTTAGGCTTAAATCCATCCCAGCCATGAATTGTTTGAAATATTAGGCACATATCGTGTTTGCTTAATAGATACTTCCTTTGTAAAAAGAGGACGAATACGTCAATTGTTTGATTAATTGATTTTTCTTGCCCTAGCTGGTTAATTTGCACTATAGTTTATGCCCTCCACAGGCTTCAATGGCCTTCGGTTGCTTCAGCAATTTTATGGACTTGGCAAGGGGTTAGAGCAAGAAAAGACAGAAAGGAACTTTTCTTTTCTTTTCTTTTATTTATTTATTTATTTATTTGCTTAAAAAGAAAGGTTCGTGGACTTAGTACAAAGAAATTTTATTGACCAGAATCAACCAGAACCTCTCTTTTTTTTCTTTTTTTCTTTTTTTTTTTTCGGTTGCAAAGGATGTATATAACTTCTTTTTAGACGAGAGTCCCCTTCTCATAGAAAGAATCCCCACATTTTCTCTTTACGGGCTTGGATTGAGGGAGAGGAATAAATGTGTATTAGAAAACTTGAAGATGAAAAAGCTTTGCTAGATAAAGATGTTCAGTTTCCAAGTAAAGGTAACCGGACATGAAATGCTGGCTTGCTCATAGATGTTACCGGTTCTTCGGCAACCATCGGGTTGCATATTTTTACATATATGCTAGCAGCTAGTGAGTAATTCCAATTGCCGAAACGAGGCATAGTTAATTACAGAAGCGCATGCGTATGTTGGGCTCATGCATACCTAAATATCACCATAGTCTACAAGTTAGGTTAGGTTTATCTCCATTGTAATTAATTCTTCCCCTGCCAGCCATAACATGTGTTATGTTGATTAAACGTGCTGTGATCTCCATAATCTCTTGCCCATGTACATGTATTATAGATATAATTAAGAGATGCATCACACATGTCGATCGGTACATTGACGGGAGCATGGCACATGACAAGACACCAAAGAAAGAAGAAGAGCGAGGCTCCGGCCCTGTCAATTGAATTGCTAGTGGTTATAACAAGACAGTTTGTTGAATCACGTAAACTGCATGATCAAACTACCATTATCGACGGAGCTGTGCTTCCATCTAAAATCATGCATCAGCAATACTAGAATTTGAAACAAAGACAGATCTCTTTGCGTTCCGGGGTGGTAATCTCTGTTCACATCACGTACGTATCTGATTGTACCTTCATCTTCCTAATTGTTTCTCAACTATCGTCTCGTAGGGCTATGTTTCTCTTACGTTGCTGCAACTTGCAATAGCTCTGATTACATCGTCTTCAAGCTCGGTAGGTGATGACCGATATCCAATATCAATGTCCACGAGTTCTTTTCTTGTCATTGCTTTTTTCGTTACGCAAAGCACCACACTTGGTATATTAAAATCTTTATTTGGCGAATGGAAGGAAGGACAAGAAAACGGAACATGAGATCATACCTTTATATGTCATTCTATACAGTTATATATGTTCCTAGCCAATTAGCTTATCAGCAAAATTATGGAAAAAAAGGAAACAGAACATGATATCATAATCTTCCCTATCTGTCCCTTTCGATCGCTTTACCCACATAACGTGAGATTGCTGATTTGATTTTTGGGGGCTAGAAAATTAATGATGTTAACCACATCTTCCTTAAAAAGAATTTGGATAGTGACGTTATGATTCAACCTCTCGAACTTCCTGTACTAACAAGAGAAAGCACCTGCTATAAATACGTATCCGTTCTCGATGAGCAGCTTTAACATACATGAGCTGATCCTCTACATTTTTCGTGCCCTTTTTGAATCAGGAAACAAGCAGGCCGTTTGTTCGTGAGATTTTCAATGGTTAAAATTTGGCCAGGGCAACTGGAAAACGAGTCCAGGAAGATGCGTGGAAGGCCACTTTCGGGGAGAATTATGTTAGTCCTATGCATTGCGAGCTTCTTTGCCGGGTCGCTCTTTCCTAGCCAAACATGGAATCACCCTTCCCCGAGCAATAGTAGGGAGCTGCTCGAGACTGCTAATCAGATGAGCAAGCTAGAGATCGCAGCAAAAGATTGTGAGCACAGACATGTAAGTTTCACTGTTCCGAAAATATAGGATATTCTGCCCATAGGTCACCTAGCCAAAACGATTTTTTCTTTCTTTTTGCGAGTTTTTGTTCACCTTCAAGATTCATGCTCTATCCACTTGCAGAAACTCGCTGAAGGAGGGGTCATGGAAGAAGTCAGTAAAACTCATCAAACTATCAAGTAAGCTTGGCTATGCTCTTTCCTTGCATTATTATTGGGTGTTAATACCTCAAAAGCGCCTGCTTTGTTAACTGGATTGGAACCCGAAAACAAGGTCTCTCGACAAAACAATCTCCAAACTGGAACAGGAGCTGGCAGTTGCCCGTACGAGCCAATCCTATGAGCTTGCTTTCGGTCAAAAGGAATCTAATCACAGTGTGTACAAGGCCTTTGTCGTCATCGGAATTAATACAGCTTTTAGCAGCAGGAAACGGCGGGATTCTCTCCGCAAAACATGGATGCCCAGAGGTCCTAAATTCTTTTGTCCCCTTCCACTTTGACTCATATAGGTCTTCGTTCATGATAGTCCAAACATCGACGGTGAGTCATTTATACTGCTGTGTCATGACGAAAATACAGGGGAGAAACTGAAGAAGTTGGAGAAAGAGAAGGGGATAGTGATCAGGTTCATGATTGGGCATAGCGCAACAGAAGGGGGAGTACTGGACAAGGCGATAGATGCAGAGGAGGCCATGTATGGGGACTTTCTCAGGCTCGACCATATCGAGGGCTACCACCAGCTTTCCTCAAAAACTCGTATCTACTTCTCAACTGCCTTCTCCATTTGGGATGCCGAGTTCTATGTAAAGGTGGATGACGATATCCATTTGAACTTGGGTCGGTTTTGCATCTCCTGTCCTCTCATTCTCAATTATAGCAACTAAATAGCAACTATATTTACATTTATGTTAGTGTTTCTGTTCACAGGTTCGCTAGTAAATACTCTAGCTTCATACCGATCCAAGCCCAGGATATACATCGGCTGTATGAAATCCGGGCCAGTTTTAACTCAGAAGTGAGTTTTTCATCATATGTATAATCCATGCTTGGAAGATGAATTGAAGCACTAATAATGGACGATTCATGATGACCATGCAGGGGAGTGAAGTATCGTGAGCCGGAGTACTGGAAGTTCGGGGAAGAAGGGAACAAATACTTCCGGCATGCCTCTGGCCAACTCTATGCCATATCCAGGGACCTTGCTGCCTATATTTCCGTCAACTCGTCAGTCCCTCCCAAAACAATAAGCTTATCTTTGTGCTACCGGTCTCTCTCTTTTCCTTTTTATGGACAATTATATTGGTTTCAATTTGTGGGCATTACAGGCCGATACTGCACAGGTACGCAAATGAGGATGTATCCTTAGGAGCTTGGTTAATCGGGTTGGAAGTCGAGCACGTCGACCAACACTTGATGTGTTGCGGTACTCCTCCAGGTATTGTCTAGACAATAACTGATGAATACAAAGTCCTCCGTTATCACAGCAAACTAACATTGTGCGGCAAATGAATTGTTGTACTTCTCGTATGTAGATTGCACGCTGAAGGCAGATACCGGAAATGTGTGCGTGGCATCTTATGATCAGTCGTGCAGTGGTATCTGCAACTCCGTGGAACGGATGCAGGCAATCCACAGCTCTTGTGGGGAAGGAGACAGCGCACTTTGGAATGTTGATTTATAATTTTCGAACTTACTGATGGAAGATATATCCTTCTTAACAAGACGAGAAAACCGTGATAGGAACTTGAAGTACCTTTTTTTTCCTTTTGTCTTGCAATCTATATGCATCAAGCTGATGAAGTGAATTTGTTCAAGCATTTGAGCTTATATTTCTATGTATTACATGGGTTTCGACCAAATTATTGATTATTTACAGAACATGATTTGCAGTGTCACATGGAAAGCAAGGAATGAGACTCCTCGAACGGGATTAACTGAGAGTCTAGTTTCAGTTCAGCTCGACCGACCAGTCCAATCTAGATTTTGGGAAATTATATATTGAACAAAACAAAGATAAAGAAGCAATAGGGGTCAATTCCTTTGGCCCTGACGTGTAGATCATTGGTTATGAAACATAGCAATTAATCAGAAAGTTAATTATCTTTTGGACTGATTATTAGGTAATGGAAAAGGATTCCTATCCTTGCGGAGCCCTCCCTAACCTCCGCCTGTTAGAACTAAAGCTATTTTTCTTGCAAAATTTGCCCCCCTAAAGTTTTCATTTAGCCCAATTTTGTCCCTACTGGCGTCCTATTGAAGCTACATTTTCTCCATTTTCCCTCCCTCTCATTAAAACCAAATGATTGATAATCAAGTATGAAAATCAAACATATATAACCTCTTGGTTCCGATGGTAGTGTCATGCCCGGCCCTAAATTAAAAATCTTTTCCATTAATACATAAACCAAAAACAAGTCTAGAAAAATATACAGTGCGTTTGGTTTCAGAGTTAAAATAACTGTGATTTTGATTGTGGAAAAGGACAAATGAGATGAGATTATAAATTTGACCTGAGAAATGTGTGTTTTTGTTATGTAGTGTATTGAGTTAAAGTTAAAGTAAAAATTTTTTATTTGGAAAATGTGTGTTTTTATTGTGTAGTGTGTTGAGTTAAGGTTAAAGTTAAAATTTTGAAATTTTAACTTTGAATCCAAACGGAGCCGTATAGTGTGTTTGATTTTAGAGTTGACTTGAGTTGAGTTTTTATTTTAATTGGATTGTAATGATTGTATTGTTGAATTATAAAAAAAAGTGTGAAAAATTAATGAATATTTGAGAGAATTTAGTATTAAAAATTGAATTGAGTATAATGGAAATGTATGTGAGTTTATGTATGGGGTCTACCTTTTTTACTTTGAAGAGTTGATTTTTGTTATGTAGTGAGTTGAGTTAAAGTTAGAGTAAATTTTCAAATTTACTTTTTTCTTCTTTTTTTTTGGCATAAGCAAATTCTCAACGTTGATATTGCAGGCACCACGAAAACTATAATTTCATGGAACAAACAAGTTCAAAAACAGTGAGGACGGCTGCAGCTAATGCCATACTTGTAGAAATACATTCTTTGCGTACATCTCACAATGATGCATTCTTTCTTTTCTTTTCTTTTTCTTAATTCTTTGTCTTTTGCCTTACAATAACTATCATATGATGAAACCATTTTTGATGATACCAAAACTTAACAGGGATTCATGAAATGTTGTTCATTTTATGACTTGAAAGAGGACAAAGAAACAAATGGATTCTGGGCTTTGAAAAGCATTTTCTCACAAGACAGTGGCAGTTTAAGAGGATCTCACCCCTAATGAAGGTTGCAGTGTATCTGTATTCAATAGGTAACATACGCAATCGACAATCCACAGAAGCACAAAAGACATTAATTTGTCTTTGGAATGTCAGGCAATTTCACATTGTCAAACCAAAAAACTTGTTCTGTAATAGAAATGACATGGTGGAACTCATCGAAAAGCTCACAGCACAAGCATATCCAATTCAAGACATAATTGAATATATCCAAAGAAGATTGTCCATCCCCTTCTCTTTCCATCCATCCTTTCCGGACCTCCTAGCTCTAAACCAACCTGACAAAAGGGGTCGCACCTTAGCAGTTGATACAAAGGTCCCGTACATAAACTCTCGCGTCGAAAACCAGCATTAGCTATCCCTAATGTTGGCAACCCCTAAGGTCTAACTGAAAGGTCGCGCCTTTCCGAATGTTGCCGTCTCCTAAGGTCAGTGGGCAAACTGGTTTTTCCTCTTGTCCCATTTAGACCCTCTAATTTGGATATTTTTTGGGTTCCAATTTTGCACAATGACCAGAAATTTTACAGAATGAATGTCAATAAAGCACGACAACAAACTAGGTTGTAAGCGAGAAAGCCTATTGTCGAGCTGCCTACTCTCAAGCTACTTTCAGCTCGACTCGACAAAGCTCCCAAACTCGGCTCGACATTTGACAGGTCTCCTCTTTATTCTCCTATCAATCCGAAACTTTCGATTTTATATTCCCCTCCATCAGTTTGTTATTGTTTATTTATTTATTTTGTACAAACGAACCACCTTTTGTATTTGTCATTTCATTTCCTAGGTTCATTATCGAACAAATCGATGTAAACATTTTATTTGTAATTTTACATTTTGAAAAGTTTAAACAATAATTTCTAAATAATAATCATACTAATTTTATTGAATAAAACTATAAAGGCCTCGTATTAAAATTTGGTTTTAGGCCACAAACTCTCTTGGGCTGCTCCTGATCAGTGATTGGCTGAATCTATTCATCGCTCTGTTGTCAAGTTGCCATGTTCAGGAAGTGTTTATAATGAGTTTAAGATTCATTTGACGTCTCAAGTGTGGAATTACAATATCTATTCTTATTGTGTGGTGGCACCAGGCATTCTATACACTAGTGATCATTTTTTTTTTCGAGTAAGATCACGTGACTCTTTTGAAGTCGAGTAACATTTTCTTTTATGAGGTTGTTTTTTTTGTATTGATCTTCCTTAAACTGCCAGCAACTATATTGACGTACGATAGTAACCAAAGAAAACTATATCATCTTTTATAAAGTGCTTCCACGTAGTAATTACACTCCTTCTAAGATTTTAAATGCAATTTCGTTAATTGTTTGAAATTTTATGATACGTATCTTTTCAACTTGTCGTATATATTATGAGTGCAATGATATACACACTCAACATACCGTGTAGCCGGAATCTTTATTTGTATCAATTTTGCCATTTGAGCCTCGAGAGCGGTATCTCTATGAAGAACTCCATCAACAGCAGATGTCGATCGTGACGAACTTACCTGATGGCAAACCAATATAATATATATATATACACACACACATATACATATAATCTAACGACAGCAATGAGGAATCGCCATGATAGCCTATTAGATAAACCCTGACCAGCGCTCCTTATTAATCGACTTTCCAGATCTCTATTACTAGCGTCTTTATCCCTCGTGATCCACATCCTTAACATACCAAGGATCAATGAATTTCAAATATTCGTCTATGTTATTTGAACTTAGAGATATACTAAAGAATTTTTCTAAAAAAATAATTCTTTTTTGTGAGAAAAGGACAATAAAAAAAAAAGACTACCATTGAGTTTATCGAGGGAATTTTGCGAGGGAATCAATCCCTCGCAAATCCCTCGGTCGTCCTTAGGAAAACCTTTCCCGTTAGAAAAATTAAAGTTTTCTCGTTATTTAATTTTTTTTCTCGAGATGTGAAATATTTATTCAACTTTAGTCTAAACATTCTATAAATAAAATGTTAAAATTCATTTTCTATACCATCTACTTTTCAACTCATATATATGTATATATATATATATATTTATTACATCTTATCTCTATCCATTATCTCTTACTTTCGGTGTAGTCTTATATATTTTACGTGATAATTATCTCTAATATACCTTTACTTTGTGTATGTCATATTCATACTATGTGAATATTTTATATTTTCTAAAATGTAATATTTTTTGTAATGTTACTTGACAATAATAATCTCACAAAAATTGAGTTACTGCTTCCCATTGCAATTTTACTCTTCTTAGTTACATAAGAATTTCGAATTACATATTTTACAATATTTATTTTCATAAAATTCAATTTTTGAGATTATATTTTTCAATATGATGTTATTTAGATCAATTATTTGTATTAAATACATATTAAAAAAACGCTATGCAATACGAGGGAGCTACGTTTTGACTATTCTCAGCTTTTCAAATTCTCTCCGTATACTCTAATTATTTTATTTTTAACAAAATTATGATATTTAGTCATTATATTAAAAATGTAAATAAAAGTTAAATTTTTTTGAAAAATGAAAAAATTTTCTATTCACGAAATAAAATTTCCTTGAGAATTAAAAAGTCATAATAAAATTTTTGAACCGGCAACTAGTTCTTTGTAGCATTTGTTTGTGTTTGTATCCATCTAGTCATTTGCTAGTTAGTTATTTAATTAGGTTCCAATGGGACGACGCTTAGCTGAAAGGGTCATCGTCCATCAGCTAGTGAAGCTCACAATACATAGTAGGATTGACGAATCGAGGCTTAATTAATCACGGAACGGCATCCGTCTGAATCACGCAGTATATGCCTCCATAATCTACCAGTTAGGCTTAGGGATATCTACCATACTTTCCAATTCTGCTTCCCCTGGCAGCTATAACATGTGATGTTTACTGAGGTAACCTCTTTCTCTCTTATTCCTACACCATTACATGATAGAGACAAGGGAGCTTGCCATAGCTAACTAGCCGCATAATTATAATGAACATCAGATATAATTAAGAGCTACGTACAGCACTTTTTGATCTGTTAGATCGAAAGAACACAACACATGACAAAGACACCAACATCAGGAGAAGTGAGGGGCTCCTTGTCCAGTTGCTTGTGGCTATAATAACCAGGCAGTTTGTTGGATCATGTAAACCACATGATTGAACTACCATCACCGGAGCCGTTCCTCCATCTCCAATTGTAACCTGGCAACATAAGAAATCAGACTAATGTTTATCGCGTATGTGATTGAACCTCCACTCTCCTGCAGATTACCTTCCATTAGTCCTCAAGTTGTCTCACATTACTCTGAAGGCGCTTCCATTTGCAGTAGCTTTGATTACATCTCTTTCGAGCTCACTAGGTGATGACCAACCTCCGATATTAATGTATCATATGAAAAACACTGCATTTGGGTATGCTATGCCTTAAACCTAAATTTGGCAAATGGATGGAAGCACAAGAAAACCTCCAAGAGTTCAAGCTTTAGCTATATATGATACGTTCCTTGCCGATTACTCTATCAGCATCCTTATGGAAGGAAACCGAGCATGAGATTGTAACCTTGCAAGTTCATTTCCTGTCCCTTTCTCCCTGATCCTATCTCTGTTCCTCCCTCTTGCACTCTCTGTTCGCATGATATGTTTTCAGTGCTTTGAATTTTGGGGGCTAGACAGTCGATGTTAACCAGACATCTTCTTTTAAAATAATTTGGATAGTGACGTTATGGTTCAGTCACTCAAATATCCCGGACTAACCTGAGAAAGCGCAGTCCGTATAAATACGTCTCTATTCTGGACATGTTACCAAAATGTACAGGACCTGAGTTTCTGCATTCTTGATGCTTCTTCTGAATCAGGAAACAAGCTGAGCAGCTCTTCTCTGGGAGTTCAATGCTCAAAATTTGGCTGCGGAAAATGGAAAATGAGTCCAAGAAAATGCGGGCAAAGCCACTTCCGGGAAGGATTATGTTAGCTCTATGCATCGTGAGCTTTCTCGCAGGGTCACTTTTTTCTCGGCAGAGATGGTCTGGCCCTTCCCCTAATAATGCTAGGGAGCTGCTTGGGACTGCTAATCATATGAGCAAGGTGCAGATGTTGGCACAAGATCTTGAGATATAAATTAAGTTTTATTGTTCTGATAATATAGGATATATTGCACATAGATCACTTAACCGAGACTATTGTCTCCACTTTTTTTCGGGTTTTCTTCTTAATCCCACTTGCAGAAACTCGCTGAAGGGAATCCGGACAGTGTCATGGAAGTCAGTAAAACTCATCAAGCCATCAGGTAAGCTTAACAAATCTCTTATCCAGGCACTTCAAGTTTCCACATATTTCTTGTGTGCTATGCTACAATCAAAAGTGCATGTTTCACTGAATGGATTGTAACCCGGGAAAGGAACCTCGACAAGACAATCTCCAAACTGGAAGAGGACTTGACAATTGCTCGTACAAGCCAATCCTATCAGCATGCATTCAAATCAAAGGAGTCTAATCACAGTGCACAGAGAGTCTTCGTGGTTATTGGAATTAATACAGCTTTTAGCAGCAGGAAACGGCGGGATTCCCTTCGTGACACATGGATGCCCAGAGGTCGCAGATTCCCTTGTCTCCTTCCACTTTCCCTCGTATAGGCCTTTGTCTTATGTCGGTCCACAGCGCTTATACCGTTGCATAATGATGGAAATGCAGGGGAGAAGCTGAAGAAGTTGGAGAAAGAGAAGGGGATAGTGATCAGGTTCGTGATAGGGCATAGTGTGACACCCGGGGGAATACAGGACAAGGTGATAGACGCGGAGGATGCAAAGCACGGGGACTTTCTCAGGCTCGACCATGTCGAAGGCTACCACAAGCTCTCCACCAAGACTCGTATCTACTTCTCCACTGCTATCTCCATTTGGGATGCTGACTTCTACGTTAAGGTGGACGATGATATCCATTTGAACTTAGGTAGGTTTCATGTCTCTTTTTCTTCCGATCTAATTCAGTCCATGCAGTAGTTTCTTCAATCATAGCAACTGTACATATGGGACTGTGTGCAGGTTCCCTTGTGAGTTCTCTAGCTCAGCACAGATCCAAGCCCAGGATCTACATTGGGTGCATGAAGTCGGGACCTGTTTTATCGCAGAAGTGGGTTTTTACCTGTACATATATTTTTCGGTGCTTGGATTATGGATTCATACACTAACGTTACTGATGGATTCACGATGAGCATGCAGGGGAATGAAGTACCACGAGCCGGAGTACTGGAAGTTCGGGGAGGAAGGCAACAGTTACTTTAGGCACGCCTCTGGTCAACTCTATGCTATCTCCAAGGACCTTGTTGCCTACATCTCCAACAACTCGTCAGTCCTTCGGTCTTTTTCTTTGTCTTATCATGCAAGCCAGATGTTAATCGGAAAAGAAGTGATGTCACGTTAACAGCATTTCATTAGCATTTACATTGTTTTGATTAATTTGAGCACATTACAGGCCGATACTGCATCGGTATGCTAATGAGGATGTATCCTTGGGAGCATGGTTTATCGGACTGGAAGTCGAACACATCGATGATCCCTCGATGTGTTGTGGTACCCCTCCAGGTATTATCTTGAGCATAGCTAGTGAATATTGGGTGTCCTGTCATCTCTGCAAACTTAATATCAGCCAGTGATCTGTTAAAACCTTTCAATGATATTGGTTTGTTTTGTACTCCTCGCACGTAGATTGCAGGCTGAAGGCAGAGGCCGGGAATGTGTGTGTGGCATCGTATGATCAGTCGTGCAGTGGCATCTGCAACTCTGTGGAACGAATGAAGGCGATCCACAGCTCCTGTGGGGAAGGAGACGACACCCTTTGGAATGTAGATGTCTGATCTTCTGAACTTATCAGATGGAGGAGAGATCCTTTTAAACTAGAGGAGAGAAATCGTGATAGAATTTTTAAGTACATTTTTCCTTTTATTTCGTCCTTCAAATGATCGATCAAACTGATGAAATATATACATTAGACTAAAGTTTTGGAGATTAAATCTCTATATATTCCATAGATTCATAAATTTCAATCAACTTATGAAAATCTATCGCACATGCATTGCAGTGTTATAGGATGCTGAGAAGAGCCCAAGATAAAGATCATGTATGATAAGCAGTCAATCCGACTCATAATAGACCTTTACGTGCTTACTTTATTGCTAAATGTCTAAGAGACTGAGATCATTGGGTCTGTATACCCCGTTTTTGCTCTTATCAGCATTTCGTGCCCCTGCACGGATTAAGAAATAATGGATAACATAAACAAATGAGGGAAAAACAAATTGGTTGAGCAAATAGTCATCTTAAGATGAAGATATAACTGCAATTAAGTTGTACCTTATGAGATCTTTCTATTATATCTCCAAAAGCGACCAATTATGTACCATGATGTGTGTAAGGCAGCCTATGAAATTTCTGGGCAGCTGGAATTGTGTGAAGAGTGGGACCAAAATTCGATCGAGCAACCTGGCAGCTTCGCGACTTAATCGTGCAAAATGATAGTAAGCTTGGAAGTAAAACACTGGAAAGTTGTCACGGTGTGACATCTGCAGGTCATTTAATAGGACACCTATGGCTTTGGAGGATCAAATACCACAGCTTGTCTCCAACCATATGTTTTTTGCCGATTCAATCTTTAGCGCATAACTAGCCATATTTTATCTGGCACTTTTTTTCTTGTCACTCACATGCCCCTTTTTTTTTAATGGGCCCTTCGGTCCAAGCACAACATACCACATTAATCCTTGACCCATTGTGCTTTTTTTTTTTTTTTTTTTTTTCTTTTTTTTGGTTACAGTAACTTTTTTGGGTAATGAGGAAAACACATGACCCCAATACAAGAAAAGAAAATAAAGCTAAATAACGGGACACCTAAGTCCTATTGGTGAGAATCAAACTCATGACCTCTTGATTTCGAACGGCGCTATGTATCACTGCATTAAAACATTTTCTTAGTTACAGTAACCTTTTTGAAGGACCACTTTTTCCCTCATCCCAAATTTTTTGGGACATGCATATGAGAAATCCTTTTCTTTTGTTATATAAGGAACATATGAAAATAGAAAGTTATGAATTTGTCTTCTTACAAGAATTAGACCAAAAATCTCCTAAAATATTATACGCTAAGTTTAAGGATGGCAATGGATCATTTAAAATTTGAGTTTCTTACCAGTTTCAAATCCTAATTGGATGTTAATGGGTTTTGCAGGTTGGTTTATGGAATGAGTACAGAAATTGGGGATGAAAATATTGGAAGGTGTTGCACGGGTTGGGTATTTTGACCCCAAACTGTTCCCCAATAATATACCTTGTATTCATGAAATTTAACAGTTAACTTTTATCCGACGCATGTTCGGGTGATTATGTTATGCTTCTTAGTGAGAAACCATATTCGACTACTTTTGATTATGTGTTCGGTTACTTTCACTATTGATAAACTTCAATACTGTCGGACTTTGTAGCTTTTCTTTTTCCTTTTTTCCTTCTTTTCCAAGTTGTACAGTACAGTACTTTGTTAATGAGTCACATGGGCTTTCGATGGCAACCAGTGATATTAGTAGGAAGGAATTAAAAGTTTTCTTTTGAAATTTTAAATGAATTTATGATGGGACTCGCTATCTTAAACCCGTCCTATTGCCATTTAATACTTCCGCTAACTCATCCATTAGTAATTTATGTTCTTTTTTTTTCTTTTTCTATTTCTATATTAGATCATGAGCTTTTCTTATAACCGAAAACATTATTATTCCGTTTGGCCCATCATATCCAACCCCAATAAGATTTTATTGAATTCGACGCGTTATGCCAAATGAAAATGCTAAAAAGGCATAATGCGTCGACATTATGATCGGATCTTTTGGTATAGCGCGTGATCGGAGTAATTGGACTAAGTAGTACTTTATTATTTGAAAATGCTAAAACGGGAGGGGAAATTTTAAAAATTGAAAATTACAAAAAAATAATCATATTCGGTTTAGATTTGAAAATACTATTACGAGAACTTTATTGGATTATTTGACGTAATACATTGACCGAATTATGTAAAACTTTATTGGTGTCGGATACTATGAAGATTAGTGCCTACTAAAAATCATTTTCGGTTCCAATAACTTCAGTCGATAAATGAGATGGCTCTGAACAAGTATGATTATCTGATGGGAAACTTGAAACCAAAGCAATCATCCGGCAGAGAGTGCGGGCTGTCTTTTTCCACAAATTTCGCACTTCATTTTCCAATTTAAATCATTGTGTCATGGGGACAATTTTCATTCCCGTGGGGTGCGAGCCATTCATGCAACAACACTCGCACTTTTGGCATCGCTCCAATTTCCACCTTTTTCACATGTGCTTTCTAATGTTCGCAATATATTCTTGATAGCACCGAGGGCCTATGTCTCGAGTAGCGATGGCTGCTAGCGAGCCGAAATCGCCGAGAATTACGTGGGATTTTGAAGATTATAGGGTCTGCTAGGTGAATTGCCAGATAATATAGAACAGGTATCCGCAACCCTGCATGACAACTCTACAACTATGTATAATTATAAAAGTTCAAACACCTCATCACCGAGTGATGTCATGCGGGACGTAGATAACTCTTTGTTAAATGACTTTTGAAATTTTCACTAATTATAATACAATAAATGTCATGTTATAATCTCGCTGCATCACTCATAGAACTTCAAAAGTTTTTCGATTACAAGAGTCGTAGAGTCTTTTGTATATATATAAATATTTATTTGTATAAAAGAAAAATTCGCGTACTGTGGAAATATGCTTTGATCAACTTCGCAATAACAGTATGGAATCTATTCTATTTTATGAACAGGGGGATCTCCCATTATTATGAAAGTACAAAAATAGATATCTAACACACTATTCTATAAACAGCGTTAGCCTCACAAAATAGACAGAGAAATTTTACCAAAATTGCAAATAAAAAAAAAAACTAACTTTCACATAAACAAGCTTTGTCACAAATAAAATTTTATGTTACGGTCCTTTTTTTTTATATCTAAAAACTCTAATCCATGTATAGGCACGGTCTAGTGATAACGTTGCATGGTGAAATTTGACATGACAAACACATAATTCATGATCGCATGACAATTAGATCATTTAATTTGTATATCAATTTACTAGATTACCCGTATGGGTCAATGAACTATTTGTTTACATTGAGAAAACGAGAGACAAGAGATGGGAGAGATATATGGATCCCATGTGTAATCCAAAAAAAAAAATGGCACTCACCCGCGTTCGAATCAAGAGGTCTAAAGCTCCATTCTTGCCCGCCGATATTTTTATTCCAGAACCTTCCATTTATCTAATCATTGACAATTACCTATCTAGTGACTCATTAGAGAGGCAGCAAAAAGAAGCCTCAATCAACACTCGTGAGCTTAGCCGGTGCCGACCTAATTTGCATTGACGGACGGCATCATAAAAGCGAGTGGTGGGGAGTAAGATGAGAGACGGTGCTGATGCATTGCATGCAATGCATACCTCTGCATAGCATAGGACGATCCTGTGGCCCCATATTCAATTTCCAATATTTTCTGGCATTTTCCTACCCGCAATTCCGGTTAGAACCTTCAAACTTTCCGTGTATTTGCAAAATATACCCTTATAGGAACACAAGTATACAGTCCACGGATCTACGCAATCATATAAAGTGACCACTTTCGAAAATCTACCCATTTGTGAAGGTCGGAAGGAAGCCTTAGCCGGTGAGATTGAGGATAGTGACGTGTGTGATTAAATTCGGCTCATAACATAGCAGAAGTCTCAATTAGTTAATCACCGCCCATGAAAACTTATGGTTCCATCATCAACGCCTAATTGATTTTTATACACCCTACATGCATCAATGTATAAGGAGGTCTCTAAGATACTCTTTGACCACTCTCCAAAGTATATTTCTAACTTGAGTGTCGGAGGGAGCTCTCGGGCAACCACCCGAGAACCTTTTTATGGAATTCTCAAACACGGTCAAACCTGAAAGAGCAACCTGAAGATTGTTTCCTATATCAGATAGAACAAACAGGATTCCATGGGAGAACAAGAAGAGGAAGCGGCTGCTTATTGAGAGATCGATAATTACCCTTTTTAGGGGCTAAAATTGAAAATAGGAAAAATAGAACATTGCAGCAAGGTTTTTTAACTTTTTTCACATTGTAACATAAATTTAAATCATTTTTTTGTACAACACAAAAAAAAAATATTTGCACCGCACAGCACACCGTTGCTTTTCAGTCGAAAATTGGACGAAATACTGATGTGACAACTTTTTCTAAGATATTTTCGCGCAAAATATAACTTTAGGAACTGAAATTTAATTAAATAAATTATAAAATAAAAAAGGGGAGAGGCTTGATCTGAGAGGGTCGAGGCTTCCTGGCTGGCCATCGACCCCAATCGGGGGCTTGGTGGCCGACAAGGGAGCCCCCGACCCCTCAATTTGGGCTCGGCCACTGACCCCCTAATTGGGGTCGCGCGGCCTCCTCAAACAAGGCTGGCTACCCTAATCAGGGGGGTCGATGGCTGGCGGGGGAAACCTCGTGCCCCTCAATTTGGGGGAATCTTGGTCGGCTGGGATCCCCGAAGCTAAGGGGTTTGGGGGCTCCCATACTGGCTACCGACTCCCCAATTGGTGTCGCCGGCCTACTCAAACAAGGCCGGCTACCCTATTTTGGGGGTCGGTGTCTCATAGGGGATCCCTCGACCCCTTGATTGGGGTCGTCGAACGGGAGGCCCTGACCTCCTCCGATCAAGCCTCTCTTTTAAAAAAAAACAAAATTTATAGCTTATTTAATTAAATTTAGGTTCCTAAAATTATATTTTGTGCGAAGATACTCTAGAAAAGGCCACAACTTTAGCATTTTGTCTAATTTTCGGTGGAAAACCAACGGCGTGTCGTGCGGTGCAAAAAATAAAATTCATGTTGTCAAATAAATGATTTGAATTTGTGCTACAGAGTGAAAAAATCAAAAAATCGTGCTGCACGATGGTATTTTCCCCTGAAAATATGTGGGGAGAGTCGGAGAACAGTTAGTTTGACAAGGGTATTTTTGTCAATTTGTTTTTTTTGTTTTTTTTTCCAATTTGCCTGCAACTTTACAGGCGTAAAGATTGCCTGCAATCACATCGTCTCACAGCAGAATATGCAATGTCAATGGAAGTGTCAAAATATCAAAAGGACCCACGTTGCACCATATCACAATGTTGCAATTTAGATTGATTGCAGGCAATCAAACGTACATATTGGGCGAACTTACCATGGAGGAATGCTTTCACCTTTCTAATCTTGTGCAATATACGTAAGAAAATTGTAATATGTCATGTAAATTAGAGAAAATTTGCAGTAATTATTATATAGCCACGAATCTATAAAACTCAAATAACAACCTACACTTTATGAAGGTGGGGCGAGAAACTTTATAGATTTCAACGCTATTTTTTACAAGTGTTAGTTGTTGATTCAGTCGTTGTATAATCATGTGACTGTGTAATACGTTATGTAAATTTTCACACGAGTGAAGGAAAAAAAGAATGCCGCGGGAATTATTCGTATTAATATAAATATAATCTTCTTTGAGGCAGATAATTCTGATTATTTTCCACTTTTTTCCTCGTCAAAAGACTCTTCAGCGGCTTGTCGTATGTGGTGATGTTGCCAGAAAGTGTCCTTCACACCTCAAAAGTCAAAACTTACTTTCTTTCTTTTTTTTTTGATTGCGGATTATGAAAGATCGTTTTATGGAGAGTTTCAATATTAATAAATTATTAGCCTAATAATTACCAAAAAAAATTACTATCTTTACTCTTTGTTTGGCTTGAGAGGAAAATAAGGAAAAGGAAGGGCAGGAAATATATTTTCTTATTTGGTTTTGACGTTTTAAAAGAGGGTAAGGGGAATTGAGTGAAACTTTCATCCCTTTCCCCTCCAAGAGTTAACCTTGATTTGGGGTTGAATGGAGGTGTAAGAATATTAAAAAATTCGATTAACGTAAAAAAGTCAAGTTATTCATTCAATTTAAAATTCTTTCCCTTCTCTTCCATTTTCCTTAACATATATGTCTAAATAAGGTTAAAATGTTTCCTCCATTCCATTCGCTTCCCTTACTGAGCATATTCAATCACGGTTAAAATTCCTACCCCCTTCACTCTCCTTCCCCTCCCTTCCCGCAATGAATTGAATCCATATATGACATAAATTGACTCGCGTATTCATGAACTCTGTAAAATAACTCAAATAAAAAAACATTAAAAATAAATCAAAAACCAAATTACAGTTATACTTAAAGAATAACTACTTATTTTTTTTATCAGATAACTATCTAATATACTGAATAATATTTATTCTACAAATAAATTATTTACTAAAAATCAAACTTACATATCTAAAACAACAGACACAATTGGTCTTATGGATATAGACTACTCAGCAATCGATTGTGGTTGAGTGTCATATATGTGTATAAAGAAGCTTTGTGATGGTTTGCATCATCTATGAATTAAATGATGAAATTTAATTGAAAATTGACAATCTAACACATCCTTAGAAGTTCACTCTTAATTATTGAAGGAGCTTCTTCATCTAACATTATTTTAGTTGAAGAGAAGATGATAATGAAAGCGACCTTGTATAGTACCTAAGGTCATAGAATAGAGTAGTAGGTGGATACTCCCGATCGGCAAGTATGCCTTGCATAATTTGAATCGTGATTCTTATATTTCCCCCAAAAAGAAAATTAAAAACAAGATGATTAAAAGAAAATTTCAATTAATATTTACTGAATTTTCAATTAAAAGGGAATAATCCACCTACCATACGAACATACATACGCATAAACATAGATATGAAAATTTAAAATAATCTTACCTTAAAAAATTGTGAGATATTGCCCTAATAATTATGGGAGATCAAGTATCAAGCAATAATGATTATTCTCATCCCAATATATACATTTTTTAAAATTTGAATTTGCATTCTCCTTCTTACGAGAATTGCCACTCAACCGACACTTTGTTAGTAATACTAATATTATTGTGAGAGCAATAGTAATAATATTCTCTTGCATATTAATATTATTGCAACTAACAACAGCTATTAGAATTCTTTGTGTGATTAATGATTTATTTGTCTGTTTAATTGATGTATTTTCTCATGTGATAAAATATAATTGATATTTTCTCCGATATGGCGTGATAAAATCACTAAAGCCTATAACCAATATGGGTTAATTTAAGCGGCTCGACGTTTGTTCTCCATAAGCAAAGTCTCATATTCGAATCTTACGAATAGAGAAAATCCATCATATGATAGCTTTATCATTTTAGCTGGCCAACCGGGTCCAAGCTAGATTAATTAGAAATAGAGTCCGTTAGGCTTTTGAATACTAGAGTATTCACCGAAAAAAAAATCACTAAAAGTATATAAAGAATTTCCCATAGATGGAGAGATACATTTTCAAGGGAAAGTTTATCCCACTTACGAGAATTTCGATTCCTTCTATCTTCTCCTGCCCGATTGATGGATTTTCACTTTCGTCTCTCTCTCTCTAGATGACCCCCGAGAAGAAGAGAGAGAAAGTGTGAAGATCAAAAAGGAAGGAGAGTGCTGTCCTGTGGGATCCTCAGGAAGGACGAAAGAGAGGTGAGCTTCCGAGGTGAAGAATCGGTCGTCGTCTTCTTCTTCTTCCTCTTCTGCCATCATTCTTTGACTTCGGAACATTGAAGAAACACAGGAGCTTCGGTCTCTTCTTCCTTTTCTTCTGTCAACAGAGCATTCATTGATTCAGTCACTCTCTTCTTTCCCCCGTAATAATCTCACGGGCTGTCCCCTCCCCAGCCCAAAATTCCAAAAGATCTCCCGCCAAAGTCAATCCCCTTTGTCTTCTTCTTCTTCCCTGCAAAATTTCCATCAGGGTCTTATTCATCCGAGGCCCCCCGACAGTTTGAACACAGGAAGGGCCGCGCCTTTATCGGATCGGGTCAGTCTCGGAGTTGTTCGTCGTTGGGGGAGTTCGTCCGAGTCTCCGATTCTATAAAAGGTCTCACCTTTGGGCCTGTCTGATCAAATCCCAGATTCTGTTCTGTCCCCATTGCTCTGTTCTTCCCGTCAGGATTGATTGGATTCGTCCATCTCTTTGTCGGCAAGAATAGGGGATGACAGTTGATTGGATTTGGATTCCTCAATTACTTTGATCTCTGTGCTTTCTTCCTTCTTTTTTTTTTTTAAATTTTTTTTAATAAATGCACGAATTTATGTCTAAAATATCCCAAAAAAACCAACCCCGTATAGGTCGGTCGGAATGTCTGCCACGTTCGTCCATTTCTTTATCCATAGAGCCTATGTTCATTCACTGAATAGTTCGTGTCAATTGTAACATCCTTTGCTGTTGTTGCTAATTGAAGTGATCTTCTGTTGTAAGTTTGTAACCTCCTGTCCTGCTTTGTTCTATAATTGTTGGGGGTTGTGTTCTGGATCGAGCTGGTTGATCGATGGGCTGTGCTAACTCAAAGCAGAAGCGGCGGTGCCGGCACTGCCAGGCCCCCTACTCGCCCGTCCACCGGAGCTACTCGATGAACATTGAGCCCCACCGCCACCGCACCAAGGACCCCGAGAGCCACCACATCGTGGCCCTCAAGTCGAGTACGCTAGGCTCCCTAAAGCTCGACGATCCTTACAGGGAGGATGTTGTTCGTTTCGGGGAGTTGATTAGTACGAATGGTGGCATCGGAGGTGATAAGAAGGTTTGCAATGAGAATGTTGCCGAGAAGGAGAGCTTCAGGATTGGGCTGATTGAAGCCAAGACTTGGTCCCACATGATGGAAGAGAAAATCCCGAAACCGGCCCCAAAGACCCCGATCGGAACTCCTCCTGGGGAGCCCGAGACGATCAACACTTGGGAGCTAATGGAAGGGCTTGAAGATGTCACTCCATCTAGGTCACCTATCAATCACTCAAGGAGCTTCTCCTTCGATGTCGTGAGGAGCCCCGGTCAGGATCATACTGCTCCCTTGGACAGGCCGAAATCAAGGTTCCAAGAAAGCACGACGGCTGAGGTGGATCCTCCGAAACATCAGCCTATATGGCTTCAGATGAGCCAAGATGACGGCTTGAATGCTAATGGGTTCGTGTCGGAAATCGATCCCGATATACTCTTAAATTTCAGGAAGTCATTTGAGGAGCTCTCTCCCAGTCACCCCTTCCATATCCGCCCATTGAGCAGTCAAGAGAAGCCGACAGAAACCAAGTCCGAGCAACCATACCATAAGGAGAGGGTGATAGTCTATTTCACGAGCCTCCGAGGGGTTAGAAAGACGTACGAGGACTGTTGCCACGTCCGCATAATCCTAAAGGCCACCGGGGTCCGGATCGATGAGAGGGACGTCTCGATGCATTCAGGGTTCAAGGACGAGCTCAAGGAGCTATTAGGCGAGGCGTTGAAGCAGGGGAGCGGGTATGGGTTGCCCAGGGTTTTCGTGGGCAAGAATTGCATCGGAGGAGCCGAAGAGATCCGGAGAATGCACGAGGAAGGCAAGCTCGAGAAGTTTCTCGAGGGTTGCGAGCGCGCGGATAACAATAGCGGGGATGGTAACACCTATGCTTGCGAGGCTTGCGGGAACATTAGGTTCGTTCCGTGCGAGACGTGTTCGGGGAGTTGCAAAATATTCTGCGGTGATGATTTCGAAGACGAAGAACCACAGCAGCAATACGAAACCGAAGAAGGCGAGTACGGGTTTCAGCGATGTCCCGACTGCAATGAGAACGGGCTGATCCGGTGCCCCATATGCTGTGATTGATCCTTATTATGGCATTGCAAATTTTGGGTTTTTTGTTCTTTCTGTTCATTAAGAGTTTGTGTACAGAGATTAGATTTGATCTTAATTTTGATTTTGGTTTTCTTTTTCTAATTTTGCAAAAAAGAAAAAAAAAGAAAAAAAGAAGGGATGATTCAGATGGGAAGGCTGTTCTTGAAGATCATCCTAATAATGAGTGTTGGGAAGCTTTTGCCTTTAGCTTTTGTGAGGCACAACTGTATGCTCTGATTAATTATATACATCTTGGGAAAAAATTGATGATTACATATAGTTATTATTGATGATTACCATAAATAAATAACAAGACGTGCGACCATATAATTCCTCGTCCTTTTCATTGCTTCTCTCGAGAAAAAAAGCCTTGCACATTCTTAATAATACATGGTAATCAAGTGATTCGAAATAAATTTATCTACTTATCCGAGCTCGAAATCTAGAATGATTGCTATTTTCCCATGGCACTCACTAACTAAGATTCACTTTTGAAAATTTTGAGATCATGTTAAGGCCTGTAAAGCTGCCTAAAAAGCTTTTTAAGAAGTTGTCGTTCTTCTCAAGATAAATGGAACAATCACATTAATAACATTACTTATTTCATTATTAACGAATAAATAGAAGTTCGCATTATTAGCTGTCTGGACAAATTGTTGTAGTTGTTTTAAATATCATATTAGAATCACAACTATCTACTCTTAAAAGTTAATTTTATCATATTCGTTATAATGTGTTAATCTTTTTATTGATACCTCACTGCTTCGCTTTGTGTGATTATCAAATTTCTTGCGTACATTTTAGGGTTCCATTGACGTCTACACAAGGAATTTTCCTCTCCTTTCACGGGCACTTGTTGGACTTGGAATTTATGGTACCTTCATCACAAGTAAATATGACACCAAAAAGATGTACGATACGGGGATCCGACTTTAGTTATGATGTCGGAACAATTGAATGGTCGCATCATATTCGGGTGCAGTTGAATATTTAACGATTAATTCAATTATATCGGTTTGGTTAAGAAAATAGACTAGTCATCTTGCCATCTGAAAAAGGAAAATGTATGGACTAGCCATTGAAAATGAATATTTTATGTTATTTCCCAATTAATAAGGCAGAAGATTAGGTGAAGAATGAAATCTCTTTGGGCAGCCTTGCCGGTGTTAAATATATATATATATATATATATATATATACACACATACACACACACATAGACACAGTCAATCCAAGTTTCATTGAATTTCAACCAGCATGCAATGCAGGTCAAAGAATATTTTCTCTATTTACCATGAAGAAATTAAAGGAAAAAAAAAGCCTTCCTCAACGAAATATGTAAAATCTCTTGATTCAAGAAATGGGGTTAAATTCCTTCGGCAATCCGCCTAGTTCCTAAGCTTTGCGAACTCGAATTTTTTACTCGAACAAGGGCATTCATTATTTAGCTTGATAATAAAATTAAGCCTTCAATTGCTTTCTAAAGGTGCAGTTGGAAAGGCATGTTCCTCTGATCCGAGGGGGGGCTGAAAGCTACATAAGAACCCAACATTTTCATTGAATTTATAATCTGGACGCGTCTTTAAAGTTTGTGGGGATCCAATTCGTGCGTGATAAGATATTCCAATAATAAAGTTATTATTAATATTTATGGATTAATTTAATCAATTTAAAATAATAATAATAATAATAATAATTCAGCCTCCCTAGATCATAGTCATTAATTAAAAAAAAGTAACAATTATAATAAAAATTCAGCCTTCCGTAGATCATAGCTAGTCGTAGTATAAAGCTCCCAAGCCACTGATTGTCAAACTTATAGTGCAAGGCAAGGATCAGAAGCAACAGAAAGAAACTGCCGAATTTGACTCGCTACATGTGGTTGGATTTTGCTATCGTTTTTCAAGGGGGCTCCGCCGCTCGCGGCTGCAGGAAAAATTCAATATTTTGTTGGGAATATTTAACTTAACTCCGGCATCGACCTAATTGAGCTGTATTGTTGTCCATTAGTTCAAGTGGTCAGGCACTCGTTGCCGGTAAATTAGTTATGGGATTCGAATCTTGTGAAAAGAAAAAATTCACGATTGGAAGAATTTTACTCTTTAAAGGACCAACTCGGCACAGACCAAGATATCGAATGTCTGAATACCTGGCGATGCGCACCAAAAAAATTGGGGTGCATTGTTAAAAGAAGACCGCTTTGAAAAGAGTATATAGAATAATAGCAATTGCTTTCAATGTGAAATTATTAATGTGATTTAAAGTTCCATATTTAGTTACGGGTTCTCTCTCCCTAATCCCTTATCTACTTTTAGGTATAAGTCTCCCATATAAACTGAAAAAGAAAAGAGAGTCACTGCTTGCGATAATATTGGAATGAATCTATGAATGTTTACGAGTTCATGATGAGGCTGAGGAGAGTCGTGCGTTCTCTAATTTTACGGATTCCTTGAAGAATATGTATATTGTGATTGGTTTAGTCTCAGATTATATTCACCTAATTTTTCACCAGTTATGTACGAGAAACTTCCAATAAGGAGAAAAAAAATTAGAGATTTATTGTTTGTAATTTCCATATTATAAGAAAAATTACAACTGGAAAAGGTCAAGCCATATATAATTGCCATGTAATTTTTTCCCCTTTATTCCTTTAAGATTTGTTTTAAATGAACAATTTAAGATCCTTTGCAGCAAGAAATAAAGTGTTAGGGCAGCGGTGCACGCTCTCGCCTCTCAACCGAGAAGTTGTAGATTCGATTCCTATTGTAAGGCTACTCGTGCTCTTTTATTAGCTATATTAATTAGGAGTTCTATTTCATTATATTAGGCTATGAGCCTCCCTTATAACCCGAAAAAAAAGACCGCTTTGCTGCAAATGATCACTTAGCCTAACTTGAGGAGATGCTTAATCAGGCAGAGAACACATTGATCAGCTGTTTGAATTAATTAAACTCAGTTAACCTTAACGGAATTCGTCTAACCATATAAAAAGGACGAGGTAACAACAAAAGAATCGAAGAACCACAATCGACCTCCGGTAGTACCCAATCCCATCGATCGATTTTCGGTTTGTCCTTATCAAACAAATCAAGGAGCGATCACTGGGGCAATTCGGAGGATTTCACTCATGTATGAAATCGTCTCTGCAGAAAATTCCTTGTGGAAGACATGAAACGATCCCCGGGGTCCACTGCTGACCTGAAAGTGACCATATAATTTTGGTCCCTTAAATTATAATCTTGTTCAGAAGACAGAGCCGTTGTCTCTGTAAATCGAAAATACCTATGGCGTTCACCTTTGTCGATTTTGGATCGAACGGAACTCCTAGGGATAGCGTTATTCCCTCCGGAACTGTCCTATCTAATTTAATTAGTGCTAAATCTGTCAATCAATACGGGATCGAGCAAGGTACGACAGATGAAGCAGATGGCTTCCGTTACTGCTTCTAAGTGGGATCGAAAAAGCCATTTTGGAACATGAAGCCGGCCTTTAAATGGCACTCTTGGTTGTGTTATTGAAGACGTGCAAAGGTTCAACTGCTAACCGAAAACAACTTCACAGTTCCGAAAATATGGTCAATGTTCACATACTACTTTGCTTTTTAATTTCCACTGTTCCAGCATTCTAGGACCAGTCCGATTGCTTCAGTAGTTTCCGGGACCATAAATGAAGCAAAACCACCATCGACATCGTAATGCGGGCAACAAATTGAGTCAAATGTTTCAAAAAGTTCGATAGTAACTGCTCCATGTACAATGTGCATTATGTAAGAGCATAGTGGAAATCACACATTTAACCTCCAAATGGTCGAGTTAATTGTTCTGTATACAGATGACTACCCGTTTATGTATATGCTGAGGAGCGGGAATAAGAGTCTTGCAAACTAGAGAACGTACATATGACTATTACTTACTGCCTTGGGTGGCCAAATTGGAGGCCGCATTAGCAGCCCGACTGAGAGCATCCGATACCCAGAGAGCACCCTTAGAGAAGTAGCCGCTGTTGACCACAGCAGAAGAAGCAGCTGCCGCAGCCTCTGCTGTGACCGTCACTGCCACAACAGCTGCTGTCCCGGTGACGACCGCGGCTGATTTTGTGATCTCTGAGACATGCAATCTATCGTCGATTGTCTTCACCACTTCCATGCCTGTGTTTATCTTCTCGGTTAGGCCGATCCTGTTGCTCAGCTCGACTACTTTTGAAGCTGCAGAAGATGAGACTTGATGGGACTCATCGAAGGCTTTGGCTTTTACAAGCACATCCTTGCCGAGATCATATCCCTTTGCTATCATTGTCTTGACAACGTCTTGTGCTACTGTTATTGCCTCGCTAGGGGAGGAAACAAATTGATTTGTATGTACAGCCTGAACAAATATTTGAAGTTCAGGAGAGTGAACAGCTATTAAGCGAACAAGAATGAACACCACACTTTATAGTATGTCATTGATCTAAACAAAGACCAAGAAACTTAGGTACAAATCACAAAGTCATTATGGTCATTTCATTTGAAGATAGTTTATAAAAGATTTTCCATGTTCTCGTGTTAAGCAAAAATTAAAGAATGTTCCTAATTCACGGTGACAAATACCTGAGCCTAAAGAATATTTTGGCCGGTGAACTAAGAATCTAAACCGAAGACCAAGGATTGAGGTTATTGTAGTTGGGGAAGGGTATCCCTAAACTTGATTCAACAAAGTATGAAATCATAAAATCTATTTTATTTATTTATCATCAACATTATCATGTAATTTTCGGTGATGACGAGGAATCATGCAAAAACCACAACTCTGAAAACTTGTATGAAACAATAACCATATGAAAATGAAAGGGGATGTCCTTGCGCGTATAGGGAAACTTGTGCATACTGTGGAACTGTTGTTCTCAGGCTTCCATGACCAGGGATCGGAGTCATCGACAAACGAACCCCAACGAGATATGCTCACAACTCGATCAGCAATTTTAGCTCCCTGATGCATGAACAGACAATTAGGCAATGGGTAAGTGAAACTTCAGGAAGTTAGATTCCATATACTTAAACCTTAAAAGGGTAGGGGCCCTTGTATGCTGGAAATGCCATTCCAAAAATTCATACTTCGAATATCTCTTTATACCATTCTCTTGTCGTTCAATCTGAAAAGCAGGTCATGAGTTCGTAAGCACAATTTTTTCCAATTAAGTTAATCCACTTACACTGAGCAACAGGGCAGTTTCAAGAGCATAGTGATCTTTAAAGGTCACGTAAGCTGTGCACGCATACTCACCAGACCTGCAAATAGCCATTAGGGGCAATCCATCAGATTCATGTACTAATTCATTTCTTTAACTAATTATCAATTCTTAACCTTATATCACATAAATTTTCCATCATTCTGAAGACAAATGCAAAGTATGTGAAAATTGAAGTCACTGCAGTTCAAATCAATTATAAATTCTTTTAATCAACGTTGCTCTTTCCTTAACCATATACACACACACACATATATATGTATGTATGTATGTATGAAGTTATAGTACGTTGTCCAATCAACATACCATAAGAAACTTGAATGTAAAATATTTTATGGTCCAGTTCATGGACCGGAGAATTTCCCATTTGTATATACAAAAGAAGGAATAGAAATGAAATGTCAGGGGAGTTTTCTATTAAGAGTTACATAGAATGCAGTAGGTGTCTAGTCCGTTAAGCAGCAAAAAGATACCTGATGATCTCGACAAATTCAATCGGCCCACAGTTCACAAAGAAGTCATAAACTTCCTTCTCTGTAGCTTTGGGGGACAAACTAGTCACTTCGGCCGTATAACCTCCAGGGTACATTGTTGCCGTGAAATCCCGCAAAATGAAGAGAAGAAAAGAAATCCAATGACGATCACCTGTTTCAAACAATATAGGACGGGATTACGAGCGTACAAGCACGATGCTTCAACTTTCTTATCAACTATGCATCTCATGGAATGTCGGGAAATTTAGGGCCAATATAATGCAATCAAATTGTGGTAAAGTTCGACGCAACTGAAGAAGAACTAAGAAACAGATAAAAGGCAATTTAGCCTTTCCATACAGCTTTCAACAATCTCCACAAAGCTAATGTTCTGAATTCCTAAGAAACAGCTTCTTAAATAACACCTGAAATGCCCCTACGTCAGGAAAGCCCGACTCGGCCGCTACTTCTATCATCTATAACTGCTCGAATTCTTGATGATTACTTGCTGAAGTGAATCATCAACATAATCATCGCCATCGATTCCGTCAATGATTTATCATAGGGGTAAAGAAACTGAACAATTCCACTATACGTGAAATGCGAAACCGAATTCGGCCCCGGGAATCACTCCCAACTCCTGGAAGAGGGAGTAAATGCAATCAAGGGCGACAATTTCCGTTCTGCAGAGCCTGAATCTTTAAGGAAAGGCACAGAGGTTGAAGACCCATGTAGAATAATGAAAAAGGCCATGAGAAAAGCGCGCTGAAAAAGATCGCAAAAGCTCAGGAGCCCACCAACAAGAAGAAAAGCAGCGAATGAACTCAGAGAGATCGTAATCGGACAATGTGCCCGTGATGTAAACGATGGAGATGAGACCGCGAAACGCTTACCTACCGACAGTTGAGCTTCTAACAGAGAGACTGAAGAGGTTGAGCAGAAGACATTCGATCAATCCAGACATAGAGAGAGAGAGAGAGGCCTTCTCGTTCACAACTGCGGGCGGAGGAAAACCATTCGGTATCGAGAAAACTGGGACGCGCGACTTGGCGCGTGTAGCAACGTTCAGATCGCGCCTAATTGTAACCGTTACTGTAGCTTCTACCATTGAGTTGGGAACTATTCCACAACCGGTTGAAGGACGAGGTTTGGATCTTCAAGTTATCGGTTTGGCTTACTCGTCATCATCAAAAAAAGAGGAGGTTCGGGTCTTCGGAGATCGAAAAAGTTTTAAGTGATGCCCTTCTGTCGGAGCTCGGCTGGGAACACATCCCGGCGATATTTGGGTTCGGGTGCTGTGTGGCAAGTATATCTGCGGAGAGAGAGACATCGACAACCTTGCAAATTTGGAGCCTTTGGACATGCATTCTTGGTCGTGGAAGGTCATTGCAAATTGTGGTTTTCGAATTTTAGAGTGAAAAACCAAAAAATAACCGAGCCAAACCAGATGTTATATGTATGTTGAATTTTTCTTCATTTAGGCCCAAAGCCCACAGTCTATGTCTACAGCCCAACCCCACACCCACAGAAATGCTCGCTCATAGCCTCCCACTCAACCTCACCGCTAAAGCTCCTGCCTCACTCTTTATCAAGTAAGGCATTTTGCTTTTGATTTAGAATTGTAACTTATGGATGAGTTATTTTATACGATGGGTAATTTTGTATGTGTATTTTGCTATGAATTGGCAGATTATTATGGATGATTGAAGGATTCACCCATCCACACCCCCCCTATTGCCGCATTGATTTCGAGCTGTGGTGGCCTTATCGTTGGCCACCACCCCTCCGGCGAGGTCGTTTGAGTCCGAAACCTAGCTGAAGGGGTGGTGGCCTGTGACGGGGCCACAATCACAGGGAATTTTCCTGGATCTACTCCCTTTTTTCAAGGAGAGAGAGAGAGAGAGAGAGAGAGAGAGAGAGAGAGAGAGAGAGAGAGAGAGAGAGAGAGAGAGAGAGAGCTGCAACTTGTCGCATGCCATTACAGTCCAAAACAACGTAGCTGACGACCACTGACGGAGCCAACAGCGTCTGCTGAGTCGGTGGTGGCTGGTGTGGTGGCCACACCGTCCTCTTCCCAATCTATGATCGTTCCATATCGATTTTCCTTTTTTTTAAAAAAAAATTCGTATTTTATTTTTTATAATTTATATATTCGGGGTAAATGTTGAAATTCTAAAAGTTCTAGGGCATTAGTGAGAGATGATATAAAATAAGCTAAAAGGTAATTCATCATTTTACAATCACACAAGAATGACTTATTCTATTAAGTACTTATTCCATTGAGTGCTTAAAATTTTAACACTTAATTTTAAGTCCAAACAAACTCATACTAAATATTTTTACTTATAGAAGAGGTTTACATGAAAGTAGAAAGGAGAAATAAAGGGGGTGCAAGGTGATAAGAATAAAACCCAAAATATCTTGATTTCAAGAATCTAATATGAGTTGCGATTCAACTCAACTCAACTCGATTTTAGGGAGTAAGAAAAATAAAAAAAATATTACAAGTGTTGACAAATATATGTATTGATGATAATATATATGTGTGTGTGTGTATATGTATGTAAAACTAGATAAAGAATTTATTATTTAAAAATTGATTATAAAAATAATTAGAAAAAAGTATGAGTGAGAAATTATTATTAAATGAGAGAAAAAGATAAAATAATAATGAATATAGTGTTGCATTTGGGGAAAAATAGATTGAGTTAGATAGAACAACCTCTATGGATAGACCTAGGATTTGCACTTAGGAGGGCGAACTCTTTGAGAGGAGCAAATAGGATGTTAGTTTCCACGAGTTTGGAGGCAAATATAAATAATTTTATCAAAAATTAGACAATGATACGTGAATTTCCTTTCAGGATCAAAAATTTAGGGAGGCAAACATAAGAAATTTTATCAAATATTAAACAACAATTCATAAATTTTCTTTTAGAGTTGAAAATTCAGGGGACGATGACTGCCCCCTCAGCCTCTCGATTCATTCCTGCATCTATTATATTATTTCGCGACACCATATTGCGATGATCTAGGCTAAAAAGGACGATTTTTTATTTTTATTTTTGGGTTACTAGGAAAAGGATGAATTTACTTAGACATAGGGGTGTGCACGAGTACCGGGTATACCCGGAACCGGTTGGAACCTACCTTAACGGGTAGGGTCCGCGTAGCTCGTATTGAAAATATGGTAGGTTCTGGGTATTAAAATTAGGAACCTGTAAAAATCGGTTCCGGTTCCGATTCCTGCCTACAGGGGACCCGGAGTCGGTTATTTATTAAAAAAAAAGAGAGAAAAGAGCAAAGTTACTATCTCCTCTAATGAATCAGAACATAGGCACTTTGTTGTGTGAGATCGTATTATTGATGTTCAATTTTGTCGATGAATTGATGAGACATATTATTATTTCATTGTTGTGCATTAATCTAAATTTTGTTGATATTTTATTTGGCGTGATTACTAATTATGTATGTGATATTTTCAATTTTATTTAGCAAGAGAAAAATTTTTACAGGTTCCAATAGGGTACCCGGAACCTGTAGTATAATACAAGTTCCGGGTAGGTTCCGGTTCCATGATTCAACAGGGTATGGTCCGGTTCCAAAATCTTGGAACATGTCCCTTATAGGATAGGATTCGGGTAATATGAAAAATACAAGGTACCCGAAATCGATCACCCCTACTTAGACATGCCACTTCAAGGTCAAAGATTCCAAATCAGCCCAATCGAGGGTGTTACTGTCCAGTCAACCGGATCCATGAATCACGGCAAAGAACTGGAGTATCTTCTGTAAATTGTCGATGAGCGCGGGCGAAAGGGGTCATCACAAAAAGTACGAGGGGTACTCTGCGGAAAAATGAAAACTACAGGAGGCAATCTTACATAACCAAACAACATGAACTGAACTTGAACTCTCCCCTGTCAGATTCCGACATATATAAGGAGCAGGCGACGAGGAACCAACCCTAAAACGGCGGCCCTCCGCAGAAGTCGGTGCCCGAAAATCCATCCGTTCGGGTTTCGTGTTCTGGGTTTGACATCTTCCGATTTTGATGTCCTTCGACTGTAATCGGAAGATATTTCACAGAAGGAGGGCCTGACATTGAACAGAACTAAAGAATGCATCTCAGAAAGCCGGTGCTCTGTTTTCAATCGGCTCACGGCTCGCTATGATGCTTACATTTGAACTCGATAGATTGATTTCTCTCTGCTTGTGAGTGTTTTCTGGTTCCTTTTCTCCAATTCTTTGATTCTTTTGCGATCCCAACAAAGGGAAAATGAAAACACAGAGAGAAAGAAATTGGTTTGTTGTCTCTGTTCTGTTCATTGTGCTCTGCATCTTTTTGTTGTCTCTGTTCCGTTCTTGATTAGATCGATTAAGGACGTTCTGGCAATTTAGATGACATTACCGGTAATCTGGATCGATTGCCTGCTACTGAACGGGCAAACACCACCTTAGATATTGTCGTTATAAATGGTCCATACCTACTGGCTTATAGATTTTATGTTGCTTTTGTTTTTCTCTCTGAAACTTCAGGAAACTTATTATCGTTGAGTAGTTCTTGTTCGAGTGCTGATCCTTGTTGAATATCAAATGAAGTTTCAAAGTGGAAGATGAAAACATGAGAGAACATTGGGGTGGCTTGGATTTAGGGTGCGTTGAGTTGAGTTTTGATTTTAATTAGTTTGTAATGATTGTATTGTTGAATTATGAGAAAAAATGTGAAAAAATAATAAATAATTGAGAGAAAATAATGATTAAGTAATGGTTGTATTGTTGAATTGTGAAAAAGTAATGAATAATTGAGAGAATTTAATATTAAAAATTGAATTGAATGGTTAAAAAAATTTAAAAAAAAAAAAAAGTAATGATTGTGATGTTGAGTTGAAGATAAGTGGAGTTGAGTTAAGTTGAGTTAAAAAAATTTCAAAAAACAAATGCACCCTTAAGTACTCAATCCATATATAATATACAGTCTCACAAGTAGATTGGCATTGTTTGATTATTTGATTTGAAAACTCGAAGATTCTGGTTTAACTAGTTGGTTGTTAAAATTTGCCCATTCGATCAATCTTAACTCCTGATCAAGTTTTCTCTTCACTTGCTTTATTTGACAGAAGTACGATGTACCTTTACTGTGTACATGCATTTCTATTATTGATGCCACTAGATTGTCCCTTCACTTATTTACCGTGTACACACATTTCTATTATTGATGCGGTTGTCCCTTCACTTCTTTACCGTGTGCATGCATTTTTATTATTGATGCCACTAGGTTGTCCTTCACTTGCTTTATTTTATGAAGTTCGATGTACCTTAATCGCGTGCATGTATTTCTATTATTTCTGCCATTTGAAAAAAAACACTTCACTATTCCCGATAATACATATTCATCTTTATTCTCCATGCATAGAAAAATAAGAGATGATTGAATTTACAAAATAAATGTACCAATTTTTCCCAATTATGTAAACATAAGTTAATGAAATTCGATTTCCCAAGCAATAATATCATAGGCCTGATTAAAACGCAATATAAATCCATCCCATTACAAACAATTTCTCCCACGCCTCGCTCTATACATGGGAAAAAAGAAAAACACAGGCACCCATGACATCTTACAACTTGCATTTTACAAAGTATGATTTAATGAAATTCAATATCCCAAGTAAAAATAGCATAGGCCCTCCTCAAAACACAAGATAAAGTCATTCGGTAAAATACTTATCCATCTACTCCAGCGCAACGTGCGAATTCCATCTAGTTGAGTAAGTTAATTGTCATTTTAGTCCTTTCAAAATTGTCGAGCGTTCATTTTAGTCTTTCTAATAGTCTTGCCATCAATTCGACCTAACTTATCTTGATACATTAATAAAAATGGTCCAATCGTCAAATTTATTGACAAAAAAGTGAAGCCCATCCAAGGCTAGCATTTTGGTTTTTTGCATAAAAAACTCCATCGTTAGCCATGTAGGATTCCACATTGGAGGGCGTCACGGTTTTGTCAATAGATTTGATGATCGGACCATTTTGATTAACGGATCAAGGCAAGTTAGGTCAAATTGATAGCAAAAAAATTAGGACCAAAATGAGGGCTCGACAATTTTGGAGGGATCAAAATGACAGTTAACTCAATTTTATTTTACTTGAATGTAGCGTAGCCGATTGTTTAGAGCACATCAAATTAAGAGAAGGTTTCATGTTAGATTTCATTTTAATTTCCTTATATTAGGTCACGAGCCTTCTATTTTAACCAAAAAAAGAGGGAGGTTGCATGTTACCACTAGGGGTTTCTGCCCGCTAAGCGACTTTGTTAGGGTCGGGAAGATTTCTCATACCCGAGGGTCAGTGAGTTAGTCCATGATGCTAAGGACTGGTATTAGGGGTGGCAATTCGTGTCGTGTCGTGTTTATACATGTCGTGTTTAAACGGGTTCGTGTCATTGAAGTCATAACCCGTACACGACACGATTATTAAACGGGTCAGGTTTTGGAAACCCATACACGACACGTTTATATCCGTGTCAACCCGTTTAAACACGTTTAAACCCGTTTATCGAAACGTGTCATAATAGGTACATGTATACACGACACGATTATAAACGTTATCCGGACACGTTAACATAACTTGTTTATCCGATCAACTCAGTTACCCAGATACATTAACACGACATGTTTATCCGATTAACTCGTTTACCCGAACAAGTTAACACGGAGATTGAGATGGAGGGGAGGGGGATGTGGACGGGGAAGAGGCGGGAGCCGCATCCGAGGGAGGCAGCGACGACGAGGATGATATCGAGCCATGAGGCGCATTGGCTAGAGCGGGAGCCAGCGAAGCGGTGGGCTTCGAAGGGGAGATGGTGGGAGTGGAGTCGGTGGCGAGCTTGAGAGCAGGGGAGGGCGAGATCTGAGGCGGATCTGCGGACAATGCGAGGTACAAGGAGAGGAGAGCAATGAGAGCGAAGAAGCAGAATTTCGCTATTGATGAATGAGAAGAAGGAAATCAAATCGTAGATGAGATCTGAGAGAGGGTAGTAGAAGTAGAAGTAGAAGTGTAAGTGCGGTTGTGCTATGTTGGATTGGGTGAAAGAAAGGAAAGAAAATTAGGTTATGGACTTAGGAAGTTAGGATTACATAAGGATATTTTGGCAAATCCAAATACATAAACGGGTTAACGGGTTATATGATTATAGTAACACGATTAAACATGTCTAAATAAATAGGTTTAATCGTGTATAATCGGGTTACACGGGTTCAACCCGGTAAGACACGCTTATTAACCGTGTTTAAACGGGTTGGACCCGTGTAGACCGATTATAAAAAATATCCAACCCAAACCCGTTTAATTCCGTGTCGTGTTATCGTGTCATGTGAAATATTACCAGCCCTAACTGGTATGGTTGGAGTCACCATCTACCGTTTTTATAGTAGCTAATTTAATGACAGATACTATTAGAAATTAAAATTACTGAAAATTATTTAAATTGTATTTTCACAATTCGAAAGATTATCTAACTAAAAGAAAAAACTACAAATTATGACTATATGAGTACAAATGTGTAAATCCGGTCATCTCTGAAAAAAATAAGAACTCATCGTTTGTATGCATTTTTTAGAACAAACAATTAACAATGAAAATAAGAAATAGTCAGTTTATATAGATTTTAAAAAGCTTTAATAATCTTTTATTAATGTAGGTGATCTTTTTCTTTTTTTTGGTAAAGTCAAGAGTTTCTAAATCAAATAAATTTGTTCCCAAAAAATACCAAATCATAAGCTTCCAAAGCATCAGCAAATCCCTATAAGTTCCCACTTTAACTTGGCTCTCACAGAAAAAAGAAATTTTATTGTGAGATTTCATTTAAAATTTTTGTTCTACTTACAAGTAAAATGAGGTGCAAGCTACTCCTAACCTCCCTCCTCCTCCTCGCCGCTGCCTTCTCCATAACTGGCTTAGGCGGGTGGAAGCCCATAAAGGACCTCAACGACCCATACATTCAGGAAATCGCAAATTTGGCCGTCACTGAATATGATAGAAGGTCGAAAGTGAGCCTAGTGCTCGTGAGCATGAAGAGCAGTGAGTCCCAGGTGGTCAAAGGGTCGGTCTACCACCTTATCATCTCAGCGACAAACGGGACCACCACAGCAGATTACGACGCCATCGTCCCGGACAAACTTGACCATTCGAGGGAACTCACTTCATTCAAGCCTGTTAAATCCTAAGACTGTGTTTGGCGTCGGGGTAGGACAGGATTTAATATTGAGATTGAACGTTATTTATACTTCCTCTCTTATATAAAGTTTGGAGCATTGTTGGACTAATATTAGAATACGTTAGTGAAACGACCAATATGTCCTAATTGGTAATATATTACGAGATATACAATAAAACAATCTTCAGAAAATAAATGTAAAATTATTATCATTATTACTTAACAAACGAAAACAGGTCCATTCCAATGATATTAACCCACATTCTCATTTTTCCTTTCTACACTATACTTTTCTTATTTGAACATTTTTCGTGTTTTGTCCCTTCTTATAATTTCTTCTCACATTCTTTAAAATGCATTCTCCAAAAGAATTTCAAATTTATCATGTCTTATATGTAAATTAATTACAACAGACGACATCCCGCAAAAGACAAAATTATCATTTTGATCTTCACGAGAAGAACATTTGCACCTCTCCATCTAATTATCTAAATATTCTCATTTTTTCCTTTCTACACTGTACTTTTCTTATTTTAATATTTTTCTACAAACTTTTATTATTTTTTGTATTTAGTCCCTTCTTTTAATTTCTTCTCATATTCTTTAAAATAGGTTCTCTAAAAGAATTTCAAATTTATCATGTCTTATATATATAATTAACTACAATAGATCACATCCTGCAAAAGACCAAATTATCATTTTGATATTCACGAGAAGAACATTTGCACATCTCGATCTAATTATCTAAATATTCTCATAAACATACACTAAATGATAAGAAGCCGAAAACAATCTAAAATATATCACACAAAATAAGAAATAAAGAATAGTATGTTCGAATGTGTATTCTAAAAATTATATGTTCAATTTCAAGCAAGTTTGGGCACCGCTAGGTTGTTTCGTAGGATGCGTTATTTTTAGTTTGATTTTCTTTAACCTTGAAAATGACCCAAAAACTATTTGGGAAGAGGAAAAATCGAAACTTCAGGATGGTGTGGATTCGGGCTTTTTGAATTCTCAGTTCTCGTGACTTGTTTTTTCCTCCTTACTTGGATATGGCTTGGTCATAACCATGAGATGATTTTAACAATGAATTATAAACCCTTAAACTACAAGCAAAATTCGTTTACTTAAAATTAGCGAGGCACCTTAAGTTCTATAATGTTGTGATCATGGTTTTCTATTTAGAAATATTGAAAATCTATATAAAATAATAAAAATCGAGACGAGGCAGAGGAAAGTCCCACGTATGATGAAGGAAGTTTTTCATTGTGTGACCTTTCATGTGTCACCAACAAAAATGCGATAAATGATGAAATGTAGTGTTGCCACTTCGATTCTGAAACCGAAAAGACATGTATTCAGGAAAGACGATTAGACTAAAATATAATAAATTAATTGAACTAAATGATATTATATTACAATTCACTTCACTAGCTAAAATCTCTTCCGAGAAAAATGAATAATATTGTGATGTCGAGTATAGGTGCTCTGATACCAGTAAGATAGTGAAATCACACTTTTTTTAATTTCAAAAGAGGCCTAATATTCTATTGCAATAAAATAAAAATCTTAAAATAGTTAATAAATAGACATGGATAATTACACTGGGTATCGAATTCAGAACCATTGTAAACAATTTCATCCATCGATTGAGGTCATATTAGTACATTCAATAATTGATTTGTAAATATTGTTTTGCTTTATGAACCGTATGATTAAAAAGGCTTTTGTGTTTCACAGAGCGGTAAATATCAAAGTGAATTCATAATTTTCCGTGATCACGTTGATAATGTTGGTTGAGAATTACCTCACACAAAGGTGGAGATCATAATTCAATCTATGCAATTTACTATGAAGGGTAGGATGTACTTAAAAAAAAAAGAACTTTTAGATTAAAGAGAAAAAAATGTTTCGCTCAGGTTGGGTATATCCTTTGAAATTTTCTTAAACTAAAATATTAATATTAATAAGAAAATTCGAATGGGAATAATATACCTCTAACTTGTGTATTTGCGCAGGCTGGTTCGTCTATTATATTAATTGCTTTTATGCATCCAGCTTTTTATTGATTTGACTTAGACCTCTCTACTTGACTCGGCCAACCTCCAAACCATGACACACGGTAGACTTGACCTAACCTTTTATATGTTTATCAACTGATCACTGACACTGACGCGATGGACCGAGTCCGTGTAATAAACTCCTTGATTAATATTTTATTTTCTTTTTTCCAATTTTCTAATGGACAAGCCGGCAGAGGATGCAAAAAGTCCCCATAAATAAGAAAGATTACGGGTTCGGTTTTCATTCGGAACTATTATTTTGTCTTTATTAGCTATTTAAATTTTTTTATTTTATTATATTAAATTTGCGTGCTTTTTTTATAATTGAAAAAAAAATCCAACCAATCGGGAAAAAAAACAAAAAAATCCCAGAACAACATGACAGCACGGGAACCATTGCTCTGCTTTTATCTTCTTCTTCTTCCCACTAAATGGTTCCAAGTCCAAGGTCCTCCTCGTCTAACCTTGACAAGAATGGCAGTCCTTGGGTCCTCCCTTCAATCAGCACAAGAATTTCGGGCGGTCTTCACACGCAAAACTTTCTTCTTCTCTCTCTCTCTCTCCCTCCCCCACCCTCTCTCGCACTCTGCTCTTCCACCAACTCTTTTGACTATTAAAACCGTTGACTCTGTGGACTTCCTTCCTTGCTTGCTTCCTTCCCCTCCTCCTCCTCCTCCTCCTCCTCACGTGAAGCTCCTCACCCCTTTCTTCTTCCCACTCTCCCGGTCCCAGATACCCTTTTCTTGATTCATCTCGGGTTGCTCTCTTTCGGTTGGTTCTCTTGCCCTATTGGAATGCCCTTTATCTGAGTCTGTAATCTTCTGTGTGTGCTTGAATTGTTGCTATTTCTTATCTTGAATCTGTTGGGAAGATGCCCAATTGGAATGCCTGACTGTGAGCTTTGATGTTATTGATGATTTATCACTACCCTGCTTATGCAGCTTCTAGGATTCTGTACAGGCATGGTGCTTCTTAAAGGCCGAAGCTTTCGCCTTTTTCTCATCGTCGTGTTTCTTGGGTTGTCGCTCTGTATAGTTCCGATCCGTGGGGATGAGCGCGATGTTGATTGCCTGAGAAGCATATGGGAATCGGTCGAAGACCCTTATCATTACTTAAAAAGCACGTGGAATTTCAGCAACATTAGCAAAGGCGCCATCTGCTCTTTCACCGGTGTCGAGTGCTGGCACCCGGACGACAATAAGGTCCTCAACGTCAAGCTCGGGAACATGAAACTCAAGGGGTCCTTCCCTCTCGGCCTCGCGAATTGCACGAGCCTGACAGGGTTGGACCTCTCGAACAACGATTTCTCGGGACCTCTCCCTTCCAATATATCGAAGATCGTCGTGTACTTGACTGCCTTGGACCTGTCGTCAAATAACTTCTCGGGTCAAATCCCTGCAGACCTCGCGGAATGCAAATATCTGAACGTACTCAATCTGGACCACAACCAGTTCTCGGGTCAGATTCCTGCAGAGCTCGGCTTGCTCAACCGGATAAAGACATTCAGTGTAGCCAACAATCTTCTATCAGGGCCGATCCCAAAGTTCCAGGCAAATTTTACGGAAGAAGACTTTGCTAATAATCCCGGGCTCTGCGGAGCACCTCTACCTCCTTGTAATATATAAAAGCCGAGCAGTAACGTCGTCAAGCTGCCACATAACGAAAATGAGAACTCTTAGCTCCTCATTCGAATGACTTTTCTTTTCCGTTACATGAATAATAGCTCATTTCACCTTTTACGTTCGATTTAGTGTATATCCATTTAAGTGTCTCTAGTATTTGTATAGTGTCAAAGAAATAAAGAGTTTTCTCGAGAAATGAGAAGTTATTGCTACATGACAGGTTTTTAAATTAATGTAATGATACATGTAACAAA